>NC_134108.1:19633593-20234062 GCF_040939455.1 Microcebus murinus | reverse complement strand
GCCCGGGAGAACCACACGGTCCGCAGGGGGAATTCTCTCTTTTTCTAGACTGTGCTGACACCAGCTGGGATCTGTATTACTTCCTGTGGTTCTCACGCACTTGTTTAAGACGTTTCTCAGCAGAGGGAGGAGTTGTTATTTCCACACGGGTATCCAAAAATGAGTCACAGAGCTGCTCTCTTAATTGCGCGACTTTGTTAATGAACTTTTGAGATGTGAAGTTTGCTCTGTCTCTCTTTAAAATGAGACTCTGGATGTGAAATGCCAGCCTGCTAAACTGGGGCAGGGTGGTGTGTGAAGCAACAATTCAAGTTTTCAGTTTCCTAAAGCGCCTGATGGTACAACTACATACCAGCCAGGGTCACTGGGCTGATCTAAGATAAACATTAAAATCATGTGCTTTGCAGCGGAAACCCAAGAGAAAATTAATTTCAATATCAATAATCATTTTTGCTATTATTTTCAGCGTATGATAAAATATGTCATTTTATGTAGTGATCATAACTCACCCTGAAATCCAAATGTTTGGGGCAGTTTTTCTTCACTAAATTAGTGTTAAAACCACATGAAAATTTTTGAAGCCGGTGGTGCTAGTGGGAGTGGAGAAATTAAAATGTTGAAGCTGACAGGTCCCATTGCAGTGGGGAGCAGCCCTTAGGAAGAGACTGTACCCTGTCTCAACACGCAGCCGGGATGGGAGCAACGTCTGGATCGGAGCTGAGTTGAGGTGAGGTCAACCCCAGCCAACAGCTACCAGGCACCTTCTGTGCCAGCCTCTTCCCACAGCTCTGGCTATACAGCTGTGGATCCTACCTGCAAGGGCCTTAAAGACTAGTGAGAAAGGCCAGCAAATCCACTGGAAAATCTAATATAATGAGATGGATGCTAGGGTAAATGTATGTCCAGAGTGGAGTCTCTGACCCAATATGACTGATGTTTCTGCAGATCTGGGATTTGGAATGGACCGATAGATCATTGCTGGAAGAAGGAGGAAGGTTTTGAGTTTAGTCATCTACTCATCTTTGTAGGAAGCCTATTCTTCATTCAACAGGTGATTTAAAAATATGTTAATTAGGAAGGCACGGATTTTTTAAAGCACTTGAATTAACCATATTTCATATTATTTAATAACCATTATTTAATAACCATGTGAAAATCAGCCTACCTCTTATCACCCCTAGATAATCACAGGCATTTTTAACTATTTTACCTTTTAACTATATACCTTTTAAAAATAGTGTGACTAATTAATAATTTGTAACTTTATAACACCATATGGAAGCAACTTTCTGATCACTGTTTTTATAGTTCGAGCTATCTTTTTAAACACATTATAGCTGCGTGAGTCAAAATGAGTAAATCACAGTTTACTGTTGGGAGTGAAATCTGCTGAAGTGCTTTTGGACTTGAAGCCAGAGTATATTAAGAGTATATTCTCGAGGGCAGGAGTTCAAAACCAGCCTGAGCAAGAGCGAGACCCCGTCTCTACTATAAATAGAAAGAAATTAATTGGCCAACTAATATATATAGAAAAAATTAGCCAGGCATGGTGGCACATGCCTATAGTCCCAGCTATTCTGGAGGCTGAGGCAGGAGGATTGCTTGAGCCCAGGAGTTGGAGGTTGCTGTGAGCTAGGCTGATGCCACGGCGCTCACTCTAGCCCGGGCAACAGAGTGAGACTCTGTCTTCTGTCTCAAAAAAAGAAAAAGAAAAAGAAAGAGTTTATTAAGCCAGAGTATATTTCCCTAATTCTCTAAGATATCTGACTAGTAAAGGAAATAATACTCAATTGGAGACAACTTTCCCTTAATTTCCATACTTTATTTCTTGAGAGCCCCAAACTTACTATTTCTATAAGAAAGAAAGGATCTAGTATGCTGTTCATCATTGTACTCCCTGAACTTGGCACAGGCTTGGTTCATGAGTGTTAGGAAGTATTTATTGATTAAATAATGAACCTTAATGTGGGAGGAGGAACTGTCAGGCATTTGGAGGGGTGGGCGACCCAGTAGAAGGGACAGCATTTACAGAGAAGTGAAACAGCACTGTGTGGTCAGGAAGCTCCAGCCTGTGTAGTGTGCGCACAGAGTGAGGGCTGGGCAGGGGTCTGGACAGACAGGCAGAGCCAGTTCATAAAGGCCCATGGGCCAGGTAGGAGCTGTGGGTTTATCCTATGGAGGCCTTTGAGCAAGTGAATGATATTGTCAGAGATATGTTAAAAGAACAACAAAAACAAAACAGAATTTAAAAAACTTAGAATACATTAGATGAGAGTGACATTGGCCTTAAAAATCACCATGGAGATTATTGGAATATTTGAGATGAACCATTAAAGAAGTCTTGAATGGAACAGTGACAGAGAGGTATGGAAAAGAGGAAAGGAGCTGATAGATTTTTTTTTCCTTTTAGCAAGGCCCATCACTTCCAAACAGATGTTTAATAGACAGAACCCAGTCACATTTGTATTTAGAAGTGGGCAATGAGGAAGCGGAAAGAGTTTAAGATGACTCTCATATTTCTAGTTAGTGACTAGGATAAGAATATCCTATTAAGTGGAAGAGTAGGTTTGGGCTAAAGGATGCTGAGGAGCTTGCACAATACTTGAAACATAATCAGTGTTCATTAAAATGGGCCGGGCATGGTGGCTCACGCCTGTAATCCTAGCACTCTGGGAGGCCGAGGCGGGTGGATCACTCAAGGTCAGGAGTTCGAAACCAGCCTGAGCAAGAGTGAGACGCCATCTCTATCATAAATAGTAAGAAATTAATTGGCCAACTAAAAATATATATATAGAAAAATTAGCCAGGCATGGTGGCACATACCTATAGTCCCAGCTACTCGGGAGGCTGAGGCAGAAGGATCCCTTGAGCCCCGGAGTTTGAGGTTGCTGTGAGCTAGGCAGGCGCCATGGCACTCTAGCCCAGGGAACAAAGTGAGACTCTGTCTTAAAAAAAAAATTTTTTTTCCAATGAATAATAATAGCTAAAATTTCTTGAGTGCCTGTTATGTGCCAGGCACTAGCCTAGGGTCATTATGTGGATTAAGCCTTTTTATTCCTCACTGCAATCCTGTAAGACATGTACTCTAATTAACTACTTTGATAGGTGAAGAAAGTGCAGTGTTAGCAATTGACAGAGCCAGGAATCGATCCCAAGCACCTGGCTCTAGAGCTTACATTCAGAACCACTCTGCTATGATATACTGTTTCAGTAAATGAATGAATGGTGTCTTGGACTTTGTGGTAAATTCGAGTTAGAGTAGACTCAATACATAGGATGAGCCCCACTAGTGGCCCTACTGTGTGCTGCATGACACCCCGTTCTTCTACCTTCACTCCAAGAGATACCTGATTTGATCTAGGAATAAGCCTAGACCAATAAGACATTTTCTCCTGGGAATTTAAACATTTCAATGCAGACTCATAGTGTCTGAAGGTTCCCAGAACTTCAACCATTGCATTTGCAGGGCTGCCTTGGTTACCACCCTTCCTAAGCACTGAATGCTTAGCTCTCTGTGTTTCTTAGATGAACTCAATGCTGTTGCCAAGATCTTCCCTACAGAAGCAGAAAGGTTGGCAAGTGGAGGGATTAATCTGCAAAGCAGGGTCAGACTGTGGAAAAATCACTAACAAATGCAGGCAATTACAGAACAACTCCAGGTCTTACATTCTTGGCTTGCGGTGGGCCTTCTTGGGCCTATTTTGTTCTGGTTTTACCCTGAGCAGATGCCTTCCCTGCCTCTAACTTCCAGAATCTTATTAAGTCAACTTGATCCTCCTGTGTCCTCTGTCCTCTTGATTTTAGCTTGGCAAAATGATTCAAGTACCTTGGGTTCAGATCTTCCTTTCTGTTTGGAGAAAGATCCACATAAATCCATCCAGATAGATTCCTTTGGTCCTGACAAAGATATTTTAACCAACAACCATGTGTTCCCCCAACCCCAAATCTAATTTCAACTCTTAACTATTCTCACTGTTTGATGATTCATCACAGCCTGATTTGGATTAAATCTTCAGATTTATTGAGAAATCCTGATATTTATAGTTGTCTGTTCGATGAGAGCAACATGAAGCCTTCCAGGGTGATCCAGTCCATGCCTTTACCTGTTAGTCTGAATTCCTATACGCCTGTCTGTAATTCATTCGGTGCTCACACGACAAGAAAGGGAAGGGTTTTGGTTAACATTTCATGTGGGTTTGTCTTGCCTCTTCAATACAACCGTGGTTTCCCTGAGAGCAGAGAATTGCTAGAGTTGAGGGCTCTGTTCATTTGTCTCTTAGGTACCTCCCAGTTGTAACCATTCTGTGACATTTGCTGGTAATAAAACCATCAGTCATTTGTTGGCCACTCTTTATGAGTCTATGAATACCACATATTATTTGTGTGTCTCATTCAAGTTTTTTGTAAGACTTCATAATTTGGTAATTTTTAGTATGAATTAGAGTTTTAGAATTGTTAATTCTCAATTATTCTCCCTGTGCTAATTAATTATATTTTTTAATTAATTTTGTGGGTTTTTTTTTATTTTTAGTGGATCAGGGTAATCTAGAAAATACTAAGTCTCCTAGAAAAGTATTTCCCATTTTGTATATGGGAAACTGTTTTACTTGTTTCCCTGTTCAAAGATATAGAGTGATGTTCCCTTACTCCTTGCATAACTTATTGGGTAATAATGTGAATTTCAGCTGTTCAGAATAGTGGAAATTGCTCTCTTGCTATCTTCACATGGAAACAGAGTGAATAAGCATTGTTCTGCCTTCTGTTTCAGTTTTAGGATTGCAGCAATGCGTATCTCTTCTCATGGTTTCATTTCTAGTTCTCTATTATGGACCTCATTATGTTGATTAATGACACAAATCTGTTGATTTGAGATAAAGTAGGACACAGTGTGTAAGCTTGAATTCTATAATTTTACTACATTTTCCACCTCCTCCTCCTCTCTTCCCTGATTACTGTGTGGTAAACCAGCATATAATGATGTTTAGTTGACAATATGATTTAGCTCCTTATTATTTAAAAAGTACTCATGTATATTATTCATTTTAATTCTCATAAGAGTCTGGAAGAACAGAAATAATGAGTATTATTATTATTGTTATTGTCGCCCATATTCACATTTCCTAGATGAGGACGGAAACACTTGGAGTGATTAAGTGACCCCCACAGGTTTGCCCATGGAGTCAGGTGCAGAGGCCTGCTGCATTCTGCTGTCAGTAGTTGTCTGAAAGGGGCAAGTTCGGTGTCTTAGGCCAATTCCCAGGAAATAGACTCTGAGATGTGCATACAGGAAGTTTTTATTGGGAAGTGTCCTAGGGACAGCATATGGAGAGGGGAGAGAAAGAGAGAGAGAGAGAGAGAGAGAGAGAGAGAGAGAGAGAGAGAGAGAGAGAGAGAGAGAAACAGGATTTCACAGAGGGAGAAATTGAACTGCAGTACAACAGCAGCCTCAAGACAAAGAACTTTGGAGCTGGGGTGGTCCTTCAGAACTGCTCTGCCCCGCTAAGGCAAGGGGGCTGGGCATCTATACTGCCCACATCAGCTAGTCACTGGATATGGGCAGTAACTCTTTTCAGTCAAGGGCATTTTCTGGAGCTATGAGCCTTTGGTAGCAAACCTCTCCAGCACCTGGGGGAGAGGGCCTTGATCCAGAAGAAGACCTGGACACTACGTCATCTCCTATATGTGCATCCAAGAGTTCATTCTCCTCTGCCATGGCCTGGCTTGGGTTTCTCTGACACAGAACACCACCCTGCAGAGTGGAGCCCAGAAAGTTGGCATTTTGTCCAAGGCCCTTAAGGATTTAGCACAGCTGACTAGACAGCAAGAAGACAGGGGAGCCTTGACTCTGGGAAGACTAGGGGCACAGAGGAAGAATCAGAAGAGGGCGGGCCGTGGTGAGTGCAGTAGTGCTGCCTGAGGAATAGGGCTGAACTCTGGCATCCATGGCTAAAACACAACCCGTGGCTGTCCAGACCCAGAACAAAAGCAGAACACATACTAGTCCTTGCTATAACTCTAGGCTTTCGCATTGTTTGATGTTAAACAATTTTTCTTAAGCTATAGTTTCTTTCTTTGTCTCTCTCTGCCCAATCACTCTTTCTTTTAAGCCCTTGAAAGGCCCCTAACCAATCCAGTGAATCTCAGTGTGTAGCCTGTAGATTATACGCATCAGAATTCTGGAGGATATTTAAAAAAAAAAAAAAAAACAACAAAAATAAAAGAGAACAAAAAGCCCAGGGCCACATTCTAGATCTATTAGAACAGAATGCAGGAATAGAGCTCATGAGTCAACATTTTCAACACATCTTTCCCAGATGATTTAGATACGTATCATATAATTTGGGGAAACATTGTCCTAAACCATTATGCCCTTGAAGGTGACCGAGCCTATTGGGATTTTTCAGATTACCAAGAAGCCATGGGAACCATGGGACAACAAAGGACCACCTGAGGCTTAGTCCAAGCAGGCTTGGTATAGTGGGAGCCCTCTCTTGTTTTTATTTAAATCCCAAGAGAGAACACCGCCCAAATTCCTCGGCTGGCTTCTGACCAAGATTGCTGGAGAGAGGTCTCTGGCTTGTCCTTGTACTGTCTAAGACAGAGAGTGAGAGATGCCAAAGTCGTAGATGGAGGAGGGCAAATTGGTGTACTTAATAGGAATCAGTAAACTTTCTAGGGGAATAATAAGGTTTTAGAAAATCTTATGCCAGATGAAGCTTTGAGGTGCTATCATAAAACTTTAACGATCATCTAATAGGATGAGAATAACTTTGGTAAGAAGGTTACATATTCATAAATGCAAGAAAATATATGATCTGATTCATAGAAATAGGCAATAATTTTTCTCGTCATGGGGAAAATCACTTTTAGGCTTACCAATTTTGAGTCAGGTCCTTGCAGGAATTATTAGTCACCTAAAGAATAATCTGATAAATTCCTAGGACATCTTGATGTTTTATTCACTCCTGCAACGTCAGATTGCTGTGGTTCCTACACCTTCTGTGCTTTGTACCTTCACTCAGGTTTTCTGTGCCTGGGTTCCCTTTCCTTTCTCCCTGCTGAGCTAATTCCTGCGAAACCATTTAGAATCAGCTCGGACACCACCTTCTCTATAAAGCCTTCCCTTCCCTTCACCCAGATTGAGTTCGGCATCCTCCACTGAGCTCTCACTGAGCGGCCATACATTCCTGTATCATTGCATTTATCATCATTATTCTCCCTGCCAGCCTGTGAGGGCAAGGACTTTTTCGTCTTTTGTACAAGAGACCTAGACTCATCAAGAATGACTGAAAAAAGTAACCATTCTGGGAAGCATACTTATTCAAAAAATATTTATTAAGGCTGTCCTATATGCTGGATGCTCTGAGGTATATTGCAAACACAGCAGGTACAGGCCTGACCCCATGGAGCTTAGGGGCCAGAAGAGAAGATAAAGAATTAAGAGTAGAATATGTTATAAAATAATTAGCAATAGAGTATGGTGAGTATTAGGGAAAAGGAAGTACTGGAAAGTATGACATTATAGAGCTGGAAATCCAGCCTAGTCTAAGATCAAAGAATGTGTCCCATTCTCATGAAACATAATTTATATCAAAATAGAACTTATGAAACTGGCTTTAGTTACAAGGCAGGGGCCACTTTTTAACAAAAAAGGAAAACCTTTTGGTCTATCGAAGTCAAAATTAACCAATCCCTCTGTGTGTGTGTGTGTGTGTGTGTGTGTGTGTGTGTGTCCGGTATGTGAGCACACATGCTGGCAAACAGATGACAAGAGAATGACTCCATTTTTTTTTTTTTACCTTAAGAAACTCATAAACTCCATCATTTAATGAGTAAAACAAGAGAGCAAGGGACAGAGAAGGAATTTTCTGTGTGTCTCATTGAATGTGCCATTGTTAGAAAGAAGTTAATTTGTTAATATTTTAATGTGTGACATACAGTGGAAGAAAATAATCACCAAGCTCTGAAAATCATGAACTTATCTTATAGATTTTTAAAAGTTAATTTTAAGGATCTCAATATCATGGCCTACGAGTGTGACAGACTTGTCTTTGGGTTTTGTTGTAGGAGACAGTGAGCGAAACTCATTTCCTCAGAGGTCTGTCTGTGTCTCTTCAGTTCTCATCTTCCCAGTTCACCCAACGCTTGGGTGAAGAGGTCACAGCCCTGGTGTTGCAATTTGCAGCTCCACCCAGCTGAGCAGCTCATGCGGGTCCTTTTCTCCTTTTCTCCTTTTCTGGCCAGTTCTTGTTCTCTTATTTTTTTGTGTGTGCTTGCTTAATTCTCCCCATAAATTGTAAGCTTAGGGCAGGGAGTGTGACTTCTTGATTTTTTAAAACCTTAAATCTTTGCAGCTCTTCTGCTGCAATGTATTTACATTTATTATATTAAATAAGTAAATGACCTTAAGTTTAACATCAGAATCAACAGGCAAATCTTGGGTCGAGAAAGTAATCTGATTGGTTCTCTAGTAAAAACCTATTTATTGTTTAACCTGACGTCACAAAAGGAAATATGCCAAATGGTAACATGGGCATATTTAATCTCTGAATACTTTAATTAAGAATGCCACCCATTTGGCTGATTGCAGGAAAGGAAAGATTAAGTCACCATGAAGCAGCACTTACTAGATGGAGGTCTGTAATGTTATGCTGTGTCCCATTTAAGTCAACTTGAACACATCCTCACCTTCCAGCATCTTGTCAACACTGATACCAAAACATGGAATTAAAAACCATAATACAAGTGAAAATATAGCTCAGGCTTGAAGTATGACTTTAAGTGAATGGACATGTGATGTCCCATGATGACTATTTGCCATGTAGTCTCACATCTTTCCTCCCATCCTTTGGCATAGTCCTTGGTTTATTTCAAGTATAACTTAATTTATGTCTAATTTTTTGTTATATTTTTACTGTGAATATTATATAAACAGAGCATATGAATGGTAAGGAAATAATTGTTCTTACACTTTCTATTTTGTATAGATTGAACTTGATTCACTGCTGAAGTGTAGGTAATGCGTTTAATCACTGCGAATCCAGTTGAACACTTTATTAATTGTAAATTAGTTCCATTTTATATTTCCATTAAAAATTTGCATTTTTAATACAAAGCTATGGTAGTGAAATAGAATGTTTTCTTTTTGAAAATGGTCTCTTTAGAAGATAAAACTTATTCTTTAAGGAATCAAATTTATAATAGTATCACTTCATCTGAAAAGATTAACAGTTGGTAGAGGAAAATCCTGTTTAGTTAGCTTTTTTTTTTTTTTTTGGTGTTTAATTGGAAGTTTCTTGAGTTATTAACTTCCCTTTGCAAAAGCTTCAAGTGCTAGCGACATTTCTCCATTTTGTTGACATCCAGATACCTGCACCCACATCTGCTAACAGCAGTATAAACACAACAGATATTTTCATTTTCATTCTTTCTATCTAGTCCTAGTAACTAAAGCACAGACAAACCTTGTGTCTGATCTATTTCCTCAATTTTGGCTAAGTTAGTAAGTTTACACTAGTATCTTATTTTAAATTTATATTTGTTTGGTAAATAACAAATAATGAATATCATTTCATTTCTATATATTTTGCCCAGTATTTTATTGTCATGTTACTTTCTTACCAGTTGGGATTGTCTCTTCACACAATAGTGATTGTTATATCTATATAATGTCTATTTTGGTGCAAATATTTTCTTTGAATCTCTTAATATATTATTATTTTTTTTTGCACAGAGATTTCAAACTTTATATAGTCAAATTTGGTTATATTTTTCTTTGAGATTTTTTCCACAGCCTCAAATCTTATAGAAAGTTATCATTTCCCCAAAGTACTGATATTCAGCTTTATTTCCTATTAGTGTTTCTGTTACTGATTTTTCATTTTTTTGTTTTTTATTGTTTTTTTTTTTTGAGACAGAGTCTCACTTTGTTGCCTAGGCTAGAGTGAGTGCCGTGGCGTCAGCCTAGCTCACAGCAACCTCAAACTCCTGGGCTCAAGCGGTCCTTCTGTCTCAGCCTCCCAAGTAGCTGGGACTACAGGCATGAGCCACCATGCCCGGCTAATTTTTTCTATATGTATATTAGTTGGCCAATTAGTTTCTTTCTATTTATAGTAGAGACGGGGTCTCGCTCTTGCTCAGGCTGGTTTCGAACTCCCTACCTCGAGCAATCCGCCCGCCTCGGCCTCCCAGAGAGCTAGGATTACAGTCGTGAGCCACCGCGCCCGGCCTTGATTTTTCATTTTTAATCCTTTGTCCTTGAGGCATATTGTGGAGTTTGTGTAAGGATTAGAGAGAATTAAATTTTTGCTAGCCAGTTGAAGTGAAATCTGTAAAGAGACATTAATGTGAGAAACAGAATTAAGCAGGCTAGATGGAGAGTTCCTGAAGAGTTCTTAGTCACCCCAAGCCAAAATTCACAGCAGTATACCTTTGATCAGTATTTTGGATTTCCAGAAAGATTGTTTTTGTTCTTATTTCTTTCTTTTTCTATTTTTTAGTTTTATCATACTTACATGTACATAATTAAAGAGTCAATTCATTCTATAAAACGTTTAGTGAAATAAGCCAGGCACAGAAAGACAAATAATGCATGTTCTCACTCATAGGTGGGAGCTAAAAAAGTTGATCTCATGGAGATAGAGAGTGGAATGACGATTACCAGAGGCCAGGAAGGGCAGCAGGTGGGATGAAGAGAGGTTTGTTAATGGGTACAAACATATATAGAGAAAAAAAATGAGTATTGGATAGCACAGTAGGGTGATTATTGTTAACAGTAATTTATTGAATATTTAAAACCAGCTAGAAGAAAATATTTGAAATGTTCAACACAAAGAAATGATACATGTTTGAAGTGATGGATATCCTAAATACCCTGATTTGATCGTTACATACTATATGCATGTATCAAAATGTCACATGTACCCCATAAATATGTACAATTAAGTATCAACTTAAAAAATGAAAAATGAGATCAATGTGGTGAGATAAAAAATATGACAGTCTGATGGAAAAAAGTCAGCTCCCTCTCTTCCTCATTTCCACCTCACCAAAGGCAACCACTTTCAGCCACTTCTGCTGATTCTTTGGTGTTTATCTTCTTATAATAACACACCCTTATTCCTGTTTCTTCATTCTTAAATTTCAGGCATTATCTATTGAATTCTCCATGTGGAAAAATGCAGCTGCTTTTTATTTCTTTCTGCACAAGACACACGCCCTTCCTGTCCTCTCATGCCTCCAATACAACTGAATCATAATTTAAGTCAAATCAATATTCAGTTATTGCATTTTTATGATTACAAAAATGCTCATCACAGCTGAGCCATGTATTGTGCCATGATTACTTTCTTGTAACTATACAATATTCTTTTGCTTGCCTGGAAGTTAATTATCTAGAATTTTTTGTTAGCTTACTTTTTCTTTATACTTATAACCGATTCAACCTCAAATTGTCTAAATTTCCTTTCAAGAAATTTTGTCCCATCAGGAATTCTATCAGTTTCATCTTCCTGCAGAAATCTCTCCTGCAGTCTACTCACTTAATCCAGACAGTTGATCTTTTCAGTCAAGGCCACAGCTATTATCTTAGACTTTCCTCTGCCAGCATCCTGAGATGCCCTTGCCTCTCTCCTCTGTTGGACCTCATGTTAGGATTCTGTACTCTAAATATGTTTTGCTTCACTTTCTTGTTTTGCCAGAAAACATTCTCCAGTCACTTCTTGAGAAAGAACATGGGAAGTAAAAGTTTTTGAGACTTTGTGTATCTGAAAAGATCTTTATTCCCCCTTCACAGTTGACTGGTATCTTGACTAGGTATAGAATTCTGGGTTGGAAATACATTCTCCTCAAACATTTAAAGGCATCATTCCACTGTTTTTTTGTTTCCTGTGTTGCTGTTTATAAGTCCAAAGGCATTTTGACTCTGAATACTCTGTGCATGAACTGTTTTTCTCTCTTCTCCATCCCTATAAACATATAAGATGACCTCTCTCTGGAATTCCTATTATTTGGAATTTGAGTGTAAGGCACTAGACCTCTAAATTTGTTCACTCTATTTTTCACCTCTTTTTAATTTCTTTTTCCTTTATAGAAAAGGATCTTTCCATTTCCTGCCTTTAGGATATAGGTCAGTGTGCTGGAAAGTAGGCGAAGGAAGAGGGCTTGGAGGTCCAACATTTTGAGTGAAAACATTTACTTACTACTCCCTTTTTTCAGTTGGTACCTCTACCCAAGTCTAGATCTCTTTTACCCTGTTCACAGTCTAATCTGTCTACTCTCCTGCCAGGGTGGGACAGAAAATAGAGGATATTCCCACTTCTTAAGAAAGCTTCTAGCCAAATCCAATTTGTTGTTACCCTACCATCACCCCCTTTCCCATAGGTACTCAGCCTTTAATTCTGATTTCTGAGCCTTTGGGTATTTATTTTATGGTGTAACTTACTTAGGTTGCTTCTTGGCCTTCTCCACTATTAGCTGAGGATTCAACTTCCTTAAATCTTCTAGACCAGTTATCATTTATCCATTTGCTTTACAGCTTCCTCAATTGTGTTGCCACTCTCTTCTCTCCTTTTCTTTATTCTGATTGGCTTATGCCTTTTAGAAAGTTCCTTTAGTGGGACTGGGTATCTCCCCAAAGGAAAAGATGTCATTATATCAAAAACATACCTGCACTTATATGTTTATTGCAGCACAATTCACCAAAAGCAAAGATGTGGAATCAACCTAAGTGTCCACCAACTGATGAGTGTATAAAGAAAATGTGGTATGTATACATCATGGAATATGACTCAGCCATAAATAAGAGGGAAATAATGTCTTTTGCAGAAACTTGGTGGAACTGGAGGCCATTATCCTAAGTGAACTAACTCAGGAATGGAAAATCAAATATTGTACGTTTTCACTTGTAATTGGGAGCTGAACTATAGATATGCATGGTAATATAGAGTGGAATAATGGATGTTGGAGACTCTATCAGTGGGAGGGCAGGAGGGGGGTGAGGGATGAAAAATTACCTGTGTGGTACAATATATACTATTCAGGTGATGGATACATTAAAAACCTCACCACTATACAGTATGTCCATATGACAAAACTACAATTGTACCCTCTAATTATATTGAAATTTTAAAAAGAGTGTTCATTTAGTGGGGTTTTGAAAGGGAGCAAAAGTAATGTTCAATTGATCATTTTACCTAGAATATAGAAGGCATCTTTAAAAATACAAATGTGTTTTCTGGCTAGAATAGTATATGAAGCTCTTGGCACATATGAGTGGATATATTTACCAAAATAGCTATTTACTGCCTTAAAACATAGAGAATGGAACACAAGACTGGGATGTTTAGGTAGGAAAGTTTTTTTTTTTCACTTTTATTAATTTTATTTTTCTTTTCTTTTTATCTTTTTACTCAGAAGCATGTGATCTAGAGGTGGGAAAGTTTGAATTTGTATAGGGGATGAGGAAGAATAGGGACATCGCTAATTGTCATCAAAAAGGAAGGCAGGATAAGATGGCATGCCATGAGGGAGATTCTTTAAGTGAGGACACATTAAGGGCAGTAAGTAAAAAGTAAATTACTCAACTATCATTTACAAAGTGTACCAACATGAGTGAAAACGTAAGTGTTGTCTAAGAAAAGGCCTGCATTTGTTGAGAATTTATTCACTGTGTGTCAGGTACTGTGTAAATACCTCTTGAAGTTGATAGTTTTATTCTTCATATATATATATATATATATATATATATATATATATATATATTTTTTTTTTTTTTTTTTTTTTTTTTTTTTTTTGAGACAGAGTCTCACTTTGTTGCCCAGGCTACAGTGAGTGTCATGGTGTCAGCCTAGCTCACAGCAACCTCAATCTCCTGGGCTCAAGCAATCCTGCTGCCTTATCCTCCTGATATCTGGGACTACAGGCATGCACCACCATGCCCAGCTAATTTTTTCTATATATTTTTAGTTGGCCAATTAATTTCTTTCTGTTTTTCGTAGAGATTGGGGTCTCACTCTTGCTCAGGCTGGTTTCGAACTCCTGACCTTGAGCTATTCTCCCACCTCGGCCTCCTAGAGTATTAGGATTACAGGTGTGAGCCACTGTGGCCGGCCCAATAGTTTTATTCTAATTGGCTCAGAGCTGGGAGTCCAATACAGGTTCATCTGACTTTACACCCTTATTTAAACACTAAGCTATTATATCTTTGTGTCATAGTTGACACCTTTATGAAACCTTTGCTCTCTGATGGGTCAATATATTTTTTTCATGTACAATAATATTGAAAATATTGCATACAATTACCTTCAAGCTATGTATATAAAGTATATATGAAATATAAATACATTTCGTGTTTAGACTTGGATTACATCCCAAGATATCTCATTATGTATATGTAAATATTTAAAAATCTGAAAAAAATATGATATCCAGTACATTTCTGGTCCCAAGCATTTTGGATAAGGGATACTTAACTTGTAATAATAATTGATATAATACAGAATTGTCTTATATTAAAAGTGAAAAATTTCCATCATGGAATACAACTATATATAGTAACTATAAAGAATACAACTATACCTGTAATCCTAGCACTTTGGGAGGCCGAGGCGGGCGGATTGCTCAAGGTCAGGAGTTCGAAACCAGCCTAAGCGAGACCCCGTCTCTACCAAAAATAGAAATAAATTAATTGACCAACTAAAAAATATATATACAAAAAATTAGCCGGGCATGGTGGCGCATGCCTGTAGTCCCAGCTACTCGGGAGGCTGAGGCAGTAGGATTGCTGAGCCCCAGAGATTGAGGTTGCTGTGAGCCAGGCTGACGCCACGGCACTCACTCTAGCCTGGGCAACAAAGTGAGACTCTGTCTCAAAAAAAAAAAAAAAAAATTTGAACACCATATTTTAGGCTAAAAATAAAAAAAAAAAAAGAATACAACTATATATAGTAACTATAAAATAATATAAAAATATGATACATATTCTTCCAGGTTCTTTTATATTAATACAGTAGAAGGTTGTGATTACTTAAGAGACAGCATCCCAAAGAACTGATCCTGCCACTGTGAAATATATCCCATATCCCTGGTAAACCATAGGAGTTTTCTGGAGTTTCTTCTTTCCAGGAGCATCCCTCAGGGGGGCAGGACCAAGGGCACAAGTACAAGTCACACTGTACTTTCCACCAACAAAATTTTTGTGCAGATGAAATCAGGTTAAAAAAATACGGCGGTGGTGGCTTATGCCTGTAATCCTACCACTCTAGGAGGCTGAGGTGGGAGGATTGCTTGAGCTCAGGAGTTTGAGGTTGCAGTGAGCTAGGCTGATGCCACTGCACTCTACACAGGGTGACAGAGCGATACTCTGTCTCAAAAAAAAGGGGGGGCAACTTGGAAATAGAAGGGAAATTCTGTCCTTTCATGTTTAAGAATTTCTTGGTGGCTACCCCAATTCCACACATCCCAGAGACTGTGAATGAATCCTGAAGAGCCTAAGCCGGTCTAAGGATGGATATTTTCAAGACTTAGTGTTCGTAAAGTTAGTGGCTAGGTTTTCCTTTGGTAACAGAGTAACATTTTTAATTCATTGCACATCCATTGAACTTCTTCGTAAGTATCATGTTGAAAACTTGTTCAATATTTACTTCCTCAGCTTACTGATGGACTCTGAAGCTATTTTTTTTTTTGCATATGTAAAGGGGGCCAGATAATCATTTTTTTCTTGCTTGACATACGGAATCCTTCAAAGTAACCACCCTGTTTATCATCATCACTGAACATAGTTGCAGGCCGGAGGTTGTGCCAGGCTATGCACAACTGTGTCTTTCGTCACTGTGTTCCAAGCATTAGCAATGGCATATATGGCATCCTTCATGCTGAACTCCTTTCGGAAACCTTCCACACCCATGCTTCTGTTCACTGCTGCTAGCATGTTCAAGAAAGTATTTTTATATTTACTCCTGATTGATCTAAGGCTGCCCTGCACACATGGATGAATTAATGAAGTCATGTTAGGGGGAACGTACATGGCATAAACATTATTTTTGATAAGAATTTCAGCTGGAGGATGAGCAGAACAGATGTCAAGGAATAACAATATCTTGCAGTTGTGATTCGGTCTAGCTTCCTTGCAGTGAGCATGAGCCACTGGCACAAAGTGTTTGTGAAACCAATCAGAAAAGAAGTCCCCAGTGATTTATGCCTTTTTGTTAGCATAATAATGGACTAGTAAGACTTTTTTCCTTTGAAAACGGTGAGGATACAAGCTTTTGCCTGTCACAGCAAGTTTGCACTTACGCGTGCCTGCTGCATTAGCTCATCCCTGCGTAGTTATTCTGTCCTTGGCATCCTTAATTCCTGAAGGGGCTGTCTCATCAGCTGCAGTCAGTGTCTTTCTGGGACAACAATGCCAAGACAGTGATGTTTCATCAGCATTATGGACTTGTTCTTGTGTCAGACTTTCATCAGCAGTGACCTTGGCAGACTCATCAATGAATCTCTTTGCTGCTGTGTGATCAGCAGATGCTTCATCACCACAAATCTTGAAAAATTGAATGCTGTGTCTTTTCTTAAATTTCTGCAAGCAGTCTGTTGAATATTCCATTTCCTTCCATTTTCAATTCATTGCGACAGATCTTTGCTTGTTTCGTGATCAGGATACTGTTAAGTGGCATGGATTCACTTCAAGGCCTATGGTTCTACTCGTTCAATACAATTGAGATGGTCGATTTTAGCTTTATGCAGTGTTTTTCTCTTTTTTTAAAATTAACTTCTGTTTATCAGCATAGAACTACCGCTTATTCCTGTTTCTTCAGGTCATAATTAGTGTTCACTTATGATCATAGATGAGATGAGAAATAAACTGTTAGTAGTGCATTAGCAAATGCACTATTTATACAAATAGTTACTGAATCTATATTACTTATTTGAGGGAATTAAAATAACATGACTACATGACAACAGGTAGCACATATAGAGTGTTTACTCTCTGCCAGGTGCTGGTCTAAGAGCTTCACATGGCTTACCTCACATAAGCCATCCTAGGAGGTAGGGTTTTATACATAGGGAAGACCAGTTACAGAGAAGGTGGCTTATAAAGATATGTGATATAGCAGAGGCTTGAAAAGCACTCATCTGTTAGGAATTGCCCTCTCTAACTGCTGAGAATTCCCAAATAAGTAGGAAGTCCAGGCAAGGCCCAGTAGTGGCTGAGGTGGCATCTGAATGTGTCTCCATATGTCTGCCCAGGCTGAACACTTAGCCACTCTCCTATGCTACCCTGAGTAGATGTGGACTTCTCAGTAGATCCTACAACCCTGAAAAGAAGTATTCTGATTGGCTTTAATATTGCAAAGGGCTAGTAAGGCCATAATTAATTTCTGACATTCCTTAGAAACCTCGTTCCTTCCATCCCACTAAATTTTGTTCATTTTAGTGTGGTGGCAAGAAACTTCTCTGGTGCAATCTTTCAATTCAGAGGAAGGTGTGGGATGTGGCAACAGAGTCATGTTGATTGGGAAGTCCCACAGAGCCTGCCTGCTATTTATTTTGGTGATCTGAATGATAGACTTGTGATACACTTAAAACTATCCACCTCCATTTCAAAACTGGCTCTTCGAGTTCTCAAAACCTCTTATCAGACTGAAACTCAGCCAAGGTTTAAGCTATCTTTGTACTGTCCTGGGACTGACTGCCCAAGGACTCCTGTTCAACACAGTGAGTTAGCAAACAGCTTGCGCAGAGCCTCTTTGTGGATTCTGCTTGTATGTGAGATAATCTTTTTTTAGTTTCTTTTTACTTCCTTCTCACCCTAATTATGACCACAATCCTCAAAAGAAAAACAAAGGCTGCCTTCAAGCATGTGTAAAAAAACATGCTTTTTAAAATGTGTGCTTTTTAGATTAACTTTTGCATACAATAGGAATAGAATGTCATAAATGTATGCCAAATTAAAATCAAGATATATAATATAGGCCACAATCATCAAGTAGGTGAAATACATCATCAGGATAATTATTTGGTACATATTGATTATGTTTGTATTTTAAAATCATAGCAATAAACTTTTGTTTGTAAATGCATGAGAATTTACTTTCCAGAAATTACGATTTATCTTGATTCATGTCAGCCTTCTAGGTCTTCTTTAAAGAAGAATACTTACTCCTTAAGGGGCACAAAGAAACCCAAAGAGGAGCGTGTCAGGTAGCTTTGCAGTATAACAAACCACCCCCAAATGACAATTTGTTTCTTATGGCTGCAAGGACTGAATGAGATAATCCGTGTGAACCCTCTGCAACTGCACGTGGCAGGTAGTGAGCACTGGTGGTTCTTCCTCTGGGGTCAGTGAGGCTCAGTCATGCGGTTATATTGGTGGGGCAGCTGGGGTCTAGCGTCTCTCTCCAAGTGGCCTTCGTCCTCCAGGAGGCTAGAGGATGACTTCATGTAACAATCGCTTCTCATCCTTTTGGCTAAGATCAAGTGAGGATGACCTCACATAATGGTTTCAGTGTTTCCAGAGAGGATAAGCCCTAATGTGCTAGGGGCATTCAAGTCTCTTCTTGCTTTCATATTTTCTACCGTATTCTTGGTCAAAGCAAGTGTCATGGCCAAGCCCAGATGAAAAGGATAGAGACATCCATGCCACTACTTGATAGGGGGGTACTGCTGAGAATTTGTTGGCATTTATTGCAATCGAGTATGGTCTGTCTCTGAAATCATTCACATTTCTCTTGCAAGAAAAATAATGCTATCCTCCATCCTGGGATGCCCCGGTGTGTCTCATCTAATTATGGCATTAGCCCCTAAGTCGGGAGGCTTATACCTGATCTGCATCACATCTGGGTACAGGTGAAGCTTCGCAGATCCACCTCCTCAGACGCTGATCCTCTTGCTCCTGGGACAATGAACCAAAAAGACAGGCTGCCTCCCCCATGCACCTCTAACATATGATGATGAGATAGGGAAAGGATATCAAAAACAGACGCTCCATTAAAAAAAAAAGAGCCATGAACAGGCTCTTTTATATAACAATATAACAATTTATATTATATTTATATTATATTATGTTTATTATTAATATAATATTAATGTGTTAATATTATATTTATATTTTATATAACAAAATAACAATCACACTGGTAGAAAATTGTGATCGAAGGAACTAAAAAGTGAAAGTGTCTGGGGCCTCAAATGAGCAGAGTGATTAAAAAGGACAGAATGCTTTTTCAAATTAGACTCCCCCAAAATACTTTGAATAACTCCGTCCTGCTTTTTGCTTTAGAGGAAAGAGAAAACAAGAGACATTTTAAATTATTTCTTCTAGCCTCAGACATTTATAATTATCATCCATCTCGATTAACACACTTCGAACTCTCACATCGTGTTTTGAATGAGCCCTCAGAAAACATCCAATGTGTTCCTGCCCAGTGCACTTCAAGGTCTAACACAAATTTGTGGTTGTTGTTTTTTAATTAACTTTAGAGCAGCCAGAATATAAGAACTTGCAGGAACTTTTTTTATTTTGGCCTATAATTTTTAGAAGTTGAAAGAACGATTTTTCCCTCTTAGGTGTGTCGTTTAATAGAGCTCAGAGTTTCACTCCTGTTGGGAAAAGTACACGCGTTGTCTTTTAAGGGTTGTGTTACTACGGTGTATGCTAGAAAGGAATGGCTAAATCACTGCGACACCGTCCCTGTGGAATTTCTGGCCCCTGGCAGGTGACTGTGGCGGTGGGGAGGGTGGGCAGGAGGGCTGGACAAGGTGGTCGGGAAGGTGTACCCGGGGTGACCCCACGGGACTGTGCGGGTTGTGGCCTCATCGAGGACGAGAGGGCTGGATCCGTCTGGGCTCGGCTCAGCAGGCTGTTTGCCCGGGGACCGGGCTGCATCTGCCAGGGGAGGTGGGCCCTTTTCTAGTTTTCACAAAGACATTATATGAGCCCAACGCAAAGGCTCACCAAGGCACCATGTGAACCAGTCATGGAGTTCCTGATTTGTAATCATCCTTTTCTTTTGACAGTACTTTAAAAATTGGTATGAAATCAGGACATAGGAGATATATATCATAGGATCTGAAAATCAGAACATGAGTACTGCGCAGAAGTCCTCATTTGGAGTGTATATCCTAGGGGCAAGATCATTTCTGCTTCACTAATAGCTGAATACCGTATGCAAAGTGTGTGTGTGTTCAAACATGTACTTTAGTTCCTATTGAAACCAGAGTGATAAACATTTTGAACTCACGTCAAAACAGAATAAAGTCTAAAACATTTCATTGTCATAAATACAGACAAGAATGTCCTTGCATGCTTTTGGATTTGTTTCCCTCCAGAAATCTCCAGGGTGACCTCTACAGTAAACCTCACCTGACTTGCCTTGTGCCTTGCGCTGCTCTGCATTGTGCATTCCTGTGTCTGAAGTTTCTCACAACTTGTAAAACATACCTTAATGTATTGCTGTGAAACAGGGAAAGGTTTTGTTTCTTGATACTAGGCAAAATCTGCTTAATACATGTAGTAGTCTGCCATAACAAAATACCACGGGCTGGGTGGCTTGAACAAGAGAATTTATTTCTCACAGTTTTGGAGGCTGGAAGCCCAAGATCAAGGTGTCAGCAGGGTTAGGGTTCTTCTGAGTCTTCTCTCCTTGGCTTGCACGTGGTACCTTTCCCCTCAGTCCTCACATGGTCTTTCCTCTGTGCGTGCACATGTCTGTGTCCAGATTTCCTCTTCTTATAAAGACACCAGTCATATTGGACTATGGCCCACTCTAAATACTTCATTTTAATTTAATACCCCTTTAAAAACCTTAAGTCCAGATACAGTCACATTCTAAGGTACTAGGGTTGGAGCTTCCACATACGAACTTGGGGGCTACCAGTGGAGGTACATAACTCAGCCCATGTATAAACAACTTTTTGTTTGTACAAACAACTTTTTCTTGTTCAAGGAAAAGTTAAACTTTTGTACAAACAACTTTTTCTTGTTCCTCTTACAGTAGGCACAAAGCCTCTCTTTTATGATCAGAAATATGGCTCTATGTTGTGTTCATAAATGGTTCCCAGGCTAGTTGGGAGCAATGGCTCTCATGGTTGTTGTTTGTGGCACCCATTGTACTGGTTATTTATGTAACTATCACGCCCATTCATTAGTCTTCTGAGGTAGTTAGAAAGCTGCTTTCTGAATCGTTCCTTCTTGTTATGACAGAAAATTTTAAGATTTTATATGCCAGATATGGTAGGCTCTTTACAACAGGATCTAGGTCCCAATGGCCAGCATATTTAACTAATAGAATATTATGTCATCCTTCCTTGTTCACTGTGAATGCTGTAGAGAATTTATTCATGTGCCTGAGGGTGCCTCATAACAGTAAAGCTCAATGTTCAATGTTGTTCATACTCCTTCTCTGTCAGTGCCTGCACCTATTATAATTTTCCATTCTAAAATGAAAGGTTTGGAATAAACTATTTCTAACATTGTTGGTTAATCTACATTTTGAGCTCCATAGATTGCTTTTATGTCTCACCAGACTGAGGATGAGTTCTCAGTTCACCTTGATTTCTTATCTAGCCTCCATTCCCCAAAGCCAGGAGGCAGTGCTCATGAAAGCCACCGGCTTTCCACTGGGGAGAGGCTAGTAGCTACCCTTTCTTTTCTTATCTATAGTTTGCTCAAGACTGCCCCCAACCTGAGAACTATTATAGGTTCTTTAGAACTGCATGATATTTATAAATAAAAAAGCTGCCATGATAGGTAGCTATGGAATAGGTCACAAATTTGAGTGTGCATTAGAATCACCTGGAGATCATTCTAAACCTACTGAATCAGAAACTCTAGGGATCTGGGCATCTTTCCAGACGATTCTGTTGCCTTCTAAAGACTGAGAGCCCCTAAGCTACCATAATCCCTTTGTTCCTTTGTTTTCTGTTATGTAAAATTTTGCTGCTCACTGAAAGAAGTGAGCAATAAAGCAATTCCTCCTTCCTTCCCTATTGGATCTGGTTTTCTGGATAGATTATATGTATGCCTGAAAAGAAAATTAGAAAGCAGAAGCAGATTTCTGGTAGTTGGTTGTGAATTTTCTTTTGAATTCTTCACCTCCATGTGAATCAAAGCCAGATTTATTATAGCAACCTTATGAATACAATTTACCAGAGCCTATTAGATTATCCTTTAATCACAGTGAGATGGAAAGTCAATGGAATTGTTTAATTATTTTCTTTCTCATTTACCATAGTTCTCTTTTTAGGATCTCATAGCACAGAATCAAGCTACTGGATACTGAGGTATTTTGATGTTCTTTTTGTGCCCATGTCTATATTTTTAGTATAACTTTGGCAAGGTACATATTTTTAATTTTTTTTTTTTTTGAGATCTTCTTAGAAATTGCACCCTCTTCATTGACTTCCTGTTGTAGTTTTCCTAATGCTTGCTCCTGGGCAGAAAAGAGACCTTCTGTGTCAGTGTGAGCAAGTCATCTGGGACTGGGCTGAGCCAGGAAAGGTGGGCAGGAAGGCAAGGTAAAGACCTCCTTTGGGTCCACATCTCTATAGGGAGTCTCCACATGCCCTGGAGCCTTCCTTCCCATTTCGTTACCACATTATGGACTTGGGCCTTCAGATGAGCTTAGGTCTTTCTTTGCCTGATTGAGTACCTATGACTTTATGGTTGTTAGGTCTCGAGAAGAATGATTTCTCTGAACATCTTCCAAGACCATTTTCTATATGGTTGAATTGCACTTTGCTTGTCATATGGTAAATGAGATGATTTGCCCAAATAGCTTTTCATCACTTTAGGAGAGCAATACAGAGCATAGGACCTGTCTAGGATTAGTAGGATACCTAGAAATGATCCCTAGTGTCCTGGCGTGTGGCACTGTCTCTTAACCACTTATTACCTTCCATTGAAGTGCCTCATAAGACTTGGCCAAGATGCAAGGAAGGCATCGCCTATCACCTATTCTTGCCTTGTTCATTGAAATGTATCCATTCTATCCCATCCACTTATTGCATAGTAGAACATACTGGATACTAACTTAAACAGATAGATACAGCTCAACTCCAAGCTAGCTGGCTAACGTACTTTCCCCAGGTAACATAAGGTATTAACCTGATTGTAATACATATAATTTAATGAAGGAGCTAAGGTGTTATCCTTTAAACCAATAGTATTTATAGTTTTATTTAATAATGAAATCTACATGGACATTGTAAAAATTTTGGAAAATACAGAAAAGCACAGGGAAGTCATTGAAACCATGTTTAATTCCACAATAGAAAGAAAACTTAACATTTTGATGTGGATTATTAAAGTTTTTGTTTCAAAACCTTTGTGGTAGTACTGCATCTTTTCTTCTCTTTACTTACTTTTTCTACCTAAGAGAGTACGTATGCTTCCATGCCATTGGATAGCCTTCTAAACTCTGTGACTTATGTAGCAGCCAGTACCTTATTATTGTGCATTTAACTTATTTCTGAATTTCTGTGAAAACAATGTGGTGATGAAAATATTTATAAATAAATATTTATAGCTATGAGTTCATGCAACTTTGCATATATCTTTGGAATAAATGCACAGAGGTCTAAACCAATGCATGCATGAAAAGCTTTTGATACACGTTGCTAAACTGTCCTCTTGAAAAGTTCTCATCAATTTACCCTCCTACTAGCATTTTTTTGAGAGTTCCCAACATGCTTACTCATTTAAAAAATTATTATTTTATAAAAATACCTGCTAACTTGGTAGGGGAAAAAAATCTCAGCAGTTTAATTTGTACTTCCTTGTTTAGTAGTAAAGTATTTTATGACTATACTTTTATACTTTTGCTTTGCTGAAGGTTATTTAACATAATGGTTAAGTGGTGCTATTCTGGAGCCCGAGTGTTCACTTGGTGACCTTGGCTAAATTCCTTAATCTCCCTAGACTCATTCCAACTCTGATAATGGTAGTACCTACTTCATAGAGTCTGTATGATGACTAAAAGAGAATATCACATGAAAGGTGCCCAGACAGTATCAGGCATACCTAACATACAGTTATGGTCTCTGTCATTTATGTTTCTTCTTAGATGAATTGCCTTTTCATTGTCTGTGGGTGAATGGATTTTTGGCAGTTTTAAAATATATACTTAAATGGTTATACTTAACCATTATCTGTCATATATTGCAATTCTCCCCCCCCCCCCGATTTGTGATTTGTCTTTAAAGTTTGTTCAAAGTGAAAAAAATATTTGAATAACAAGAAATTCAGGCCAGGAGAAGGCACAGTTTTGGTCCAGACTGGGTCTTCATTCTGTCTCTCTGTTATATTGCTAGGAGAGTGACCTGTCCCATTGTTGAGAAAGTCTAGTATTGATTTTAGTCACCAGATAGCAGAAATGGCATTTTAAGAAGAAAAACTTGTTATATTAAAAATCACCATCATAGAATAAAACTTCTGTTTAATTTATATAAATAGTGATCACGGTAGAAGAGAGGCCATGGTTAATATTTCACCATTTTCCATTTATCACTAAATCCAACTTGTCAGCGTTCCATTAGTGGTGCTACAGAATTAATTACTTCAACTTGAAAGAAACTTTTAATTTAAGATCAAGATCCCTGATAGATTGTGTGGCCATTAAGTGCTACTATTTTCCTCTCTTTTCTGCAAATTTTATAGAAAGAAAGATAATCTTTCTAGCCACAAAGTCTCATGTAAAAGGGAAAAATGTTCCTGTTTTTGGCATATATACATGCTACTAAAAATGAAACTTTTCACCTCACTGGGAAAGATATGGACACAGAGAACATTATTTTCCCTTGCAAAGCAGGGAAATGATGAGAACCACCTTTGTGAAAACATGGAAATTCTGCTTGAGCTTCCACCTTGTTTCAAAAAGCTATTAAAAGCAGGCAAATATTGCTGCTACAAGATGGATAAATGGGAGTGTGTTCTATTATTGCTACCAGGCTGTGTATAATTGAAATTTTCTGTACAAACGTTTTTTTCTTTTTTAAAAAAAAAAAACAGTGTTATTAATGATGCTACCATTAGGGAATATTGGGGAGAGGAGGAAGAAAATATCAATTTCTAAATTTTATACTTCCTTATTAGATTTCTGTCTTTGTTTATTTTATTGTTTTACTTCAAGCATATTTTACTTTTACAACATTATTAAGAGAAAATATTTTAAGTCACAATTTACATGGTAACTATTATTTTAAGAGTTGCTAATAGGGACAGGAGGGGGTGCTCATCAGTGTGGAAACAGATAAAATAGGCAACATTTGCATTGGCCCCAAAGCCTTGTAAATTGTCCTTACTTAAAAACCCTTATGTTTCCAAGTCTTTTCTTCTTATTTTTCCCTTTTCTGTGTCTGTTTTGATTTGTGATGACTGGAAAAGGTAAAGCAAGAAAAAGAGATGGTTTCCCAATGCAATCTAAAATTTAAAATTGCTGATTGCGTTCCGGGCACCTGTGATGTCTAGTGGCAGATGCCTATAGACCTTAAAACACAACGCCGTTGGTGCCTTTCAGTTATGTTATCTCTATACTCGTAAGTAAAATGCCATACAACATTTAGCTCCTTTGGTGCACTTATTACCTACACCCAGGAATAAAGAATTGGAAGTGCTGAGGAGAATGTTTCTTTATCTTAAGCTTCAATCCCCTGAATGCAAATATTTGACTCTCGCTAGAGGAATTTGACTTCGCTCTCTCTACTTGCAGGCAAAATGAAGGACCGGCTAGAAGAGCTTCTGGAGCTGTCCAAGCGCTATGACCAGCAGTTCCCAGACGGGGACGACGACTTGGGCTCGGCCCACGAGGACATCGTGTTCGAGACGGACCACATCCTGGAGTCCTTGTACCGGGACATCCAGGACATTCAGGATGAAAACCAGCTGCTGATGGTGGACGTGAAGCGGCTGGGAAAGCAGAACACGCGCTTCCTCACGTCCATGCGGCGCCTCAGCAGCATCAAGCGCGACACCAACTCCATCGCCAGGGCCATCAAGGCGCGGGGCGAGGGCATCCACCGCAAGCTGCGCGCCATGCACGAGCTGAGCGAGGCGGCCGAGGCGCAGCACGGGCCGCACTCGGCGGTGGCGCGCATCGCGCGCGCGCAGTACAGCGCGCTCACGCTCACCTTCCAGCGCGCCATGCACGAGTACAACCTGGCCGAGACGAAGCAGCGCGACAACTGCAAGATCCGCATGCAGCGCCAGCTGGAGATCATGGGCAAGGACGTGTCGGGCGACCAGATCGAGGACATGTTCGAGCAGGGCAAGTGGGACGTGTTCTCCGAGAACCTGCTGGCCGACGTGAAGGGCGCGCGGGCGGCGCTCAACGAGATCGAGAGCCGCCACCGCGAGCTGCTGCGCCTGGAGAGCCGCATCCGCGACGTGCACGACCTCTTCCTGCAGATGGCCGTGCTGGTGGAGATGCAGGCCGACACCCTGAACGTCATCGAGCTCAACGTGCAGCAGACGGTCGACTACACCGGCCAGGCCAAGGCGCAGGTGCGCAAGGCCGTGCAGTACAAGAAGAAGAACCCCTGCCGGACCCTGTGCTGCTGCTGCTGCCCCTGCCTCAACTAGCCCGGAGCTCACCTAGCAGCTTCTGCCCCAGCCCCTACTGGGACCGCCAGGGAAGCGCGCTGGAAAAGCCCACCAGAGCCAGCCCTCTGCACTGGGGGAGTCGCCCCGACTCCTTAGGGAACTCAGTCTTTAGAACGGAAAGAGGAAACACGAGATTCAAGAATTGCAACTCAGCTGGTGCTTGGAAAGATAGCTGATAACCTTCCAATGGTTCTTCAGTAAAGACAGATTGCTACTAAAGTGGTGTGAAGTCATGATAGACACATTGAACTCACCCTCTCCACAGGAGCCAAATGAGGAACTGACGGGTACATGTCCAAGGCGTGCCTCCTTAAGGACTCAGGGAGGAAAGCACTTTTGCATCCACAGAATAGCATGAACTCATTATCAAAACTTCAGTTCGTTTACTTTGTCCTGAAAGTTCCTTGGTTCAGTTCAAATTTGAGTGAAATTGACCTTGGAAAAACCTTTACATCCTTTCTTTCTGATTCTTCACATAGTTTATGGCTGCTATGTGATTCCCCCCAAATGCTCACCTCCCCTACTTATTAAATCATATTGAACACTTCCTATTTTCTTACCTCTTTCACTTTAAATATATTTCAGCAGATTATATTTTGGGATTATTTTTCCAAATATTTTTAAGCACTGAATATTGAACAATCACTCAAACTGAAGGATATGGCAGTCACATTTTATGTATTTTTTCACAGATAAAAGTTATTTTAAATTTACCTTTTTTACTTGATTACATATGCATATGTATGTAAAATACTAATATTCACTAAGGCATGTACATAATGAACAATTGGTTTAACTTTCCTTTTGTAAATATGGTACATAAATATCAAGAAAAACACTTTTTCTGGCTCTTGGTTTGCTTGTTTTGAGCTTTTCTCACTGTGGTCTGCATCTCCATAGTCCAGTTTGGGTCAGAACTTTATTTTGAACAACTCTGTGTTGGTTGTGGCAGTAAAGACAGGTTTTGAAGGCTGAAAAACATACAGAACTAGAGATAATAAAATAACATTCTTAGAAATACTATTTTGTCTTACTGTGGACCATTCTTTTCATGCATTGAGATGGGGTAATCGAAATTAAATAATCCTGTCTTTCAAGTAAGCTTAATAAATGTTACATTATAAATATTCTTTTTATAAATTTATGTCTTGCCCATTTAAATGTTAGTCAGTTTACTTTTTCAATTGTTGTTAACACTTTTTTCCTACTAGCTACTTGAGGCTATTACATCTACATGGAATTCTGAGTGGAGGAAAAAAAAGAAAAGAAAAACTCAAAGAATTCACATGTCAGTGTCTTGCTTTTCTCTCCTGAGTTACAGTAGTTAAGCAAAATCATCAAGCTTTAGAGATTTGGTTTCATTTGCAATCTTCGTAATGTCCTTACCCACATTTACCATGTTTCCTGTCCTTCTTCTGAGTCAACTCTTAACTCTTTCTCATTATTTAATATGTGAGTGTGTTTAGTCAGTGGTCATATTTTTCAGGTGCGTCAGAAGGTGGAATTTCCAAAGGAGTGGAAAGAAAAGTATGTGAACTCTTAGGAGCTCTCACTACGTGACCTGTGTATGACCAGGGAAATCTAGCCCTGTACCTAATTTTAATTTCACAGTCATATATGAGAATTGTGGAACCCGAGTCCCACCAGGCTCTTCTCAGGTTTCTCTCATTTTCTTTCTCAGCTAATGCCAGGGATATATTTCACCTTTGACTTAATTCCTTTTTCCTAAGGGAGAGGAGAAAAGCCTTCACACAGCTCCACTCCCATGTTTTTCACTGTAGAGAAAAAATATTGTAAATGGAGACTGACAGCTCCAGACTGACAGCTGGTTTTTTTTTTTTTTTTTTTTTTTTTTTAGATATATTAGTTGGCCAATTAATTTCTTTCTATTTATAGTAGAGACGGGGTCTCGCTCTTGCTCAGGCTGGTTTCGAACTCCTGACCTCGAGCAATCCGCCCGCCTCAGCCTCCCAGAGTGCTAGGATTACAGGCGTGAGCCACCGCGCCCGGCTTGACAGCTGGTTTTCACAAGAAAGAAAAGTTCATAAATTTGTCTTGTTTAAATCCATAAAGCATTTTCTTTGCTTAGAACCATCATAGAAGTAAGTGATTTTTCAGGCTCTGTGTATTTTTATTTATTTATTTATTTTGAGACAGAGTCTCGCTTTGTTGCCCAGGCTAGAGTGAGTGTCGTGGCATCAGCCTAGCTCACAGCAACCTCAAACTCCTGGGCTCAAGCAATCCTCCTGCCTCAGCCTCCCGAGTAGCTGGGACTACAGGCATGCACCACCATGCCTGGCTAATTTTTTCTATGTATATTAGTTGGCCAATTAATTTCTATTTATAGTAGAGACAGGGTCTCCCTCTTGCTCAGGCTGGTTTTGAACTCCTGACCTTGAACAATCCGCCCGCCTCGGCCTCCCAGAGAGCTAGATTACAGGCATGAGCCACCGTGCCTGGCCTGTGTATTTTTAAATACCCCACATTTTACATTAGAGAGTTTGGTAAAGACTACACTCGACTGTACTAAGAGATAAGTGAACTATTGCCTATGGAAAGGCAAGACTTTTTCTTGCTGCTGTTTAGTAACCATCTGAGTGTGGCATCGTAGTTGAGAGTATAGATTCTGGATCCTACTCTCTAGGTTGTAATCCTCTCTCTGCCACATACTAGCTGTATGACTTAGCCAACCTGTCTGGCCTCAGTTTCCTCATCTGTACAATGGGGATACTGGTACCTACCTCATACCCTGGCTTCAACCCAGCCACACATTATAGGTGGTGTCCATTCCAGAAATGCCATAAAAAGAACAGGTGCTCACCTGTGATGCATTTGTATCCAGGGCAATGTGTGTTAGCCAAGTTATTGGCTTTTAAAAAAGCCAATAATTCAAAAATGTTTAAACTGTGGCATCAGAGGAGTAATTTTATGGCCTTTCAAGATAACAACTTGGAAAGCGCTCTTTTTGTACCAAGGCCTTTACATTTCTTTAAAACAGTCCCAGTACTTTATAGTTAAATGTCATATGCAAATATTTTTCAGGCTCTACCATAAAAAATTCTTATCTTGACAGGAAACTACTGAAGATTGTGTATAGCTTAGGAATAGTAAAATAGGATAACTATTGGTTTTTATACATAAATCCTACCATTCTATTTTTTACCATCAGACAGACATATTTCTATTCCTTTCTTGTAAATATGCCAGGTATTTCCAACTGCAGCATGCAATTCATTCATTGGTAATCAAGATGAGACTTTGAAACATCCAGTTGTAATCAGAGTAACAGTCGACTTGTTGTCGGTAGCAGAGTTGAAAATCATTGCAATTAATAAAATAGGGCTATCAGAAATGGAAAATGAATAGGAACTAGAATGTAACTTCATCATCATATAAATGCTGAGTGTCTTTATTACCAACACACGTTATTAGGAATAGACAAGATGTCCTTATACATGAGCAGCTTTTGTTGTAAAGATTGTCTATTTACTGATAAGAAAGTTTTCTGAACTGATATTCTGAGTGAGACGACAAAGAATGCTTTAAAACCAGTGAGATCCTACAAAATGAGGAGTGAGAGACAAGTCCCCAACACTGTCATTTTGTAATTCTTGATGTTTATTTTTAAAGTATATTTTATACCTATTTTGATTTTAAGCATCCATAGCTACTTCTTGGATGACTTCCATTTTTCCTAATCCATATCTCTATATTTTCATGGTCTATGACCAACTCCTTGGACATAATTCTCACTCTGTATCTCAGCATCCCATAATATTTGATAGTAAAAATAACAGAGCATGTAAAATTATATTATTGTTTATTAAAATATATATGTAATATAATGCTATGGAACCCACCATCATCCCCTCCCCCGTTCCTCCTGTTCTCTGTATCTTGCAAATGGCAGCATCTATCAACAGCCACGTGCCCAGGGCAATCATTCTCTCTTGTCTCCATTACCTCAGCAGCTTCTGATTGGTCTCTGGCCTCTGGTCTTTCCATCCCCAGTACAATCTCTGTGTTGTGCTGCAGTACAGTTGCAGTGCCTTTTTGTTGTCACTATGTTGTTATTGTTTTTTAACTGTGGTAAAATATACATAACATAAAATTTACCTTCTTAACCATTCTTAAGTATACAGTTCCGTCATGCTAAGAGCATTCATATTTTTGTGCAACCAATCTCCAGCACTCTTTTCATCTTGCAAAACTGAAACTCTATACTCAAAAAATAACTCTTCATTCCTCCAGCCCCTGACAATGACCAATCTACTTTCTATGTCTATGAATTTGACTACTCTAGGTACCTCATAGACATGGAATCATACAGTATTTGTCTCTTTGTGTCTGGTTTATTTCACTTGGTATAATGTCATCAAGCTTCATTCATGTTTTAACATGTGTCAGAATTTCCTTCCTTTTTAAGGCTGAATAATATTCTGTTGTATATATATACCACATTTTGTTTAGCGATTCATATGTGAATAGACAATGTGTTGCTTCCACCTTTTGGCTGTTGTGAATAGCACCATTCATCTGCTTAAAACTCTGTGATGGCTGCCCTTTGCTGTTGCCATAAATTCCCATCTCCTTAGGGAGACTGTCCAAGGCCCTGCAGGATCCAGGCCCTGGCTACTTTCAGACTCGCCCCAACACTTTTCTTTGTATAACCTCTCCTTGTTCAGCTCTGGGCATTCCTGCAGGCTGTTTCCCTGCCTGAGCCACTTCCCTGGACTTGGCCCCTCTGTTAGTCTGGGTCCTCTGAGAAGCAGACTCCAGGAAGGGATTGATGTGCGAAGATTCTATTAGGGAAAATGCCTCTGGGAGAAAACAGGAGGGGGCCAGGTCAGGCTGAGAGAGCTGTCAGACTGATGCGTGGCTGACTCCAGTGAAGGAGGGAGAGGAGAAATGTTGGGCGGAAGCCCAAGTCTGTCCAAGAGGTATCTGGTATCTCCCAGGAACAAGCCTGCCTCTGTATCCCTTCTTCACGCGGTCATTGGCCAGGAGGCAGTGGGAGGCATGGTGGATGTATTTCAGAGCACAGCACGCACCTGCTCAATTCTGCTGTTGCATTGGGAGCTGTGAGGTCCATTCTTTGGGTTGCATCGTTCTCATTTTCACCGTGCTATATATGCTCCTGCTACTAGACTGCTTTTTTTTTTTAATTTTTGAGGACAACCAATAGCATCCTATTTATGTTTGGTTCTTAGCACTTTGCATAGTATTCTTTTATATGTGTTCAGATATTTGTGTTCTACATGTAGAAATAGAGATATTCAGAATTTGTTTTCTATTATGATTGACTTTTTGTATACCTTTTGGAAGGTGCCTATTTTACAGCATAAAGCACAATATCTAATCTCCCCTCCAGAGGAGGGTCTGTGCCGGCTCTCAGAGCCCAGGATGGGGGACAGTGTTCTGGGAGGAGGGGTGGAACTTGATGAGGGGAAGAGACACGAGATTGGAGAGGAAGCTACTTGGGGAGAAGCAGATCACCCAGGAGAAGGGTCGGTGTAAAAAAGCCAGGTGGAGAGAGAACGGGGGCCTGAGTCACAGTCCCTGAAGCCAGCAGCACCAAGAGCAAACAGGGACGTGCATTGGAGAGGCAGAGACTGGTGGAAACATCTTAGTAAAGGTACAGACTCAAGCTGTACACAAAGAAAGTTGTATAATTAAGTTATATCTGGAAAAGAGGTTTTTTTCTTTCTTTCTTTTTTATTCTTCCAAGCGTATAAAATGAAGATTTTAAAAAATTTGTTTTGGACAAAATGTGTTGCCTTGGGTTTCAGCTGAACATATTTCTCTCTAATGTGGTGTCTAATAGGGTAATTTGTGCAAAGTACTTAGCTCCCTGCTCCTAATCAGACAAGGCTGTGTTTTGGGGTGGTGGCTTTGGCCTTCAATCCTAAAAAGTCCTCAATCACTGAAGTCGCTACATATGAGAACCATCTGAGATGCCTCCATCTATTTCTCGGAATGTGTCAGGGTACCCCACACCCAATCCACACCTCCCCACACCCAGTCAGACCTGCTTAGGAATCAGGAATGCTTATTCAGTACAAAAATGTCTAGCTGCTTGTGTCGTGTGCAGAAAAATAACTAACTACAAGGCCATTCCTTCCCTGCAAAAGTTGAAGATCAAGGAGAGCATGGAGGATGCTAAACCACCCTTGCTTGGAGCTGCGAGGCCCCAAGTTCTCTCCCTGCTGAAGCCCACCCAGCAGGTCTGCTGCTCTGTGGGCCCGAAGTGCCTCTCAGCTGCCAGCAGTGGGTGCCCCAACGCTTTCAAAACATGGTTTTGGACCAAATCTAGAAGAGAATCTCCAGGGGGTAGACAGCATATACAAGGAATGCAACACCTAGATTTAAAAAAAAAAAATGATTTAGCCTCCATGTGACAAAGACAGGAATTTCTCTTGTGGGTAGGAATGTCTAACTAGTTCATTCTTTCGCCTTGCCCTGTGGTTTACCCTGATCTCATGTAACCTTAAAAGGGCATAGATGAGGTAACCTGGTTTCTCTTCATAATCTTCATCCACGCTTTGTAATCTGGTTTATAGAAGAAACCTGTCAAACAAGAAATGTTACCTAGTGGCAATTTGTTAGGACATGCAGTTGCCTGGAAAATGAAAGACATTGCCTGCTCTTTGACTGCTGCAACTGTCAGGAGGGTAGCTGCTCGTGTCTTGGTTCCATGCATTGGCCATTATCAATAGTTGAAGTGACTTTGCAAGAAGTTCTCATTTCCAAAAGGAAACCACAGCTTTATTGGGAAAAGTTGCATCTCTCCTCACTGATAAGAGTATCAGTGCTACATTAAAAATGGCCTAGGGAGCATGGGAATGGGAAAGAGAAAGTCATTCCTTCTTGGTAAGAGACACAAAAGCTTAAAATAAATATTTTTCTAAGGAATAATCCAGGGCTGTGAGTGAATTTAAATCATGAAATTTAAAAAAAGACACTTTGGGGGGCTGAAGTGGGAGAATCACTTGAGGCCAGGAGTTCAATCTGCACTGAGTTATGATCACACCACTGCACTCCAGTCTGGGCGACAGAATGAGACCTTGTCTCTGAAAAATAAAATAAAAAGAAGTTAAGGAAGGAAGAACTATCTAATCCTGGAGAGAAGGGAGGTTAGAAAGCAAGAGAAGCCTGCACACCCAGAAGGGCAGGCTAAGAAGAAGGAACATATCTGAGGTGGACCAAAACTTAGAAAGGGGAAGCTCAAAATAGGAAATGTAGACTTTTCTGTGAACTAGTCCAATTTATTTTCATCTGTGTACCAACAAACAGAAATCATAAGTAAAGACTGGCTTGGCTGATCATGTCAACAGGAACAATGGTTACAGCTAGAAGGTGGTAGGTTTTATTTTTCATCTCTTTGTATGCCCTGTTAATATAACTTGGTAAAATCATATATTATAATAATCCAGGGTATAATTTTGTTTGGGTTAAATTCAGTGTGGTAAGTGGGATGAGCACTTTAGAAATTTTTCCTAACACTCAAAGGTGTTTATAGATTTCTGATAACTCAAAGCCTTTGTATTTATTTGCATATTATTTTATCGTCCTTTTTATACATTTCTTTTTAATTTGTAAAACCTTGCCCATGTAAATGTCATTTTTCTCTTCATCTTCCTATTGCATTACTCCCTAATAGACAAAACTAGGGGAGAAAAATGCTATCAATTCCATTTGGTCTATTGTTTCTTTGCTTGGTCTGCTTTTTTATTTAGAAGAAATTTTTAAAAACATGTATGTATATTTTTTTCTATTTTCAAAATTGTCATAAAGTTTTTAAAAACAAAGTAGAGACTGTGGTTTACACCTCAAATGAAAACTCATGGAAATCAAGGTATACCATGTAGCAAGTGAGCAACTGAATTCCTCCTTAAACCTTACTGCAAAAAACAACAACAAAAAAGGGAAATATTTATGCATAAATTTATATTATCAGCTCCTCTGATTTATTTGACAGATGAAAGTGGCTGTGATTTGCCAACAGCTCACAGACCCTGTGTGGGCGTGATTGACAGGATTTGCCCTCTCCTTAGCTGCACCTGCACACTACACAGCAATAAATCATCAGGTGTGGTTAAGGGGAACAGGGAAATTTACTGCTCCCCGGTGTGTGCTAGCATAAAAACACAGTGTTACCTCATTTATTTTTCATAGTATTGGGTTCGAATGTGTGAGCCCACACACTGCCATGGGAAATGGCCAAGAATTCTGCCCTTAACTCTCTCCTCTCTTTTTGGGTGATCTCATGCACCTCATGGCTTTGCTACCTTATGGTGATCATTGCCAAACCTTTGTGGAGAGCAGACAGACTGCTGATGACCTCAGCAGCTCTCTTTAGTTTGGCTGATAAGAAGCCAGCACACAGTCTCAACATCACCCAGGTCCCCCACCCCCACTTAGTTTGGCTGATAAGAAGCCAGCACACAGTCTCAACATCACCCAGGTCCCCCACCCCCACGCTGTCAGCGTCAGTAGGCAATGTCCCTGAGCAGCTGACACACAAGCTAGACTCATTTTCCTCTGCTTGCTGGGTTCTACCCAAGCATACCTGTGTGTCATAGGGCTTTGGATTTTTCTATCTTACTGTCTACTCACTGTTCATCTTGAATGTGCCACAGTTTCTGCAATCTCAGCATTCTGTTCTCTTACAGACCTTCGATAGACCCACAGATGGTCATCCTGTCAGTTATCTAGAGGCAAAACATCAGAATCAACTTCAGTTCCTTCCTCTCTGTCCACAACCAAATTAAAGAATTATTGCCAATATTGAAAAAAAAAAAAAAAGGATTAATGCCTGTGGGCTATTGTGTGGTTAATGTAGTCCAAAATGCAAACCTGATACCTGAGATGTAAAGGCAGCTATAATTTCCTGCCTGGATTTTTCTAATTGACCCAAAAAGAAAGTGGTGCATGCATCAGAGGATTGTGTTTTGATTCACATAACCCTTCATGTTAATGGTTGTCCATTCTATAAATGTCTACTGCGTACAGAGCTGATATTAATATTTGTCCTAACTTGCATATGTATTTCTTACACATATGTAAGTTGCCTGGGACCAGCTTCTTGTAGACTTATTGTCCCAGTATGGTTTTTAACAGCTTCTTTTTTCACTTTCAGAAGTGCTGTGTTGGGTGATAGAAGTTATATGGTCAACCAATAAATATATGATATGAAATCTGGGTGTACCCTTGTTTGACATTTTCTAAGTTCACCCTGCTCTTGAATCTCTAACCTGTGTAGTCTGAGCCCCCAACCCGAGCAGCAGGAAGACTGGGCTTTTGGTCAGATCGCCCTCCTCCTTGGTGGATCCAACTGGGGACACAGGATGGGGCTTTCTTCATTGCTCTTCTCAAGGCCCTATTTCTTACTAGCCAAAAAAGTGAAATAAATATTCCTAAGGAAGAAACAAAGCTAAAGTAAAATTACACAAGTAGGAGAGAAAATTAAGAAATTTTAAAATATTGAAATTAAAATATAAGGGTTTGGCCGGGTGTGGTGGCTCACGCCTGTAATCCTAGTACCCTGGGAGGCCGAGGCAGGTGGATGGCTCAAGGTCAGGAGTTCGAAGCCAGCCTGAGCAAGAGCGAGACCCCCGTCTCTACTAAAAAAATAGAAAGAAATTAGCTGGACAATTAAAAAAAAGATATATATATATATATATATATATATATATATATAAATTAGCTGGGCATGGTGGGGCATGCCTGTAGTCCCAGCTACTTGGGAGGCTGAGCCAGAAGGATTGCTTATGTCCAGGAGTTTGAGGTTGCTGTGAGCGAGGCTGACACCACAGCACTCTAGCCAGGGCAACAGAATGAGACTCTGTCTCAAAAAAAAAAAAAAAATATATATATATATATATATATATATGAGTTAAAATATGAATGTAATAAAAAGTAAGCTATTATAAGATAAAATAACTAGATTTAAGATCAAAGACATAAAAAGCTACAAAATGCAAAATAAAATAAAAAATATGAATGTAGATTAAGAACAAAAATTCTAAACTGAATTAGGAATAAATATAATTTCAAAAGGATAGAAAAGTCATATTTTCTAAAGGAAATATAAATAAAGGCAAAGTAAAGAAAATAAGACAGAGGTAAAACACTTAAAAAATAAAGAACTAAAATGGAAATGGGGAAAACTTAGATGAAATAAGTTCATAAGATAACACATGGAAAGTACTTCTTGCAGTAAACTGATGCCGAGATGTTGCTCCATAAAGCAAAATCTGTCTTTCATAAAATTAGAAAACAAAAGGTGGGCAGGGGTAGTGGGGGGAAAGGGAGTACAGAGCCCGACTAAAAACAATCCAGAAGTCCTTGGCAAAATCCCCACTTAGACCTTTCTAGTTGGGTCCCAAATAGCTAGGAGACAGCTACAGAGCAATACAAAGCCTCCGACCCCTGCCCTTCGTGTCATGTCCCCAGAGACCTTGACTCTCTGTATGGTATCCAGCAGAGAACACCCAGAGCTGCCTGGAAGAGCATCACCACAAACAGGTTAGGTTATCTTCACACATGCTCAGCCACCAACTCTATTCTTTGGGACCCAGGAGAATAGAACGCTCAGGCATCCAAAAGTGCATAGGAAGTATTTGGTAGTTTTCAATGTGAGCAAACAGATGGCCTCCCCGTCTCACCCTCAGACGAGAACATTTGTCCTAGCAGCAATGGTAGTTAGTGATGACATTCGGAAAATCTATAAGATGGCCATGTTTCTTCATAATATAAGTGGCGTGAAACATGGGTGTAAAAGTATCCTGGAGGTTAAAGCATTTAAATAATGTTGAAATAAAAGGGCATTAGAATGATGTTACAAAGTGAGAGATGTCTGGTAAAGTGAAAGTGGCAATTCTTCAAGGACAAGAACACAACTTAGGGCTGGGCGTGGTGGCTCACACCTGTAATCCTAGCATTCTGGGAGGCTGAGGCGGGAGGATTGCTCGAGTTCAAGAGTTCGAAACCAGCCTGAGCAAGAGCAAGACCCCGTCTCTACCAAAAATAGAAAGAAATTAATTGACCAACTAAAAGAATATATATATATATATTGTAAAATTAGCTGGGCATGGTGGCACATGCCTGTAGTCCCAGCTACTGGGGAGGCTGAGGCAGCAGGATTGCTTGAGCCCAGAAGTTTGAGGTTGCTGTGAGCTAGGCTGACGCCATGGCACTCACTCTAGCCTGGGCAACAAAGCGAGACTCTGTCTCAAAAAAAAAAAAAAAAAAAGTAAATGATCAGATATCAAGCCAATAACAGAGAATCAATCAAGGAAGCAACTTCCAGAGAATATTTTCACTTTGGTCTACATATATTTGTATGAACATGAACACTCAACTAAGAATGCTTTTGGCAGAATCTCTCCAGTGAGACCACTGACCCTAAAACCTGAGCATGCATCAGAATTACTAGACTTTGAACTGCAGATTCAGGAAGTTGGGTGGGGGTAGACAATTTGCATTTCCAGCAAGTTCCCAGGTGATTTTGATGCTGTTTGTCCAAGGATCACACTTTGAGAACCACTGGCTTACTTTTAAGCCACGTTAATTATGTCATAAAACAAGAAAACTGGAGTAGGTGGCTCTGGATTGGCTGTGGCTCAGTAAGGTCTTTAAGGACTAAATCTCTTTCTGATTTACTGTTCTGACATCTTTGGGTGTTAGCTGCTTATGCATGACTTGTTCCCCTGACACCCCTCCCATCCCCCTCCACCCCCCACCCCACTCCACGTGGTCACAGTATGGCTAACGCAGCTCCAAGAATTATGTCTTCACATGATCCCATTCAAGGCAGGAAGAAAAAGCAAAGAAATAACACAAGGCTTTTACTTACTGAGGTTCTTTTTTCAATCCAGAAAGAAAATGTTTCCAGGATGGGATGAAGATACTGGTTTAGACTAATAATGATTCATTCTTTGGGGCTGGGGAAGGGGTCTACCTTCCCTGAAATCAGGGGGTCTCTGCTTACTGCCTGAATAAAATCACTCCTTTAGCAGGGACAGAGGTGCAAGTGGCTGTTGGGTAAGCAACAAACACTGGCTTCTGCAACTAATAATTTTATGCACATTATTTCGCTTAATTCTCACATTTCTCTGAGGTAGGCATTATTATTCCCACCTCACAGATGAGGAAACTGAGACTTGAAGAGGTTAAGTAAATTGTCTACACAGCTAGGAAAAAAATTAGAGTTTGAATTAGGTCTATTGACTAGATAAATTAAACAATGCCTTTACATTACTATATAACTGTTGCCTCTTGTTTTATCTACAGTTGAGAAAAATAATTGCTAGCATAATAACAACCCTCAATTATGGACAAAAAGGTTAATTTACGTTTTGCTTACTATATTGTATATGTATACACTAATCTCATACAAATTTAAGACAGAAATTTAAATTCTATAAATACTTAAATAGAAAAACTTGTCACCAAGAATAATATATTTCTAATGACATCATATACCTTAATTTTTATTATAGTAGTGTCCCCTTATACAAAGAGATATGTTCCAAGACCCCCAGTAGATGCCTGAAACTGAGGCTAATATCGAACCCTAGCTATACTATGTTTTTTTTTCATCTGATCACTTAGAAGTTTACTAATGACTCACGGGCAGGGAGCATAGACACAGTGGTCATGCTGGACAAATGAAGGATTCACATGCTGGGCAGAATGGATTGGGACAATGCAGTATGAATTATGGGTGGGTGTGGTGGCTCACATCTGTAATCCCAACACTTTGGGAGGCCAAGGCAGGAGGACTGCTTGAGGCCAAGAGTTTGAGACCAGCCTGAGCAAGAGTAGTGTTAGAATACTACTCCCCAGCTCTACAAAAAATAGAAAAAATAGCCAGGCATGGTGGCTCCTGTAGTCCCAGCTACTCTGGAGGCTGAGACAGGAGGATCGCTTGAGCCCAGGAGTTTGAGGTTGCAATGGGCTATGATGATGCCACTGTACTCTAGCCTTGGAGAAAGAGGAAGACCCTGTATCAAAAAAGAAAAAAAAAAACCCAAAAACTTATGAATTGTTTATTTCTGGTCTTTTCCATTTAATATTTTCAGACCATGGTTGATTGCAGGTAACTGAAACCAAGGAAAATAAAACCTTAGATAAAGGGGGACTAGTATATAATAAGGTCAGGGAGAGAAGGGCCCTTCTATAGTCTAATTAGGAATTTTCTGAGTTTTGTACATTTGCATTTGTAAGTGTAGCTCATACTTGTGCATTTAACTTTACAACTGTATGTGTGGTGGATGGTAGCATTTAGGGAGGGCTTTAGAGGGTAAAGTTAGGCAGAAAAGAGCAGGCAAGAGAAAAAGTAAAAGAAAGACACAGAACAGGGATCTCAATTTAGTATGACTGGGATTATGGGAGTTGTGGATAAGATGTTTCACATTCTACTTTATTTACTTCTGTACTGTTTGAATTTCATACAGCTCTTACAACTTCAATCTGTTTAAGTAAATATGCTTTCCTTCTAAAAAGAGAAGGACAATGGTAGAAGTCACATTTTGGAGGATTCTGGAGAAAACTGAAAGTCAATGAGTAAACTTGGAAAATACAGGCAACCCATTTGAGAGTTTGAAATGGAAGAAGAAAAGTTGGATTTTAGCAAGGGGTTCAGCAAGATTATTCTTTCAAAATAGATGTGTGGAAACAAAATACATGCCTATGAACACATCAATGGTAGAGAAACTAGCTTTGGCTAGTGTGTATATTCGTTCTCTATAGCTGTGAACACAAGACTTAGCGGCCTAAAACAACAAATATTCATTATCTTACATCATTTCTGAGGGTTGGGAAATCAGGGCACAGATGGGTGGTGCTGGCTCAAGGTTTCTCGTGAAGTTCCAGTCTTGTCATTGCCTAAGCTACAGACATCTGAATTTTGACTGAGCTGGAAGATTTGTTTCCAAGTGCGCTCAAGTGAGACTTCAGTTCCTTGCTGGCTTTTGCTATAGGCTTCAGTCCGCACCATGTGGAGCTCTCCAGAGGGTTGTTCATGACATATGGCTCCCTCCAGGCCAGAGTGAATGATCTAAGAGAGAGCAACCAAGATGGTAGTGGCAATGCCTTTTGATGACCTCATCTCCAAGGTTGCATCTCATCACTTTCATTTTATTGTATTCATTAGAGATGAGTCACTAGATTCAGTCCACACTCAAGGAGAGGAGAACTAGTCCTCACCTGTCGAAGAGAGGATTATCATAGTATTTATGGACATATTTTTTAAACTACTGCAGAATTTATAACAAATATCATGGCTTAAATAAGAGCACATACATAGTGAAGGATAGTTTAAATAGTGTGAAATATTTGTCTGAAAGATGTATGTCAAATGCAGTTTCCTGACCATGAAGACATTTCAATGTTATAAAATCTGTCTTAGGCTGGGCGCGGTGGCTCACGCCTGTAATCGTAGCACTCTGGGAGGCCAAGGCGAGAGGATTGATCAAGGTCAGGAGTTCGAAACCAGCCTGAGCAAGAGCGAGACCTCGTCTCTACTATAAAAATAAAAAGAAATTAATTGGCCAACTAATATACATAGAAAAAATTAGCCGGGCATGGTGGCGAATGCCTATAGTCCCAGCTACTCGGGAGGCTGAAGCAAGAGGATTGCTTGAGCCCAGGAGTTTGAGGTTGCTCTGAGCTACGCTGATACCGTGGCTCTCAGTCTAGCCTGGGCAACAAAGCGAGACTCTGTCTCAAAAAAAAAAATCTGTCTTAATACTGTCATTTACTCTCTGATATTGCCAGTTATAACAAATGCCATTGCACAGTGCTTTTCCTATTTTGTTCCAACACTCAAGTGGATATTTGCCATGCCTCTCGATTGTCAGCAAGTTTGGCAACTTTCCTACAGTTAGGGGATTTCTTTCATTTTGAAGACTGCTACCTGAGGCAGAAGCCAGAACTTTCCTTCGTAGCCACGCTTGCAGCTTGGACTCAGGAACAGAACTTTAGTTCTTATACCCAGATACTCTCATGTAAAATACAGATTTGGAAGACAACAGCATGGCCCAGAATTCAGTTTCCAGAAAGGATGGAGGAAATGGCTCCAATGATGGAATCAGACCTTGGACTCTCTCCATGTCAGAGCTCTGCTTTCCCTGGTGTTGACTTCATTCCCAAGCAGCCTCTCTTTAGTGCACCTTGTGCTTCATTACGATTTATCATTTTCAGAATTTTCATTATCACTTCACTTAAACAAACTACATAACTAGCATAGTGGTGCAAAACAATAAGAGTTTTGTCATGCCCACATAGTCTATGAATCAGGAATTGGGGACAACTTGTCCCTGCTCTATGACATGGGGTACTCAGATAGAAAGACTCAATGGCTGGGGAAGGTGGGGTCATCTGAACGCTAGGGGTTGGAATCATCTGGAGGCTCATTCATTTGCATTCATAGCAGTCAATACTGGCTGTTGATTGAAGGCTATCAGCTGGACCAACTCCCTGTAGCTACTTGGGCTTCCTCACAGAATGGTGGCTAGGTTCCAAGATCAAGCACCCCAAGAAAACAAGTGAGGTATAGCACCTTTTATGACCAAGCCTTGGAAGTCACATAGCATCAGTATGCCATAGATACAAGTCCTTCCAGATTCAGTGAAGGAGAGAACATAGACCTACACACACCTTTTAACGAGAGGGGTGTCAAAGTCACATCCAAAGAAGAGCATTTGGAATGGGAGATACTGTTTATTAAAAGGATCTGTTCTGTAAAATTTGGATTCAGCCAAAAGGCTGCACTCAAGGATCCAGAAGGCCACATGTGGCCCTGAGGCAGCAGGTTCCCCACCCCTCTCAGTATGGCAGAGCTCTTCTCTGTGTTCTTGTCTGTGGACTCGGACGGAGGGCCAGACGTCACGCTCAGAAGGATGGATTCCATAGAGGTCTGGACATAGGTGCAGGCCACTGGTGGCTCACAATGTTGTGTGGCTGGGCAGGGGCACTTCTCCCGGTCACTCTCCTGAGGAGCTCTCACAGGGCCGGCTCTCACAGGAGCAGCTCCTGCGGAGTTGACTGGAACTCGGGGAACCAGGGCAGCAGGCTGGGTGACAACCTCTAGTGATCAGGGCTGCTTTCCCAGGGATCACAGGAGTCCAGGAAGAGGCAGGGCAACAGGTCTCTTAGAATATGACCCAGTGAGTAAGGAGCCACTGAGGAGGTCTGACAACAGTGAGGTTACTGTGTGCAGTCTCAGGGCTGATAGAAGTTCTTCTTGGTCAAAGACACAGCCACCCGCACTGTATGTACGACGAAGGAATAGTCTGGGGCTGCCAGGTCACTCTCTGATCCGCTCCCTGCCGCTCCAGAACACAGAGCCTTGGCTCAGTTGGAGATTCGAGGTCCTGGGTGATGAGGAATGGAAGTCCTGGGAAAAGGGACGACAGGACGAACTGAATCTCAAGGGCACAGAAAGGAGGGAGAGCGCTGCAGGACAAGTCAAGGAAAGGGGGCATAAACATCTGACTGCACGGTAGGGTTGTGGGAGCAAAGAGGAGGCGCACTGCATCTGAGGCGGGGCCCTGGGTATGGTGCCTGCAGCCGCCAGGGAGGGCGACTGTGCCACACTGCCCTGCGTGTGGCGTGGCACGGTCTACACACAAATCTCCACAAAGCCTCCTTCCCGTGTGACTCGTGACACATGCTAAGAAGAGCAGCAGCCCACAGGTGCAGGGGGTCCAGGAACTCTGCTGCAGCAGCGTGAAATTCAGACCTTGAAGTTTTTTTCTGTTTAGAATAATACAAACTAAACGCCGCCCTCTGCGCCCGGTCCCTGTCCCACCGGCCGGGCGCCTCCTAAACGTCCTCCCAGGAGGAATCCACAAGTTCACTAGCGGGTTTGTTTCCGGCGCCCGCGCACCTCGAAACCGAAAGCAGAACTGGCTGGGCCGCAGCACCGCCCCGAGAGAACCGCCCGCCGAGCGCCGCCGCCGCCGCCGCCGCCCCAGCCGAGAGCGCGTCTCCTCGGCTGCAGTTGTCCTTGCCGCCGCGGCGGGCCGGGGGCAACAGTGAGCGGCGGCGGTGGGAAATCGAGGCGACGGCTAGAAGGCCGCCGCGGCCCGGGCAGGGAGAGCGGAGACAGCGGCGGCGAAGCCTCCTCCGCGTTCCTGTGGGCGGGTGTGCGGAGGTCGGTGGCAATGAGCTTGTAGGAAGATGGAAAGGAAAACTGTCTGCCTGCACCAGGATGGCCGAGTGGTTAAGGCGTTGGACTTAAGATCCAATGGACATATGTCCGCGTGGGTTCGAACCCCACTCCTGGTACATTGAGCTTTTTCCTCCTCACTTTTTTAAATTTTTAAATATTAATCTCACCGAACACACCAGGCCTTGGACATTAGAATTCCGACTTCTGGCTGGAAGAGGCGTAACCCCCACAAGGCGAGGGAGCTGGGCGCGGGGCGCGGCGGCGGCCTAGGAAGCCAGGCTCGGCTCCGCAGCTGCAGAGCGGGGTGGGGGGTGGGCAGCCCGGCGGGGGAGGGCTTGAGACCTGGCAGCATATTTTAAAAACTGCCTCTTGCAGAAAAGTAAAAAATACATCTCTTTTTCTCTCTCTTTTTTCTGTCAAAGTTAATTGTGTGCACAGAACTCTTCAATTAACTCCTGGAAGGCGGGGACTGTATACAACACAGCTCTAAAATACACTCTTGACTTGAATTCGGCTTAGAAGTTTTAAATGCTAACAGCCTAGTCTAGTCCTTTCTTCCTTCCCTCCCTCCCTCCCTCCCTCCCTCCCTCCCTTCCCTTCCTCCCTCCTTCCCTTCCTCTTTTTTTTAAAAATGAAAGCAATCTAAGACGTTAAAAAAGTTTGCAAGTACAATCCAAAGACCTTGTTTCCTCCCTTGAATCTTTGAGAGTGAGATACTGACTAGAGGTCCCAATAACAAGAAATGAACATTGATTATTTTCTACCATCTAATCCTCAGACCCCATTCAGTCACTAGTTGTCACAAGATTGTTATATCTTTATAGCAAAAGGCTCCTGTTTAGAATTTGGCATGGCTCCTTCAGTCTGGATCAGTTTCTCAGTCTCTCCTGACTGTCGTGCTCTTGACACTTCTGAAGATGCCATGCCCGTCTATTTGTAGAATGTCCCTTTGTCAGTCTGGGTTTTCTGATGTTTCCTCCTGATGAAATTGAGGCTCTTTAGCAGGACTATCTCTAGCGATGTGGTGTTCTCATTTCATCCTCTCAGGTGGCATGGTTTTTTGTTTTTGTTTTTGTTTTTGTTTTGAGACAGAGTCTCACTTTTGTTGCCCAGGCTAGAGTGAGTGCCCTGGCGTCAGCCTAGCTCACAGCAACCTCAAACTCCTGGGCTCAAGCAATCCTGCTGCCTCAGCCTCCCGAGTAGCTGGGACTACAGGCATGCGCCACCATGCCCGGCTAGTTTTTTTTTTTGTATATATATTTTTAGTTGGTCAATTAATTTCTTTCTATTTTTAGTAGAGACGGGGTCTCGCTCAGGATGGTTTCGAACTCCCAACCTCGAGCAATCCGCCTGCCTCGGCCTCCCAGAGTGCTAGGATTACAGGCGTGAGCCACCGGGCCCGGCCAGGTGGCATGGTTTTGATGTGTCCTATTACTGATATTAATTCACTTGATTTAAGCTTCTGTGCCAGGCTTCTCCACTATAAAGTTACTTTTTGCCCTTTGTGATTAATACATATTTTGAGGAGAAGTGCTTTGAAGCTATATACTACCCCATTCCTCATCAAACTTTCATATTATTCATTATTTATGGAATTATAAGTTATGTATATATGTACTCATGGTATCCTATTTAATCAATGGTTACAATCCATTCTATCATTATTTGTTTTGATGCTCAAAGTTTCCCAGATTTGGCCAGTAATAGTCTGTTCAAGCTGACTTTTGACATGTCTCCATCGTTATTTAGCACTTCCTTACTTCCTAGTCCAAGACATCCCAGATTCCTCTTGTATTTTCCTGACCCAACCCTAGAATCAGCCATTTTCCAAAGATCCCTGGTTCTTTTTAGTGGACAATGGTATTTAGAAAGCAAGATCTCAATGATAGGTGTGCTCATTGCTTCTGAGGTGTTCCTGTTCCCAGCCCATCTATGTAGGCAGAATGTGTATGTACGTGTGTGCATATACATCTACATTCATCCATCTATTAATATATATCTATCTACGTTTACTTCCAGGAGTTCATGCCTCCAATTCTGATTTAACGCTATAGACTTTGTTCCAGTTTTTCTTTCTGTATTTGTAACTACCTGAACTCCTCCCTCCTTGGTGTAGATCTCTACCTTGCTTGGGCCCCTCTAATGTCTTTAGAATTGAATCGTTCAGGAAGGAAAGTGGGAAAGAAAGAGTGTCTAAATAGTTTGGAAATAAACATCCTGTTAGCACCTGAGAACTGGCTCCGAGCCAGTCCCTGGTAGGTGGCTTAGGGTGTGCAGATATGTTGCAGAGCCTCTGTCTCAAGGAGCAGAGATAGTGAAGGATAGAGATTTTATTAATAATAAGCCACATTTATAATGAAAAAGTATGAATTATGCCCAAGGTGCTAAAGGAGCACCTTGGGAAGGACTTACTCTTCCTTAGAGAGTCCTCTTCAGTTGAGAAGTGAAGGAAGAGGAGCAGGGCTGGGGGAGGGACAAGTAGGAGCAGGAGGGAGATACAGGTGGGGGAAGCCACCTGGGAGCCACCTGGGGGCCATGTGTAGTATGGTGTCCAGGATCCACTGAAAATTTAAACAAGAAGGAACCTGACTATGTTGATTTTGGAAGAATCTACCTCTCCTGATGTAGACACTCTTGGGCTGTCTCTATAATGCTTGGGAGTGGGGCCATGTTGGATTGGCAGAAAATATTTTTTTGGGAAAAATTGTTTGATACAGTCAATGGCCAATTAGGCTGAGCTCAGTGTTCCTCCCTTTTCCTCCTTAGAAGCCCAGTACTTTTCCTTGAAAAGTATGCCTGTTACATTAGACTCTATATTTTAAAAAAATGTGTAAAATATAGCAAATATTTTGAAGTTAAATTTGAATCATTTGTACACATATCACCACTACGCTTGTAATGATTTTCTAGTAATTATTTTAAAAATAAGAGCTTAAGTCATTACTTTGAGTTATAATTTAAGAGTGTGGATTTATGCATGTTCTTTTTGTGGGCTTGAAGTTGTAAGTTATTCAAAATTGTTTGATTATGTTCTATGGAGCTTTTTATGCAGAACTCTGTAGGAGAAGCCATTGCCAGTGTATTTAAACAGTGACATCTACTGGTTAATTTGAGGCAAATTTATTTGTTAAATTCTGTGTGCCTTATTCTTACTATAAATTTCTGATAAATTGTTGTTTCACAGTTATTGTGTTTAGGAGTAGATTCAGGCTATGTCTACCCTAACTAGTAAGTTGACTTTCAATCATTAATGATAACTCTGCCATTGAAATAATCATGAATGGCTGACACAACTTGCATGAACCATTATTGCAATTGTACAGATAGACGCTTTATCTCACTGCATCATCTTTGTTTCAATATAATTTTTTTTTTCAAACTGTGAACCTGGCTCTGAAGTTAAAGGGTGACAGATATCTGGATTAGCCATCAGCTTTAGAACACAAAAGTTATGCCCAATTTGAGAGATCCTGAACAAGTTGCTTTGTTGGTCCTTAGTAGAAAGTTAGAATTTGGAAGAGGAAGTTGGAAGAGGAATTATTTCCTCTGTTTTTCATTTTACTTTTAGATACAGTTGCAACTAGCTAATAAATTTAATGTATTCTGTGTACTCACCCATGTGCTAACTGTTCAAATGTGATAAATGGTAGTAACCCAAGTTTTAATGAGTCTGTTCAACTGCAGAGATGTCACATAAGAGGCAGAGAACATAATTCCAGATTCCTCATTACTCTGCTACTGGATAGAGGGCCATTGCAAACCACACTGGCCTAAGTTTTATTTTCACCAAGATAGATTTTGATGTCTCTAGGCCATTTATCAGAGAGGAATGATTGCTGAGAGGAATGATTGCTGTTGTTATTATTATATCATTTTAAAGAAAGACAGCATTGAAGCAGAATCCTAGGTTGTATAGTAATACTTAGCAAAAGCTAAACTCAAGAGGTCTAAAGTGAAAAAAGAACATCCCTGTGTGAGCAGACTGCACCGGGCAATGACAGTCTGTGACCATGAAATGTAAGGCAGCCAGAGCCCAAACCATCCCGTTAGCCATACCAGTCAAGAGTCAGCACTGGTGTTACTGAACCACACTGGGGCCTGCTCACCTGGCACAGTAAAGCCAGACACTGGTGCTGAGAGTTGCAATGGGAGAAAGAGGCACTTTGTTGCACGGTGCCATGCAAGGAGAATGGGGAGCTGGGGCTTAAGACTTCAACTCCCCAGTGCCTTACAAGCCAGAGTGTTTTAAGGCAGGGGTACATTTCAGGAAAGCAGAAGTCGACAAATCATAATTCAGTACATGGAGGTTATATGTTGGTTTGGGCCAAAAGGGCAGGATATCTTGAAGGTGGGGCAGTACTAACCGGTCATAGGTAGATTCAGAGATTCTTTGATTAGCGGAAAGGAATGTTAAGGTGAATATGACTTTCTCCAGGCCCCTCAGGAAGAAATTTAGAACAAAGAATGGTGGTTAGAGTTCAGTCAGTCCTCAGTTTCCTATTATTTGCATTTTTCATCTGATGGAGGTTTCTGAAAAACAACTCAAAACCATATGTTGCAGGAGTCCTCAAACTACAGCCCTCAGGGCCACATGTGGCCCACCGAGGACATTTATCCAGCCCAGGTGTTTTTGCCGCCGCTGCCTGTCCTGCTGAGCAGCTGACTCATCCCAGGCCCACAGTGCGCATGTGTGGAATGTGCGCCGCACTCTCCAAAGGCCCTCCAACGGTCTGAGGGACAGTGAACTGGCCCCCTGTTTAAAAAGTTTGAGGACCCCTGTTAGGTGTTATCTTTCATTTTTGTAGGGAACTACAGCACCTTGTAACTCTGGCTTGCTGGGAGGACTATTGTAATTACCATTTTCTTGTTTAGCAGGTTGTTCATTTACTTTTCAAGGCCAGGTAGGTGCTTGGGATTTCCCTGGAAGGGACTCAAGATTTTTTCTTTATTTCCATGCCTGGGTGGGGGCCCCAGTAGGCCCCTAAGAGAGGTCCCTGCTCCATCTCACTGGGTCCTTGTTGAAGTAAAATGGAAACTGTGCCTAGCAGAGTGTCTCTGGTATATTATATACACTCAACAAATAGCTGTTGAATGAATGAATGACTTTGAAATCCTCTGAGGATTTTTCACAATTCATTCTGTGTATTGTGCACACATTGATCCTCATTGAGGGTATTGTAATCGGCTCCATGAACAGACACAAAATGACATCCCTCCATATGTGCTTTCCCTGTAGCTTTCCTATGCTTGGGATTCCCAGGCCTGCAGAACTCAATGACCAGAACATTATAACCTTTCTGTTTAACTAACCCTTTTACCTTTTTGTTGTTGAAACCACCAGAGGGTTTCGGTCTAGGTCCATTTGCTTGTCGCACAAAGATCCAATTATTGAGACAATAAGGATTGTCAAGGAAGAAAGGAATGTTTATTACAACAGATGTCTTGTGGGGAGAATGGGAAAAGCTGCCTCAAATGCATCTCTCTGACTAGTGTAGATCACGAGCTAGCAAAGGAGGGGCTACGGGCTACGTGCACTCAGACAGGTCAAGTGCATTGGGGCAGGTCATGGCAGGTGGTGATTCTTTTTTTTTTTTTTTTTTTTTTTGAGACAGAGTTTCACTTTGTGCCCAGGCTAGAGTGAGTGCCATGGCGTCAGCTAGCTCACAGCAACCTCAAATTCCTGGGCTCAAGCGATCCTACTGCCTCAGCCTCCCGAGTAGCTGGGACTACAGGCATGCGCCACCATGCCCAGCTAATTTTTTCTATATATATTTTTAGTTGGCCAATTAATTTCTTTCTAATTTTAGTAGGCGGGGTCTCGCTCAGGCTGGTTTTGAACTCCTGACCTTGAGCGATCCTCCTGCCTCAGCCTCCCAGAGTGTTAGGATTACAAGCGTGAGCCACCATGCCCGGCAGGGTAGTGATTCTTGGAAACAGGAATCTTGCTGGGATGGGGGTTTTGGAGTCTCAACTTCTTTGTCTTGGAGAACATCCACCACAGTCTGGGAAATAACTCTAAAGGTCAAGTAGTTAGTTAAGGGAGAAAACTACATAGGGGTCATTGAAATGTGTTCAGTGCACCCCCCCCCATTACATTTTGAGTTTTTTCTCCAGAAATGGCAGACTCTTCATAGGATAACAATACCAAGACTCACCATCCACTGCCAACCTGTGACTTCTGAATAAGACCTCTTGCACATGTTATGTTCAACACAACCTGCCCCAGGACACGTAGCCACTTTCCTGAAGCCCTTATAAAAACACCTACCTTGGCCTGGCGCGGTGGCTCACGCCTATAATGCTAACACTCTGGAAAGCCAAGGCGGAAGGATTGCTCAAGGTCAAGAGTTCGAAACCAGCCTGAGCAAGAGCAAGACCCCATCTCTACTAAAAATAGAAAGAAATTAATTGGCCAACTAAAAATATATAGAAAAAATTAGCCGGGCATGGTGGCACATGCCTGTAGTCCCAGCTACTCGGGAGGCTGAGGCAGGAGGATTGCTTGAGCCCAGGAGTTTGAGGTTGCTGTGAGCTAGGTTGACGCCATGACACTCAACCCCGGGCAACAGAGTTAGACTCTGCCTCAAAAAAAAAAAACCAAAAATCAGCTACCTTAAGTTGGTTGGGAGATGAATTTGAGGCATTCCTCCCATCTCCCAGGTGATGTCAGGTGATGTCATCTGTAATAAATTACCTTTCTTCCTTGACAATGCTTCTTGTCTTGGCTTTCTGTGTGGCAAGCAGTCGGACGCAGGCCAGACCCCCGCTTGTGTGTCTGGTACCAGTATGTGTTTTAAAATGTTCCCCGGGATTTATTTTAATCAGGTATGGTAAGACACAAAAGTGAGTATCATGAAGGAAGTTTTTATATGATACATCCCTAGAAATGGGGCACACCACACCATGCAGGGCCACACAGAGAAGCAGCAGGGTCGTTTAGGAGCAGAGGGAGTGAAGGGAAAGCCTGGCAGTGGCCTTTATTATGGTTTTTGCAGGAAGGAATGAGAGAGTCAGGGTAAGCATGCTTCCGATTGGCTAGTTTGAGTAACTTCAGTGGACTCTGGGGTGAAAACACTATTCTGAGTAGTCTGGTATCCCTAGGAATTAGCTAACCCTGGTAGGGACAGTTCCTGCCTAGTCACGAGGCCCCAGATGCCAGAGCATCAAGAATACAGAAAATAGAGTTAATGCAGCGTGGGTCCAGGCATTCTTATACTTCTTTTACTGCTCTTCCCTCTTATTTTCCTTCTTCTTCAGCTAGGCTGGACCTTCCCAGATTCAGAGACTTGGGATTCAGAAGCCCAAAGAAGCAAACACATAAGTGGTTTTTGAGTCTTTTCCCTCTGGGCAGGCTACATGATATACTTGTCCAATTCAAGTCTCAAGTTTATCTTTGGGTTGAGATAGTGTTTCAACTATTTTATTCACTGCTGTAGTGTAGTCAGGCTAGCAGTTTCTGAGTAAGGTAACTTTTTGTTTGTTTGTTTGTTTGTTTTTAGAGCTAGGGTCTCACTCTGTTGTCCAGGCTAGAGTGCAGTGGTGTTATCATAGCTCATTGCAACCTCAAACTCCTGGGCTCAAGGGATTGTTCTGTCTCAGCCTACCAAGTAGCTAGAACTACAGGTAAATGCCACCACACCAGGCTAATTTTTCTATTTTTTTTTTTTAGAGACAGGGTCTCGTTATGTTGCTCAGGCTGGTCTCAAACTCCTGACCTCAAGAGATCCTTCCACCTCAGCCTCCAAAAGTGCTACATTACATACATGAGCCACCTTCTCCAGCCATGAATAAGGTAACTTTGTAAATTGCACTGAAAAGATGGATTATTAACCATTTTGGTACCACGCTTACCAGCCGCAAAACCTTGCCCACAGCCGGCACTCATAGTCCGCACAATAGTCTGTGCTGTGCGTTGACGATGAATCCATTTTGCTCTTGTGTGATGAGGAAAGCTTTTAAGCACTGAAAGCTTGTTTTACTTTATAGGCAGCTTTACTTGTAATGTAAATCAGAATAGGTAGCATATACATATATGTTTTCATTACATTATTTTTAAATGTTCACAATATTATTTTGATAAATGAAAAATTAGAAAAGTCATATCACGGCTGTCAGCTAAAGTCACTGTGTGCGTTCATCTGTGGCTATCAACTATAGTCGACACTTGTACCGAAGTGGTTAAGAAGAGTGTTGAATATTTGCCTTAATTCCACAATCTCATATATGTATAAACACAGGAGTGTGTGTTTCTGAAATAGAAACCTAAGTCCTATGAGGCAACACTTCACTATTCAACTTTTTAAGAGTCAGCCAGTTCAACTTTTTTTTTTTTTTTTTTTTTGAGACAGAGTCTCACTTTGTTGCCCAGGCTAGAGTGAGTGCCGTGGCGTCAGCCTAGCTCACAGCAACCTCAAACTCCTGGGCTCAAGCGATCCTACTGCTTCAGCCTCCCAAGTAGCTGGGACTACAGGCATGCGCCACCATGCCCGGCTAATTTTTTCTATATATATTAGTTGGCCAATTAATTTCTTTCTATTTATAGTAGAGACGGAGTCTTGCTCTTGGCTCAGGCTGGTTTCGAACTCCTGACCTCGAGCAATCCACCCGCCTCGGCCTCCCAGAGTGCTAGGATTACAGGCGTGAACCACCGCGCCCGGCCTCCAGTTCAACTTTTAATCCTAGCTCCAGACCTTGTTAGCTGTGTGACTTTGGACTGGCTGTTTAGCTTCTCCAAGCCTTTGTTTTCTCACCTATAAAATGGGGTTCACAATTATAGTACCTATTAAACAATTTGTTGCAAGAGATAAATGTGATATTGATAAAATGCTTAGGAAGTGCCTGGCATATAGAATGATCAGTAGATGAAGCTATTCTTATACTTAATGATTCTTATAAAGTATACATATGGATTGAATGGAAACCAGTTTTGCTACAAAGGCAAAGTTGCTCATGGAATTGATTCTGTTGGATGAACATTGTATTTCCCATAGCAATTGCAGTGGAGTAAAATGAGATGATTAGCAAAAGATATAATTTTTAAAAGAGAAATTTGGGAGAGGGCATAGATTGCATTCTTCTGATTTGTTTATTGAACTTTTTTTCATTTAAAAGTTTTAGAATGACTAATTTTCCATCATCAACAACCTCTTTTTAAACAAAACTCTTAGTAATTCCTTGAATAATTTTTATGTTAAAAAAATAGCAGCGTTCTAAACTCTAACTTTTCAAATGCACAATAAGAGAACTTATTGTTTTCCCCTGGGTAGCACACCCACTGGGTTAGTCACAAATAGCTATATTAAGGATGTTGTTCACATTTTTTAAACACTAGCAATTCTGACCCACCCAGTTCAGCCTTTTAAATGCAATCTGACTTGAAACATTTTTTTATTCCTCATAAAAAAATAAGAAACCCGTATCATTTGGAATATGAGCAAAATAATATATAATATCTTGCTTTTAATTGCAGCAAAGTGCATCATAGAGTATAAACTGGCATTGAAGTGTGCTATTATGCAGGCAAGCTCTTTTACTGTGATTCAGTGTGATGCCTAATCCTATTAGTGCACTACAAAGAACAACATGTAAAAAGTATGCTCTTTCAGCTGCAAATAACAAATGAAATTTTAAAGTAGTCTAACAAGTTGAAATGACCTCAATATCATACTAATTGAGTCAATTAGTCAATTTCTTTAATGCTGATATTAGTCTCCTATGAGTAATCCTCAGACCTAAGTAAAATGTGGATGAACTTGGGTAATTCTGGGTGGAGAAGCCCGCTGGGTGGATCTGGAGTGAAGAGTATTTCTCCCACTGGATTTCTTTGTTCTGCTTCTGTACCCCAGCACCATTAGCCAGCCTGACGGCTGCTTACGGAACACACAGCTACTGCTGCCCTTTGCCATCTTTTCAAAATGTCTAGGAAAGTTTTGTAGAGAGATACCAGCACTGAACACTGGCAACCTATAGTTCCAACTGAGCAATTCATTCATTCAGTAAGTATTTTTATAGTGCCCAGAATGGACAAAACTATGCTGGGTGCTAAGGCACAGCAGTGAATAAGAAAGACAAGGTCCTGCCCTCGTGATATTAAATAACTAATCATAGCATTCATTCACTCATAGTTCTGTCGTGGGTCTCTCCTTGAACTGTGGGGTGCAGTTGAGAGTAGGAAAAGAGAAGCAGAGGCCTGTCACAGAACTGCTAGAATGTGAATGAGGGACAGCCAGTAGCCACCTGCCCATCACTGGGAGAGAGCCTACATTCAGCTTAGAGAGAGAGACAGACAGAAAGAGAGAGAGAGAGACAGACAGACAGACTGAAAGATGGAGGGGGGATGAGGGAAGGAGGGAAGGGAGAGAACAAGAAAGGAAGGAGGGGAACAGAGAGAGAGAAGGAAAGACCTTAGTACATCATATCAGATGGCACGTGATGTCAGTTTATCCCAATTCTGGTGATGTTGATTTTTATGACTTAGATAAGGTGACACAGGACACGTTTCTCCACTGTAAAGTTAACTACTAAATATCTTACACTTCCTCTCACTAGTGTTAGCATCCATTGATGATTTCTGTTTGAGATAATTAACACTATGATTTTTGCCAAACGGTGATTTTTTTCTGTGTCCGTTATTCCTTCTACATTTATTAGTTGACATTCTAGTGTCAGATAGAACTTTTCCTTCTTCCTCACATATTTGTTCATTTATGTATATCAATATTTGCTCATGGATTCCTGTTTTAATTAGTTTTGATCCATTACAATCATTAACTACAATTTAGCTGTTCAAATTTCCCCAGATTTAGCCAATGGAAGCCCCTTTACGATGGTTCCTGTACTATTTGATAGTTTTCACTGAGTACTTCTTTACTTTCTGATACAATTGTTCTAGGCTCATCTAGGGTGTTTCCTTCCATTGACCTTGGATCATTCAGATTTCTGAGGAGATATGATTCCTTTAGAGGAGACTGGTATTCAGAAACCAAAATCTGGGCACTAGGTATATTCATTGCTACTGGGATTCATTGCTTCTAGGCTCTGTCAGCAGATAGAGCTATGACATATATGTATATATCTACGCACACACATAAATATATGTACATCTATATCTATCTGTATGTCTCTATACATCTCCAATTCCAGTACAACTCCACAAGGTTAATTCTTTCTTCTCTTCCATTTTTGTACCTACCTTCTCCAGCATTAAGAAATCTGCCTCCTGGCCAGGTGCGGTGGCTCACACCTATAATCCTAGCACTCTGGGAGGCCGAGGCAGGCAGATTGCTCGAGGTCAGGAGTTCGAAACCAGCCTGAGCAAGAGCGAGACCCCGTCTCTACTATAAATAGAAAGAAATTAATTGGCCAACTAATATATATAGAAAAAATTAGCTGGGCATGGTGGCTCATGCCTGTAGTCCCAGCTACTCGGGAGGCTGAGGCAGAAGGATCGCTTGAGCCCAGGAGTTTGAGGTTGCTGTGAGCTAGGCTGATGCCACGGCACTCACTCTAGCCTGGGCAACAAAGTGAGACTCTGTCTCAAAAAAAAAAAAAAAAAGAAAAAGAAATCTGCCTCCCATTATTCTCCACATAGTCACTTATTTGCATAATCCCCCAGTATACAACCAATTTCTGGTCACATTGGTCATAATCTCTTCTCCCGGACTCTCTTTATAAATGCTGGCCAACTGGGTCCAGTCTGCTTGCTGAACCTGACACCATCCCCAAGCCTGGGCCATGCCCATATCCCAGATAGCTATGAATTTAAATGCCAAACTTCAACTCGATACAGCTCCTTTTTTTTTAAAAGATCGGGAGATCAGGTCTTGCCCAGGCTGGTCTTGAACTCCTGGCCTCAAGTTATCCTCCTACCTTGCCCTCCCAAAGTGTTGGAATTATATGCATGAGCCACTCCACCTGGCCAATACAGCTTTTTAAATAGTCTTTGTTTCAGCTATTTTTTAAAAAAGTGATTGAGACTATTTTGATTATGTCATCCACTACATTAGCTGTCCTTCCTAGTTTTGGGCTACCCAAGCATTTAATAAATTTTTACTCAAGTTGTTGATAAAATCTTGAACACAATAGGGGCAAGATTTTCTTGCTATTAAATATATTCTTTCCAGGTGGAATTACTACATTAATATACACTCTTCATAGGTTATTGTTCAACTAGCTTCAAACGTACTTTTAATGCCCATCTGATTTGGCATTTATTCATTGTGACCACAAGTATATTTGGAGATATGCTTTCTAATACTGTGCCAAAATTAAATTGCATTCTCTCTATGCATAGTGTAGTTCCTTTATTTAAAAAATTATGTCAGTTTGACCTAAGATGTTATTAATGAACTTAAGCTGGCTTCTGCTACTCCTTGCTTTATTGTCAGAGGGGTTAAGTAACTTGCTCAAAGTGTAGCCAGCAAGTGAAGACCTGGAATTTGAACCCAGACTGGTATATCTCTAAAGCCTTGCTCTTGACACAATGCCTCCATCAGCTTGCGTGGGGTTGGGGGAAAGGTCCTCCTCTTTCTGTTTTTACATTATGCCAATTTAATGAGATATTGTCAGAGTGCAAGTCTTGGCTCATAGGCACACTCAAGAGCAAGACAAGGGTAAGTTTGATGGGCCCAGGAGTTGCCACTGCAATTCCCCAGGGGGTGTAAAAGCAGCCATTCTTAATGGTGGTTGAACCTCTTACCAAGATGTACTGCTGAATTGTCCATTTGATGTATAGATTGAAACCTTTTAGAAAGGTAAGTGTGCATCTCTTAAAAAGTAAAGCATTTCTTAAATACGATTATGAAATTAAATTATTCGTCCATGTGAAATATTTACCCAACATTATTTTATCTTTCAGAATATCAACATTTCAAATATTATGGAGTCCAGTGCAGCTTTTTAGTTCAAGGAGAGAGAAGAATTTTTTATTGTTGTTTTCTTCTTTTTAAACACCTTTAATCTGAGGCTCACCAAAGCTTAGAAATGCCACAAAAGTCACTTAAGACATGTTCATGCACTTGATAAAGGTATCTTTACCAGACCAAAAAAAAAAAAAGAGAGAGAGAGAGAAGAGATAACAAACAATAGTCTCCTGAAGTATAGGAGTTGTCTGGTTGAGGCTGTGTTTGCTGGATTTCGTAGAAAGTTGGATGCAAAGATCACATTCTTGACATTGTGGTCCTGTTGGAGGGGTGGGTGAGCACAGAGGAAGTGGAAGGATCCTGAACAAAGGAAGATTTAAATTGACAAGCAGGGAGAAAAATCCCTGCAGAGGCGTCTGTAAATGCAAGAGAAGTGGTGGGAGTCCTCCCCGGAATACTTAGAGACGCACTGCACAAAAAACAGAGGCGCTTCTATGGGGAAGAATCTTAACCCAGCAGCCACTCAGCCAAGCCCGCCTGCTGGGACTCGCACCCGCTGCTGCGTGGCTCTCTGCGCTCCTGGGGTAAGGGCCGCCCGCGGCTGCCTCTCTGGGAAAATGGCCCTGCCCCACCCCAAGTCCTCAGGGTGCCTGGGGATGCATACCCCAGAAGCTGGGCACCCACAGGGCCCTTGAAAAGAACCCTGCCAGTTTGTTCATACAAATACACTTTCTCCACCAAATCGCCATGCAAAAGTAACGTTCCCATCCCTGGTATCATCGAATAAATCTAGATATTTTCTCCTGGTTTTATTTACGGTTCAGAAAACATTTGTTGCCAAAACTACTGGTGCATCCCTTCCCCCCATCTAGTCTCCATTTCTTCCATGGAAATGGAAGCACAGCGTTGAACTGGACACAAAGCTGCCTGGAATAAAGCCTTCATTGTCCAGCTTTTCTCTGAGCTGCAAGCAGCAATGGGAGTAAGTTCTGGCCAGTGATTTATAAGGAGAAGTGCTACTGGTCAACTCCCAGGAAAACATCCTTAAAAGATCATGTGTGTGTGCCCTGCACCTGCTCCTGGGAACATGGATATAATGGCTGGTGCTTCAACCATCACATTGCACCATGAGGATGGAAGCCACAGCCTAAGGTTGGAAGAGAAGTAAGCTAGAAAGAGCTGCTTTCTGAGGCCTTAGTAGAACAAAGCCACCATCCTAACCCTGGATTACAAACCATCCGTGAAGACAAATAAATTGTAATTTGGGGAAAGTTTCTTTCATCCGCAGCCAATGCTAGTCCTACCTGATATTGGTACAAATTAATATAACGATTAGTATAAGAAATGCAAGAAAGAAGTCACTGACCATCTGCTCATACTAACACTTTGGCTTTTTCTTTTTATCACATGTGCTCTCAATCCTGCTCTGTAATACTGACCCACAGTTTAGGGGAATTGTCAGGTTCTCAACCTGTCTACCTGAACATCGACCTAGAAAAAAATGTATCTAAGTGAAAATACAGCCAATTCTACTAACATGAAGGTGCCAGGCAAAGCAGACAACAGCCTGTGCATGTATTTATTTTTAAGCTTCTTTAAGGCACTAAAGGAGCTAAAGAATTTCTGGAATTGAAGACTCTGGTCCCATTAATGTGTCCCTCCTCTCTGGACTCCCCTATTCTCTGTTCCCTCAGATATATGGGATTAGAACTCAGGAGAGAGACAGGCTAGAGAAATAATATGGGAGTCATCAACACATAGGTGACAAGGGGAGCAAAGGCCTGGATATAATTGTGCAAGAAGGACATGGTGAGCAGAGGGCCTCTGAGAGTACTGCGGAAATTTCAAATTTCAGTAACAGGTAGAGAAAGAGAACCCCAGAACAAAGACTGTGAAGGAGTGGTCAAAGTTGCCGCAGGAAAAAAAAAAACAACAAAAAACCCCAAAACATTATCAGTGTCTTTTGTTGATCATCTGGTAAACAGTACCAACTTCTTGTCATCTGGGAAATAAGATGAATTGATTGACGGTTACTTGGATCTAGTAACTAGGAGATCACGTCAGATGCAGGAGCTGTATCAGGTGGCAGGAAAGGGGTGGGGAGGGATGGGGCAGGAGACTTTGGGCAGGAGTTGGAGCTGAGATACTGCCCATAGACGTATCCAAGGCTACATCCAGCACACAAACCAATTGGGCTGGTTTTTGTTTGCATTCAAATGGCAGAGTCAGTTAAAAAGCCAGGTGTGGGATTGATCAGATTTTTCAAGTCCTTTGGAGCAAATTAATACTTGTGTGCAAGCCCAACCTGTTAGTGGAAAGAGAAAACTGCAAAGCAGCCCTTCTTGGAGGGAAAAGTCTTCTTTATTTCAGGCACCACAGTCCTGCCAAAGTCCTTCTGAGGGGCATGTATCTGGGAAAGGGAGAGAAGCATTAACCCTAACCCTAACCCTAACCCTAGCTTGAGTGTTCACATTGGCATTGACCTATGCCATTAGGCATGAGCTTCTAAGCAACTGCTCTGTTGTATCCAGAACTGGGCACTTCCCACATGGAGGGAAGATGGAAAATGGGAGGGAGCAAGTTCCTGAGAAACTGACCTGCCTTTTGGAGCTGAAATTGGGATGGAAATTTAAAACTTGGAAGACTTTCCATTTTCCCCCCTGTTTATATTTTCTATAATTGTTTCCCTTTTGCTAAAACTTGGTATTTTGTAAAGTTCTCTATTCATGGAAAGACAGTTTCTTCATTTTATCTGCTTCTCAGTGCCTTGCATTATCTCTTGCTAAATATATTTCACCATTTTATTTACTTTGGGCTGAAGCACTGACACCATCCCCACATCCAACTCCAAGCTGCACATTTCAAAGATAAATCACTGTAATTATTTATTCTCTTGAAAAGGAACAGGAGGTGTAAAAGCCAAACTAATGTGCACCTTTAGCCCACACTTTGGAAACCGATTGCTGGGAACCCTTAAGTTTGGCTCTGTATTTCCAGATCCTCTAATAGTATGAGCTAATTGAGGTTTGTGGAATGAGTTGGGAAATTTTACTTATTTTTCAAAAGCTACCAACCATAACTGTATGTTTATAAGGGTTTTTATTGAGTCCTAGTTTGCCGAAATTACACAGGGGTTTTGGCCTAGGTTTAGTTGCTCCTTGCACAAAGATCCAATTACTGAGACAATGAGGATTGCCGAGGAAGACAGGAATTTTTTTTTTACTACGAGAATTTTTTTTTTAATACAACAGATGTCTTGTCGGGAGAAAGGGAGAGGCCATCTCAAATCTGTCTCTCCAACTAACCAAGATCATGGGCTTTTAAAGGAGTGGTCATGTGCGCTGGGGCAGGTCGTGGTGTAACTAACAAGGGGCTTTGTGCATTGGGGGCAGGTTGTGGGGGGTGGCGAATCTTGGCCCTGGCATTGGAAGGTCTGGCCAGGGGCCTTCAGAATCTCAGCTCTTTCGTCTTGCAGAAAATCCACCGTTTCTGGGAAACAATTCAAAAGGTCAAGTAGTTAGTTAAGGGAGAGGATCACAAAAAACATATGGGGGTCCTTGAAATGTGTTACAATACAGTATCAAGCCTCAGGGTTGGCTAGTTCATCAAACAAGCTCAGAAAGAAACTGAAAATTAGAGGTTTAGAATTGAGGGAGAACTTTCAAAGCTAGGGCTAAAGAAGTTTTTATTAGGGTGCCTTGGTTTATTTTTAGAAAGCAATTTTTTTCTCACTAGCAATTTTCTTAGGTAACTTAAAAATGTAATCATAATCACAAATTCTAAAAGAAAAGAAAAGGAAGTTTGCTAAAAATTATTTCCTGTTTCAGTTTGAGGTAGAAAGAGAGGCATTCTGAAAAAAATTTTTTTCGGGTAAATGAATAAACAATGGCCCACGATTCAGTGGTACCTTGAATTGACTTTGTAAGGACAATGTGCTTAAAGGCAATCAGTGTTTTTGCTCAGGAGATGTACCAACATTGGAGTCTTAATGTTGAGTACAACCTCTTACCCTACGATAGTTGCCAAGTTCTACTAAAAAAGTATTTTTTTTTTCTGCTGCAAAAATTTCTTGGTTCATTGTTGGGGAGCACCTCCCAGGCCCTTGGGAAAAAGCCTTGGCTGGTCAGAAGTGGTTCATGTTTTAATTCTCTCTATTCCTGCCCTTGTTATTTTAAATGTTTTCAAAATGCAGTCTTCTAATTGCATGACATACAAGGAAATCTTGGTGGAAAATACTAGGGGGTAGCTCATTCTCACATAAGCAATTTTTTTTTAAGATGATGGAAACTAACCACAAGAAGAAGCCAAGAAAATAATTTACACAGTTCTAATTCATTGAGTGCCAGTTTTCTGAAAGCTAATTTATAGAATAATCTGATATATCAAATTTACATGAATAACCTGATATATCAAATTTATATGAATTTATAAAATTTACTAATAGTGAATTTAGTAAGAATGTTAAGTTCAGGCCGGGCGAGGTAGCTCACGCCTGTAATCCTAGCACTCTGGGAGGCCAAGGCAGGCAGATTGCTAGAGGTCAGGATTCGAAACCAGCCTGAGCAAGAGTGAGACCCCGTCTCTACTATAAATACAAAGAAATTAATTGGCCAACTGATATATATAGAAAAAAATTAGCTGGGCATGGTGGCATATGCCTGTAGTCCTAGCTACTTGGGAGGCTGAGGCAGCAGGATTGCTTGAGCCCAGGAGTTTGAGGTTGCTGTGAGCTAGGCTGATGCCACGGCACTTACTCTAGCCTGGGCAACAAAGCGAGATTCTGTCTCAAAAAAAAAAAAAAAGAATGTTAAGTTCACTATTTGCTTTCACAAGATGTTCAACTTTTCAAAATTTCAGCATTTCCTATGGGAATCCTTCAGTTCGTACTTTTTTCTTCATATACAAGATTGGGAGCTGGGTGCACATTCCTGTAGTCCCAGCTGCTCAGGAGGCTGAGGCAGGAGGATTGCTTGAGGCCAGGAATTCAAGAGCAGCCTAAGCAAAATAGTGAGACTACGATTCTAAAAAAAAAAAAACAACAAAAAATTAACCCAGTGTGATGGCATATGCCTGTAGTCCCAGCTACTCAGGAGGCTTAGATGAGAGGATTACTTGAGCCCAGGGTTTGGAGTCTGCAGTGACCTGTGATTGTGGCACTGCGCTGTAGCCTGGACAACAGAGCGAGACTCCATCTCTAAATATACACGCACACACACTACACACAAGATTGTTTTAGCTAAATTCCAGTTTCTTTTAGATTGCTTTAAACTTGAAATTAAAATTTAAAGCTGACAGAGCTGTGAAAACATTCCTGTTAAGGCTATTAAATATGTAAGCAAAATTGATAAATCTACTAAGCTGATTGTTTGGCGGGTTTACTTGGCGTGAACTTGACATGTGATGACTGGACTGAGACTTCCACCCCCATAGTGTAGTGTGTACACTGCACAAATCCAGGGAGTGCCATTTATATCAACTATGATATGAATGAGGTTAGAATTGTGCAACACAGAGACCCTAAAGCCAACCTGGATCCAATGATGTCTGGCCACAGCCAAGTGGCAAGTTGGGAGCTCTATTTACTAGACCAGGAATTCTAGTCTGCTGTGGAGGAGCACACATATTCTAGGAGTTCAAACCAAGGGGATGAAACAGAGTGAATGGCACAGCTTGCATGGTATGTGCTATAGACTTTGTGTATCCCCCAAAATTCATGTTAAATCCTGGTACTCAATGTGATGATATCTAGAGATAAGGCCTTTGGGAGGTGATTAGGTCATGAGGGTGGTACCTTCATAGTGGAGATTAGTGCCCTTAGAGGTTCCAGAGAGCTCGCTTGCCCTTTCCACCATGTGAGGGAAGAGAGAAGACAGCTGTCTGTGAATAGGAAGCAGGCCCCACTAGACACCAAATCTGCCAGTGCCTTGATTTTGGGTTTCCCAGCCTCCAAAACTAGCCATCTCCTTTATGGTATTTTTTTCACACAGAACAAACTGGTATGTGGAATCACCTGGGCAGATTTTAGAGATTCTTATACCCAGGCTGCTCCTCAGACCAATTAAATGAGAATCTCTTGGTGGGACAGAGGCATAGACATTTTTTTAAAACCTTCCTAGATGATTGCAATATGCTACCATTGTATAATACAGAATTTGACTGACATTTGTCCCTAGTTCCTGAGAGGGAGCCTTTACATTCTTGGAATTCCCCCCAAGTGGTAGGAGTGTCCTTGTTATTCGTGGTGGACCCTTGGGCCACATCTGAGTTTATGCTGAGGACATGGTTCAGAATGGGGACTGGGCATGCTGGGAAGACCAAGCATGTGATTAGAGGGTTGGGTCTTTGAGCCACAGTGATATTAACTCAACCTCCCAACCTCCAGAGAGGAGAGGGGGACTGAAGATTGAATTCAGTCATGTGGCCAATGATTCAATCAATCATGTCTTTGTAAGGAAACCCCAATAAAAAGTCTGGAGACTGAAGATTGGGGGAAGTTTCCTAGTTGGTGAACACATGGATGTCCTAGGAAGATGATGTGTCTTGATTTCATGGGGAGAGAACACAGAAGTTCTGCATTTGGGCCCCTCCCAGACATTACACTATGAGTTTCTTCAATTGGCTGGCCCTGATTGGGATTCTTTACAACAGAACTATAATCAGAGGGAGGGGCAAGATGGCGGACGAGAAAAATCGCCAGCAGAGTGTCTCTGCAAGAAAGACAGACTTTAGAAGAAAGTGAAAAAAAAAAAAAAAAAAAAAAACAGGCAGACAAACATAGATCGAATGAGAGTCGGAAGGAAGGGCACCTGAAACTATAGGAGACTCCATGGGAAGAAGTTGCAGAGGAGAACCAGAAGGAGAAAGGCCCCTGAGAGGCTTGGAGACCAGCCACAAGGGTAGGTAGAGCAGTTAAATTTCCCCTCCCTTACATTTCGGACTGCTGGTGGGCTCCTGAGTGGTTGGAGAGACCTGCCAACACAAACCTAGAGACGGCTGCTGCCAGTTAGCGGTAAGCTTCTTGCAGACGGGCACCAGGCTCCCAGCTGCCTCAGGGCATCTCCCAGCCCGCAGACCGGAGCTGATTAGCAGGCGCCATATTGTTTCATTCTCCCCTCCCCCTTCCCTACCTGCAGCTGCTGAGAGAGGCAATTTAGCCACCACCCAGAGGGATCTGCAGGGAACGGGACCTTTCCTTTTGGGGCCCTACAGCGGACTGAGGGGTACTCAGACTGTGAGCTCCCTACTACCCGGCTCTCTCAGGTGCTACTTGCCTGGTGACTAGAATGTTTATAGCAGTACGGTTCATAATTGCAAAGATGTGGAAACAACCCAAGTGCCCATCAATACATGAGTGGATTAATAAAATGTGGTGTACTCAGCCACACACAAAAAATGGTGATCTAGCATCTCTTGTATTATCCTGGATAGAGCTGGAACCCATTCTACTAAGTGAAGTATTCCAAGAATGGAAAAACAAGCACCACATGTACTCACCAGCAAATTGATATTAACTGATCAACACTTAAGTGCACATATAAGTAGTAACATTCATTGGGAGTCGGGCAGATGGGAGGCGGGAGGAGGGGATGGGTATATACACACCTAATGGGTGCGGTGTGCACCATCTGGGGGATGGACATGCTTGAAGCTCTGACTCAGGTTGGGCAAGTAACCTAAACATTTGTACCCCTGTAATAAGCTGAAATTTAAAAACAAATTTATAAAGAACTATAATCATAACACTTTCCTGAATGCTATAAATCACTCTGGCAAATTATTGAACCTGAAAGGGGTAGTAAGAACTCCCACATTTTTAGCCACTTGGTCAGAAGTGCAGGTGACCTGGGGACTCCTAAACTTGTAGCTGTCATCTAAAGTGAAGGCAGTGTTTTTTTTTTGGAGACAGAGTCTCACTCTGTTGCCCCAGGGCTAGAGTGCCATGGCAGCATTAGCTTAGCTCACAGCAACCTCAAACTCTTGGGCTCAAGCAATCCTTCTGCCTCAGCTTCCCGGGTAGCTGGGACTACAGGCATGTGTCACCATCCCTGGCTAATATATATATATATATATATATATATATATATATATATATACACACACACATATATATATATATATTTTTTAATTTTCCAACTAATTTCTTTCTATTTTTATAGTAGAGATGGGGTCTTGCTCTTGCTCAGGTTGGTCTCGAATTCCTGAACTCAAACGATCTGCCCACCTTGGCCCCCCAGAGTGCTAGGGTTACAGGTGTGAGCCACCATGCGGGCGCAGGGAAGGCAGTCTTGTTGGGGATTTCCCTTAAACCTGTGAAGTCTGATGCTGACTGTGGATGGTTGGCATCAGAATTGAATTGCAATATCATAGCAACTAAGTTTGAGAGACTATTCTAGGAAAAGGTGGTTAAGAGCATTGAGTGCCAGAATCAAAAGATCTACCCAGGTCAGGGCAGGGATATTGTAAGGATCCAACTAGGATGGGAGGTTATGGAAGGAGTTAGAGGGCAGACAGGAGTGAGGCACTCAAAATCCCATATGAGAATAAGAGTAGAAATTAGGAATCTGGACAAAAGGTCAGTCAGTGCCTATATATTGTGGGACATTATAGCTCAGCACTCAGACATGCTTCATGGTCCCCAGAAAACAGAGGGAAATTTTAAAAAAATTTTAATTTCTGGGTGCAGAGCCATAGGCTCTGTCTAGCATCACCACCACCAAAAAGTCATTAGGAGGAAGCTCCCTATTTAACCAGGACTAATCTTAAGACTAGCATGAAATTGAACCAGCTGCAACTAGAATTTTCGTTACTATAGCTGGATGGATCTGGGGCCAGTAAGTATAAGATTTAAAGAATTTAAATTCTTCCCGTAAGTGGCTTTTTAAATAAAATATGCTGACCGTACAATAATTTTAATATATTTTGGTGTCCTGGATGTCTTGATGTTGAAGTCTGAATGAGAAGCTCTTTCAAGATTGTGTTGTCACCAAAAAAGGTGAACTGACTGGCTGGCTTCCAGGTCTCAAAGGGCGATGTTTATCTTTATGAAATGACCACGGTTCACAGTCATTCTCAGCTTTTCAGGTGCAGAATTTCCATCTTGCAACCAATTTAGAGTTGATTTGACTTGGACAAGCCAACTCATACTGAGTAAACCCCAGAACCCTGAAGTACCTACACTAGAATATGTGCTTAATTTACAGTATACTAATATGACTGAGCATTCTCTGAATACAAAACTGCATGGGAAAGTAAACTTTATCACAATGTTATATAATGAAGAGACAGCTAAAACAAAACACCACACTGCTATAATCTGAATGTTTACGTTTCCTCCAAATTCATATATTGAAATCCTTCCCCCAAAGCGATGGTATTAGGAGCTGCGGCCTTTGGAGGTGATTAGGTCATGAGGGAAGAGCCCTCTGAATGTGATTAGTGCCCTTATAAAAGAGGTCCAAGAGGGACCCCTCACCCCTTCCACCCTGTGGGGACACAGACAGAAGTCTTTGATGCCCAGAATGAGCTGGTCCACGGCCTTGCTCTTGGACTTCCCAGCCTCCAGACTTATGAGATATAAATATCTGTTGTTTATAAGCTATCCCATGTACAGTATTTTTTTTGTTACAGTAGGTAGTCCAGACTAAGACATACTCTTAGATGCCTAATGTCTCAAGGTTTGTGAGCTGTATGGTGTCCATCTCCACAAGGAGGCTGTACATACCTGCTCTGCCACCAGCCTTCAGCCTTGCTACATGCATTGGTTAAGCCCTGCAATGCTTGCAACTGTACCTTACCTTACCTTACCTTACCTTACCTTACCTTACCTTACCTTACCTTACCTTACCTTACCTTACCATACCATCAATGTTCTCTGCTGATTGATTCCTCTTTCTTTAGATGTGTTATTAACCTTAATAAATAAGGTTACTGCCAAATCTTACAGGCCCGAGAGTAATTCTGGTCTCTTTAGCAAGCTGACTGCACATACTTTTCTTCTCATCCATTATATAGTGATATTATGTTTGACTCTCAGAGGATAATTTTTAAAATTATCTTTGTTTTCTTATGGTTTAAAAAATATTTTAATTTTTTTTTTTTTTTTTTTTTAAGACAGAGTCTCACTCTGTTGCCAGGGCTAGAGTGCCATGGTGTCAGCCTAGCTCACAGCAACCTCCAACTCCTGGGCTCAAGCGATCCTTTTGCCTCAGCCTCCCAAGTAGCTGGGACTACAGGCATGTGCCACCATGTCTGGCTAATTTTTTCTATATATTTTTAGTTGGTCAATTAATTTCTTTATATTTTTAGTAGAGACAGGGTCTCACTCGTGCTCAGGCTGGTTTCCAACCCCTGACCTTGAGGGATCCTCCTGCCTCAGCCTCCCATACTGCTAGGATTACAGGCGTGAGCCACCGCGCCTGGCCTAAAAAATATTTTAAATTTTAAAATACAGAAAATTATAAGGTATAAAAATCATTAATAATTCTATCACCTAGTTGGAGCATAATTATATTTACTTAAGTACATAAGTTTGCTTATGTACTTAAGTACATACTTAAGCGTATATTTACTTAAGTACATAAGTTTGTTTCTGGGTGGCTGTGAGTATTCTATTTTTCTTTCCTTTTTTTTTTTTTGAAATAGCTTTAATGAAATATAATTTACATACCATCAAACTTACCCATTTTAAGTATACAGTTCAGTGATTGTTACTAAATATATGGAGTTGTGCAACCATCATCACAATCCAATTTAGGACATTTCTATTAGTTCAAATTGATCCTTCATGCTCATTTGCAGTCAATCCTCATTTCTTCCTCCAGCCTTAGGCAACCACTAACCTACTTTCTGTCTCTGTAGATTTGCCTCTTCCGGACATTTTATCTAAATAGAATTATATAATATTTGACCTTTTGTGACTGGCTTCTTTCACTTAACATAATATTTTTGAGGCTCACCCATGTTGTAGAGTTATCTGTAATTTGTCCTTTTTATTGCAGAACAGTCTTTCATTGTGGGGCTACACGACATTCTGTTTATCCATTTACCACTTGATGGAAGACTGAGTGGTTTTCACTTTTTGGCTGTTATGAATAAATACTACTGCTGTAGACATTTGTGTATAAATCTTTGTGTGGACATAGGTTTTCATTTCCCTTGAGTCGATATCTGGAAGTGAAATTGCTGTATTGTATGGTAAATTTATGCTTATTTTTTTTATGAACTACCAAACCCTTTTAAAAGTGGCTGTATCCTTTCAAATTCCCATCAGCATTGTATGAGGACTCCATTTTCTTCACATTGTTGCCAATACTTGGTATTGTCTGACTTTTTGATTGTAGTCATTTTAGTGGCTGTGAAGCAGTATCTCATTGTGGTTTTAATTTGCATTTTCCTAATAACTAATGAGGTAGGCCATCTTTCATGTACATAGTTGTTTGTCTTCTTGTTGATTTGGAAGAGTTCTTTATATAGTCTAGGTACTAGTCGTTTATTACATATATGATTTGCAAATATTTTCTCCCATTCTGTGGCTTATCTTTTCATTTTCTTAATGATGTCTTTTGAAGTGCAAAAGGCTTTAATTTTGATGAAGCCTAATTTATCAGTTTTTGTCTTTTTATGGATCATGTTTTTACAACTTGCTCAATGATCTATTTTGAGTTAATTTTTGTGTGTGGTGTGAGGTAAGGATGTAAATTGGACGTTTTACATGTGGATTACTCAATTCTTCTAGCACTATTTGTTGAAAAAACAATTCACATGAAACAATTTACTTTGGCCCCTTTTTTCAAAAATAAATTGACCATAAGTATACTTCTATTCCTGGGCTCTCAATTCTGTTCCAATTATTTATATATCTTTTCTTGTATCAATACCACAGTCTTGATTGCTGCAGTTCTATATGAAGTGTTGAAGTTGGGAACTTTCTCTTTTTGGCAGTTTTACTCTACATTTTAAAATACAGCCACCACTTGATATGGCTTTTCTATCTCTGTCTTGTCAGATGTCATACCTGGTTGCTATCAGTGTATTCAGTCCTAGAACTACCTCTTCTTCTTTTTTTAACCTGCTCATCATAATTACATGCTTTGGTCTGAAACCCAAAGAACAACGTCTTATGTTGATTTCATGCTTTCTACTCCCCCACCATGCGTAGGCTGTCAGCACACAGACAGGACTGGGAAATAACAGCCCTTGATATGGTTTCAGAATGGAGATTGCTCTGTCTCACTTACTATCATGTTGACATCAGAAGTTCATAATAATGGAAGCGATTATCTTGCTGTACTCTCTAGTCAGAGCTCACCCAGAGTACTGAGTTCATATCTGAACATCACAATATGAGGTTTTTCTAATAAACACAACCTGCTTTCCCTCTGGGACACTGCCTGTTTCCCCAGCTAAGGCTATGTCCTACCAGTAAAGTTGTCTTTAGTCCTTGCTCCTGACAAATTAGCATATTGCACTCCTTTGGTGACAAGGATTGGTTCGGGAGAAAGCATGTGACGCATTCAGAGCTACTAAGATGCAATGAGACTTCTTCTAGGATTTCTGAAAGATTCCTACTCTTTTCTACTAGACTTGAGGTTGTAAGAAGGAAAGGCTGGACTTTAGCCATCTTGCTTTGCTCAGGGAAAACCCTGCCTTATTGACCCTTCTTAGGAGAAAATGGAGCTGGGAGATGAGAGAGACAAGGCATCCTGATTCTGGGGATCTTCTGTGAGCCCCTATTTCAAACCATGCCTTCAGTGAATCTTACCCTGGAGCGGCTTTTAATTATGTGAGCTAGCTGAAATTAGGTTTTCTGCCACATGCAACCAAAATAGTTTTTATTCACATAGTTTCAAAGTGACTCTAATAAATTAGAATAAGCCTAGAGAAGAATGGTCATGATGTGATTAGAACTATGTCAAAGGGGGAGAAATTGAATGGTGTGTGGCTTGAAGAAAGGTCTGCTGTATACATGTCCCAGGAGAAGTAGAATGTTAAAGGTGCAGGGATGGATACTAAGGAGAATAATCTTCAAATATGTAAGAAATTTTCAGTTTAGAGAGTAATTAGATTTGTTCTATTAGGCTCCAGGGAGATAAGTTAGAATTCAGGACAGGAAGATCCTGGAAATAGATTTCAACTAAAAGTGTTAAAATTTTAACAATTTAACCTGTCTGAAAATGTAAGGAATTAATTGATAATTATATGTTTGCTATGTCTAGAGGATTTTAAGTGATTTATCAGATATTGCAGAGTAGATTCAAGCAACTCAATGGATGGTGTTTTCTGAACTTCAGTCATTTGAATACCATCTGCATAATTTTTCCTATATGGTAAAGATGCAGGTAGTACCATTTTTTGTTTTTTGCTTAATATTTTCTTTGCATCAATTCCATTTTATGTCTAAATAAGTCTATTGTAAGATGAAACTTTTAAATCACTACTATAAATAAAAAACAAGAATCAGTGACCCAAAATAAATATAATAAATCAAAACAATGTTACTAAACTCTAACTAGATTTTTCAAGGCAAAAGCATGCCTGTGGTCTGGTTTCCCTTTGTTAAAAGGGAGATTAATAAGTAGTTGAGGATTTGATAACACCAAACTGATCATTTCTCTTTCTCTATTCAGAATGACTGAAAGAAAATTGAATGAGAAATGATCTTCTCACTAAGAAATTCAATGTTTTTAATGTCTTCTCTATGTGTCACCTAAAATCATCAATATATTAACACATTTGGGAAGCCCACAGTACTGGTGTGATTCACACCTGCACGTCCCAACTTTTTCACAAGTTGTCACACACAGAGAACAGTATTTGTTGGCACACTGGGATAAACTAAGGCAGCTGCTCACCACATAAGGCAGCTCTCCTAGGGAGCGGACTCCAGCCAAGCAGCACCCTCACCCCCACCTGAGGGCAGAGGAGATGGGCATGTTGGCATGTCAGCAGCTCTCCCAACTAGCATTCCATTGAAAGTTCTTTCCATGAGTCCATAGTTCTATACTATTTACTCTTTTTTAATTTTCCAGAGTCCAACACTCAGCTTGAAGTAGTTCCTTTTTGAATATATATCTGAGAGCTCATAGGCTGGCTAATAAAAACAAATCTCTGCACCTTCTGGAAAATTCTCTTGTGGGATATTTGGCTTCTCCCTTTGTCCATATGATAGGGGAACAGCACTGAAATCGAGTTGCTATGTTACAGTGGGAAAACAAATCCCCTTTGCTCCCTGACCACCAAATAAAACCAAAGACAGCTTCTTTTCTTGGATTTATGCTACCCTTTTCTCCAACCGATACACTGGAAAATCTGACTCTGTTAATTGTGTGTGTGTGTTTTAAGACTTCTTCATAATCCTTCCAATCTTACATGTATAAATGCACTTTAATTCTGAAAACAATTGGTCCATTCTGAACCAAACAATTAGGTAAGACAAAAGTGTTGTCTTTAAGAGCAGTATCTGGGGCTACCTTATTTGGAAGAATTTGGAATTCTCTGTGGCTCTTTGACTGGAGAACATCTGATACCAGTTTACAGATTCCATGATTCATTTAAGGATTTTGGTTTGCTCATATGCCTTTAGTTCTCTGTCTTTATCCTTGAAGATTTCCCCACAAACATATTTCAGTATTTTTCTGAATGGATAGATTATTTCTCTGAATTTACTTGTGTGTTTGTGTTCTGTGTGGTCTTTTTTCTAATTATGGTGATTTATGTCACTGGTGTGAGTCTTTTGCGTTCCTTTCTTGGGTGGAAGATCATTTTTGGCTTCTGACTGGAATGTCCCAGAATAACTGCTGTTTAAAAGACTCCTTGTGTGTTGTAATTTCAAGGAACTCTCATGATTGAAGCTGAGAATCTATCTATAGGCACCAAATAAAGTAGGAATATTTATATCTCTGATTTCTGTTCAAGGGTTCCCATTACTTCAAAACACATTTAGCCCAATTCTCCACTCAAGCCTGGAAGAAGCAAAGCAGTGGGCGGCATCTGAAGACATTGTGATAAGAGGCAGGATCTTGATTTTCAGTGCTTTTCAATCACCTGGGGACCTTGTTAAAATGTAGATTCTGATTCAGAAGGTCTAGAGTGGGGCCTGAGAAGTTGCCTTTCTATTTCATATCGAATCCCCAGATGATGCTGGTGGTGCTGGTCTAGGCAATATACTTTGAGAAACACTGGTCTGTAGTATTTTCTAAATTTTCCCATAGATAAGTCTTCCTGGGGTGGCTGTTGTACATGCAGACAACCAAATCGTTCCCTTAGGAATTCTGATTCAGAGATCTGTGCTGGAATCTTTAATAGGTCATCATTTCAAGAGCCTCTCCACGCCCTGGTTCCAAGCTATTTCTTCAACTGGTCTGCCCGTACTCCTCTACTATTCCATTCATTCATTTTTCTTCCTCCGTCCCTCCCTCCCTGCCTGCCTTCCTTCCAACAAATATTTGTTGAGCATCTCCTGTGCTAAATGCTGGGATTGCTCTGCATAAGAGAGTTAGGCCCTGCCCTTGTCTGGTAGGGGAAACAGACAATACACAAGTAAGCAGGTAAACAAACAGGAGAATTATAGTTTGTGATACAGGCTAAGAAGAAAATAAATAGGATAATGTGTTGGAGAGGGATGGGGAGGAGGTGAGAAGCCATTTAAGCCAAGGTTATCTGGTTAGTTCTCCAAGAAAGATGGTTAAACTGAAATTTGCATCCAACACTCTATCCTAAGACACACTACTTGCTGAATGTGCCCTGTGTTTGGGGGCACATGGCCTGTGTGCATGCTGTTTCTTTCCCCGTGAGTGCCTTCTTACCAATCCCATCTGCAATTATTTAAAGATCAACCTAAATGTCATCTCCTTCACCCAGGTTCCCCAGCCGTATGTGAAGTTACTCCAGAACCCCCCAAAGCACTCGTTGTGCCCTCTATCCTGGTCTAGATTATTCTTCCTGAAATTGCAGTTGCTTTGTGATAATAATGGCTGCATTTGGCGAGCACACACTGTTCATTTACACACATTATCTCAAATTAATCAATAATAATGGTAGGTGATATTATATAGATAAAGAAACTGAAACTTGAGCAGGCTAAGTAACTTGCCTGAGATTATACAACAAACAGTGACAGAGCAGAGATTTGAACCGTGACCTTCCAGTTGATCTGTTTTGTACCCCATAGCAGATCTTAAGCAACGTGAGGAAAGTGATTATCACATTTTCGTTTCCTTAAATTAAAAACAAAAATCAAGTTGCAGAACCATGCTCACATGTGTGTACCACAAAAGAGAATTGCTAGGGCTGCTCTAACACACCACACACAGAGTGGCTTGAAAGCAGACATGCATCTTTTACAGTTCTAGGGGCTGGAAGTCTAAAGTCAAAGTGTCAGCCTGCCCCTGCTCCCTCTGAGGGCACTGGAGAAATATCTGTGCCAGGTGTCTCACCTAGCTTCTCATAGCTCTTTGGCTTGTGGCAGCATAATGCTAGCCTTCACATGGCATTCTCCCTGTATGTGAATCTGCGTCCACATTTCCCCTTTTTATAAGGCCACTAGTTGGATTAGGGGCCCACCCTACTGACTTTACCTTAACTTAACCAATTACATCTGCACCCAATTACATCACATTCTGAGGTGCTGGGGGTTAGGACTTGAGCATATGAATTTTGAGGAGCCACAATTCAACCCCTAACACATTATACCACGTGGCTTCTATCACAATGCTGATCCCTAAACCTGGGATTTAGGTACAGACAACTGTCCTATTTGCCCTTTCCTAAAACGAACACTGCAGAGGGGTCAAATGGTCAATGAAGACAAATTTTATTGCACCAAAATTGACCCTAGTTTTAGCTTCAAGCTTCAGTAGATTCAGTCAATCTGGCATCAACACTGGCCTTTCATGTAAACAAAAGAGGTCATCCATGTGGTGCTAAAAACTCAGTCTGCTTTAAGCTGCAACAGTCTGTGATTCCTTCTGCCCCTCTCCAGAGAGGCGATTGCTGTGTCTAACGTTACAATACTTATATTTGATAATACTTAAAAATTATTTCAAAATGGGCTTAGTAAGTTTCACTAAGTTTTGGTGGTAAAGTAAAATGAAATATTATCAGGAAATATTGTTATTAAGAAGGAGGAGGGGCTGATCATTTAGGAAGCCCTAAATAGGAAGGGGCCTAGACATAGTACTTCATAATGAAAAATAGGTTAGAATGTTGCAAAGTCAAATTTTTAAATATAGAGTCCAACATACTGCAAAGCATAGGTCATGTAAATGTTGAGAATATTGAATTAGCCAAGCATGGCTTTTGCTTAATAGATTGCAAAATTCCTGAAAAGAGGGATTCTCTCATCTGACTCATCTTTGTATCCCCAACAGCGTCCAGAGCATTGCACATAACAGGTTTTAACACATTAAAGTGAATACAGTTTTTAAGTGGTTTGACTGTGGCTTGACAGAGACAAGAAGCATTGAAAGTTAAATGGAGTAAGTAAAAGAAACATACGTAATGTTTTACTATATGCCGGAAACTGTTCTAAGTATAATCAGGCAATGAGGTAGATCTATTATCTCCACGTTAACTATAACAGAACAGAGAGATTGAATAGCTCACACAACTAGAAAGTGGTAGCAGTGGGAATTCACACCAAGGCTGTTGACATTTATGGTTCACACTCTCAATCACTGTGCTATAGTGGTAGTTAACACCACTGGTGAACAGCCAGAGCTTTGTTTCCTAAGAAATTCATCAATTGAGAAGGTGTGGCCGGGCGCTGTGGCTCACGCCTGTAATCCTAGCTCTTGGGAGGCCGAGGTGGGCGGATTGCTCAAGGTCAGGAGTTCAAAACCAGCCTGAGCGAGACCCCGTCTCTACTATAAAAATAGAAAGAAATTAATTGGCCAACTGATATATATATATAAAATTAGCCGGGCATGGTGGCGCATGCCTGTAGTCCCAGCTACCCGGGAGGCTGAGGCAGAAGGATCACTTGAGCCCAGGAGTTTGAGGTTGCTGTGAGCTAGGACGCCACGGCACTCACTCTAGCCTGGGCAACAAAGCAAGACTCTGTCTCAAAAAAAAAAAAAAAAAAAAGAAAAAAAAAAGAGAAGGTGTTTACCATCCACAAATTGGTGCACTGCTCCTGTTAGAGTTCAAGAAATACAGTGTAGGGATTAAACACTGTACTCTAGACTCTTTTTTTTTTTTTTTTTTTTCAGCTCTTTCTGCAGGAGAGGATGTACTCTAGACTCTTATGCCCTTTTTGACATTACTCTAGATCTAAGTTCAAACTCTATCTTTGACACAGCTTGGCTTTTTCTATATCAATTGAGATGATCATGTTGGGTTTTTTTGTCCTTCATCCTGTTAATGTGGTGTATCACCTTGATTGATTATTGTATGTTGAACCATCTTGCATTTCAGGAACAAATTCCCCATGGTCATGGTATATAACACCTTTGACACATTGTTGAATTTAGTTTGCTAGTATTTTATTAAGGATTATTGCATCAATATTCATCAGGAATATTGGTCTGTAGTTTTTTTTTGTTTGTTTCCTGTAATGTCTTTTCCTGGCTTTGGTATCAGGATAATTATTCTGGCCTAATAGAATGAGCTTGGATATGTTCCCTTCTCATTAATTTTTTAAAGAAAGAGTTGGAGGAGGATTGGTGTTAATTCTTCTTCAAATGTTTGGTAGAATTCTTTAGTGAAGCCATATGATCCTGGGCTTTTCTTTATTGGGAGATTTGTTTTTTTTTTTTTAATAAAAGGATTTTTTTTTTTTTTTTTTTGAGACAGAGTCTCACTTTGTTGCCCAGGCTAGAGTGAGTGCCGTGGCGTCAGCCTGGCTCACAGCAACCTCAATCTCCGGGGCTCAGCGATCCTATTGCCTCAGCCTCCCGAGTAGCTGGGACTACAGGCATGTGCCACCATGCCTGGCTAATTTTTTTTTTTTTTTGTATATATATTTTTAGTTGGTCAATTAATTTATTTCTATTTTTGGTAGAGACGGGGTCTCGCTCAGGCTGGTTTCAAACTCCTGACCTTGAGCAATCTGCCCGCCTCGGCCTCCCAAAGTGCTAGGATTACAAGCGTGAGCCACCACGCCTGGCCAATAAAAGAATATTTTAATTCTTGTCCTTAGAAACTATAAAGATTGTACATGAGCTGGAAGTGAGACTGTGCCAAACAATGGCCAAAAAAGAATCACCATTCCATGACTTCTCCTTTGTCTTCTCTCTCAAAAATATGTTAACAACTATGATTATTGTTGTTATTCACCTTACATTGTTTTAATCCAATTATTTGCCATAGTTTACTTTCCTTCTACATAAATTCTAGACTCTCTTTTTTTGTATACTTATGTGCCACATCTCTGAAGCCTGGTAGCAATACTGATGTTCTGTGCCATGTTGTCTTTGGATTGACAGTACCTATTTGGTGTACTTCATTTCCCCTTGACTGCTATATCTCATGTATTGGTAGAGAATATATTGTGAATAGATTTTTGTCCTTCCACCTATCTCGTCAGAGGGTCCTGACCCACTTGCCCAAGTAATGGCACACGATTCAGAGATCTTTTGAGAACCAAACTGCTAGATATTTTGGATTTTTGTCTTACAAACTGATGAAGTACCTGCAATATAGGTCTTCAACCATGGCTTCTGCTTTCTCTTTTAATAATCTAATCTTAAGTCTTTCTTGTGCTCCAGCCTGGACACCCTCAAACCAAGAAATCTGTTGGGAAGTTTTTGGTTACTGACTCAATTTCCTTACTAGTTATTGGTCTGTTTAGATTTTCTTTTTCTTCATGATTCAGTCTTGGTAAGTTGTGTGTTTCTGGGAGTCTTTTTCATCTCTTCTAGGTTATCCAATTTATTGGCATACAATGGTTCATAGTATTCTCCTTGTTTTAGTCTATTTTCTGTGGCTATAACAGAATACTGAAGACTGGATAATTTATAAAGAAAAGAGATTTATTTAGTTCATGGTTCTGGAGGCTGGGCAGTCCAAGATGTGGCAGCAGTATCTGGTGAGGGCCTCACGCTGATTCACAGCATGTGGATAAGAGGAAGTGGAAGCAAGCATACATGAAAACAGACAAGTACCAGGGGCTGGGCTGACTTTTTAACAACGGGCTCTTGAGATAACTAAAGCAGCCACTGGATTAATAGCATTAATCCAATGACCCACACCTCCCACTAGGCCCGCTGCCCAACACTGCCACATTGAGGAATTAAGGATCTAACACATGAACTTTTGGGGTATACATTCAAATCATAGCACTCTTATAATCCTTTTGATTTCTGTGGCTTCAGTTGTAATGTCTCCTCTTTCATTTCTGATTTTAGTTGAGTCTTCTCTCTCTTTTTTTCCTTAGTCTAGTTAAGGTTTTATCAATTTTGTTGATCTTTTCCAAAAGTAACTCTTAGCTTCACTGATTTTTATAATTATTTTTCTATTCTCAATTTCATTAATTTCTGCTCTAATCTTTATTATTTCCTTAAGATGGTAAACTTTATGCTATCTGCTTTAAAAAAAAAAACTGCAATTAAAAAAAAAGTAGATTAGTATCCCTGGGGAAGGAATGAGAGTGAGGAATAACGAAAGGTCAGGAGGAAACTTTGGAGAGTGATGGGTTGTCTTGATTGTGGTGATGTTTTTATAGGTATGAACATATATCAAAACTCATTGAATTGTACACTTAATCTATGTGCGGTTTATTGTATGCCATTATACCTCAATGAAGCTGTCAAATTGTGGACTTTCTGAAAACAAGTCAAATATTTAAATTTGCAGGCACACATTATTCCCAAGGATACTTTTTTTTTTTTTTTTTTTTTTTGAGACAGAGTCTCGCTTTGTTGCCCAGGCTAGAGTGAGTGCTGTGGCATCAGCTTAGCTCACAGCAACCTCAAACTCCTGAGCTCAAGCGATCCTGCTGCCTCAGCTGGGACTACAGGCATGTGCCACCATGCCCGGCTAATTTTTTCTATATATTGGTTGGCCAATTAATTTCTTTCTATTTATAGTAGAGACGGGGTCTCGCTCTTGCTCAGGCTGGTTTCGAACTCCTGACCTCGAGCAATCTGCCCGCCTTGGCCTCCCAGAGTACTAGGATTACAGGCACGAGCCACCGTGCCTGGTCCCAAGGATCTTTTTATTCTAAGTGTAGTCCATTCAAAATGCTTTAACTAAAAGGCCATTGTCGGAATATTTGTCTCTTTTACTCTCTATGTTCACAGCTTTGCAATGTTGATACCAATCTGCTATTAAAATTCTGAGTCAATTACTCTCAGTTTCCTTCGGAAGCAGCAGCACTGTCAAGGGACTGAAGCTTGGCAGGAAGATACACTCTCAACCATTGCTCAACTGGACTTTCTTTCACTGTCATGTTTTCAGATATTCATCCCATCACAAGAGGCTGTTCAATGAAATGATATTGTTCTTTTGATTTTTTAAAGAAGGTAACATGGATGACATTGCAGACGCTTATATGTTTAACTGTGAAGATTGTTTTTTCAAGAGCTTTACTTATCTACAATAAAACCAGCAATGATGTTGTGCTACCCCAGATGGCTTTGGGATGCTAATTGCGTGGTTGAAATTATACAGTTTAAACTGCAAACGTGACTACTTTTATACTGGTACTTTAAAAAAAATCTAAAACCCCTCTTTGTTAAAACAAATGGAACCTAAAACACTACAATGCACTATATAATAGATGAAAAATGTTTCAAGGGAACTAGACTTAGGTGCGACTTGACATTTTTCTCTTAGGTTCTTAATGATTACCAATGCCAGGTTCTTCCCTGAAATTTTCCCTCCTAGAAATTTTCCCTCCTTCACCTAATTAATTCCATTATAAACTCCACCACCTTGAATGCATACAGCAGCTCCAACTCCACAGAGTGGCTTCATCTGCAATTTAAATCTCAAAGACTCCCATTATTCCTGTTGAAGGCTATGGCTTTAATGTAATTTATTAAACATTTATTCAAAAGATATTATTAATTGGACATCAAACTATGTGCCAGGGCTCTATATCAGAGACACAATAGTGAATAAGGAAAACATAGACACTCTCATGGAATTTATAGTCTAATTGGAAAGACAGATATTGAAGAAGCAATTATAAGATTGATGAGTGTTACAATAAAAGAAGTACAGGATGTTTGTTATGGGAACATTTCTTTTCTCTCTGGGCTTCAGGAGAAAAAAAAACCCACCAGATTAAAAAAAAAAGGACTATATTTTCCTTCCAATTTCCTATTCCTGGCAACCCAAAGGAAAGATTCCACATAAGGAGTATCTGTATTAAGGTAGAAACAAGTGCCTATGACTAATTTTTTTTTTTCGTTTTTAGGAAAATAGAAACATCCCTCATAGCAGTAAGCATACTTTCAGCTTAGCTGCTGACGGGTAAGGTCAGGTATTTATAACAATTCCTTAGTTTTCTCTTGGTGGCTACAGCTGTTTTTCACATTTTATAAGGTATCTCTGCCTGGGAGATACTTAAAAGCTACCCTCAAAAAATGATTGTCATCTTGTGCTTTTAAGCAGTGGTTAAGCCAGGTGTTAGACCTTCTCTACAAATTGGGTTGTTTTTTTTTGAGACAGAGTCTTGCTTTGTTGCCCAGGTTACAGTGAGTGCCATGGCGTCAGCCTAGCTCACAGCAACCTCAATCTCCTGAGCTCAAGAAATCCTACCACCTCAGCCTCCCTAGTAGCTGGGACTATAGGCATGCGCCACCATGCCCGGCTAATTTTTTTTTCTATATATATTAGTTGGCCAATTCATTTCTTTCTATTTATAGTAGAGATGGGGTTTCGCTCTTGCTCAGGCTGGTTTCAAACTCCGGACCTTGAGCAATCCGCCCGGCTCGGCCTTCCAGAGTGCTAGGATTACAGGCCTGAGTCACCGCCTGGCCCCAAATTGTTTTTTTGAAAGCCTTGAAGAGACTTTTTTGATCTTAGAAATCTTGAAATACCTGGGAGCTCTTAGAGAAAAGATCCTGTTGACCTTAAGGCCATGTTTACAAGTCAATAGCTTAAAAACATGTTCGCTATGAAAACCATTTGCTAGATCTACAAACACAGTTAAGCTGGTCTCCGAATAAGTAAATGAACAACTTGAGCGTCTTCTGAAGGATGAATGGGCCAGCCCCAAACTCAGTGTCAACATCGGCCTGAACCACAGGAGAAGAAGGTCACTTCTGGTTGAAAATGTCAAAGAGAGAGATAAGGTGCTTTTCAAATGGGTAACCTAAGATTATCCTTCAACCAGGACTAAACCAAATAGAAGATAAGTTACATGTTTACGTGGAGAATCCTAACAGTATTTATGACAGGCTGAGAGTCTAGCCCACCTACGTGAGAGATGTTTTCTTCATTTGCCACCCTAGTTCACAGACAAGGAGAGAGGGGCTTCGGCACTCAAGTCCTCCCCCAGTCCTCTGCTACCTACCACCCCTGCTGTGAAGGAGCGAATCTGAGGGCGTTTTTTTCTTTTGACTAACAAGGACTGAGCATTTAATTCTTTTGACTAACAAGGACTAAAATTTATCTTCGGAATAGACCTAGAACAGTGAAGCACTGGGTGAATGTCAACTCCATATGGTAGACACAGTCCTGAACCTTAGGAGAATCGCTTAACCTCTCTGGGTCTCTCTTTCTCTTTTTTTTTCTTAATGGACTGGATTAGAAGGCTACACATCTGAATCACTTGGGATACTTGGTCAAAGTAGACATTTCTGGGCCCAACCCTACACATTCAGACTAGTGGTCTGGCATGGGAAAGAGGCGGAAGTGAGGGGGGGAGTGGATTAGCAATGGGAATGTAGGTTCAGGTGTGTTTTCTAAAAGCTCTGCTGGTGATTCTACTAGGGGACTAAGTCAAGTTCTGCTCTAAAATGCTCAGAGATGGTTTCAGGAAACAAGGTGACTATTCCACTAGTAATACATTAGTGTTGTACTATATAAAGTCATACAGACTGTGCTGGAAATACAATATTCATTGTATCCTTCCATTTCCCAAAGACTAATCTCGGTTGACCCCAGGGTTATAAAAAGTAATAATAATAATAAAGTTAGTAATAGTAAAATTTACTGTATGCCAAACACTGATCTTTGTATGTCTTCATATAATTCTCTTAACAACACTGTGAGATAGAGTATTAGTATTATCCGAATTTTACAGATAAAAAAACAAGGCCTAGGGAAGTCAACTTATAGATGGTAATAGTAACACAGATAACAAAGTGTACCAGCTGAATTCAGGCTAGCTTAGGGGAACTTTCTGTCTAGAGAAACCCAAGTTGCTTCCCTCTAACATTGGGTGGCAGCGTGGTTTTATGCAAAAAGCCCAGGTGTTGACATCAGACATTTATTCAACATCTGGTGCAAGCACACACACTTGCTATATGATCTTGGGTGACCTTACTTAGCTAAGTGTCCTTGTCAGCTTGGGCTGCTATAACAAAATACCATAGATTCAGTGGCCTAAACAACAGAAATGTATTTCTCAAAGAGCTGGAGGTTGGGAAGTCCAGGATCAAGGTGCTGGCCAATTAGTTTCCTGGTGAGGGGCCTCTCCCTGGTCTTCAGGCAGCCATCTTGCTGTATCCTCTCATACTGGGGGGGGAGAGGGCCCTGGCCTTTCCTTCTTTTTATAAGAACACTAACCCCAGCATGAACACTCTACCTTCATGACTCCATTTAACCCTAACACCTCCTAAAGATCCCACTTCCAAATACCATCACACTGGAGACTAGGGCTTCAACATATGGATTTGGGGAGATGCAAACATTCAGTCCATAGCACTAAATTTCAGTTTCTTTATTGGTAAAATATATGTCACACCTATTTGTAAGACTTGAGAATTAAATGTTTATAGGCATTAGCTCAGTCTTGTAATAAAACCAAAGTAAAACATTCAAAAAATTTATTGACTGTGTGTCAGGTACTTTTGAAGAAAATCTAAAGTATGATAACCACTTACTGAGTACCATGTTTTCAGAGAGATGCTACGTGCATTGTGTTCATTTAATTCTTCATCACTCTCACGAGGTAGGTATCATTATTGCCATTTTATAGGTGAGATGAAGGAACTGGGAGGTTAGATAATTTCCTGAAGTCACAACTGGTGACTGAGTGGCAGAGCTAAAGCTGGATCCCAGGGTGGTGCTCTGGGGTGATATGTTGCCTCTTCTGTTTAGACAGAAATATGTGAAATCAATTATTTAAAATCTTTACAAAATAAATCTAAATGGATATTTTTACTTAAGAGCTCTGAAGTTACAAGAAATGTTTATTATGAACCTCAGAAAGCGAGAACTCCATTCTTGCATCCTTATGGGCACCTTACCTGCTGAGTAAAAGTCAGGATACCTGCTCTCACAGTGGGACAAAATGGCCAAAAAACAATCAGAGAGTCATATTCTCTTTCTTGCCCTTCTCTTCCTTCCACCCTACACTCTTTTTTTTTTTTGAGACAGAGTCTCACTTTGTTGCCCAGGCTAGAGTGAGTGCCGTGGTGTCAGCCTAGCTCACAGCAACCCCAATCTCCTGGGCTCAAGCAATCCTACTGCCTCAGTCTCCCGAGTAGCTGGGACTACAGGCATGCACCACCATGCCCAGCTAAATTTTATATATATTTTGGTGGTGGTGGTGGTGGTCAATTAATTTCTTTCTATTTTTGGTAGAGATGGGGGATCTCACTCAGGCTGGTTTCGAACTCCTGACCTTGAGCAATCCACCTGCCTCAGCCTCCCATAGTGCTAGGATTACAGGCATGAGCCACCACGCCCTGCCTCACCCTACACTCTTGATGTCGATTGCTCCACATTTACCCAAGGCCAACTTCCAGGGAAGAATTATACCTCTGAAAGCATTGGCCCAAGGGCAACATTCTTTTCCAGTGTTAGAATTCTTTAGTATATGAACTGTCACTCAGCCCCTAGTTTTCTGTCTCTGATTAGTCAAAGGGGTGTAGAAACATTTATGCTCTCTCCTCTGGAAGAATTCTTCTGTGACCTTGTTCACCTCCATTCCAGCTTGTAGGCTGAATGAACATCTCGCTTAAAGAGAGAAAAGGTTAGTTTTCAGGGAAACTAATAAACAAGCTGGGATCCAACTTCCTTTTTAGGAAAATTTTCTGGATTAAAAAAGATCAGCTGTACGTTTAATATTTTAAAAATGTGTTGGTTATGAAATTCTTGGAAAAATATAAAGTGGTATTGAAGTAGTCTGAAGAAACTGCAGTGTAATCACAAAACTATACAACTGTATCAGAAACAAAAGCACTGACAGAAAAACCTCTTTTCCAACATAACCGGAAAAATGAGTGAAACCGCTGAGTCTCTATTTGGCAGGATCCAAACACTTGGCTTCTTAAGGTAACCACTGAGAGGCTGGAGGTCAAGTCCAGGAAGGTGCCACGAAGAAACCACAGTGTTCATCTAGCCAACTGGAGACAGTTCATCAATCACAAAGACGGAGAAATGAACAATGCAACTCCGAGAATTTCAAGAGGTTAGTCCTGGGAATCTTGGCTTAGTCAATTGCAGTGACCCCTCATGTTAATATTGAACAAACCACACTTTGGTCTTCGCTACCTTATCATTAGCTAAGGGAAGATAAGCAAAATATGTGGGGCTCTGACACAGCTGGACTGAACCTTTTAATGGAATAGCTCTTGGAGGACCTTCTATTAGTAATGGCATGGTCACAGACAACATTTAATGATGATTAAAGAAGGATTTATTCACACCAAGAATATGCAAAAATGTACTCATATATTTTTGTGTCTTAACCTCTTTCTAATCTGTAACTTTTTTTTTTGGTACAGCTTTTCTCATTTACTTAGTTCCAATTTTATTTAATCTTTATATAAATAGCCTTACATTCCATAGAGAAATCAGCAGTACACTAAATAATTAAATCCTTACTAAGAAAATGACAGTAAGAAATTTTTTTTCTTTCTCTCTCCTTCTCTTCTCTTATAAACAAAGGTTGGTTGACAGTCGGTGATCTCAGTCCTGAAGTATTTGGCTTTACCCTTTGTTCAGGACTCCTGGTAAGCCCTGGTAGGCTAGTGGTCTACAATTAAGATGACAATCCCCCAGCCCCCTCCTTTGCATTTAAGAAGTTGAGTCTTTGGGATTTTACAATTTGTTAGCAGTCTTAAATACTATTAATATTACTGTCTGTTTGGTTGATGTGTTTGTAGTTATTGTAACTACCCTGATCTGAAAAATGAGCTAGAGATTTTTGCACACTCACACAAAAACTAGTTTTACTTTGAAAAAAAAAAAAGTGACTGCTTTCATAATTAATTTCAAAGGACAATGATCAGAACAATATTCTTTCCCCAAAGTGGGAAAGTTTAAAAAACACACATTTTAAAGGGTTTTGCAACTGCAAAACATAAAAGTCCCAATGTTTAAAATTGGAAGTTAGTGAACTGTTCAAAAATCTTGCTGAACTAATTCCTGAGACCTGTTTCCCCAAGCATTCCCTGATGTGTTGAAGTTGAGGGAAGGAAAGGCTCCTTTTCCCACCCTCCCCCCACCCTACAGGAAAGGCTGGAGCTAGAGGCCTGGTATATGGACCCCAAAAGGAGGGGTTTATCCCTTCCCGGTAAGCGTGGGTGCGGTGAGTGCTACTAAGACAGGATGCTGGTTGAGTACAAGCCCGGCCAGAATTCCTAAAACAGAGGCACAATCCTCCAAATTCACAGCTGCTGCCAGTTTCCCTGAACTGTTTTTAGAATCTGCAGGGCTGGGAGTGGAACAGGTTACACTCCCTTATTGTGGCTTGGTTTGCAAATCTGGGACAGGAGCCAGATAGAGGATTTTCTCCCATAATTCTGAAGATGATGTGTGCTCTCTAGAGAGAGATGTAAAGTCACAGACTATTAAAACTGGGCTTTTGGAGATCATTTAGTGAATCCACCCACTCATTTTACAGGCCAGGCAATGGCGGCTCAAAAAGTTAAGCAACTTTCCTAAGGTCACATAATCGGTCTCTGAACTGAGCTAGAACTTAAACCCAGTATTTTCTTCCAACTCATTCATAGTTGATAAACCAAGCACATAGTATATTAAAGGTTTCAGATATAACTTGAAGATATATAAAACAGAGATTTTGGCATGTTTATTTAAATTTTAACTGTAATAAAATACACATAACAAAATTTACCATCTTACCCATTTTTAAGTATACAATTCAGTATACATAAAAATATTTTATATTAAAGTGAATATACTAAGTATATTCATTTTAATATAACGTACATGGAATTTGAAAAGTTCAATCAAAGATATTTTTCCCTTATCAACCGATTATTTAATAGGCACATACTATGCAACCATAGCTGTTGGGGTCAGACAGCCTCTGGGCCTTCAAGGAGCTTATTGTTTGTTCAGAAGACTTGATACATAAATGGAATATAAGTATCTATAACAGGCAATGCAGGATGTGTTTTAAATGATAGTACTGACAATAAGCGTGAAGAATCCAAAGGACACAGTATTATGGGATGAGTCCTCAGGGAAAGCTTCAAAGAGAAGGTGGGCTTGAGCCACATTAATAAAAGAGGAGGAGAAGATGGGAGAATGCTCCAGATGAAAGAAGAGTGACTCAAGGCCTAGAGGTGGGCTGTGAAAGACTGTCCATCAAATAGTTTGACAGTTACAAAAGCATAGTTTGCTACTACCTTCCCATGGCCTATTTTTTCCAGTAGGCAAAAATGGCTTCCTGGGAGCCATTGAAGATTTTGGATGACATGATTACCATGTTAACAAGTTGATCTGATGACAAAGCGTAGGATGGATTGAAGGAGGAGTTGTATGAGTGAGGTCAGGTGGGGGCCATTACAAAAGTTCAAGTACACAGAAGAGTGACAGGGTTGGACATGGGTAACATAGGTATGTGAAATATTGTAACAAAGAATCAATAGATCCAGTGAACCAATTAGATTTTGGGAGTGGGAGGAGAGGCAGGAATACTAGGTTCAAGCTAGAGTGACCAGAATGGTGGTACCAATTGAATGGATTGGGTAAGTCAAGAAAGGGAGACAGCATTAAAGGCAAGGTGAGTTTTAGATGTGCTGTTATGGAAATGATAGAAAGATATCCAAGTAGAAAAGAGAAAGTGCTTTGGAATGTATAGAGCTGTACATCTTTGGGAACAGTTTCAACAGTGTTGGTCTCACCAATAGTTGAAATGGGAATGATTAAGTTGATCACTATGTACAACATACTCTTCTTACAGAAGTACAAAGATTATAACTCAAAGGCAAATGCCAGGTTCACTTTATAATAAGTGGGAAAAGAATTGGCCTTTTAATATTCTGTTCGCTTGAGAATAATCTTATGGAAAATTGAAAGTACAGCCAAAAAATTTAGGGTTGTTTTACATTAAGCTGCGTGGTTCAAACATTTCAACATGTTATTACTATGATACATTTAGAAAATATTGTGTAAAATAGTTGTATGTTAACAGTGTTGAAATTAACCTTTATTGTTCATAAAGTCACTTAATTTGCCACCTTTCTAACCTGGAATTGTGATCCCCAAAGCAAAGGGAATTTTGTTAACTATAGAGTGAACAGAAATCTGTACTTTTCTTCCTTTCTTTCCCTTGTCAGGGAGGACTTATCCATTAGGCACAGTAGGCCTGGTGCCTAGGGCCTACGATACTTTTAGGGGCCCACAAAATTCTATTACATTTTGCCTGAGAAGAAAAAAAGATTGAGGTATTTAAAAGTTATATCAAAAATAAATTTTGATATTGATATTATGGTAGGAGGGGCTCACAAAGTCAAGGTGTCTAGGGCATGAGACAGTCATAATGCAGCCCTGTCTCCTGTACTTAAATATTTGATTCTAACCATAAAACCATTGTTTTTTTTTTCTTTTTTCTTTCTGGGAGATTTCTTCAGCCAGAGTATTCATTTCTACAACCATGTTTAAATTTTTTTGTTGTTGTTCTCTGTAAGTTTCTTTTTTATGGCCTCTTATTCTCATTTCATTAATTTAAAATCTTCTATTACCTCTCCATATATATTATTATTATTATTGTTTACTTATTTGTTTTTTACAGGTGGGGTCTCACTATGTTGCCCAGGCTGGCCTCAAACTCCTGGGCTGGAACTCCTGGGCTCAAATAATCCTCTTGAGTAGCTGGCACCACCTTACTGGGCTTCTTCATAGAGATTAATACTAGTTTTAAAAGTTGTTGTTTTTTTTCCCCTGCCAGTCTAGTCTTTGTTTACTTTAAGTTGCCCTTTTCTGTTTATGTAGTTTATTCGAACATTTGTGTGAGAAGTCATCCTCAGCTGTCTGACTAATCTTTAATTGTGTATTCATGATTAGGGTTTTAGAATAGAAAGCTGAGCAGAAGCTCTCAGTACATAGGTGGCTCTTATTCTGTTGGTGACATGGGTCAGCTGTTTGTCTTGGAACCTTGACTGCCTGTCTTCGGGTGTTTCTTCTTGGGCTATTCAGATTCCCCACAGAATGCACTTCCAGTCCCCTGTGTGGAGGATGAAGGGCTGGTTGTCGTACTGGGAGTGGAGGCTGGGGGTGTCAGCTTTGCCCATACATACTTACTCCCCCTTGTTTTTGGTATCCCCAACTTTGACTTGGTTCCCCAATCCAGAGATCCTCTGGTTTCTCTGTTCCAAGAATCTGTTTCTGATCTTCTGTTGGGGTTGCAATGCCCAGCTGTGTAGGGTGGGCCAAGGAATTGAAGAATCTAACTACTTCTTTCAACCAACCTTTTTTTTTTTTTTTTTTTGAGACAGAGTATCGCTTTGTTGCCCAGGCTAGAGTGAGTGCCATGGCATCAGCCTAGCTCACAGCAACCTCAAACTCCTGGGCTCAAGCAATCCTTCTGCCTCAGCCTCCTGAGTAGCTGAGACTACAGGCATGCGCCACCACGCCCGGCTAATATTTTCTATATATATTAGTTGGCCAATTAGTTTCTTTCTATTTATAGTAGAGACGGGTCTCGTTTTTGCTCAGGCTGGTTTCGAACTCCTGACCTCGAGCAATCCGCCCGCCTCGGCCTCCTAGAGTGCTAGGATTACAGGCGTGAGCCACCGTGCCTGGCTCAACCAACCCTTTTTATCTTTTCCCTTCCACCCTCCACTTCCAGAGCACTTGGTGCCTTCAATACCTGGGCTTTTGCCTGACATTTCAGTGGAAAATAGATTTGTTCTCAGCTGCCTCCACTGCTGACTTAGGGCTAGGCTTTTTCAGGCCTGCAAAGTCAATTTCCACTTGGCCATCTTCTTTCCTGCTTCAAAAGTGTTGTTGTCATTATTTTTCTCTCCTTGTGGTTGTATATACCTTAAATTAAATCCCTTTAGTGTAGCGTCAGCAGGGGTTGGGAAGAAGCAAGATTAGGCGGAGAGTTCAATCTTCATCTTTATCTGGAAGTCACTGCAATTGAGCTCTTCACTATAGAGAGTTTGAAGTATTTAAATACAATGACGTATGGGGCTTTCAAATTTTTGGATAATATTTTATAAAAATTTATGATCATACTGGGCAGTCTTAACATAGCTATTGAATTAACCCAATGTTTTGCAGATTTGAGCAATATTCTAACCCTATTTAAGTTAAAATAAAATCTATAGACTCCTGGTGCTGTTACATTATTTTAGTTATAATGTTACTTAAATGTGTACAAACATAAGCATAGGCTATATGTGCTTATAGGTCTTGTCCATTTATATAAGCAAAAGCAAAAAACTTACTTAATACAACTAAATCATGTATTTAATCCAAACTAACAAAATAAATAACATAAAATAAGATATAACAGATGTTATTTTAATGGAGCTAAATTGCTGCTCTAAATATGAATATGGTGCTTATCGCTGTGTCATGGGTTCTTCCAAGTTCATCATCCATATGCGCCATGTGTTGCGTGAGAAACAAATTCACCCATCTCTCTGAATTTGAAATACAGGAAGACCTTTTTCAGATAGGAAGATTTGTTATCATATGAGCATGATTTAGCAAGAATGCATCATTTACCTACGGAGCCTGCCACCTGTTCTTTTTTTATTAGTCTCTAACAAATAAGGCAGTACTTCATGATGCCAAGGAGATCATAAATGCAAGCAAGAATTTGGTCCTTTAGAATTTTAGAATTTTAATTTAGAAGTATGTTCTGAGGACAGTTTGTGCTCCACACCTGAGTTGACTGGCAACGCCTTCAGGTTCTTAGATCCCCAGGAGACCTTCCTAGAGGAGGCGACTCTTTTATCCAAGCAAGACATGCACTTGTTTAGAATCACAGAAATGAGCAGCACCTTTTCCCCTATTTTCTTTGCAAAGTAAGAGCAAATACTAAGTGAATAAAGATGCTTATTGGAGAAATGGTACATTTGATATGGTGACACGATTTCATTCTAATGCACACAGCTACTGGTGTGAAGTCTATTGCAATTGTAACTGTACTGAAAAGCAGTTTGCTCTAATTTTATAAAACAAAATGGTTGAATTTGTTAAAACAATCAATACTTAAAATTGTCTGCATAATATCAACAAATTGCCCCAATAGAGCGAGGCTCAGGGTTAGGGCTCTTGCCAAACAGGATGAAATTTAGGGCCTATCTTAATTCCAATGGTCAACTGGGGTTTGGGGCAGGGAAATGAATACCCACCTAGGCGTATGTAATGTCTGACTATGGCCTGGGAATCTAGACAGTGGTCCCCACACTTACCAGGCTAAGGCTGCAGATGTGTTTGGGTTAGGATGTGTTAGGGAGTTGGGGGGACCACACAGGACTTCAACAAAGGGAAATATTCCTCCTGGCACCCTCCACCATTCATACGCATCCCATGCTCTTCCTTTGCCTCAAGCCTTGCCATAGACTTGCTCTTTACCCGGTTACTTCGTATATTGGACTGGGCTCATGCTGTTGCAAGTGACGGAATTCCAACACAAGTTAACACTGAGGATGAAGGGAGTGTGGGCATGGAAACCAGGGACTCTTGCATCTGCACAACTCTTTCTCCATATTTTTTCAGCTCCCTGTGAAATGGTTTCATTTCATTTTCTCCTTCTGTAGATATAGAACTCTAGCCAGTAGGAGACGCAGGAGAGGCACATGAAGGGATTGTAGGATAGTCTCAATTTTATGGTAGTGTTTACTAATTCCAAAGGGAAAAAAGAGAATCTTCCCTCCCAGTGCTATCAAGAAAACCACTCAGGAGGGACTCAATGGGCCTTAGCTCTTGTGCTCTCTTAGATCATAGGAGGCTATTCCTGGTCATAAACCCACCCCCAAGCTAGGTGGAGAAGTGACTGACAGCCCCACAAAAGCTGAGTGGAGCAGCAGAGGAACAATTCCTCAAAGGAAGGGGTAATGTTCCTTCAAAAAGAGGGGAAAAGATGTTGGCAGACACAAGGCAGCAGATAGATGTCTTTTAGGGTTCCTACTCATCTGCTAAGGCTCAACTCAGGTGTCATCTCTCAATAACTGCCCCACCCCTTCCTGTCCTTCTCCCACTGGGTTACATCTTGGCAGTGCTGCTATACCCATCTGACTGTTCACGTGTATTTATGTGTTGGTCTCTCTCACTGGACAGTGAGCTCTTTGAAGATAGCCACTGGGGCTGGTTCTCATTTGCATGCCCGTCCCCGCAGCGGATAATGGGAGTTCCAGACATGTTTTCAATAAAAGAATGCGTGAAGACCGCAACATGGCAGCAAATCCTCTTGCATTTAAGAGAAAAAGGAAAGGAACACAGTAAAAGTAAAAATACCAGGCACTACGACTAATGTATTTTATTAACTTACTCATTTGATTATCGCAATAACACTTGAGGGAGTATTATTCTGTCTATTTTATAGATAAGGAAGCTAAAGGTTAAGTTCCACAGCTAATAACTGCCAATACCATAATGAACACTGAGGGAGCTTAAATCTAGCCTAGTCATCTTTCAGCTTTGCTACCTTTCACCCCTCCCCTCCCCTCTCCTCCTCTCCCCTCCTCTCCCCTTCCCTCCCTCTCCTTAGGCTTCTCCCATTTGCTATGACATAGGGATTCTCTGTTTTCACTTCTTAGTAATTTGGAAATCCCCCGTGCCCAACAGATTATTTTATTCTACATAAATGTATGCCCTAGCTGGTTTTGTATCTTTCATTTGCTTCTCTATGTGTAAAATTAGAGGGTTGAAGGAGAGACTCTAAAATCTTTTCTAGCACCAACATTACACTATAGAAAGTGAATTGAACTAAGTACAATTAACAAGTAGGATAAACCCAACACAGGGTGTGTTTTGTTCAGGTGTTCTGGGCTCAGGGGTCAGGTGCAGCTAGGAGGTGGTCTGGGTTTCCTACCCGGCATTTGCAGCACTTGCAGCACTTGCTCCAGGCTCTTCTTTCTCTTTTGGGGCCTTCTGTATCTACCCTTTTGTTCTACCAGTTGCTCTTCTCTCCCCACCAACTTAGTTCTTTTATTTTGCATTTAACGTCTTATTCCTCTCCTCTTTGCCTTCTTTTCATCAGTCTTTCTCTTCAGAGCCTCATGTCCTCAGAACTGGGCCAGACTGCCCACCTGCAGTGCAGGCCCAGTTGCATTTAGGAATACTCCTAAGGGGTTTAGGACTGTGGGTAACCTCACGGGTGGTCTCAATCTGAAGAAAACACTGGAATTCAAAATGGTAAAGCTAATCATGAGTATTCTGAAATTATGATCTATCCAATATGGATTCCCCATTCTCCTAGGGAAATTTCTAGACCCCTCCAATCATCCAAAGTGGCCTATTTGAGGCCACTAGGGCACAGGGGCTCAAAGTGTGGTTCTCCAACCATTCTGATCTAAAGCTGCAGCTTCCTGGGCCCCACCAGACCTACTAAATGCGAATATCTGAGGGTTGGCGGGCAGTCTTAATTTAACAAATGTTCCCCTGGTGAGTCTTAAACTCATTGAATTGTGAGGAACTCTGTCTTTGTGCTATTTATTCTCTAAAAGTTTCATGCGTTATTATTTTTTGTTTCTTTAATTCTATTACAAAGAATTTTATTTATATCTCTCTTTAGCTTACACAAGAATACTAGATATTTGACTGAAGAATTCAGCAACAATATTCAGGAAATATTCCAGTTTCTATACAAGCCACAGATTTATGCTTTGTTGATCTGAAAAAGATAAAAAAAAAAGGTAAATTCTCTAACCTTCCCCCCACCTGCCTTTAAATGCTTCTATGTGGGGTTTATTCATAGTCAATACCAATGGTGTTAAATCAAGCTGAGGAGTGTCTCGATTTAAAAACTTTTTTTTTTAATTGAAAAAAAAGGTTTTTTTTCAGAGATGGGGGCCTCACCATGTTGCCTAGCCTGGTCTCCACATCCTGGCCTCACATGATCCTCCCGCCTCAGCCTCCCAAGTTGCTGGGATTACACACATGAACCATCACAACTGGCTTTGATTTTTTAAAAATACATTATGTATTTTATATTGTTTAAAGAGAAACTATTTCTATACACTTGCACAAAGTTTAGTAGTGAACATTTTCTTTTTTTTTTTTTTTTTTTTTTCTTTTTTTTTTTTTGAGACAGAGTCTCACTCTGTTGCCCAGGCTAGAGTGAGTGCCGTGGCGTCAGCCTAGCTCACAGCAACCTCAGACTCCTGGGCTCGAGCAATCCTCCTGCCTCAGCCTCCCGAGTAGCTGGGACTACAGGCATGTGCCACCATGCCCGGCTAATTTTTATATATATATATCAGTTGGCCAATTAGTTTCTTTCTATTTATAGTAGAGACGGGGTCTCACTCTTGCTCAGGCTGGTTTTGAACTCCTGACCTTGAGCAATCCGCCCGCCTCGGCCTCCCAGAGAGCTAGGATTACAGGCGTGAACATTTTCTTTGTGGCTCTTATGAGGATGCAGTTTCCTGTATAGGAGCAATATCTAGATGAATCAGGTCTATATATACACACATATGCATTTATCTTTATATATGATCCTATATGTGCATTACTTATAATTTTCTCCCACGTCAAGAGATTTCTCTCCTACAGTGACACCAATTCAATTTTCTTTAATTTTCTCTGTTCTGCGGTGACTGTAGGGCAATCCCTACTTTAGGTTAATAGTAGGCCCAAGGCCACATTCCTATCACTTTCCCTAAATTCTCTGCAGTGATCTTTGGGATGGGCAGACAAAACCCCAGTGAGCATTGTTATGACAGGCACCTCACCTCCTGGCAGGCTGTCTCCACCATCCTCCATCTAGATCTTCAGGATGTGAAGGAAAATCGCATTGTCTGCTTTATGGAAATAGAGTTCCCTGTTGGCAGCATCTCCCACTTAACAAACGAAGTGAGAGCAGACCCACGTTGGGACCTGGGATCATTCTGTAGTCTCTGCCTGATGGGAGAAGGGCTAGAAATAGACAGGGCACAGGTCCACTAGTAACTCGCCACAGGATACTGTGGCTTCTGTGCAGGCTGAGTCACTTCTATGTAGAAGGTGGCTTTTGTCCTCTGTGCCCCATCTCTTACAGTCTTGGGGGAAGCATGACTGAACATGGTCTAAGAGCTTAAAAATCCGTTAACCGTAGGACCCAAAACATCTGTGTTTTTCAAAAATTTTGAGCAAATAATATTTGTTTTGCATTTCAAATTTTACAAAGTGCTTTACCCTTACATTATTGTAAGTGACAAAGGCCTCAAACATTCCAGTGTGGCCTTATTATCTGTTTTAAAGGAGGAAATCTGAGTTTCCATCAACTCAACCAAGGTACAGGAGTGATGAGTAGTAACTTTAAGTGTCTCTAGAATCATCAGTTAAAGGAAACCTCTACCTCCTTCTATGCAGCCAGGCTTAGGTAGCACTTGAACTGTTCTTTTCTTATGGTATTTTTCGGAGATCTTGCATATATTTACTTGTTTACATGGCTTATCTTACCTACCAGATTCTAAGTTCTTTAAGCCTAAGATCACTATCAGATTTTTCTTTGCATCACCCACGTGCCAGCAGTGACTCCAAATTGGTGTTTGTGAAATGAATGAATAAAGCATACCCATTTCAAGTTAATCCTTTGAATTTTATTTGGCTTATATGTAGAAAATCATCAAAAGGAAGGAAGCTGAGCTGGACACCTTATAAAGAAGACTCTCTTTGGGGACATCCTCCTACTCCTCATAGCACTTAGGGATAGAAGAGCCTTTGACTTTATAACTAACAAAAGCCTAGTGAATTCTTTCTGAAAAACTCATTTAAAGCCCCTAGTGGCTTAATCTTTACTGCCTGTAAATTAACTCTCGAATATTAATATTAAGCCTGCAATAAGCCAGAGCTCGCTTATCAATCATCCCTTACTCTTTATTTATACAAACTAGGAACTTGGGTTGCTGGTTTTTTTCTTTCTCCTCCCACGTGTGATTTTAAAAGAATCACAGGAACACACAGGGAATGAAATGTGTAAATCAGAAAAATGCACACACAGCACAAGCTCATTTCTTCCCAGATACATATTGGCCCTCAAGCTGGAAACAGGCTGTATAACAGATGTGTGTTTGTGTGCATATATTGGAAAAACAGAAAAATAAGGTCAGCGCAATCACTACTTGCAATATGAACCAATATAAAACGGAATTTCAGGTTTCTTAATATTTTCTTAATATTATAAAAGACTCTAAGAAATTATGTAGAACAAATATACCGTTGGAACTACCGTAGGACTGAAAAATCAGCAACGTCAGCAAACTGAGATGGGCTGAGTTGGGGGGGTGGGCAGTCGGGGGTTGATCTCTTAAAAAAAAAAATCACCCTAACTAAAGACCAGGTTAGCCTAGGCGGACGTGACTCTCATTTTCGGACGATTGAATGAAGGGAATTGTGTTCGCGCGAGGCATCCATTCTAGCTGCGGGCTCCAGGCTGCCGGCACGCACGGATCAGTCCGGGAGCCGAGCCCGGTGCACCTCCCCCGGCCACCAGCGCGCCGAGCCGGGCAGCGGCGGGCTGGGAGGGCGCGCAGGGCCGGCGCTGATTGACGGGGCGCGCGGTCAGGTGACCCGGGGCGCCAAGTTCCCGGAGCCGTGCCGGTGGTGGCCGCAGAGGCCCCGCCGAGGCCGAGCCCCGAGCCGAAAGGGGCAGATCCCCGGGAACAAAGTTGCTGGGCCGGCGGCAGCGGGCGGGAGAGGCGAGGGGAGCGGGAGCGGCGCGGGCGGCCGGACCTGCCAGGCCTCCTCCTCCTGGAGAGCCAACCCCGCTGCCCGGACCTGAGCGTCTTCCCAGGGGGGCGGTGGCGCGAGACCGATCGGTCCTGCGCCGCTCCCTCCCTCCGGTGCCTCCTGCGCTCCTTTCCAACAAAGGGGCAGGCCCGCGGCCGCGAGGAGGAGGAGGAGGAGGAGGAGCCGCCGGAGGAGCGAGCCCTCTCGCGCACAAAGTTGTGGAGTCGCCCGTGCTCGGAGGAGGGAGCGGGCAGCCGCCGCCGGCCGCGGGCTTTCTCCCGCCGAGGGGCGAGGAGGAGCCTCAGGCTCCCGAAGCCGATTGGGGAATCACTGGGAGCGGCGCCCCCCTTCTTTTGGGTCATTTCTGCAGACGGAAAACTCTCTAGTGTTTGGCAAACTTGGTGCCTGCGCTCCCGCTCCAGGTTTGCGCGTTGACTGTTTTGTTTTTGGCGGAACTACCAGGCAGGAAGATTGCACAAGTCAGGGGCGTTTTCAGTAGGGTGTCAAAAAAAAAATTTTTTTTTTCTTTCGGATCTTGTCTGTTTCTCCACGTTTCACTTTTTTTTTTTTTTCCCTTTTCAAACATCCCTCCACTAAACTCACATCGCACACACCCCCGCGACAACTGCGACGCAAACAAGTCCAGCGGAGCCCTCGGCCGGCTCGGGGGCGGCGGCCCGGGGTGAGCAGGTAAGCCCGTGCGTTACTGAAGCCCGGGGCTGGGTAATGTGAGCACAGTCCCGGAGGGAATGGGCGGAGGCCGGGAGGAGGATGGATCTTTCTGCGGCTCTTCCGCCCTCGAGCGGCGTCCCGAGCTCAAGTCTGAGCCAAGGATGTAACCAACTTTTGCGTGCACTTTCCCCGGAACCTCAGTTGAGCTCCCCGCGGCGGGAGAGAGAAAGCCAGAAGCGTGGAGGGAGCTCGGGCCAGGAGGTCCAAGGAATCTGCACTAATTGCGAGCGACCCAGACTTCCCGGACTGGTTCTGTGCTGTCTCCTGGCCGCCCCGGTCCTCCTGCCCGCGGGGCGAGAGGGTCGCGCGTCTGTGCATCGCGCCGTGCAGGGCGCTGGGCCAGTGATCTCCAAGAGGGGACGTGGCCTCTCAGGAGAGCCTGTCATACACACTCGGGCCTGGGGAAGGCGGGGCCCCGGTGGAGTCCACAAGGAGAGGGTGGGCAGAGGGTGGCTGCGTGGTCGGCGGGCAGTGGAGCGCCTTCCAGCTGGCCGCCCCGCAGGGAACGTGCTCGACCTCCGGGTGGTTGCTGCTCCCGTGGGTGGGGCTCCGGAGAGTGTGGCGCGATCACCAGCTCCCTGCCAGCGGCCCTGGAGAGGCTGAGGGGACGGGATGGGGGTGGGTGCCCCATTGGTGTGTAGTCCCGCGAAGGCTACTCTTCTCGTTTTCCGCACTCTTGGCATCTCTGGCTGCAACTGACAAGGTAATTTATGCCCCCTCTGGCCCGGGGTCCAAGGCTCTGGTTGCCCAAGGCCACATGCAAAACCAACAAAGCACCAATTGTAGGCTGTGCAACTTTTAGAAGGCGCGCTGTTAAAAGAGATTTTTTTTTCAAGCCCCAGATCACGAAAGGGACTTGTTCCAGGGTTGTTTCAAGGGGAGGAGAAAACATGCGTGGCCTCCGAGAGCCTTGGGACCCGCACTTTGTTTTACAATGAACTGGAGTGCCCCGGGTCTAACTCCATGGTTCCTCTTTATGGTATCTGGGGAGGGCCTCCTTTTCCCCAGGCTTCAGGTCACCTGGGTCACCGGGCCTCGCAGGTCAGTTCCCCGTGCCGCGGGGCAGTGCACCGGTCACCGCGGTCAGAGCGCACCGAGTTCGAGGGGAGGCCGGATTCCCTGGCGCTCCGGGCCTGCGGGGCCCGTAGCAGCGGCCTCATCCATTCCTCTGAAACTTGCACAGGTCTCAGGAGGTCCGGCTGGCACCTCCGGGTTGGGTGCGGGTGGGCGTGGGGTGGGGGACGCAGCCTGCGGACATCGCAGGGTCAGGCGAGAGCTGGAGGAATGCGAAGCTCGTGGGCACTTCAGCGACTAGGGCCAGGGCTGACTTGGAGCCATTCCCCGCCCCTCTTACCAGCATTTATAGGACCGATGAGACAGCTCTTTAACTCTCCTTTGGGTGTTTACCTAAAATTTATTGCCCCTGTAAACAGTATTAACCACAGTAGTATTAACCTTCCCTGGAGCGCTTCCGTGTGTGAATGGCAGTTTTGACACTCAGCAATTTCTTTTATTGTGTTTCAAGCAGTGGCAAACTCTTGTCTCCTTGCCTTTCCTTTCCCCATTCCTAGATTTTAGTTTTTGCCCAAGGACTTAACCACATTTCCATCATAATACACATTGTTGAATATATATGTGTGTGTGTGTGTGTATATATATATATATATAGTGTAATTCTTAAAATTAAAAGAAATGAAAACATTAGTTTTGCCTCTAAGGCTATCCTCTGCATTTTCACCTTAGGTTTATTGCTACACATTCTTGCCTTCTGGTCCATAGGACAGCCAGAAATGTTCTGAAGGCAGAGTTGGTGAATATGGCATTGAGCGAGTTGATCTGAGTGGGAAGCAGCTGGCTAAACTTTACAAGAGCTTCATTTTGAGGGAAATCTAGGGCAGTGGTAACAATAGATTATAATTATATAGGGCTTAAAGCTTCTAAAGCACTATCTCATTCATTTATGCTCAGTTTCTTACCTAGAGTTTGTGGGAGATGGCATACCCTCCATTTCATAGGTGTGGAAGTGGAGGGTCACATTAGGACACATGTTCCTGTGGAACTTTGATTCTGTCTCCTGACAACCAATGATAAGTTGCTGCAGCATTTGGCGATTCAGAAGGAGGCATCCTCCTGTGCCTTATGTTACTCAAACTGGAGTCTTCTGGCCATTAGTGGCAACAAGTGACGTCAGAGGCTGTCATTGTTTAAATGGCCTTCTGTTACTCTCCTTTCTCCTTATTTTTTCCTTGTCCTCTGATCACCTTTTCTGCTGTATTTTTGTAGCAAGTAAGGGATTTTCATTATCAAAAAAAGAAAATTTGAAAATTATCTCAAGGAGAGTGGCAGGTAAAACATTATAATGAAGTATTACTGATCGTGTGCAAATGAAATAAAGTCCTGTGTCAACAGTTTTCTTTTTTATGGAGTGGAAAAGGGCTTTGGGCAGCATTGAAATGGAGACCCTTGGCTAAGACTGATTAGATGTAGACTTATCTTTCAGAGGGAATATACCATAGTTTTTTCCAGGAAAGAGGATTTTCCTTGGGCAAACCTGATTTTCCATAATAACATTTTGTATATATTCTTTTGACCAAAGTTTTTGGTTCTTGAATACAGTGAAATACATTTAAAGAACTTAGCAAATCTTTTACAGTTATGTACCTGAACAAAGGAACTTAATCATATAATAATCCATAAATTCTTACCAGTAGTTGAGCCATATAAAAATGAAAAAAGGTTTTTATACTCTCATAAAATCTGTCAGATTGATGATCCAATGCTGTATATCCAACTGCCCTTTTGTCATCTCCACTTATATATCTCAGAGGTACCTCAAACGCAGCAGGTGCAAACCACATTCATAATTTCTTTCTCCCAGTCAGCTGGCCTCTAGTTTCTCCAGCCCAGTGAATGACTCACCCTGTAGTGAATCGCCCACACCAAAACTGGGGAGTCATTTTGCGTGCTAGTATCCTGAAGCTTTGATTTCCAATCGGTTCCCAAATACTAGTGCCCTTCTTTATTGAATATCTAAATATCCCACATATTCAACCATTTTTTTGCATCTACCCTTGTTTAGTCCACAGTCATTTCCTGCCTGCAAGATTCTGTAATATTAGAAGAGAAAGAATAGCACAGTAACTACTCAGATGCCTTTTAACTTGTTTCTTCCCTTCACAATATTTACTTCATAACTCTCTTTCTCTGTCCTCTACCCCATCTCTCTCTCTCTCTCACTGTCTGTATGCATATAGATGCATACATACATATATCAATATAAATCTGTATGTAAATAGATCTAGATAAATGTATGCTGCCCAGTTTGAACTTCAGTTAGAGATATTATCACACTTCATTGCTAAACATTTTGTCATGTGTATCTTACAAAGACATTTTCCTGTATAAGAATACCATTAACTAATGTTAAAGAGACTTAACACTGACACAGTATTATCTAAAATACAGTCCAAATTCAGATTTTTCAAATGATCCTCAAAGTGCTTTATTTTCAAATTCTGAATGTAATCAAGTATTACATTTGGTTGTCATGTCTGTTTAGTCTCCTTTAATCCACAAAATTCCCTCCCTTCCAGGTAATTTTGGTTTTCATGATACTGACAATTTTGAAGAGACCCAGGGCATTTGTTTTGAAAACTAACCACAGTCTAGATTTGTCTGTTCATGATAAGTTTCACATTAAACATTTTGGCAAGGATATAGATGATGTAGTGTATATTCCATTGCATCACATGATGCCCCATTATTGGTTATACAAAATTTTATCACTTGGTTAAGGTTAGGAATTTTCTCCCCAACATATTATTTTGAAAAATTTTCAAACATACAAAATAAAATGAAAAGAAATTCTCATTCAACAACCATATATGCATGGCCTAGCTCCTTAGCATTTGCTATATTCTGCCATAGTCTTAACTCATTGTCCATGTGTTACTTTGGTCTACCTACAAGCCACCATGATCTTTTTTTTGAGACAGAATCTCCTTGTGTTACCCTGGCTAGATATAGTGCAGTGGTGTCATCATAGCTCACAGCAACTTCAAACTCCTGGGCTCAAGAGATCCTCTTGCCTCAGCCTCCTAAGTAGCTGGGATTACAGGTGCGCACCACTACACCCGGCTAATTGTTGTATTTTTTTGTAGAGATTGGTCTCACTCTTGTTCAGTGCTCATCTCAAACTCCTGATCTCAGATGATCCTCCCTCCTCAGCCTCCTACAGTAACAGAATTACAGGTGTGAGCCACCATGCCTGGCCCACACTGATCTTTTAAAAAGGCCAATCTGGTCATGTCAATTCTCTTGCTTAAAATCATCTACTGGCTCCCTATTGTTCTTCAGATGAAGATCAAAAGCTGTATCATGGTCTCCAAGGCCCTGTTCCTGGCCTTGCCTACCTACCTCACCTAGTTCAACGGATGTACTTGTCTCCTGGCTGTCTTTTATCCAAAAATACTGGCCTGAGCTCAGCTCTTTGACTGCTCCATCATTCTTTCTGCCACTTCACATGGGAAGCTCTTACCTTTTCTCTTTCCACTTCCCTTTTTGGCTAATTAAATTCTTGTCGTCCTTGAAGGGTTGGCTCAAGTGTCACTTCTTTAAGAAAGCCTTCTCTAATTGCCCAGGGCAGGTCAGATTCCTCTGCTGTATGCTCTTATTACTCCATGCCTCTCTTTTGTACATTTGCAGTCTATCAGTATTGTAATGAAGTAATTCATTATATAATTAATTGTTTGGTGTCTGTAAGCTCCATCACGGCAGGGGCCATATCTCTTTCTGATGGTCATATTCCCATTGCCTGGATCGGTGCTTTGCCCATGGTAGTCATTCAGTAAATATTTACTGAATGAAGCCAGCTAGTGAGTGAGTTCACTCACTATAATCTCAGCACTCTGGGAGGCTGAGGCAGGAGAATTGCTTGAGTCCAGGAATTTGAGATCAGCCTGGGCAATGAAGTGAGATCACATCTCTAAAAAAAAAGAAAAAAAAAGAAAGAAAAATTAGCTGGGGGTGGTGGTAGTGTGCACCTGTAGTCCCAGGTACTTAGGAGCCTGAGGCAAGAAGATCGCTTGAGTCCAGGAGTTCAAGGCTCCAGTGAGCTATGATTGGCCACTGCACTCCAACCTGGGCAATAGAACAAGACCATGTCTCTAAAAAAAAATAAAATAAAATTGCTGAATGAATAGTTACTATATATAACTATATATAAAAAATATAAACATATTTTTCTAAGTCAATACTTTCCCTTTTCTTTTTAGGTATTGATGTCAAGCTGAACCACTGTAGAAAGTTGAAAGCCTTAAAAAGATCACTCGGTACAGTTTTTGGATTACACTGAAAGTCAGCCAACATGGCCAAGTACGGAGAACATGAAGCCGGGCCTGACAATGGGCAGAATGAATTCAGTGACATCATTAAGTCCAGATCTGGTAGGTAATGGAACCTCAAGACAATTATGGATTTTTATGTATAAACTATTTCTTAGGTTTCTTCCTTGTTTTGCATTATTATTGTGAGGCAAACTTCTTTTGGGAAACTTAATTCTGAGAAATGACTCTTATTTTGTAAAAAAGTAATATAATGTCTCTGTGTCCTGTCTTACTTTCTCAACCCAATTTTTTCTCATTATATGTTGAGTGGCTTTGCTTAGTGAAATTGCTGCTTGCAGCTGAATGCCGTTCATTTATAAGACCACCCCATTAAAATACGAAAATAGAGCTGAGCATTTTTTTGATCTATTTTCTGGAAATTGAAGGGATTATATGCTTAAAGTAGGAAGTACCATGGTTTCTGGCAGGAAGGGTTGTCTCATGGTTTGATCCTGTTACCATATATCCTCACCCCCATCCCTGTTGGTAGCCTTTGCTAGGCCAATTGTTGTCCTGCCTTGAGACTTCTTATGAACCTTCTCAAGGTAAAGTTTTCACCTAAGTAATCTAGTAAATTAGGCTAAGATGGATTAATAGTTTTCATAAGAACATTTAAATTGGGGACTGCAGGATACCACCCCCTCTGCCAGTCTTTATATTAATATAACCAAGTGTGTCTTAACTCCGGCTGTGCAAATGAATTAACTGGGGAGTTTTTAAAAATGCAGATGCCTTGGCTCCATTCCAGATCGATTGAATAAAAATTTCTGTATTTTTAAAAAGCTTCAAATATAATTCTGAGATAGGCTCAAAGGGGAGATATTTTTGAGCAGGCAGGGCCTTTCTGAGCTTTGAAAATTACACAGAACTCCACTGTGGGTGTGAGCACTATACTTAAGTAACTTTGAGAGTTACTTTGAGGTACAAAATTACATCTAGTGTCACTTTAAAAATAAAAAAGGAAGCAGAAGCCTGTTTTTTGCTGTGTGAACCATCTTTATATTATATTAGGAGCTTATTTTTCATTATTTGAAACTTCAGAAATATGTTCTGAAAATAAAATCTAAACTAATTGTCTTTGAAGACACATTTTGTGTCATGTTACAGGTGTGGGTTGATTGGTAGAGATTTTGGTTATTATGTCGTTGACTCTAAATATGTAGTGACTATTGTGTAGCTTGAAGGATCTTTTGGAGGTACAGCTTAATATCCTATCACCCACCATAAGAATCCAGTATTGGGGGATTGGTTAGATCATTATTTCCCAGAGTATTTTGAAAGTATGCTTTCTATGTTCTATTTCTCTAAAATTCTTTTTGTTTTAAATGTTTTATTAGTATAAAGCACTATATAAATATAAGGGATTATTAATATCCACTTAAGAGTACAGAATGTATATTCAGAAATATGTACATATAACAAAGAAGAAAATGAAAGAGAGATGGTTCAATGTCTCCATAATGGTCATGTTCTATAAATTGTGAGGAGTTATATTTTTAAATAGCTTTCTGAGTCAACCTCCATTATACTAAGACCTTTGATATTTATAACTTGTACTTTAGCCATGTCCATAAAAGAGTAATTATATAAGTTCAAAAACACTATGTACATATGATGAGCGCATAAGCTTACAAACTATTTTTTAAAATTTAAAGTTATCATTTTAAAAAGGCGACAATCTCATATACTGCTGGGGGACAGCTTGCTATGTTTTTAACAAGTGCATATCAATTAGCCAAGTAATTCTATTTCTAGAATTTTTTCCCTAGGCAGTACATAAAAACGTACAATCAAGAAGATGATCACAGTATCATTTATAATAGAAAAAATTGGAAACACCATAAAAATCCAGTATTGGCGATTGGTTCAGTCATTATTTCCCAAAGTATTTTAAAAGGATCACAAGCTCTAGGATTGTTAATGTATGACTCAGAAAAGCATGTCATGGTCAAACAACTTCAGGAAATAGTGGTTTAAGGCCACTCTTTTTCATTACTGTAGTGCATCTAAAAAATAGGTATATATATGGATATAGAAATATATTCTTGATATGGTAAATAAAATATGTTATATGACACAATTTATGTGAAAAATATTTTTTAAAAAATTAGTGAAGTATACATTAAAATATTAGTAGTGGTCATGGCATTTTGAGATTATTTTTCTCTTTTTTTGCCCATATGCATTTTTTAAAATCAAAGATAACATTATACCCTGGATATGCTAAGAGCATATGCATTTTCTAAAGCTCTTTACTGAACCTATATTACTAAGTTCTTTTTTTTTGAGACAGAATCTCACTCTGTCACCCCAGCTAGAATGTGCAATGGTGTCATCATAGTTCACTGCAACCTCAAACTCCTGGGTATAAGTGATCCTCCTACCTTAGTCTCCTGAGTAGCTGGGACTACAGGCACTCACCAGGACACCTGGCTAAGTTTTCTATTTTTAGTAGAGACAGGGTCTTGCTCTTGCTCAGGCTGGTCTCAAACTCCTGAGCTCAAGTGATTCTCCTGCCTTGGCCTCCTAGAGTGCTAGGATTACAGGCGTGAGCCACCGCGCCCAGCCCTGTATTACTAAATTCTTATATATTTTAAGGCTATCACATTGCTTAGAGGGTATAATGCCAACATTATGATTATTACTTTTTTTTGGTGGCACCTGCTTCAAAACACATTGAAAATGTAGCTGTTGCATAGCTGAGATATAAATCACATTCTTTGAGCTGGATTATGTTGCAAAAGCTCCAATCTTGCCTTCTTGAAGGCACTTTTTTGATTATTTTAAGGTAAGTGCTTAGTATACAGTGGTAATAGCTCATGATACTCCAACATTTATATATTTTTAAGGGATTTTTAGTTTAGATTAAGTCATAGTAATCATTTACATTTAATATACATTTTTTGAAGACCTTCCTTCGACATGTTCCAGGCTGGATTTGTTGATTTCGCATTTTTTTTCTTTTGAGACAAGAGTCTCACTCTGTTGCCAGGGCTAGAGTGCTGTGGCGTCAGCCTAGCTCACAGCAACCTCAAACTCCTGGGCTCAAGTAATCCTCCTGCCTCAGCCTCATGGGTAGCTGGGACTATAGGCATGTGCCACCATGCCTGGTTAATGTTTTCTATTTTTGGTAGAGACAGGGGTCTGGCTTTTGCTCAGGCTGGTCTCTAACTCGTGAGCTCAAAGGATCCGCCCACCTCAGCCTCCCAGAGTACTAAGATTACAGGCATGCGCCACCACGCCAGGCTAATTTTTTCTATATATTTTTAATTGACCAATTAATTCCTTTCTATTTTTAGTAGAGACAGTGTCTTGCTCTTCCTCAGGTTGGTTTTGAACTCCTGACCTTGAGCGGTCCTCCCACCTCCGCCTCCCAGAGTGCTAGGATTACAGGCGTGAGCCACCACGCCTTGCCTGCTTTTGCATTTTTTAAAAGGGAATATTTTCCTGTAGGAAAATTTTGCTCTAATGTGCTCTTCCCGGTTTCTTCCTTTTTGGGGATTGGGTGGGAGTGGCAGGATAGAGATGGCGGTTTAGAGTAATGTTGAGAGTATATTGATCAGTTTAATCTCAGTTTATGAAGATTCTTCTCGTTCCTTCCCAAATCTTTGAGTTTGGATAGTCTAAAAGCCTGGCATAATAAAAAAAAGTGCATTGTATGTTAAATTATTTGGATTTTTTATATTGCGGTCATTCAATATTGCACTCATGGTTAGTTTCATGCTGTGTGTTTAAATAAAATTAAATAAATATTACTTTTATTTATTTCAAGCCATTTCCACCATCTAAACAGAAATTTGAAGTTATCAAGGGTAGGTAATGAAATAGTTTCATGAATATAAAAAAGCCATGCATTTATTTGTGATTGCAGTGCATTTGCCTTGGATTTGATTTTTAAAGATCAAGAGTTTGGTTGGGGTTGTGTAAATGTAGACCTTTCTTTCTCTAACTTAAAGGCACATCCATCAAGTTTGTCATCAATGAGTATATCACTAATAGCCTTAAGTGGTAGACTTCAGAATGCTCAACAAGTTAGTATTTTGAGACAGTAGGACAAGAATAAGGATTTTTAAAAAGTGAAATGTATTGCCAATAGGGTGTGTAATGCAGAAACTTCTGCTTGCAACATTTTAAACATGAAATGATCAAATGGTCTGGGATGCATATGAAGTCACAGAATATCCTCAGTGCTATTTCATTTGATCAACAACTAATATACTTTAAACCTATTAACATAGAACAAATCATCCTTTTCTGTTATTCTCAGTGCTGTTGTGGTGAGTTTTAGTCCAGAGCCCCCTGGAAAGAGTAGACTTCAGGGCCAAGGACATGTGGCATTCTTGACAGTTTGGGAATTAAAACTGTAGACTCTCAGATGGGAAAGGGCTGTGTGTTGAATGAATTAGTCAGGTAAACTCCATGTTGTTGTATGATTCAGCCTTCTTTAAAAGACCTCGGGCAGGAAGCCTAAGTATAACAATTTTATTGTTTCTTTCTTCACATTTTCTTTTCTTGTTTAATGCTGGAATCTAATATTTTATATATTTTTTATTTTTTAGAGACAGAGTCTTGCTCTGTCACCCAGGCTGGAATGCAGTAGTATGATCATAGCTCACTGCAGCCTCAAACTCCTGGGCTCACAGGATCCTCCTGCCTCAGCCTCCCAAGTAGCTGGGACTACAGGCATGCACCACCAAACCTGGCTAATTTTGTTTTCTTTTCTTTTAAGAGACAGGCTCTTACTATGCTGCTCAGGCTGGTCTCAAATTGTTGGCTCAAGTGATCCTCCCGCTGTGGCCTCTTGAAGTGCTAAGATTACAGACATGAGCCACCATGCCTGGCCCCTGGAATCTAATTGTTGGGGGAACCTTAGAGGCCACATAACCCAGCCATGCTTGTGACACGCTTACTCTACCTCTGTGTCCACACCTCCAATGATGGAATCTCATTGGTGAGGGTGATAATGATATTTTTAGCATGTTACACTTATTGAACACATTCTGTGTACGGATGTGGTGGTAAAAGTATAATCCTCACAATCACCATTTTATATTTGACAGACATGAATCTTCCAGAATTAATTTGCTGCCCTCTCCTTCTTTATATTTCTCCAAAGGCCCAGTTGTGAATGCCTCAGGGCTTTTGCATATCCTTCCTCTTTCCATCTTTGCCTGGCTGGTTCCTTTTTGGTATTAAGTGTAGGCTTAAACATTACCTCCTCCAAGAGATCTTCCCGGCTTACTTTAGAAAGTAGCTCTCCCACTCACTCTTGATTGTACCACTGTATTTAAGTTCCCTGTATTGTTTTTATCACTATTGGTCACTGTTTCTTGTGTCGTGTGTTTGATAATATCCTTCCCACTAAAATTTAACTCCCTAAGAGTAGGGACCAATACATCCCTGGTATCAACCTCAGTGCCTAGCTCATAATAATAGGTAAGAAAACAATAAATATTTATTCACTGAAAAAGTCTACAGAGTTTGCAGTGCCAGAGCTGGGATTAGAACTCAGGCGATCTGACTCCAGAAACTCTGCATTTGACCTCTATGGATGGCCCAGTCTCCCAGTTTACACGACAGTTTATTTCATTGCTGCTGAATGACTCCTCTTCACGTAGTGCCTACTTCTGTCCCTTACAAAGTTTGCATTGTATTCATAGTATTTAAACAGCTTTTCTGTCTCCTCCTTCACAGTTACCAAGGTTGGGATGCTGAGCTGTGAGGCGGAGCTTCTTTGGGCCCCCAGCTGGCATCATAGCCCAGCCAATGGAGGGCCGATTGTGAGAGACACAACGCCCTGCTGCTAGGCCTGCCATGGCCTTCTTTGATTTTTGGCTCTGGTCTCTGTCATTCTCTGCTGAGAGTTAGCAAAGGGCAAAATACCAGAGGACAGACAGTCCTTTGGGTGGAAGATAAAGAAGTTGATAATCTGTTTCTGACGTGAATTCCTTTTTCTCTTTTCCTCTGACTGCTGCTCAAGGCTTTTAACTGGCTGAAGTTAAAAAAGGCAGTGGATCTCAGATGCACTGACATTTGGCACAGTTCGGGTCCTGGTCTGGCGCCCAGATAGGTATCTGTGGTATTGAAAGGGTTGGTAGAGGTGTGTGGGGGAGGGAAGCGAAGTCAGGCCAGGGAAATACAAATAAAACAAATTATTTAATATGGAACATTATACCTGGTTACATTTGTAGCAAACCTCCTGAAAATCTGCTATGTTTGCAATAAAGTAAACTTGCTTAACAAGATTCACTTTTATGAAATTTCGGAGGAGGATTACCTTATTTGTTTATCTTTCTGAGGCCTTTCTTAAAGAAAGACAGTGCTTAAGTTGTATTTAAGGAGTCATTGGTCTACTTCTTTCTCTTCCATTTAAAGAAATATTATATCTGTGAAGGGATTTTTCTGAACAGCTTAAGGGACTGTGAAAAATAGTTCATTTTGTGTTTCCCCTGAAGCTTTTCTTGGCTGGCATACCTGTGCTTTGAAGGGAGGTCTTTGAGCAGGTTTGTTTTTTTCCATGAGCCCTGGGGATTTGAGGTGATGGACAGTTGCCCCGATGGAAATTCAACTCAGGGAGAGGAGGGCAGCTATTCTTGTAATGCTTGTAAAAATACTCTCCATGTTGTTACCTCATTATGCTGAAGTCCTGCAATTATAAGAAAGTTTTCAGTATTAATGTGATTCTCGTGACCAGTTACTATGGTCGTGAGAGCTTTATAGGAGATCCATTCACGACCGGAAAATGTGAATTGCTGAGAATGATTCTAAGCAAAGGAAGTGCATTAATTATATAGACGGAATGGAACACTCAATTTTATTGAACCTTATTTGAACCCAGAAGTTTGAATTAGATGTTGATATGATGATTTTTCTGGGAACAAGAGGACATGCAAGACCATTTAACAGTTGCAAATATTAGTTAAATTTTAATCTAAAGCAATGGAGATAGGGTACTCAGGCAATTTCAGATGTATTGGCTAGATTTCTTCCCCTCTTAACCTGTGTGTGGAGGCACACGCATTAACTATGTTGTATTTTTATCTTTTTGTGTGCCTTAACTGTTTAATAATAAATGGACTCAATTCAATATTTGAAATGTGAGTCAGTGTGAGTTTTTAATTTATTTACTCTCGAGATGGTGGTTTGTGGACTGAGAAATTAAAATCAGGTCCCTGTCCTTTCAGTTTTGCTTCCTTTTGCCCCTGGATTTACATATGTCAACTCCAAGTGGCAGGTCAAGTTTCCAGCTTCCATGTAGCTCCCCGGCCTTTGCACTTGTGCCTTTGAACAATCAATACCTGAGGGTTATTTAAATCCTGTGAGGCTGCTCTATCATTCTCTTGGCCCAGTTAATAGGGGAAATGATTTGTATGCTCAGCTGGCAGCTAAGATTGAAGTTTAGGATGGTACAACCTCACCTTTAAGTTTAAGAAATTCAGTTTTTTTTGGCTGGGCATTGTGGCTCACGTCTGTAATTCTAGCAGTCTGGGAGGCCGAGTCGGGAGGATTGCTTGAGTTTGAGACCAGCCTGAGCAACAGCAAAACCCCAACTCTACAAAAGTAGAAAAATTAGCCAAGAGTGGTGGTGTGCACAAGGTACTTGGGAGGCTGAGGAAGGAGGACAGCCTTAGCCTAGGAGTTTGAGGTTGCAATAGCTGGCACTACAGGGTGTGCCACCACACTTGGCTAATTTTTATACTTTTTGTAGAGCCCAAGTCTTGGCATATTGCCCAGGCTGGTCTTGAACTCCTGGCAAAGTGCTGGGATTACAGATGTGAAAATTGTGTTTTGAACTTGTCACGTGTGGATTTCCTAACTCGGGTTATATTCCAGAACCAGCCTTCTGGATCCTGACTCAGATATGTGGGATGGGGTCCTGGCATCTGAAGTTTTAACAAGTTCGGTGGGCTTTTCTCTTAAGTGCTCTTGATGTACAAGGAAAGCTGGGTTAAGAGTTTTAGAGCCCAAGTGAAGGTGACTTGCATGTCAGAGGAGCAAGGAAAGCTATAGTCAAAAGCTTGTTATTTTTACTTATAAATACTTTCCTTTAAACAATTTAAAAAGGTAATGGATTTCATGATATTGGGCATTTTTTAATTTACCCTGTACTTTTGAAGAGTTTGGGTTTTGTTGAGTAAAGGTTTTAAAACCAAGGTAAGTCAGGAGAGTGATGCAACTTGTTGGTGCATTTCTTATTGTGGCAAATTAAACTAGAAGATGATACCAAAATATTTAGCACTGGCATATTTCTTCACTGAGCTCCTTAGTCACTGCTGCAGTGTATTTAACTTCTTGCTGGGAGCCTAATGTCACATCCTGAACTCTTTCCTTAGGTAATTAATACATGAGCATGGAGTCCTCTGATCAGTTCATTATAAAAAAACTTACTGTGCATATTTTCTGAAATATTGTTTCCAAGACATATGTGTTTTTGAGTCATGGTAAGAAAAAATTCTCACTTCTGTCCTCTATGATAGTTTTCTCATCTTCTTTAAAGTTAGAAAAATGTATTACATATGTATTTGCCTCTGTTTTTTAAAAATTCTAAATAGGTGACATATGGTACTTATATTTAATACAAGTATGCTTCATTTTGAAATAAAATAATTTGCTTAACATTCTTTTAAAATGAGTGAACTTAAAAGATAAATCATGGTTTCTATGTCAAAGATGAATTAAGGACTTAATGACTTGCAGATTACCATAGCAAGTTCCCTATGGATCTATGAAAACATCCCAAAGATCTTGTGTTATCCTTATATTCCAGTTAACCAAATCAAACAGTGGAGTCCAAATCTCATGTAAACCTTGAGTTATTTGCAGTGATGTCTTTGAGCTCCTGTCATTACCCTCTTTGAAGATATAGGAAGGAATCCTCATGTGGTCATTGATAAAACAACCTTCAAGCTGATTTGAGATACATAATTTCTTCTACTCATGTCACTGTGTGGAATTTGAGATCACGTCTCAGAATTTAAGAGCACCTGTTCCTGAGGCAGTTTTAAGACTAAGGCAGGTGAGAAAGCCTGAGTGGTCTAGTGATCTGTACTGGAACAGAGACTTTCTTTTGGGCAGAGGTTGCCATGTTGATGTGTGGGCTAAGTTGTAATGAACCAGTTAGGAGGCGGCCTTTTCAGATTTATTTGAAACAAAGAAACCACAAAATAAAAGCCGTAAAATCTACCCCAAAACAAATAGACTTAAAAACAAAATTTGGTTCTATGTCATTCAGGATCTATTTCTCAAAGTGAATTGTTATATTGCCATTTTTGTGTTTTTTTTTTTTTTTTTGAGACAGAGTCTCGCTTTGTTGCCCAGGCTAGAGTGAGTGCCGTGGTATCAGCCTAGCTCACAGCAACCTCAAACTCCTGGGCTCAAGCAATCCTACTGCCTCAGCCTCCCGAGTAGCTGGGACTACAGGCATGCGCCATCGTGCCTGGCTATTTTTTTCTATATATATTAGTTGGCCAATTAATTTCTTTCTATTTATAGTAGAGACGGGGTCTTGCTCTTGCTCAGGCTGGTTTCGAACTCCTGACTCAAGCAATCCGCCCGCCTCGGCCTCCCAAAGTGCTAGGATTACAGGCGTGAGCCACCGCGCCCGGTGTTATATTGCCAGTTTCGAAATTATATTGTCTTTTAAAATTTAAAATGCAAATATCAACTCGGAGCTGAGAGAATGAATTGGAATCTTATTTAGGGTTGAAGACTCCTGGCTTTACTCAAAAGCACAGCTTCTGAGGGGCTCATGAATAGTACTCTTTGTGTGTTCTGTTACCCCGTGTAGTTCTGCAGAGTGTGAAGATGTGCTGTTAATGGCCAGTTCCATAACATGTAATATATCAGGCCATTAATTATATGTTAACTCTCATTTGAATACTATTTATAGAGAAGAATAAGAGTTGACTTGAATTATTTTAACTTGCATGTGTAACCTATTGCACGTTAGAAGAGCGTTGGTATTTGGAGAACACATACATACGCTTGCTCTGGGTATTGGGGTGGCCTTGTCGGGCATTCACTGTAGGAAAGATCTTATTCTGGAGGACTTGGTACCAAGGCAGATTGCTTGAAGAGGGGCACTTGAGTGCACAGATGTTCAAAGGAGGCATATAGGGGAGTCTAATGCCATCCCACCTTTCTAGCAGCACTGCTGACCCCCTGCCTTGCACTCCTCACCCCTCATCCACTGTGAAGGAGGCAAATGTCACCAGGTGAGGACTGCACTGTGGTCCTTTTCTGCCCTTTGTGACTTTGCTTGTTTCGTTTTCTATGTTTGATTTTTCTCCCCCTCCTTCCCTTCCCCCACCCCTGTTTTGAAACCTCTGTTCTTTGAACAGCATAAATGCCACAGAGCATCCTGCTCTCTGATCCCTGTGCCAGAATCAATCTTTCCCTCTTGTCCATTCTTTATTTCTATTTTTGGCTCTTCTGGCTTGCACACGTGTGTATGCTGTTTTCCGTCTGACTTTGTGATGCCAGCCTTTAGCTTAGTCTCCACACACACAGTAAGTGTTCACTAAAGGCTTACCGTGGTCTTTAATGGTTTGAAACGTTGGACTTGCATATATATATATATATATACACCTCATTCATTCAGCAAATGGTTATTGTTCAGTGATTGTTGCTAGATGCTGGGCTCAGAGGTGAGCAAGACGCACCTCTGTTCTAGAGGTGCTCTCAGGCCTGTTGGGAGGAAAGGCATCAACAGATACCTGCACATGAACCAGGCCAGGGCACAAAAGGCACGGGGACACAGAAGATGGACAAGTGCTTGCCTTGGTGGGAATGAGAGTGCTATGAGAGGAGGGGAATTTGAGGTATGTCTTTTTTTTTTCTTTTGAGACAGGATCTTGCTCTGTCGCTCAGGCTGCAGGGCAGTGGCCTCATCATAGCTCACTGCAACCTCAAACGCCTGGGCTCAAGAGATCCTCCTGCCTCAGCCTCCCAAAGTGCTAAGATTACAGGGGTGAGCCACTGCCCCCGCCCTGAGGTGTGTCTTGAAGGACGAGTAGGAGGCAGCCCTGTGGACAGGGAGGGAAGAGCATTCTAGGTTGATGGAAACAGAGCAATGCCTGTTGAGTTGTAGCTGGTAGATGTGTGTGGCTGGGGTGATGGGGATAAAGGGAGAGGTTAGGGCTAGATTTTGAAAGCTCTTTTGAAGCAAGGTTTAATCTTTCCCTGTGGGGACGCCCTGCAGGATTTTAAGTGGGTTAATGACTGACTGGCTGAGTACCATTTCTCAGAAGGATAACTTGGTTGGCAGTAGGAACAGGGAATTTAGAAGGGAGCAGAGCCGAGGGTGGCAGGGTAAGCGTTGTGAAAATAATTGAAGTTAGAGAGTACGGGGACATGGGCCAGAGTGGCACAGGTGGAGGGAGATGGAGTAGGGGAAAGGATTGGAAAGAGGGTTAGCAGTTAGAGCAAGACGTATAAAGCCTCCATGTAAACTCCACCTTCATGGGATTTGTTTTATGTTTTTCAATCAGGTATATAATTTTCCAAATCATATTGTAATTCATGTTTTCAGCACTTTTAGTTATTAGCTCTTTCTCCAGAATTAATTTTCTTAACTTGCTTAATTTCTTAACAATTTAGAGTTATTTCTATTTCCTAGAGAAGTTGATTACTGCTGTTTTTCTCACATTGCCTCTTGGTCAGTTTATGTAGGTAACTTTGAATCGAATTGAGTTTCAATAGCATTTGTATTTTTTTATATATATTCATATTTTGAAAGAAAAGTCATGCTTTAGGAAAAAGTAGATTAATTAAAATGAGAAAAAAGGGGAAGCTTATTCATGTTTTTGCAGTATGCTATAACAGTTCTTTGAAAAGGTAGCAAAGAAAGGTAATATTAATATCACCTTAGAAGTGAGTATAAAAGTCTTGGACAACTAAAAGAAAATCTATATGCAAAGACAGCCTGGAAGTCTACTTCAGACTTTAATTGAAGGGTGGAATGTTTAATGTGATGCTGCGAAGATAATGTCATTCTATATTACAAATTTCAGCTTCAACAGATAGGATAGAATAAATGCAAATTAAAAATAAATTAAGAGCAGATGTTGTGAAATACCTTGCATTTAGGGAATAATTAAGTGGTGCAAAGGCCATTGGAGTTCAGTCAATAAAGCTGCGTTGCTCAGAAATCATAATTATTCAGGTAACAGATGCTTTTCTTAATGTGATGCTCTGCTGTGGAGGTTTTGGGAATAGGAGAAAGAAGAGGCTGTTATTCTCATGCTGTCTTTAAGTTCTGTCTTTCAAATCCTTGTATTCAATGGGCTAAATTCTAGCAGGTAAGCTGGTATTTCAAAAATGGTGGTTCCCTTTAAGAAAAAACAGAGGTTTCATTTGTAAACTCTTGCAAGCATTTTTGGGTTGTGTCCTGGTGGTACCTAAGTTTTTGATTTGGCCAGTGAAAGAGTTTTGTGTAGCGTTTTGCTGTCTTGCTCCTGTGATGTGAGGACCAGCACCCCTCAAAAACAATTTTGAGTATAAACAAATTAAACCATGTATGGAATGGTACCATATAGCAAGTCCAAATACTTGCAGAAATTATTCTGTAATGTCTATGTGTTCACAAATATATAGCAAAATGCAAAAATTTTTATGGAAATTATGAACACCAAGTTAAAGATTGTGGATTTCTCTAGAGATAGTAGGAGACAAGGGTCTTCAGTCTTGTCTGTAATATTTAATTTCTCAATGAAAATAGAAATAGCATCTGAAACTAATATGCAATAATGCTAATTTGTGAAGCTGGGTGATTGTCTGTCTTAAGCCCTATTCTTTGGACATAGAATTTGAGACAGAGATTTGTGTGTATTGGAGAACAATTCCTAATAGAAAGGAGGGAAGAAGAATTGGGCCACAGGAAAAGCTGAATTGGATTCAGTGACAACAGGGCCACCATCCGATTCATAGGGAGCTCTGGAGCTGGGACGGTCCCTCAGGGATTTCCTACATTGAGACCACAGTGTTGAGTCTTGTGACCCATGCCTTGACCAGGGGGCTTTAGGCTGTCCCTGGGAAGGGGGTGAGGTAAAAGTTTGGTCAAGGCAACTACCTTTAGCCACTGGCAGCTCCAGGAGTCTTACATAGCTGCCGACTTTGAGCTGAACGCATGCATTGCCTCGTCCTGAAAGGCAGATCTGGGCTGGGCAACTTTTTTGACACCAGGGACTGGTTTCATGGAAGACAATTTTTCTACAGACCAGGGGGCCAGATGGGGGTGGTGAGGGGAGATGGTTTTGGAGAAATTCTCATAAGGAGCTCACAACCTGGATCCCTTACATGCACAGTTTACAGTAGAATTCAGGCTCCTGTGAGATTCTAATTCTGCTGATGATTGATGATCTTTTTTTTTTTTTGGCCACAATACAATTTTTATTTAAAAATTGCAGCATGGTACCTGGAACAGCTTATACAAGTATGCACAGCATATTTTATTTGCGGCCGCTGATTTGACAGGAGGCAGAGCTCAGGCGGTGATGTGAGTGATGCAGAGTGGCTGTAAATACAGAGGAAGCGTCACTTGCCCCCTGCTGCTCACCTCCTACTGTGTGGCCTGGTTCCTACCATGTCCCCCCCCCAAAAAAAGACCTACCCATAATATAAGCCCTACCCTGAAAATAAGACCTAGTGATGGGCGTGGCTACGCGGCGTATCTGCACAACCCATGCATTTCGTCCCAGAGCAGTAAAGAAGACGAGCAGCCCTTCTCATCTGCCCCATGAGAGGTCTATTGCTCCACATGAGAGATTGGGGCCAATGGTTCTAAAGGAAATAGAGTCGCAAGAAATTCAGGATGGAATTCGGGGTTTGGAGAGTTATGATGATGTTCCAGAAGAAGACGACTTAACTATATTTGAATAAATGTAGATTGTTGTACCGTACTTAAAAAAAATAACGCATCCCCTGAAAATAAGCCCTAGGGTGTCTTCTTAAGGAAAAATAAATATAAGACCCTGTCTTGTTTTCGGGGTAACATGGTAATAGGCCCTGGACCAGTACTGGTCTGAGGCCTGGGGCTGGGGACTGAAGGTGTAGGAGACCACAGCACCCACTGCAGTCATCTTTTTATTGTGTATTGTTGTTTATTATCTATTTGCATGCTTGAAAAATATGAAATATTACAAAAAGCTTCAAGTTCCTAGGAACAGTGCTCCCCAAACTACTCTCCTAACACACACACCTCACACACCCTACCATAAACCCCAGCTATTATAATATCGGGTCACCTACTATTTTGTTTTCTGTTTTCCCTGTGTTTTTGGCAAGTGGAGATGCCCTCCTCTCTCCCCCTTCTGGTTTGGGAAGGCCTTGCTTGCTGCCTCTGAAAGGGTTTAAGCAGAGGGCTGATCTGGCCAGACTTGCCCCAGCTGCAGCATGGAGAGTGGGTGGTGGGCGTGTGGATGCTGGGTGGCACAAGGCTGGGGGCCTGGAGGACCACTGGGTGGCTGTCACGGCTGAAGAGTAAGAGATATTGGAGGCCCACGCTAAAGTAGAGGTAGCTGGGAAGGAGGAGAGGAGAGAGTTTGAAAGCTTTAGGTAGGAGATGGACCGGACAGGACATGTGGTGGTCTTCGAATGGTGGGAGGTAGACGTGTGGAGAGGAAGAAGCCTGGTTCTCGGCTTCAACACTGGCAGGGCAAGCCTTCTGTCGAGGTTTCATGAGGAAGGCATTGGATAAGGGGATAGCGAGTGAAGTTCTAGAGGGAGTTTGAGCTGCCTGTGAGATATGTGGGAAATATATATATATATAATCTATATATTTATGAGAGTGGCTTGGGCTACAGTCAATCCTTGCAGATTGGCAGCTGCAGTCTTGACTGCTTTCCTCAGTTATTTGCTCATCTCTTTTAAAGATATTATTAAAATTTCATCAAGAACTGCCTCGCATATTTTATTTCTCTTTGTATTTTCTGAGATTTCTGACTGACCCTAGAATGAGCGTCTGGAGGGAGGACTCTCCAAGCTGGTCGGTGATGGCAGCAGAAGATGAGGAATTAATTAGGAAGTGGTTTTTGATTTTTAGTATTTTTAGCAGATATTGGTGGTTGGCCCCCTTCTTGTTGACTGTATTTATCTCCATAGGAAGCCGACCTGCAGATCTTACCCTAGGTAACTTCATCGAGGCTTGGGGAGGGAGACGAGAGTTTATCAATACATGCTTGCAGTGTGTACAAAAATTTTTACACTTGTGCTTCTGCATATTTTCTGGGAAAAGAAAGTCTACATTTTTCCTTATATTCTCAAAGGAGACCTATGACCTACTGAAAAGTTGTCTTATGAGGGGACATATTATTAGGGTTGTGTCTTCACGTGTTTCTGTCTTTTCTGATGGAAATTAAACTGGCAGTCCAGTGCTCTGGCATGAGTTTGGGGTCCTGCTGGAACGCAAGTTCTGGGCCTTATATTTTGCCTCTGCTGTCTCAGAGCCATTCAGACAAAAGACCTGATTGCTAGAATCATGGTGAGTTGACACAAAGTTTGAAGGGCAAAATTTCTGATACTGTTTGACCTAGTTTTGCATACGATGAATTTTTATTTGTTGATGAATCTTTCCCTTTTGTTGCTAAAAGTGGCGAATAATCAGACATAGATTACTAATTAACAGTCGGGCTCAGCTTTTTTTTTTTTCCTTTTTAATTAATGGAGCTTATGCTCCATCAAGCTCAGGTGGAGTGGGTATCACAGTGCTTTAGTTTATTTCTGACATTAAAGAAAATTCCTTTGTCAAAATGTTGGTATATTTGTGGTGACCACCTTGCGTGTGGCCTCTCTGCTCCCAGCTCTCTCCTACTGCCGGAGAGGTGAGGCGGTGGCCCTGGAGCCTTATTCTGTATCCAGACCAGATCCCCCAGCTCCAGCCTCTTGCCATAGGATTGTGTCACCAACTCAGCCTCAGTCGTGAGATGTCACTTCCTCCTCCGTCCCTCAACTCGCATTTCTCAGTGCTGTTAGTTTCTGGTTCACTGCCACACTCTCCAAAAGTTACTCTTGTTTCAGTGATTTCAAGTGGACACAGATGATCTTTCCAAAACTCTATCCTCTTAAGTTCTCGAACTTCTCTTTCTCGTGATCTTGTCTTGCACTCTGGTGCTTGTATCCTGGCCCAGACCACCTCATTGTTTAGGGTGCAGCCCCTCCATAATCTGGATTTTAAGGGTCCCACTGTGTTTTATACTTCTAGCTCACTCCCTCTTCTAACTCCAGCAATCTGTGACTCCACTGGGGTCTCGAATCCACTGATGCTACTGCCGTTACACTGTCACCTCTCTCCTGTCCTCTCGTGGCTCTCTACTTAGATTCCACAGTCGGTCACAATCACTTCTTGTACACGCTTTTAATTCCCCTGCCGTTCCTGCTCCGTCACAGCTGTGTCAAACCCCACCCTGGTTAAACTGAACTCTTCACCTGCTCTGCACCATCCCCCATGCAGGGGAACACGGCTAGAGGAAAACACACAATCCTAACTCTTTGTTTCAGTATAATTCATATGCAGGGAGACCTTCCTGCGGCTTGGCAGTCACTCCCAGTGCCTTAGATGATTATTTCATACTGTCTCTTCTCTCCTGAAACAGTCACCCCTTCCTCCCCATCCTGACTCTCAGCTGATGACTTTGCCTACTAATGTCCTAAGAAAACTGAACCAAACTGAAGAAGGATCCAGAAGCTCCAACACTACAGCTATCTGCAACCCCATATCTATCCTCAACCAGAAATTGCTCAAGGCCGCCCCAGCTGTGGACATGGTACTCATCCTCTTACTTACTCGAGGACTTTTCCCTTCACTCTTCTGCCTCCCTGCTCTTTCCCCTGGAGTGGATCCCTTCTTTCAATGTACAAACATGCTATTGTTTCTCTTCTCCTGCGAAGCTTCACTCTGATCCCACCTGTCTTTCTTGCTCCATCCCATGTCTCTTTTATGAAAAAGTCCCTCAAGGCTTTTACATACCAACAATTGCAATTCCTTTCCTTTCATTCCTTCTTAAAACCACTCAAATCAGGCATAGCCCCAACCAGTCCACTAAAAGTGCTCTTAGCAAAGTTACTAGAGACTTCCATGTCACCAACTCCAGTGGCTGGTTCTCAGTCCTTATCTTACTTGATCTCTCAGTGTTATCACTGCCGGTTATCACTCCCTCTTCCATGACACACTTTCTTAACTTGGCTTCTAGGACACCCCACTTGCTCCTGGTTTCCCTCTCATTCTGCTTTGCTGATTCTTCCTCTTAAAATTAGAAGGCCCGGGACACAGTCCTTGCTGTCTGTCACCACCCACTCCCTTTGTCATCTCACCAGTCTTCTGGGCCAAAATATCATCTGAACGCTGGACTCAAATTTCTGTCTCTGGCCCAGACCTCTCCTCTTGAACTGCACACTTGGATTTCCAACTGTTCACTTGACGTCTCCACCCATATGTCCAAATCTGAAAATCTGAACTCCTTCTCTCCCCTCAGCCCCACAGCTGATCCCATTGTTTTGCCCATTTCAGAGAAAGGCAGTCTGATTCTTCCAGTTGCTCAGATTCCCCAGTTTGGAGTCATCTTTGTAGTCCTTTCTTTTATACCCACACCTAACCCATCAACAAATCCTGCTGGCTCTATTTTCCTATCAGTGTTTATGCAGAACCTGGTCCTATTTTTATCATCCCCACCGCTGCCGCCCTGGTCCAGGCCTCCTTCACTCTTTCCTGAATTTCCATAGTAGTCTCCTTGTTGCTCTCCCTACTTCCTCCCTCAGCCCACTGAGGCTGGTCTGAACCTCCAGTAGAGAGATTAATTTCAAAACAGAAGCAGATCATGCTGCTCTAGTTTCACAACTCCTTGAGTATCTCCATCCTTCTTGTGCTAAAAGCTGAAGTCCTTAGCGTGATCTGCAAGGCCCTGGTATCCTGCCTGGCCTCCTCTCCCCTTACTCATTTGTGCACTGCAGGAACCTCCCGTTCAGGACCTTTCTCTGAGCTCTTTACCGCAGGTGACGTTATGGCGGACTCCCTCTGCTCAGAGCTACTTGACCACCCAATTAAAACTGCAGCACTCTCCACCCACTCTACCCTGTTTCATTTTTTCCCATAGCACTTATTTTGTTATGCTGATTATCTCTTTGTGGAATCACTAGTATTTAGAACAGTGCCTGGCACCTAGTATGTGCTCAATAAATACATGTTGCGTGAACAAATTGTGGTCTTCATTGCTTTCAACAAGTGTGTAATCCCTGAGAAGAACAGGAATTTAATTATTTTTGTATCTTTAGTGCCCTGATTGGTTCACTCCATGTCAGCCTTCGACTGTGTTTCCCAAATGCTGATGACAGATCACTTAAATTGTTTTTAAACGGTCAGACATGAAATGAGAAGACTGAGGTCAGTGTAATGTTGATATATGTCAGTGTGTGGTTGCCAAATGCCTTTCCTTTTCCAAGATTGTCCTTTATTCTGTCATTATACTAAGTTTTTATTTGGCATGAAAATGCCCATATAATGAAATGATGGTGATAGTCTTCCTATGAGATGAATTCTGGCGTGGGAAGCTTCCTTCAGATTCCTGAGCACTCCAAAAGGGGCCAAGCGTAAGGTACTTGAAAGTAAGGATGTGAATACTTCACTTGGTTACATGATTTTGATTTTAATTTAATTTAATTTAATTTAATTAATTAATTTATTTATTTTTTGCTTTGGAAGTCTTTCTGCAAACAAGTCTTTAAAAAAAGATTTTTAAATAAACTTTTTACTTTAGAATAGTTTTAGATTTACAGAAAAATGTTGAGGATAGTACAGACAGTTCCCATATATCCCACATCTAGTTTCCTCTATTATTACCACCTTAACCTTAGTATTGTGCTCTTGCAAACAAGTCTTTGGTGGAGGCCTATTTTGTGGCTTTCTGTTAACATACAGCAGAGTTTGGGGCATGGGACTGGGAGGTGGGTGAGCCTGAGGCTCCTGAGGATTCTTCCTGTTTTTTGGAATACAATTTAAAAATCATTGCTTTGGTTGCTCAATTCTAGACAAAAGAGCTCACCTTAGTCTCAGAGAGGAGCTGGGTTCTGGTTTTGGTTCTGCCAGTAACCCACTGTGTGACTTTCAATAAGTCACTCAGTCTCTACGCACAATTAATTGATTTTTTTGTAAGGTAAGGAGTGTGGCTATATGACCTCACACTGATGGTTTTTTCAGCTCCAGAGAGCAAAATTGTGAATGCTCAATTGTGAAAGCCGTGCTCGTTCTGTTATTTTGTTCCTCATCACTGTAGTTTCAGTTTTGTCTGCGCCGATCTTGTGATCTTCCCAAATATTCTGCATGCTTGGGTTCTTACCAGCAATATTGCTGTTGGGATTATGGAAATATAGGTTATATGATGGCATTTGAGGTAAGCGTTTTATCTCTAAGTTGGATTAGATATTGAATATGGCATCATATTATTATTTTATACAATATTTTAAATGAAGAATAAGAAAAATCCCACAGGATTTAAAGGTTTTATTAGCATTCTCCTGTAGAGGTACTTTAGGGAAGGCTTAGGGTTTTCGAATCTAAGTGTGCCACCTACTAGCAGTGTGATCTTGGGCAGATTGCTGAGCTGCCTGCTGTGTTTCAGTTTTCTTATCAATAAAGAAGAGATAGTAATAGCACCTACCTCCTTGTATTGTAATAATTAAATCAATTTATATATACATATAAAAATTATAAGCATTGATGTTTATAAAACATCAGTAAATGTTATGATAACATGGGAGTATTTCTTTCCAGTTTTTTAAATAACCATGTAAAAAATAGTTTTAATCATAGTACACTAGCAAAATTTTTTTTTATTTCTTAAATATTTATATCCAGAATTTTGCTTTTTTTTCCTTCTTTATATTTAATAAAAAGATATTCTAGGATAGATTAAGTATTTTCATGGTTATTTCTCATGTGGAATTCTTTTATTTTTTTCTTCTGTGTTTATATATTTTTGAAAAAATAACTCTACATCATACATCATCTCTCCTCCCCCATTTTATTTTATTTTCTCTTTCTTGCTGAGGCTTGATACTACATTCTTTTGGCTGGGATCACCATAGTTGACTCATACAACTAATTTACAGCCAGTTTATTTAAAACATTTGCAAATGTATTAGTTACAGGCTACACTGGTGTGCCAAAGAAACCTCAAAATACAGTGGCTCAAATAGGATCGAAATTTATTTCTCTGTCACCTTACAGTTCAGAGTTGGTGAGTGGTATAGGGACAGGTAGGTGGCTCAGCTCTATATGGTCTTTCAGGGATTCTGGCTTCTTTCTTGTTGTTCTGCCATTCCAAGTATTATCTCAGCATCTTGGTTGAGGCTTGCCCCTCATCCCTATGTCCAAGTTCCAGTCCAAGGTAAGGGGAAAGAGAAGTGTAAAATAAGCAATTTTCTTTTTAAAGGATGTGACCCGAGGTTGCATTTGTGATTCCCTTTTCCATCTCTCTGGCTGCACCTTAGCCACATGGCCTCCTCTAACTACAGGGAAATTGAGAAATGTGGTTTGTGGTGAGGCAGCCGTGTGCTGAGCTAAAACTGTGGAGGATGGGGGAAGACGCCAGATTTCTGATACTAAAAAAAAAGAAGGGGGAAGAATGGATAATAACAAATATACTTTTATAACAATTTGGTTATAAAAATCTAATTTTTGGTTATAAATCTAAGAATTTGGCTATAAAATCAAATATAAAAAAATTTTGGTTATAAAAAAGATTTGAGTTTAGAATTCTCCGATTGCTCAGAGTTCTATGCCAGAACATGGCTGCAAGGGGAGGCCTGGCCCTGGTGCCAACTTGCAGACTTTCCCCTTGGTCTGTCCATGCCGGCTTCATTCTGCACCAAGAGGGCTTTGCACCAAGTCTGTGGTCACTTGGCCAGGTATCCACAGTCTCCCACCCCACCCCACTTGCAAACGGTGGTGTGGAAGGTGCACCCTTGGCAAGTGAGCTCTGCACACATTTGAGCAGGGTGTACTGGGTTCCTTTGTCCCTAGACCATACTTTAGAGGGAGTCGCATGGCTCTGGGCACACATGTCCCCTTGGTGCTCTGACCTCTCTATCCCCTGGGGAGAGTAAGGCCCTCTAAAAGGCAGGGATTTTTTTTTAAAGATTTTACTTATTTTTTTATGTTTTAATATTTAAAAATTTTTTTTTATTTTAGTATATTATGGGGGTACAAATGTTTAGGTTACATTTACTGTCTTTCCACACCCGAGTCAGAGCTTCAAGCATGTGCATTAGGTGTATATATACTCATCCCCTGCGCCCCCCTCCCGTCTGCCCGACACCTGATGAATGTTGTTACTATTTATGCACTTAAGCAGTGATCAGTCAAAACCAATTTGATGGTGAGTACATGTGGTGCTTGTTTTTCCATTCTTGGGATACTTCACTTAGTAGAGTGGGCTCTAGCTGTATCCAAGATAATACAAGAGGTGCGAGATCACCATTTTTATTTTGTGGCTGAGTAGAACTCCATGGTATACATGTACCACATTTTATGAATCCACTCATGTATTGATGGGCACCTGGGTTTTTTCCACATCTTTGCAATTGTGAATTGTGCTGCTATAAACTTTCTAGTGCAGATGTCTTTTTTACAGAATATCTTTTGTTCTTTTGGGTAGATGTAAAAGGCAGGGATTAAGGCAGGGTCCTCTGTTGTCTAGGCTTAAGGGTTATGCTACACAAAGAAACATTAAATTGATTTAGCTCTTTAAATTTTCCACTTTCCTCATGTTCCTGCTTCATTAATATTCATATTTATCTTTTATAATATACATGTATTAGATATACATATTATATATTTAATCCACTAAGAGTGGAATATCTGAAAGGAAAGGGAGGATGGTTTTAATGGATGGTAAGGGTAGGGGAGGGTACAGGGAGGGAGACTGGAGAACATTCACTTATTTAGCTTAATGTTTTCAACAGCTTAAAAAAAAGAAGAAACCACTTCTGAGTGGCCCTTGTGATTCCATGGCAGTTTGCCCAGACTGGAGGGAGCCAGGGTTGGGAATGAAAACTAAGATTCACTTTGAAAATCTAGGGAAAAAAACGTCACTATACAAGTCCTAAGAATGTGCTTGATGGCTTGGGTCATCTGAGAGCAAGTGAAGTCCTGGCATGGGCCTGGCGCCCTCATTCCCTGTCTGCCCGGCCTGTGGCCCCTTCCTGTGACTGCCTAACTGGACCCAGGACACAGACTCTAACCTATCAGGGGCTGAGCCACTGCCACACTCAGGGATCACGACAACTTGCTGATGGGAAATGTAGTTGAAGGTCCAGCACATGAAACCGCTCTTGGGTTGACCAGCAAATCTCTTTCATCCTGGGAATGGGTTATGATAAACTCTCAATCCCTCATGCAGATCCTTGGGACCTGATGTGTTTCAGAATTTATGATTTTCTTTTCTTCATTTCAGAAAGTTTATGATCCATATATCATATATTATGTCATGCCTTCAGGGGAGTTTGGGACGGCACCCTATAATTAAGTATATTAATATTTCTGCAGCAAAATGTGTGACTACTTATACTAAGTGGAACACAAACAAGGTTTTAAGTAGCTTCAGGTCAGTTCAGGTCATGTTTTGCTGCCAAATAGGTTATGAACAAAACCTTTGGTTTCCAGAGCTTTTCAGATCCTGGCATTGTGGATAAGTATCGTTCTCCTGGAATGGTGACCCTTTTCTCAGAGTTTATTCTGTGCCACTTTACATGGGTTGCAATGTGAGTACTCACAACAGGCCTAGGAGGAAGATATTTTGGTATCCTTTTTTTTTTTTTTTTCTTCCACAGAGAAGGAAACTGAGGTTTGGTGAGGTCAAGTAGCTTGCTTAAGATTAAGAGGAAGTGCTCCTGTGCACACAGAGGCCAGGACCCCAAGGCCTGGGTCCTTACGTGGGCTATAAAGGGTTTCTAATTTGCCTGTTGGAGACACTGGGACATAAGCCGGCCTGCAGAATCTCATTTCACATTTAATGGTAGCTGAAAGACAATGCAGCAGTGAAAGTGCCATTGGATGTGGTCATCCTTTGTAACATTGTTTCTTAAGAAAATGCCTCAAGTTCGACCAGCAGGGGCCTTGGCCTGGTCTGTAGCTCATCCTCCTTCCTGCAGCCTTGTGGCTGCTCCTCTGGGGCAGGCCGGGGCAGTGGGTCAGGGCACTGCTCCAGGACCTGATGGCAGTGTGAGCAGCACTGGGGTGAGATGTAGGGAAGAGGGGAAGGAAGGTTCCGGAGCTTGGTGTAGATAGAAGAGGTCAGGGAAAGGGAAATTGGCTATTGGCTGTGGTTCTGACACTAGTCGGGGCAGGGCTCAGTTCCAAACTCTTGTTCCTGTTCTCACATGGCATTTGCCGCGAGTCAGCGCGGCTGCGGGGCAATGTTTTGCCTCAGGCCAAGCAGCCCCTTTGGGTGGGCAGCTGGACAAAGGCACCCCCTCTGGAGAGACACGGTCTGATGGACACTCTGCTTAGTGCACGGTGCCTTTGTGCAGAGCCAAAGGTGCTCTTTCCTCTGTGCCACCTGGCTGGCTGGATTTCAGCCTCGTTTGCCACCTTGGCCTGGTGCCTCTGTGCAGTGGACAGACGTCAGACAGCTCGGCATTAGTAGGAATCTGCCTGAGAAGCACTTTATACGTGTCAGAATTTTTGGAATTGTTTGGCGATGATCTGGGGGAATCGCTGTTACTACCAGTTGTCAGGCGAAGATGCCACGGCACTGTGGGCTGCTGAAGGTCATCTGGGGTGTTGGTGGCTCAAGGTTTCATTGCTGTCCCAGACAGGACTGTCCCCTATGCACAGAAATGGAAGAGACAGCCTCGGAAATGGAAGAGACAGCCAGGGCATTTCAGGATATGTTTTCCCGCGTTGCTTCATTCTGCACTGCCTTCTCGTCTTTCTTGATTGTATTAACAATGGATAGACTGATACTGGTTCCTGTGTGGACATATGTGGCAATTGGCGGCTTTCAGTGACCCCATAGCTCTTATCAGGTCACAGTGGGTTCAGTGTTGGTGCCATTTGAGTTGGGAAAATGTGGTCACGTTCAAGGAAAACATCGGAAATTAGAAGGTCTGGGTAAATGTATCGGTATGCTGATCGCTTTCTTAGCAGTATCTTCGTTTACATGAGGTTTATTTAAAACTAAACATAATCTGTTAAACTTTTACTTCATGTAATGTATGGGTTCAGGAGTCTTAGCCAAAGTCAACGTTTTTTATGGGAAGTACCTGGATATACATTAACTTTTAAAATTGCAACCGGTTAGTTACACCATAAAAGCTAGCAAAGTGTGAATGAATTGATTGCTTGTTAATCTGGAGCACACGAGGGACATTAATTTTAGACGGAGAAAATATTTCCTAAAAAAAGTAGAGGAAGGCAGAGAGCTAAGTATATGTGTTGAGCCCTTTCAAATTGACTATTTCATTTACTCCCTACAATAATTCCATAGGGAAGATATACTGTTTCTGTTTCAGAGTCAAGGATATGCCTGTGTTCTTAGGACGTACAGCAGGTTTTTTTGGTCATATTTAAAAGACACCTCATCTAATTCTGAATTCTTACAGAAAGTCACTCAAGAAGTAGGATTTTGAAAAAAAAAAATCAACAGAATTGCAGGGAAGGGAAGAAATGAGTTATTAGGAAGGTAAGTCTGTCCAAGGGGAGACAGTCCACAGAAACTGCTTGTTAGACTTTGGGTGCAAATTTATCTCAATGTGTCACATTAGGCAAAGCAATAAGAAAATGGTGAGTTAGAAGAGTGACTTGACATTATCCATGAATTTTCAAAAATACATTTGCTAAAATGAGGTACAGTTTGTTTTTTTTTCTCCTGGCCTTGAAGCCCCAAAGAACTTTTTCCCTAGAACCTCATAAATATGGAAGAAGCAATCTCTTCAGCTCTGAGTGATATTTAGATGAAGAGAACTCTCATTTGTGGCATCTCGTACTGTGAGCCAGGTGCAAATAAATAAATTTATTTAAAAAAAAAAATAGAGATGGGAGGAAATTCTCCAGAGATTTGCCTTAATCCAGGAGCAAATTTAAACTTTCTAATCTGATACCTTGATAAATGATCAAATTTTGTAATACGAAGATGATACCTCCTCTTACCTTTCTTTTCATAAATTAATTTTTAAAAATAGTCCTCAGACTTTCCTGTCAAGGAACCCTTTGATATTTGATCATATCTCGTGGTACTTTTTCCATCGCTGGGTATAAATTTCTACTCTCACAGTCAGTAAATCTTACCATGAGCATTCTTTCTGGGCTTTAAAGTTCCGTCTTCCTTTCCCTTCCTGGAAATGGTTTCCAGATGGGATTGTTTTCTTTTGACAACCTCAAGACTATGTTTTACCATTTTTTGACCTATTATCTCTTTTCTGAGTTTCATTTTTGGTTTAGGTATTCTATTTTTAGAATTTTTTTTTTTTTGGTTCAATAATCTGTAATATATCCTGAAAATACCTGGCAAGTGTTACGGTCCTGCACAGTGATACTGTTAACAATGAAGTGCTGAGGACTTCTCTGGGACTCCTGCTGCTTTAAGGAAAAATTTTCCTTCAGTATATTCCTTCTTTCTTACTTTTTTATATTTATTTAGATACAAAGAATTAAGGTATTGCTTAGTTTAATTCCTTTATAATATCTATTGAAAAAAATTTAAAAAAAGACAAACTTGCTTAAAAATCATTTGAATGAAAGTTAATTTTCATAATATTTATTTAGTTATTTTTTTTCTCATTATTCTTTCATATTTTGCCAAGTGAAGCCACATGAATTTCACTCTTTTAATGTTGTGGCCCAGGGGAGCATGTGTACCTATCAGGAGATTAAGTTGTGGATCTGGCATTTTCACTGGAAGTGCTGTTTTTGGGCATGCCAGAGTTTTTCTACTTTTGCGTTGCATTTTGCTAGAGACCTTGCCAATTAAGGATTTGTTGATAGAATGACTTTAATTGCTTTATGAGACATTTGCTTGGTATTAAGGATTTAGAGTCCTGGGAGTAACTTGGTTGGCTAACATCCTTCTGCTCCTTCTTCATGATCACGTCTGTAAATCAGGGAGCCCAGTACATTTTCTTGTAGAATTTTGGATGCGATAAGATTTATTAGAAACATTGTGTTTATCTGTCTTCAAATTTTGGTCCCATATTATTTAAAGTAAAATTTTAAAGATATAAATTCTAGGGACTAAATGGAATAAAAGTAACAATTCTCTTGTTTTATGATTACATGAGGCTGGGCGCGGTGGCTCACGCCTGTAATCCTAGCACTCTGGGAGGCCGAGGTGGGCGGATCGCTCAAGGTCAGGAGTTGGAAACCAGCCTGAGCAAGAGCGAGACCCTGTCTCTACTAAAAATAGAAATAAATTAATTAGCCAACTAAAAATATATAGAAAAAATTAGCCGGGCATGGTGGCGCATGTCTGTAGTCCCAGCTACTTGGGAGGCTGAGGCAGGAGGATTGCTTGAGCCCAGGAGTTTGAGGTTGCTGTGAGCTAGGCTGACGCCATGGCACTCTAGCCCAGGTGACAGTGAGACTCTGTCTCAAAAAAAAAAAAAAAAAAAAAGATTTGGTTAATATTGTCAGAGGCTGTTGCTTTTGCCATTGTCATTATTGCTATTTCCTTTCTTCATTCCTGGCCTCCCTTCCCCTCTTTGAGATGTTAGCTCTTGACTTTCTGCAGGCTGCTGTTGGTGACACAGGGGACATCTCCTGACCAGGTTACCAGGTCCGGCCGAATGGACTCTGACCCGTGTTTCCAGCCACTGGAGTTTTGCTTTTGTGAATATTATAAATAATAATTATAATTATTATGAAATACTAAATTATAAACTGGTTGGAATGTGCCTGACGCCCCCACATGCACAATTTGACATGCTGGTTAGTCTCACGATGTAAGAAGTCAGGGAACAACAGCCGAGTGAGAAACCTAAGGAGAGAGGGGGATTCTGGAGCAAAGAACAGTCTCAGAGGTAGGATGACAGAGTTAAACACATTAGTCAACAAAATTAGTGCCACTCACTCTGTTTTCCGCCTTTTCCTGTCAGTGATGGTCTGAGCCATTAGAATTCAGGTTGATGATGAACTAGCAAACACCTCATTTAATCCTGGGAACATTTATTTACCTGAGTCGGCTTTTTCAAATGTGCTAAGTGCTGTCCCAACTCCTGACATTCTACTTGTGCTTTATCTATCAGACTGGCTTATTGCCTTTTCTTGCTAATGGGGATGGGGGGTGGTGGTGGGGGCGTTGGTGCTGTTGGAAAGTGTGCAGACAAGCTTGCTGTGCAGCAGTGGCTGTAAGGGCACCGCTGTTGGGAATCAGCTGACTTTCAGTCGTCTCTGTCTCATCATATTACACACACGTGCACATGTTCTAGTGTTTGCTTAATTTTAACCTGAAACACCACGTGAAATAATTTGATGTATATGAAGTATTGCAGTTAATAAGTAGTATTGCAGTAATTAATGGTTTTTGCACACTCCCTATGTTAGTCATGATTTTACCTTTTTACTATTATTTACACACACATCCATATACACCCATACTGCTTACATGTATGTGTATATATACACAAATATGTGTGTGTATATATAACACACACTAATTCATCTAATTCTTGCAACAGCTCTATTAAAGAGGCACATCTATTATCACCTCCAGTTATAGTCAGCAAGCCATGGCACAGAGTGGTTAAGTCACTCTCCCAGCACAGGCAGTCAGGGACAGAGCTGGAATGTCAGCCAGGCATCTGTGCCACACTCTTCATCACTACCCTGTAGTACTTTTCGGTGCTAAGACTCCAAGCAAACAGTAATTAAATAATTATAGTAAATAAGCCCCAAATTATTTTATTATGAGACAAGCTAGGAAACTATACAGTTTTTAAAATGGAAACTGGTTTCTGTTGTTTACCATATATGGAGGTTTGCTTGGGATTTGGCTGTTTTTGTTTGTTAAATAAAGATTTTAGTTGTCTGAGTGTTTGTATGACAAGTGATCTTGGTGTGTCCTGCATTAGTGAGCATATATCGAGTGTGTCTGATGGATTTACCTTCTCTCATCTGTGAACCTCCGAGGTCTGTCCAGAAGCATCCAGCCATGTAATATGAAAAATGGAGACATTTATTGAAGAAGATACAAGAAACATAGTACATACATAGGACAAGGATGCGTCATTGAGGTCCTTCAAACTAGTCACCTTGGGACCTCATGCAGTTCTCCCAGCACCTCTACCATTGTTCCAAACACTCTGCAAAATCCTGTGTTGGAATTGCCATCAGCTGCCTCGTCGTATTTTCCTGAATCTCATTGACAGTCTGAATTCTCTTCCCTTTCAAAAGTGATTTTAGTTTTGGGAAAAGCCAGAAGTTGCAGGGCACCAAATCTGGGCTGTAGGGTAGCTGAGTCACCTGGGTAATTTGATATTTTGCCAAAAAAACTGCAGGAGACGTGATGCATGGCAGGCACATTGTTGTGATGAAGCTGCCTATCACCAGTTGCCCACACCCGTGGCTGTTTTTTATCACATTGCATCTCTCAGCCGATGAAGAACATTGAGACAGTACTCCTTATTAATTGTTTGGCCTGGGGGAGCATACTCGTGGTGGACAGCACCTTCCCAATCAAAAAACACAGTTAACATGGTCTTGATCTTGCTGCGACTTTGCCGTGCATGGAGAACCAGGCAACTTCCACTGGGACAACTGAGCCTTCGTTTCCAGATTATAGCTGTAGACCCACGATTCATCTTCAGTTATGACCTTCTTAAGGAAATCTGGTTCATTGGTAGCAGTTTGGAACAAGTCATCAGCAAATGCAGCATGATGGTCCTTCTGCCCTGGTAGCAGAAGCTGCGGAACGCATTTTGCCACAACACATTTCATGCCAAGATCTTCCGTCAAAATGTCAGACACAGAAGGTTTTGGAATCCCCAGATCAGCTTCTAGTTCTTGCTCTGTCAGTCGCTGGTCTTTGTTGACTGCAGCCTGTAGACACGTTCAACATTCCCAGTGTTCTGCTTGTTGCAGGCCTTCCAGAACATGGATCACTTTCAACAGATTCTCGACCATCTTTGAAGCGTTTGTGCCACAATTTTGTTTGCACTGCACTCATTGCATGGCCCCGAAAGCCTTCTGAATCATCCGTATAGTTTCTGAGGAGGAATGTCCAAGGTTAACACAAAATTTGATGCAGATTCATTGCTCTGCTTGCTCAGTCATTTTGAATGTGAGAGCCACACAGTACGCATGCTCGCTCAATGGCGTCTAGTACCCCACTGATGAGTACAGGCATGTCGTTGTTCACGCATGCGCATTCCAGTTCACTCGCCTTGGCTGCCAGGTTACGTCCATGTCTTGCAGCCAGTTCACATTATCTTAGCAATGGCTTGATGCTTTCTGGACAGACCTGGTCTAGCTCAGCTGACCCCCCAAATCTGTGAGTGGTCTCTCGTGGCCACCCTGCAGGTGAGTTTGGGGACCAGGAATTTATTTCAACCACCAAACTCACCTTTGTGACTCAGTACCAAGGGCTTCTGTCTTTCCTTAGTAAGATGTGGAAATTAAAGAAACTTTGAGGCCGGGTGGGGTGGCTCACACCTGTAATCCTAGCACTCTGGGAGGCCGAGGCAAGAGGATAGTTTGAGCTCAGGAGTTCAAGACCAGCCTGAACAAGAGTGAGATCCTGTCTCTACTATAAATAGAAAGAAATTAGCCAAACAACTAAAAATAGAAAAAAATTAGCTGGGCATAGTGGCGCATACAGATAGTCCCAGCTACCTGGGAGGCTGAGGCAGGAGGATCGCTTGATTGAGCCCAGGAGTTTGAGGTTGCTGTGAGCTAGGCTGACGCCACGGCACTCTAGCCCAGGCAACAGAGTGAGACTGTCTCAGAAAAAAAAAAAAGAAAAAAAAAAGAAAAGAAACTTTGACTCTGAAATTTGTTCCACACGAGCCCATTAAATGAGAATGACATCCTGGTGGAGAAGAAGTAAAAGTGGATTCCATGGGCCATTGTAAGTCACTGCCTTGAGCAATTTATCCATGTATAGAGGATTAACAAGCAGTATATTTTAAGACATAGGGAAATGTGTTTGATTTTGATCTTTTCAGAAGATGAATCCTGTTTAAATGTGGAGAGCAGCACTATTTTGTTTTTCCTGGCAATTCAAGGTCTAATACTCACATTTAAGTAACAAAGATGTTTGCGATTACAAAGCATGATCTTAGTAATTCTTAAATTTGGTGATTGGATTGATCACGCTTTCTTCAGTAGGCTATTAAATTATGATGACCACTAGTTAAGTGGTGGATTAAATATTGTTAATATTATTTGTAAATATTCTAACATCATCTCCATTCCTCTTATCAAGACTAATTGATTATTATAATGAACAAAATTATCATTTGAATAAGAGCCAGAACAACAAGCCTCCCTCCCTTAAATTAATTATGGGATGGAAAAGAGCAATACCAATTTTTGTGATAATCTGTTTTGAATGTTAGGGGATGTTCAGTATCCTGCATCAGAATTCATGTACAACATTAATATTTATTTTGCTTTAAAGTTTGAAGTCACTGAGTAGTACTTACATTTATTTTTATCTTAAGCTTTCTCAGAAATATTAAGGTTTAAAAGAAATAAAAGAGGCTGGTGTTGTAGCTCATGCCTGTAATCCCAGCACTTTGGGAGGCTGAGGTGGGAGGATCACTTGGGGCCAGGAGTTTGAGACCAGCCTGACCAACATGCAACACCCTATCTCTACAAAAAATAAAAAACAGATTAGCCAAGTGTGATGGCACATGCTTGTCGTCCCAGCTACATGGGAGGATGAGGCAGAAGGATTGCTTGAGTCCAGGAGTTTGAGGCTGCAGTGAGCAATGATGATGCCACCACATTCTGGCCTAGGTGACAGAGCGAGATCCTGTCTCAAAAAGAGAAAAAAGGCCGGGCGAGGTGGCTCACACCTGTAATCCTAGCACTCTGGGATACCGAGGTGGGCAGATTGCTGGAGGTCAGGAGTTCAAAACCAGCCTGAGCAAGAGCGAGACCCCGTCTCTACTATAAATAGAAAGAAATTAATTGGCCCACTGATATATATAGAAAAAATTAGCCGGGGATGGTGGCGCATGCCTGTAGTCCCAGCTACTTGGGAGCCTGAGGCAGTTGGATTGCTTGAGCCCAGGAGTTTGAGGTTGCTGTGAGCTAGGCTGACGCCACAGCACTTACTCTAGCCTGGACAAGAGAGTGAGACTCTGTCTCAAAAAAAAAAAAAAAAAAAAAAAAAGAGAGAGAGAGGAAAAAAAAGAGAGAGAGAAAGAAAATCTTATTAAATTTCTTACTTTCTTCCTCTCTACCACTTAATATCTTTGTGATACATTAAACATATACACAAAATGAGCAAAATATTTTTTATAAGCTTCCATACTTCCAGGGTCTCAATCAAACGGGCTGTATGTGAGCTTTTGCATGTGAGTAATTTGGTCAAAGCCTGCAAGTTTATGAATATGCTGGAAAACCTTACCTATTAGTTTGAGCCGTCTCCACCCTCCTTAGGCAACTGCTCACAATTTCACTGGGTATGGCCGGGGAACCTTGGTGTTCAGCTGTGAAGTTCTTTGTGGTCTAAAAGGCAGTGTCAAGAAAGTATTTCTGTATTTCATCATGTTACTATCAGAAACATATGTGTTTCCTTTTAGCCGAGATGAGACTTGCTCTCTGTGTTTCCACAACTTATAGGGGGGCCTTTCTGTCGGCCAGGGGGTGCCGGCGTGAGCTGAGCATTGGAGTTCAGGAAACCTTCACAATAGGTGTATTTTTCTTTCATTATTAATATTATTGATACATTTATAGATTTTTTTCTTTAGTAAATATAGGTGAACTTTGGGTTTCTGTATTTATTTTAGCACACATTTTCAGAGCTAGAATTCATTTACATTTTTAATAGAGCTTTAGTGGAATTTAGGATTTTCAGTACATAAAGCAAATCTGCATTGAGGTCCCAAAGTATTAATAACAGCTGTAATTTGGCTGTATTGCATTACTAAGTGTAAAGTAAAATTTCACATTTGAAAATAAAAGTAGTTTTATGCTAAAATTTCATTATATATGAAATCACTGTATATCATATTAAATATTGAAACCAAATTTCAAATTGTACCTAATCATGAAGATAATAATTAACTGACAGTTACAGTTTATATTATTAATATGGCTGTACAAAGTCTGGCTATGACCATAAAATATTTGTCAAGACAATCTTTTGGAACGTGAGACGGTGAGCACCTGTCTTGCTCACATACCATCGCCGTGTGGACACCCAGTGCCAGGCTAACGGAAGGGGGACCATTTCAGGAGCCTTCCTGAGTGTAAATTGAAGACAGCAGAACTTGTCGTTAAAAGTGGCAGAGTGATTTGTGTTTATCGTTGTGTGCTGTCATACTGCTACTATAATTACAGTAAAAGAACAAAAAAGGAATAAACTGTGTGGCCCAAAGGAACGTGGAAACGAGGTAACTATGGATGGGAAAGAAGGGCGATGGTGGGGTGGGACCTACTGAGAGGACCCAGGAGGGGGTCTTGGTGACGGCTTCCTGACGTCCCTCGCGGACTCTGCAAGTCCTCTGACTGCAAGACCCCGCTACTGTCCAGGGTCGTGTTAGGGGAAGTGGGAGAAGTTCAGAGCTAAAAACTGAGAGTTTGGTTGAGCCTCTCTGAATAGTGCACTTAGACACCCAGATCTTTCCCCTTCCCCACCTGCCCAGGAGAAAGAGATTTAAATATTCTCCGGAGAAATTGAACTCTGACTTGGGATCTTTGGCCCAGAGAGGATGGCGAGGCTCTGGTTTGATATCAGGAAGATGAAGTGACACCAAGATGTCCCCCATTTCCTGAAGCTGTACACCTCTGATATGGTTTGAATGTGTCTCCCAAAATTCATGTGTTGGAAACTTAATCCTCAGTGCAACAGTGTTGGGAGGTGTGGCCTAAAAGAGGTGATTAGGTCTTGAGGGCTCTGCGCTCATCAGTGGATTAATGTCATTATTGCTGGAGTGGGTCAGTTATCCTGAGAATGGCTTTGATATAAAAGTGAGTTCGACCTCCTCCTTTTGCCATTGGATGAGAAATGCAAGAAGGCCCTCGCCAGATGCTGGCAGCCACACTCTTGGGCTTCCCAGCTTCCAGAACCTTAAGCCAGATAAATTTCTGTAGAGTATAAATTACCCAGTCTGTGGTATTCTGTTATAGCAGCGCTGAGTGGACTAAGACAACTTCCCATCACCTGTCAGCCCTTAATTAAAGGATGCTTTTATTGGGAGTACAGTATAGTATAGGTACAGCATGTAAGTTAATGCCTATACTTTGAGCCCACTGGTAGGCATGTAATACCCAAGCCTGCAAACCCTTGAGCCTCATTTTTCTTTTCCCCCGAGATGGGGCCTTACTCTGTTTCCCAAGCTGGAGGGCAGTGCCGCTAACTAGCTCACTGCATCCCAGACTTCCCTGGGCTCATATGATCCTCCCACTGCAGCCTCCTGAGTGGCTGCTCACCGCCATCTCCAGCTAATTTTTACAATTATTTTTTTTTAGAGATGGGATCTTGCTATGTGTTGCCCAGGTTGGTCTCAAAGTCCTGGCTATGAGTGATCCTCCCGTCCTGGCCTCCCAAAGTACTGGGATTACAGGTGCAAGCCACTTCACGCGATCATAGAGCCTAATTTTGAAATGGGAAGGGCTGCCAGAAGTCAGCAGCTGTTTGAGGAAAGCCTCGACCATTAGAGCTATACTAAAACAAACAGGAAAGAAGAACTTAGCGGAAACAGAGGAATGTGACATATAATATCATAAATATCCTCAGAGAGGAAAATAATTACATCTTTGAAACAACACAATGTGATAAAAAAAAATCAGATTCAGAGGATAGGAGACCTTGGAAATTAGAAGTATGATATTGGAAACAAAATCTCAACGGAGATTGGAGGAGTGGATATGTTAATAAGAGAGGTAAATAAAGAAGGTCTTATAAATAATGTCTGACTTGCAATCAGGAAGGAGCTTTATACGCATTATATTTAGAAATGCATAAGCTACTGTCAGAAGAAACAGATAAGACAGGAAAGGGGTAGCCCATTGGGAGCATGCCTGGGGCAGGCCTGCTATATTTTGTGATAGTCCTATTTGATCAAAAATAAACTATGTGCATTTATTGCTTGTATAAAAATTGAGACATACGTGTAATGAGGGATTTACTTTAGAAATCATTTTATTGATGGTATAAGAAATGCGGCACTAATACTTTCTTGGCAATCATGTAAACCTCTGTGAATGATTTGGTCTCCTAGTTTTTTTTTAGCTCTCTTTTCTCAGCATCGATTTCTTGCTGCAGTTAGGCATGGTTATCCTAACATTTTCTATACCTTCTGCCAGGCCTGCCAAGCTCTGTGGCTTTAGAAATCATCTAAATCATCACATTGTGCATATGAATTGTAAATATCCAGATTATTTTGAGGAAAATGTCTCCTCTGACATGACAGCCACGTATTTTCCACATTGCTAGTTATTATGGGGATGCTTTCCATTAGACATTTCACACTTGTGATATATTTAGCTCACTAGTAGTGAAATACAAATGCAAGCAACTGGGAATTCTGAATGAAGACTAAGAAGGAGCAGACTTTCAAGCTGAAATGGTCTCTTTCCAATATTTTCTGATTTATAAACCGCTTTTAGTAGTAAGTGGCTTCCTTCTGCTCTTCCCTGTCACTTACAACCATGGGTGGCTGTTACGGAAACATAGACTGTCACAGAATTTTAGATCTGGAAGATGCTTTAAGAGACAAATCAGTCCAATTCCTTTGCCTTGTCATAGAGGAATTTCACTTAAGGTGGGAGAAAATGAGTTCCCCAAGATCTAACTGCTCCTATTTGATGAGTAGGGGCCACACTCAGCATTCTTTCTGCTTCTTTGGGCTACTTGGACCTCAAGGACACTTCTGGATGACTTTCCTTCAAAGCTCTTTCATTGTTGATGGTTGTCTGGTGGATTTATACCTGGATAGGGATGCTTCAGGGGGAGTTTTAGGCTTATATGTACTGTGCGAAGTTGAGGGGGTTTTGTTAATATTTTGAAAGAGGTGCTAGATATACCTGTGCATTGGAGCAGGCAGATCAGGCTGACCTTGGGCTTAGAATCTAAGTTTTCTAGAGATACTAAAACAGGGATAGGGGATGAGGGAGAGCGGTTATGGGAGGAAGAAGAGAAGGGGTGCAAGGATCATTTCCTTTTGGTGGTAGAGAGTAAGTTGCTGAATATAACTGGAGCTGCTGAATATAACTGAACCGGCCAGAACCTGTCTTAATTTGTGTAAGAGAAATGCTGTGGTATTTGGCCTTCCAGAGAAATCCTGATAATGCAATTAGGGACCTTTGGCTGCCCTCCAGATCCTGCAGAGCTTGAGTTTGGTGTCTTCTCTGAACCTGTTTTCTGCTGGTCCAGCCCCTGGCTGTTGCCCACTGGCCTCCTAACTCCATCCAGCCTGACCTCTCCCTTCTCCTGCAAAGCTTTTTTGCCAGCTTGTGGATTTTAATCGGTGGCTGGTTAAAGCAAGTCACAGTAAGGTGTTAACGATTGCTCTGCTACTCTTCCTATAGGGTGTGTGCATATATTCACAGAGTTGAATCTCCAATTGGTAGGTTGGAACTAAGAAAATGTGTTATTAACAGGAGTGTAATATATTTGTATCCCTACCTGTCTGGTAACTTCCCTTTGCAAACTCAGGGGCTTAATGGTTCAAGGATGAGTCTTTTTGGAAAAAAGTGGGAGAGATTTCATCATATCAAGAATTTTCTTAGGAGTGTGTTGAGCAGTTGAATTGTTCATTAACAGTTAAATTTGCTAATGTCCCTTGAGAATTTCTTCTTGTATAATTGTCTATTAAAACCAAGGAAATAGTATTTTTGTTTATTGTAAAAATAGCGTCTTAATTTTTTTTATTTTGAATTGCTTTTTTAATGGAAATTTTCTATTCCTTTTCGTAGTGAATAAAAATATGTTCCATTTGAGGACTGAATTCTGATATTTTTCTTTTCCCCAAAAATTCCTTTCTAAGGGGGCCTGGTAAGTCATGCCTACAAATGATAAAAATCTCAGTAAACAGGTTTTTATGGTGTGATTTACTTCCCAACCTGATTCCAGTGTAGCATCACATAAAAGATAGAAGCCCCTTATCTTAACTCAAGCATTCCTTTCTGCTGATTCCTAGTTTTTTGGACAAATCCTAATTGGCTCTTTCAGCCGATTGTCAACTAAAGAATCCCTAAATCCACTTATGACTTGTAGGCCCCTGATTTGAGATGTCCCATTATTTTGGACCAAATCAATGTATGCCTTCCATGTACTGATTTGTGACTTTACCTGTAATCCCTGCCTCCCTAACATGTATAAAACCAAACTGTAACCCAGCCACAGTGGGTCTACTTGCTCAAGGCTTCTTGGGCGTGAGTCTGGGCGATGGTCCTCAAATTTGGCTCAGAATAAATCTCCTTAAATTATTTTACAGAGTTTGACTTCCTTTCTCTTGGAAAAATGGAAACAAAATGTAAATGTTTCTTGGTGCATCCCATGTTTATATCTCATGATAGTGATGTAGATTAGGGTTTTTATTCTTATTGATTTATTTATTTTTGAGACAAGGTCTCACTCTGTTACCTGGGCTAGAGTGCAGTGGTGTCATCGTAGTTCATTGCAACCTCAAACTCCTGGGCTTGGGCAATCCTCCTGCCTCAGCCCCCTGAGTAGGTGGGACTACAGGTGTGGTCCACCTGCTTAGCTACAGGGGTGTGCCACCATGATTTTTAGATTTTTTGTAGAAACAGAGGTCTCACTGTTGCCCAGGCTGGTTTTGAACTTCTGGCCTCAAGTGATCTTCCTGCCTCGGCCTCCTAAAGTGCTAGGTTTCCAGATGTGAGCTGCTGGGTTTTTATTCTTTACCCCCATCAACCTCATCCATTTCTTCCCCATGGACTCCTTTGGCAGTTGAGTGAAGCCAGAAAAATATTTTTAAATGCATAAAATAGAGTTCATGGCATTATAAAGGAAACCAGTTACACTGACATGCAGTTATCAAAATACTTTAAAAGCCCATTATAGAGTAACATTTGCTGTTCATTAGTGTATTTAATAACAAGCTGGGACAGTTCTGTTATACTGTTCTGAAATGGCGATGAGACAAACGATTTTTTTCAAGATGTCTGCTAGAGTTGTAAGTTGATGTGAAAATGGTTATGATTTTTGTTGGTGATATAATCAAAGCTGTTACTAATAGTGTGTTTTGTGACCTGCCTTTATAATCGAAAAAGATGCACATTTCTGTTAAAGGTTAATGAAAATATCTAATTGTTTTTCCTGTCCAAGTTCATGGACCACCTGCCTTGAAAAGCTGGTCAGGCTGGTCTCGAACCCCTGATGATGGTTTAAAATGAGTATTTGTTTCCTTAGACCTTGGCAATGGCAGCAGTGTGCCGTGAAGAGTGCTCTAACAGGGCTAACAATTCTAAATGGAAATAGCTCATTCGTGAGTGTCGCAGATACCAGGCACTGTACTGGGCACGGTCGACCACATTGACAAGCACAATTATGGTGTCTGGCCTCATCGACTGGGTGGTCTAGTACAAGCAGCATATATCAAACTGCAGAGCATACAATAGTTGTTTAATCGCTTAGGGGATAAACATTCTTCAGTGTTGTAGTGGCCAATCATGAGGGCCCTTCCCCAGGCCTGGGATGGCTGAGAGTGATCAGGGAAGACGCCCTTGAGGAAGTTATTCAAGTCAATAGCTCAAGGTGGTAGAGGGTGTGTGTGGCTGAAGGCAGAGCCCCAGCGTGGCCCAAAGTTGGCAGAGCTGGGCCCACAGAAAGCCCGAATGAGGCCAATGTTTGGGAGTGAAGTGAGCAGAGCTGTACATTGGCAGAAAGATGCAGTTTGCATTTCACTCAGTAGTATTTCTAATCCTGATTGAAGAGGCATCGTTTTACCTTTTAGTTTGAGGACATGTATTATTTAGTGCATTAATGGATGGATCGGTAAAAGCTTTAGGAATTAGTTTGGTGTATATAGCTTGGAAAGTAGATTGTAAAATTTATGAGAACAAGCTTTCTTGCAAGAGCCAGAAACTTAAAAAAATAATATTGTCTACTGTTAAATTTCTTAACATTTTTCCTCACCTAGATTTTTTATTTGGCTTGTATCTAAGGAAAACGCAAGGAGAAGTGAGGAAGTGCTTGGTTTCTCTGCATACGGAGCAATTTGAACAGTGGTGTTTGTAGAAATGCACACCTTGCTGTTCCTAGGCAGATAAATGCTGTCACACGTCTGAATTTTAAGGCGACAGGCTCCACACCTGGCAGACGCTCAGACCAAGCAGACCGGGATTGGGCTATGCACAGAGGCAGGAATGTAGCCATTCTGGTCGGGGCGGTTGGGGAGGGACTTCTCTATCCACGGTTCCCATACTGCTTGGCCCAGTTTTCAGTTTGACTCCATTAAAGCATATTCCTGAGCCGAGGGGTGCACATACCTTTGTGACTTCAGAAAGCATGCGCTGTTGGTTTGGGAGGACATGCTGAGCCCACGAGAAATGGAAGTGTCATCTGATTCCACAAATGGAGACGACGGAGAGTTCCAGGCAGGTAAAGAAGACTCGCTCAGTATGTTGTGGTTACTTAAATTTTCGCCCATTTGTTCATTGATAGGAAGCCGAGGCATGACACCATCCAACAAGAATTCGTGTGAAAATTTTTGAGTAACAGATTCTAAATTATTTTGTTGTCTGGGTGACCTAGGAATTTTTTAAAAAACATTTTTTTCTTAATAATATTATGAAATAAGATAGTTACATGGAAAGAATCTAACAATGTCAGTCATTAGAAACATTTTCGAAATAGGATTTGCTCTGCTTAATGAGACTTAGATTTTCTGGGAGAGGACCACGCTGAGCCTCAGCCTAGCACAGGGCCTGGCACTTAATGCATGTTTGTCGAATGTGGATGGACTGGGTCCAATGTCTAATGACATACCGTGAAAGTTATTCCATCACTTCTCTGCAATGGAAGATTTGCCCAGAAGTGTCTGTTGTGACAAAGTCATACGGAGTTGAAGTTAAACTGTAAGTGAGTTACGGAGCTGTAACCATGGCACTATTCCAAATCTCCAACAAGCGAGTAATGAATTAGCACTCCCGCATTCATTTAATTTGTCCATTGCTCTCTTGGTTCGGTCACTCGCTCTCTGTCACTGAGTTCATATCTGCTGGTGCCAAGTTCCATGATAGGCTGCTGGGAAACAGATAACTAAAGCCAGATTCCTGCTTTGGGGCTTCTGAACACAGCGATTCCGCACAGCGTGGTAAGGGGTATGTTGGTGACACATACCGGGTGCTGTGGGACCACAGATTAGGAAGAATGCAGTCCTGGAGTTTTGCTCTTCCCCTGAGGGCTCAGGGAATGTTTCTCTTAAAGAAGGGAAGCTGAAAGGGGCAGAGAAGAATGTGGAAGGGAGGAATTCTAGGCCGAGGGGAAAGTGCTTGTGAAGACAGAGCCTCAGTGAGTCACTCAGTGAGTGTGAATCACATGGTGAGATGCCACTTTGTAATTTATAACTCTCCTCCACTCACTGCCTATCATTGTCATTGTCCCAGCCAGCCTCGCTGGTCGGCTTTCAGCTCCGGGAACAGTCTCTGTGTCCAGGCTCTTTCCGTGCCTGGAATGCCGGCTCCTCAGCTCTTGGAGAGCTCCTGCTCCTCCCTCCGGGATAGGGCCTTGGAGTAAACGGCACCTCCTCGGAAAAGCCTGTCCTGACACGCAGCTAAAGTAGATTTCGTCCCCACCATCCACTTGTTGTTTGCTTCAGCAACTTGTCACCACTGCTCATTGCTTTGTTTACTTGTTTATTTACTGTAGTGTTGACAGGTCCACAACACTGTGCTCTGCTGATGGGGCAGGAACCAGGATTGTCTTGTTCACTATTGTACAATGCTGGTCCCATAGGGGTGAGAGATCCTTTCGTGTGAATGAATGAATGAATGAAAAAGTGTCATTTAAAAAACAAAAAAGCTTATAATGGATTTGCTATTTCTGTTTATTCATTAAAGTTTGAGGTAATTCTTAAGTAGGCACATAGGCTCTTAGGTAAGAATTTTATTCAAGGGTGAATAAAATTCACCCTTGGGTGTTACCTCGAGGTAGAAAATAGTGGGATTTAGTTTGAATCTTGAAAAAAAAAACTTGAAAAAAAACCCCTAAGGATTCTTTAAATTGAATATATACATATACATATGTATATATGTATATATTTGAGACAAAGTCTCGCTCTGTTGCCCAAGCTAGAGTGCCATGGCGTCAGCCTAGCTCACAGCAACCTCAAACTCCTGGGCTAAAGCCATCAGCCTTCTGAGTACCTAGGACTACAGGCACATGCCACCACGCCTGGCTAACTTTTTCTATTTTTAGTTGCTTGGCTAATTTTTTTCCTATTTTTTAGTAGAGATTGGGGTCTCGGTCTTGCTCAGTCTGATCTCGAATTCCTGACCTCAAGCGATCCTCCTGCCTCTGCCTCCCAGAGTGCTGGGATTATAGGTGTGAGCCACTACATCCCGCCTTTAAATTGAATACATTGGGAAATACTTGAAATTCTTGAGTTATTAACAAAAGAGAAACTCATAAGTTAAAAAAATTGAACAAGGTGTGTTGTTAAATCAAGCCATGCTTTATAGTAATTTTATAGTTACTTTTTACACTATATTTTTATTTGTATTGCTCAGTTCTCTGAAATCTTCTGATAATTTTGATGATTTATTCTTATCTGTGCTCTGAACACTTTATTCTTTTTTTTCCTTTTTTTGAGATAGAGTCTTTCTCTGTTGCCCAGGCTAGATTGCAGTTCTGTATCATTATAGCTCACTACAATCCCAACTCCTTGACTCAAGCAATCTCTTCTGCTTCAGCCTCTGCTTTAGTTGAGTAGCTGGGACTACAGGTGCACGCCATCAATCTCAGCTAATTTTCTTTTCTTTCTTCTTCTTTTTTTTTTTTTTTTTTGTAGAGATAGTACCTCACTGTTGCCCAGGCTGGTCTTGAACTTCTAGCTTCAAGCTGTCCTCCTGCCTTAGCCTCCCAAAGTGCTAGGATAACAGGCATGAGCCACTGCACTCAGCCTGAACACTTTATTCTATGGTTAATATTATTTTTAAACCTATTTTAACCTATTTTTAGCCTATTTAAACCCTTTAACTTATGTAATCAGTGATGTTCTCACACTGATATTAATCTTTTTATTCAATACAGTATTCTTATAATAGATATTTTCCATCTGTGGGCTAAATTTCATTGCCATTTTTTCCACTGCTTTTGTCCTTTCTTATAGCCCACAAAGTGGCTTCATGTCTATACCATCTTATCCACACTTGGATTTTTCTTCTACATGTCACACATGGCATAAGACGTATTTCTATAGTATATTATGAGCTATCATGTTGAATTAGATTACACAACAGAATTTATTTCTTTAGGAATGGCAAGTATAAAATGTTAGTGAAATGGCATATTGAAAGAAAGGAAGATATAAAGATGAATTGCTTAAATGATTATGATTGTTTTTCCCATTGGGTTTTCTCCAAATGAGAATTCCATGCGTAGATGTGTTGATCCCAAGGGGTGGCAGATAGGGCTCCTTAGTTTCAGCCAGGGATGGGGTGGTTTGCAGCTCCTCATTGTTCATCAGTGATATCTCTTGCCCTTGCCCTGAACCTTTTGTTCTCTCCTTGGAGAAATGGGAAAAAATACACTTACATTCTACCCTGCGGGTGAAATTTTGGTGATCTTTATTTGTGAAGAGGATTTTTTTGTTTGCCTGTTTGTTTCATTTATTCATTCAGCAAGTATTTATTGCCCACCTATGATGACTATGCTGGTCACTAGGCACTTAAAAAATGTCGTATTACAACCAAGACTTAAATTATTTGGGGGCAAACTATTTAAAGAGAGGACTCCCAAACTGAAAGAAGCTGTGTGTCAGCAGAGAAATGCATTGTGGTCTATTTGGTGGTATTTTTTTTTTTTTTTAACCAAATTGCTGCTGGCTATAGAAGGATGATGATTCGCACTTCTGACATCATCGCCTAATATTGGGTTTCTGTGCTTGGGCTCTTTGTGCTGCGGAGGCGAAAAGCATTTTGAGAGTCTTAATTTCACCGGAACGCCGCACCTGTTGCTGGCTATTTTTGCATGTGAAATCCAGAACCTACAGTCACTTGCTTTCATTTCCTTCTCCTCCCTGCTCTTTCCGGTGTGTGTGGGGGGGTCAGATGAGTAACTCTAGTGAAGAGTAACCACTTTCTTCCGTCTGGGCTATGATTTTAATGACCTCAGGAGCAGTCATATTGGATCTCGTTGTCATTCTGTCCCTGAAGGAGTCACATGTGAGCAGCCTGAAGAGTCCGAGGCGTGTTGCTTGTGGCAGGGTTGGGGACGTGGGGGGAGGGGGTTGGAACAACTTTTCAGCAGCAGCTGCTGCTACCTGACACCTGGAACCTTACTGCTATTGAGGAACATGTATTTCCTCTTGGCTTCATCTGATTTTTGGCCATGATTCTGAGGAAGAGAGGGAGTATTGTAAAGTATCATTTACTTTCATAAAAATAATTTTGTAATCTCTGGGCCTCACGCTGGTTCAGGCAGTGCTATTGCAAGCCAGGAAGCTGCTTTCGAAGGCACACGCTGGGGAGAAGGAAGGCTCCCCAGCCGGGACCTGGTGCTGAGGTTAGGTACACTCACAGCATGAATTTAGTGTTTTACTCAGTGTCATGAAACCTCAGTTGCCTCATTTTTCAAGTGAAAGTTGAAATATTGACACAGCTTACCTTGTAAGAATTTTATAGGGCATCAATGAAGATAAATGTGAAAGAACTTTAAAGCTCGGGGATCCTTAAAAGTGAATACTGACCAAATTATGTCCCGATGGCCAAATTTAGGAACATGGGTAGTTCTAATCCTCTACTTTGTTGGCAAACTCCAGGAAATTATTTTAGTCCAACTTTCCTAATTTAAAATCAACTCTGTTATATTTGATTTATTTATCCTTTTATAGATAGGCAGATTTACTCATGGCAGATTTACTCATGGACATTCATTCTCTGGAAGAGAAAAATGTTATGGAAAGTGAAGCTTTATGTGGAACGGCGCATAAATGCTTCCAACTTGCAAGCTCAGGAATGTCTTGTTCACCAGTGGGGACTGCCCTGGAGTAAGAGGACTCAGCTTTGGTTTTTGCCTTATTTCTAAATAATTTCTCCTTTGTATCTTCTGACAATGTTTCTGAGTTCCCTCCTCCTGTCTGCCTCCCCCTTCTTTGTGACTCCTTAGAACACTTTAATAATAGGCTGTTTGTGCATGTCTTGCCTTCTGCCATGTTCACTCCCACCTGTTTAGTCCGCCTCTGCCCTCTCCTTTCCCCTTTTTGCATGCTCTGGCCTGTCGCTGTACTTGAACCTGACCCTGAGGCAATGATAGAGCAAGCGCCTCAGCACTCCATCTGTAGCACATGGGTTGAGTCACCTTGCTCAGCCTGGGAACTGGCTCTCTTCACTCCTGCACTGCATGGAACAGAGCAGGCGCTCTGGAAACCTCCCAGTCAGCTGACTGGCTCTCCCAAGGGCTCCTGTGAGACTCAGGCCCTGGGAACCTGCTGCTGAGTCTCGTGGCTCATAAACGCTTGAGTGATAACCATGACTTGCATTCTCTATTCTCACTTGGTTACGTCCTGGGACCTCTTTATAGCATCATGGAAGTCCTGGGGCTGATTTAAAATGCTCCTGGTCAGTTCCTTGCCATCAGTTCTGCTAATTATTACCTGGATCCTTCATCTTCTCTCCACTCTCAGCCCTGAGTTGTCACAAGCCGATGATTATGCCTTTACCCCCAAGGTGACAGACATGACACTTGAGAGTCTGGGTGGGTGTGTCCATGTTTAGACAGGACTGTCTTTGTGTGCGTACCGGCTGCAGCTGGATCTGCACTGACTCTCGCATGTTGATACCCATATCATCTGGGGCCAACATCCTCGGATTTGCATGAGGACATTTGCATAAAGAGAAGTAGAACCTGTGATCCGGGTGAAGCTGGGGAATGGAGGGGGAAGCTGATATGGGGGGGGGGGGACTTTAATCTGGACTCTGGTATCCCCTGGGCAAGCTGGGTGATAGGAGACAGTGTCCAGGGCCTCAGCTGCAGAGAGTTAGCAGGAAGACAGGCAGTGGCTCAAGTTTTCTGAGGTGGAGATTGTCACTGCAGGTGGGTCCTACAGGATACTTGGTCACTTCTCTCAATTTATTTATTTTTTTAACTGCAGACACAAAGGAATAATCTCCAGGCGTTTCTTCTTCATACCTTCCCATGAAACTTGAAAGTTCTACAGCTATCTAGAAGCTAGAGAACTTTTCCTTACAATGCCAACAAAGGCGCTTCAAGAAAACTCCCTTGCTGTCCTTCACAGCCCAGCAAGCTGCCACTTGATTTATAAAAACAGAACGTGTAGACAGTTCAATAAAATCACCCCCTTTCTTTTTTTTTAAATAATATTTAAAAATTCCTCTTTCTTCTTAAAGTATTTGTGTTGCTTTATTCATGTCTTTTACTGTCTCCTTAAATAACTCTTCTCGCCTCCCTGAAGCACTCTGACAGCGCTGGCCTTCCTGCCCCTCCACTGAGATGTTTGCAGCTGGGGTGTGTGTGTGTGTGTGTGTGTGTGTGTGGGTGTGTGTGTGGGGGGGTGGGGAATCCTGGGACCTCTATCCTAAGGAGCCAACAATGGAGGGTTCCGCCCGTGGCCCTGGCAGACGGATTCTGCCTCTCCAAAGTGACAGCTTCATGCGGCACCCATGTAGTGTTGCTCCGTTCTGCCACAGATGGCTGTCAGCCACTAGATGCCTCGCCCTGGTGGGTTCTGGGCAGTTGCCACTTCTGTTTGGAAGCAACACTGCCAGTGAGAAACCCTGTCACACACAACAACACCCCCCCACACACACACTCCCCAGGCTCCCAGCCCTCTGTTGTGACAGGACAGTCGCCTTGGGAGGGAACCATGAGTTCCCCTCTTAGCACCCTGCTTACTGCTCCTGGTGCAACTACTCCCTCTCCTACCCCCTCATTAAGGGATTCCGTGAGATTGTTTCTATCTCTTAATCTCACTGAGCTGGTGCAGCTTTCCTGAGATAATTGTAAGAAAGGTTATAATTTAATCCTGAAATACAGCTTCTAGGACTTTTCCATTTAATTCATTATTCCAAGTAGGTGTCTTTGTCTGTTTGCATACGAGAAAATGAAACTAACACTTAAAACACGACTTCTTCCCCTTCTATTCCCCCCTTTTATTCATTACTTAAAGTTTATGTCTAAAGTCTGCCTCTGTGGTTGGGGATACTTTCTAAGCTCCTCAATGGCGGGGACTCAGCTTTAATTCTCTTTAACATAATTTTGTTGATGATAGTGTCATTCAATTCCATTAATATACTAATATGGAAACAAAGGCATGATTTCAGATTTTATTTATATCTTCATGCTTTGGAAAAACAATCTCATGAGAAATCCTCAGTCCATTAAATACCATCTTTGACATTACTTTTTTGGGTTTGCTTATTTTTTAAAAGAAGTTTTTCCTGGCTTTTGCTTTTAATAATTGTTTTAACTATACCAACAGTAGCATCCTGAGTATTTTTAGACACGTGTTGTTAAAATCCTGCGAAAATTCTTTTCATGTCAACATGTGGGATTTAGTTAATAATCATTATTGTGATCAAGAACTGTGGTAGAATTTCCTAGCTAGATGCAAATGAATTAAAAAAATCCCAACATGCTCTGTGATTGTTAGAGAAGTTGTATTCTAAATAATATTACTCTGATGAAAATATTAAAGGTAGTACCTAGATTGTGAGAATCTTGAGGCTAGACTATGCCTTTTTCATTGCGGCATCCTTCTTGGCTGTAATGCCATGCAGGTGGTTAGTGCAGTCGGGGGATGGGAGGGCAGGTGAACCTCATGGAGGATATTAGATTCCATTCTGGGATGGGAGACCTTTAAGGACTTTGAAGCTAGGCATTTGTAGGTACTCTTGAAAAGTCACTCTAGGGAGCTCTGTGTGAGGGTGATTTGGAGTGAAGAGCTCCTAGAGGCAGAGGGAACATTGCAGGTGGCTCTGCCAGGAGACCAGGTGGAAGAAGGTATGGGGTTGTGGGGGGTTGTGGGCAGGAGATGGATGAAGCTGTGGCTTTCATAGGTACGGATCCACCATCCTTCATCTGCACTTACGACATCCTAAAAGAGCTCTGAAAACCAAAGGGTATTTTCTTTGTAATTTGTTTTGACAGTAAAACCTGAGCTTGGGCTAAGCTCATTTGATGATGAAGCCTGACCTGAACAGCTGGAGTTCTTTTAAAACCTTTACTTATTCCACTCACCCTTCATTAAACATACGTATTTGCTGCAGAACTATTAATATTCACATGTTTGATTAGGAGAAATTGCCCTGGATCTTGCTGGTTTTCTGTTTTCCATGTAACATATGACTTGTACTTTATAACTTTTCTCAAATGGGAGAAAGTTCTGATTTGGCAACAGACCTGGCCCTAGGGTTTTGGACAAGGGGTTGTGAAACTCTATTTGACTTGTGTTTACACAAGATAAGGATAAGGATAAGGATGGAGACTGACTGATGATACATGGAGAGAAGAACTGTGAAGGCAAGTTTCCAGGAAGACTCAAAGTTAATGATAACACTACTTCCAAGGGAAGGAGAACTTTGGGAGGGGCATCAGAAATGTTCATTAGATAAGGCACTCAAGAAAATCTTGAGTTTTTGCAATATGGCTCATATTTCAAAGGGGACAATTGGAGGAGGACAACTGGAATTTGAAAGATAGTTGTAGATTAGTTCATAGTATGGCATCCATGTTAATCCTCTGGTTTTGATGATTGTACTCTGGTTACATAAGATGGCAATATTTGGGGAAGCTCAGTGAAGGGAATATGAGAACTCTGTGTACTATTTTTATAACTTCTTTTATAGGTCTCAGATTATTTCAAGACAGAAAGTTTTAAAAAATGAGAAAAAAATTGTTCGTTGTATCAGGAAATGTCATCATCCAAGCTACTTTTAAGTAGAGAATATCTATTAGTAGGAGTCAGTTTTCTTGGAGAATTTGAAGTCTACAAATTAAAATCAAGTAGAATTTCAAAGTCAGGGTTTCACCCTTTCCCATTTTTTTTCTTTCCTTTTTCTTAAAGCTGACCTGGTGTCTATCATAAGATTAATTTCTCATTTTCTGATCTGAGAAAAATGTATGACTGCAGCTTAAGTGCATAAAGAATAGTTACAAAACAAAGCTAGTAGTGTCTCGAGGGTTCATGGGAAGTGCCAGGACTGGTCCCTTGCATTTGGTCTCTTTGGTACTGGCGGGTGTGGGTTGGCTCTAGCTCTAGCTTGCTGCTCTGCAGGGTCAGGTGTAGGTTGATTATTTAGGACTGACAGTTATAATACGATGTTCAAAGCCAAGAGGGTTTTGTAGATAACAGGAAGAATGAAGTAAATGTGAACCTTTAATGGCCAAGGTCGGCTGGCCAGGGGTTGGTGGTGCTGATGGTGCTGGGTGTGTGTTTCCCCCCTGGAGAGAGGATTAGTTTCCAAATGCCTTTGCTTCAGTCTCTCACTTTGACACCACCTCCTGTAGTTTCGGCTGATTTGTTTTGTAATTCTCCACTCCAACCCTTTCTTTCCTTTTTGATGAGAGTAGACCTAGGCTGGCAGCCAGTTGCTGTTGAGCTATAATAGAGCTAGTGGTATGAACAAAATTTGATTACAGCTGTCAACACCAGATTGAATAAGAAAGCGCATACCCTAGACAGATACTTGCAACATAAATGGTCTATTGATTTCACAAGAACTAGAAATGAGGCCACCGTGTAATCTAGCAGAAGAACGGATCTGTGAATAGAGTGGGTTCTGACATTACAGAACAGTTTTAAAAAGTGCCCCCTCCTATTAGATCTTTTTAGAAGAACCTTCAGATAACTTTTGATGAACTGATTGTAGCTCCTGATTTTCTTCACCTTCAAGTATTTACAGAAACTCCAATGAATGGTTTGCTTTTCCTGCATAAAATCTAGTTTAGAAGTTATATTGGTTTTTACAGACCTTATTTGCTCCTGAGCTATGATGCCATTTCCATTTAGCTTAATATGAATGTTTTAGAAATTTCCCACAATGGAAAGTTCCATTTGACATATGAAAGTTCAACGGTCAGTTTCATAGTTAGCTGGATGCCAAGAAATAACTAAAACAATGGATTACATGGTGCAGCCTTGGGACATGGAGAATTTTTTAGAAGATGGATGAAATCACATTATTAATACATGTTGCAAGGCCTGAGGCCTTACATTGAAAAGTAAAGAAAAACGTTTTTATTTTTTTTTTTAAGTTAATAGCCTTTTGGTATTTTCTTTATTGTGCTTTATATAGATTTTGTTCCGTTTAGTTTTTTTTGAGGGATCAGAAAAAATTAAATCTTAAAATAGGATGTTTTAGAAAAGAGGTTATTAACATCATGGTATGTGAATTTTTTTCAAACACGATGAGGTTTGAAAAAGTGATAATCCCTTTGATTTAGATTTTTTTTTTTTTTTGGATAATTACTTTCTCCTAGTACCACACTTTTGAGAGGGAAGGGGAAATTATTGCTCACTGTAGATCCTGTCTTTTTCTTCTTGTTGACTACCTTCAAAATTTGAGATTCTTAATCTTAAATCACATCTGGTCTAAAATTTGTTTCTATAAGTAATTATGGCTATTTACTTACAAAAGGCTGCCTTGATCATACCTGTTTCTATCTAAGAAGAAGACACATGCAGAAAAGCAGGTGGAAAGAACCAATTTATAAAGATTGAAATGTCATATTTACGTTTAGAATTTCATTATCTTACCAGTTTGCAGAAGCAACCCTTTGATAGAGGAAGAAGGGCCTGGTTGCTTTAGTAGCCTCTTACTAGACATAGTGATTTGACGCCAGAAAGTTTAGCTGGCATGAACCCATACAAATCTACCAGTAAAAATGTTGAAATTCTTTGATACTTACTAGAAAATAGCCACTGTCAAAGATGGACACCATAAAGATCTCACTTCTGCACTGTCGCAGCATCCATTCTGTTTAGGTGGTGCCCGTGCCTCACTGGTTTTTTTTTTTTTTTTTTTTTTTTGAGACAGAGTCTTGCTCTGTTGCCCAGGCTAGAGTGCTGTGGCAGAAGCCTACCTAGCTCACAGCAACGTCAAACTCCTGGGCTCAAGCAATCCTTCTGTCTCAGCCTCCCAAGTAGCTGGGACTACAGGCATGCGCCACCATGCCTGGCTAATTTTTTTGATATTTTCTTTTAGTTGTTCAGCTAATTTCTTTCTATATTTAATAGAGACAAGGTGTCACTCAAGACCAGCTCAGGCTGGTCTTGAACTCCTGAGCTCTAGCAGTCCTCTTGCCTTGGCCTCCCAGAGTGCTAGGATTACAGGCGTGAGCCACTGCGCCCGGCCTTGTTTTGTATTTTGAATATTTAGTGCTGCCTATAGGAATGGAGACATTTTTGGGCTACTGTTAACTGAGTTTTGATAGCCTTTAAGAAAGTAGAAATCAAATCACAGTGAGATGTCACTTCATACCCACTTGGATGGCTATGATAAAAAAGGCAGGTAATACCAAGTGTTGGTGAGGATATAAAGAAATTGGAAGCCCCCTGTACACTGCTGGTGGGAATGTAAAATGGTGCAGTCACTTTGGAAAACTGTCTGGCAGTTCTTCAAAGGGTTATGCATAGCGTTACTATATGACCTGGCAATTCTACTCCTTGATATATATATATCCAAAAAAAGTGAATATATATGTTCATAGAAAAAATCTGTACACAAATGCTCATAGCAGAATTATTGGCATTAGCTAAAAGATGGAAACAATTAAAATGTCCATGACTCGATGAACAAACAGGTAGAATGTGGTTTATCCATACAATGGAGTATTATTCAGCCATAAAAAGAAATGAAATAACTATACATGCTACAGCCTAATGAATCTTGAGAAGATTATGCTAAGTAAATGAAAGAAGCCAGTCACAAAAGACTGTGTACTGTTTGATTTCCTTTATAGGAAATGTCCAGAATAGGCAAATCTATAGCGACCAGAAACAGATTTTAGTGGTTGCCTTGGGCTGAGGGGTAGGGAGAGGAAATGGAGAGTGACTGCTTTTGAGGATGATAAAATGTTCTAAAATCGATTGTGATGATGGTTGTACAATTCTGTGGATACACTAAAAATCATTGAATTATATACTATAAATGGGTAATTGTATATTATGTGACTTACATATCAATAAATTTGTTACCCAAAGAATATAAATATGATCTGTATCACTGTGCTTTTCGCAGTGTCTCTCCTCGTAACGGTCCTAGACGAAAGGTGAGGTGACTACTCCCATTTTACAGATTTGGAGATTGAGGGTTAGAGAGAGTATTTTGCCAGAGTCACACAGCTTCTTGTCTAGAGAAAATATAGAGATAAGGAGGAGAGTGGGACAAATATTATTTCCCTTTTCTGTTCCTCCAGGAAGAGAGATGCCTTTTAATTCAAATCAGTGTGTATCCTGACAAAGATACATATTCTGTGAAAATCTTTGCTAACAAGTAGAAAATTTAATTTTGCAAAATTTGATATTGCAAAGCAAGAAAGAAAAATAATTAAGCAAGGACCAAGAAACTAGTGGAGATAACATGAATGATGCCTTTCTTTGTTTTTTGCACGTGTGTGCATAGCATGTGCAGAAGTGATAGCAAGAGAGCAAGGCAAATACCTGAGAACAGAGTGGGCTGGAAAATATGAGTAAAATTGTTACCTCTTATCTTAGACTTCTGTGTGGTTGAGCTTATTTTTGCCGTAATAACAATTTCTAAGGGATGAAGAAGAAATCCTTTTGAGTTTTGTTTCCCCAAGTTATATATAGATACTAAAGTGAAATAATAAGTCCAATTTATTCTTTGAAGTGTAGTTAATATGTAACCAAACTCTTCAGCACAGTTGTATACCCAGGGCTAACGCCTTTATTTATACACCTAGTGGGTAGGGGGTGGGTGGAGGTTCCTTACCAGCTGACGCTGTCAAAACAGGAAACAAAGTAATAATCTCTCTGTAGTAGATCAGGAACATTCAGAGGCCCATAGTTGTGACAATTAAAAAAAAAAAAAATTAAAAAAACAACAACCCAATAACAACAAAAAAACTACCTAAGGAGTTTTCACTGGCTGCAAAGTGTAACTTCCTGTCGGGTATTCAGAGGAGGTTGGGTTGGGTTTAGTCAGATCCTTTCGTGGGAAAAATAAAAGCTGCTCAAAAAACAGGACATCCCAGTGTGCAGTTCGCAGGCTGCTTTTGTTGTCCACTTCCTCTGCATCTTTTTCCTCGTTATCTAAGCAGATGTAGGTGATGAGCGGGCCGGCAGCCACCACGTTTCGCTTGAAAAAGTGCAGGTTTGATTTGCCAGGGCATGCGGCTCTCCAGGCTTGCAAGCGATCACCAGGTAAGCTCATCGGCTTGCTTGACTCTCAGCCAGTGAGGTTTTTGAAGGAGGACTGTCAGTGAAGACAGGGCTGTCTCATTCACTGACTGAGCCCAGTTTGTTAAGTTACAAAGCTGCTAACAGCAGGCCAGGCTGGTGCTGGGACAGAGGGCCTGTGCTTCCTGATGTCACTTGTTGTGGACTCTGAATAGTGGAAACCAATGCTGTCTGCTTTAGTAATTCTCTGCGAGAGGGGAAAATTTGCCGCAGTTACCGGCTTCTTTGGAAAAAGCATTCAAAGAACCTTAAATTTGTTGTGACCAGTATGTTTCACTTTATCTCCCTGTATTTTCAAAGTAGTTCACTCTGTATTCACTATTTACGGTCATATAAAGGAAGTTTCCTCTGGGGTGCTGAATATTGTTAGACCTCCTCCCATTTTTGTATTTGATTGACTCTGCTGGTGAAAAAGGCATTTTATTTTTTGCAATATATGGTCGAGAGCTGAGACTAGGGAGGGCCAGACATTTGTGCCTTTGGGGCCAGTGCAAATGCTGGGGTTTTTGTTTTAATTCAGGTTTCCCCGTGAGAAGTGGAGATGCAGAACTTCACATAGCCAAGGTGTCATGCACTTTCCTCTCACTGGCGTTTACTCCTAGGGTGACTTTGTTTTTCTGATCAGTTTAGACGTCTGTCCATGTCTTGTTGTATGTATATTTGTGTGTACTGATCACAGGAGTTTTTGTATGGGAAAAAAACCCCAGGTGATGTGTTTTCTTTGGCCTTATATATCATGCATGAATGTTGTCGCCATGAAAAAACTTTGAGGCTGGTAAGAGTTTTTTAAAAAATGTTTTTCTTTTTCTTTTTTCACTTACTCTCCCTCTTAATGTTTTCTTTCATAGCTCCTGTGAATGAGGTGGTAAGTGTGTAAGCATTGTTCTCTATGGAGTAAATTTAAACTAAAATGTTTGGAGCAGCCCATATTTTCAGTAAATTTGGTTTCTTGGACAAGTGTAATAGGAGACTGGTGTGCTAAACTTCTCTTCGTTGGCTATTACTTTCCTCTCTTAAATAACCATGTGGTCCCAACACAAAACCAAAATACCTTTCAGGGACCTGAATTAAAAACCCATGCACAGGAGCGGCAATTGCAGCATGTGTGTTGTTTCAAAGATTTCCTTGGACTCTCACTTAATCCTCTTTCTTTCCCTGGCATTAATAGTCTCCGTAGTTTGCTAGTCTTTGTCTTACTGCTTTGCTACAAAGGGTCTGGGATAACTATAGTGGTTGAAATGAGAAAACAATTAGAAGAAAAATAGAAACTTTTAAATAGTAAGTAGACTTTTAAATGAGTGGATTACAGTGTTAAATATATTTAAAGGCTGTGCTGGTTGAGTTCTGGTTTATTTAGATAGCATTCTTTCCTGCCTTGTGACCAGGCAGAAGGCTTTAGGGCAATAGAAAGCATTTATTTTTAATAAAACATATTTCAGGGCATGTTATTTTAATAAAAATAGAAAACAAATGTGTACATGGTTTCAGATTCCACAAAGGCCTACATTGTCTTCTCATTGGTTGGCACTTCACAGTATTTTTTTGTGTGTCCATAGTATAGATCTCTGTAGTGATCTTGTTAGAAAATGTTAAAATTGGTTGGGCGTGGTGACTCCTGCCTGTAACCCTGGCACTCTGGGAGGCCGAGGTGGTAGGAGTTTGAGACCAGCCTGAGCAAGAGTAAGACGCCTGTCTCTACTAAAAATAGAAAAATTAGCTGGACATGGTGGCACACGCCTTTAGTCCCAGTGACTAGGGAGGCTAGGGCAGGAGGATCCCTTGAGCCCAGGAGTTTGAGGTTACACAGCCTAGTCTGTGCTGATGAGCTATGTGCTGTGAGCTATGATGACGCCAGTGTGCTCTACCTAAGGTGACAGAGCTAGACTATGTCTCAAAAGAAAAAAAAAAGATGTTAAAATTAATGTTAAAAAATAACATTGGCTGGGCATGGTGGCACATACCTAATCCTAACACTTTGGGAGGCTGACGCAGGAGGATCCCTTGAGCCCAGGAGTTTGAGGTTGCTGTGAGCTGTGATGACGCCACTGCACTCTAGCTGGGTGACAAAGCAAGACCCTGTCTCAAAACAAACAAAACCCCAAAATACCCCCAGTATTTTCACTGAATGTCAACAATAATGTAGCTGAGAGAGACCAAAGTTTTTTTTTTTTAAAAAAGGCTTGCAAATGTGAAATACAGTACATTATTTGGAGACATTATAGGACATTTAGGCATCTATTATTGCCCAGATGATTTATGTCTGGAAGTTGCCTCTGCTCAGGAAACCACTCTGGGAGGCCCTGCTTATCTTGCCATCCTTCCTGCTTTCCTGCCGTTCTGTCAGCCGTTTCCTCTTTAGATGGATGGGTTAGAAGAGTCACAGCCTGGGCTCCCATTACAGTCCCCAACGTGCTGGAGCCCCACAGCCAGAGACCCTGATGTAACTGAACTGAGGCCTTGACTGAGGAAGCTTTGTCACCGCTGTCCCCCAGCACCTAACTGTGTGCCTGGCCTCAGTACCTGCTCGTGGAATGAATGAATGAACTCTGAGCAGCAGGAAGCTGGGAGAACATTGGATAGAGTTTTAGTTTCAGTCTGTGCTGATGCAGTAGAGTGTGGTATGTTAGACTAACGTTGGTTATCCTCTGAGAAGATGTGACCAGGAAGAGCTCACCAGGAACAGGCGGTTACTCTGGGTGAACATTGAGTAGACCTCAGAGAAGAGACAGGGCTGCCAGCTGGTGGTGTCTTCATGAGGCAAGGCAGGTTGAGAACTTTGGGAATAAGAATTTTATCAGGGGCTGGGTGTGTGGGAACGTGGAGGTGAGGCCAGTTGGGGACACTGCCAGGAGGCTCTCCTGAGCCATGCATGGCTCATTCTTAAAAAGCTCAAGTTTCTTGTGTTGGAACTCCAGGAGGTTTATAACCACTCCAGGTTGCTGAGATCTTCGATAATTTTTATTCTTTCCTCTATTTAGTCAACACTTATTAGGTACCTACCTAGTAAATGCCCTGCTCTGGGGAAGGTATGGGGATATAAAAATGAAGGTGATATAGTTCTTCCCCTACAGAGGTGAGGGCCTGGGAGGGACAAAAAGAAGGTGAATACAAGGTCTGGTGGTGGCCTGACCCCATCAGTTGACTGTATCTAAATAAAGGAGCACAGAATTTGGAGTGATACATGTAGTGAGGTTTGTCTGGGAGAATTTCTTAGGACTTATGAATTTTTTGTTGATCTTAATGTTTATAGAGAAAATGACTTGGTGGTTAGGAAGACCAGGTAAATATAATTTGCAAAGACACAGGAATCAGAATTGTTAACTTGGGAGAAAAAGGTAGAGAGCGATTTGTTTGAAATAAAAGAATTTTTTGGGGAAAATGAGAAATCTGATTAACATCATACTGAGGAATTCTTCAAAGGATGGGACATGGCCCTTAAGTCCTGGGTCCCAGTTACCATGAAAGTCAGTGAACCTCTGAGATGGAGTCTCCCAACCAGTAGAATCCCCCAGGGGGTTTGTGGTCAGGATTTATGATGTAACACTTTTTAAAATACTTTGCAAGCTATCGTAACAGTTCCAGGTAAATAAAAGGAATACAATTAGTTCTGTAAAAATTATGAAAATCTAGTCAGTTGGTAATGGGCTTTGCCTGGTATTTCAAGTCTAGGAATAGGAAATCAAACGTATTCATCATGGTATATGGCTGTACACCCTGTAATCTTTTTAGTGTATTTTTTCTTGGCATTACTTGAAAGGCAAGCTTTTAAGTAGTCTTGGATCTGTTTCATGTTTTCACTTGGGTTCTTTGACCCCTACATAAAGGGCACCAGATGCTTCCTATTGTAACTGTTCTCAAATCCACTTGTTGGAGGACCACTGAGGCGGCTGGTGTGGGAATTAGATAGGATCTGGGCACAGCGACTCCCTTGCTCCTGCCCCAATATTTTCTCCTTCATTCGAACAGTTCAGTGACCTGGCAACTCAAGTAGTTTTTTCCCACTGAACTAGAACTTTCATTGTTTGCAGAGGAAGATGAGTCATAGCCGAGTTCTACCATTGTGCTAAAGTGAAATTTTAGTCTAGGACTGAAGGAACAGGGGCCAAACTTTCTGTCTAAACCAGAGTATTGACTCTTGGGTTATGAGCTGGGCAGGAATTGTTGTGGCCCTCTGTAGAGATGCTCTTAAGTAAAAAAAAGTATTTTATTATAAGAAAATTTTGACCCCAAGTCTAATTTTTGGTAATGTATTCAAAACATCTTTAAAAATACCTTAAGTAATCAGACTCCTTCTTTAAAAAAAATTCTGCACAAAATTTGGAAAATTATACAAAGTCGAAACTTGTCATTCCCTCTCTCCTGCCATAACCATTGTTAATAGTTTTGTTTGTCCTACTATAATTTTTTCTGTGAATATACAAATATACACCTTTATGTGTAAGCAAAGTTGTACTTTTCTGAAGCAAAATCGAAACCCATCCTATATTAGTGGCATACCACTTAAAAAATTATTAAAAACTACCTGTGTACACGTATCTTAGCTCACTTGAGTAATTGCTGGGACAAATATGCTTTTACTGTTAAATTGCCATCCACAAAGGATAGAGAAATTAGAAGTAGTATATAAGTGTTTGAACTTGCATTTCTTTCTTGTGGAATTGAAATTCTCTGCCTGTGTTTATTGGCTCTTTGGATTAATTCTTCAGGGGATTGCCTTTTCATACATTGCCCATTTTCTTCTGTTGTTTGGAGCCCTGACTTTTAAACTTTTAATGATTACAAAGGAAATTCCTACAAAATGGCTTATTTTGAATGACTTATTTGAATTTCTTTTGAGTTTTAAGATGGCTAACCACTACCTTAAAAGACAGACATTATTTCCAGATCTCTGGGACAGAGATTTAAGTCCTTGGACTTAGATTCTGTATTTCCTCTTTCTCTTTTGGCTGGTGTGGAAGCCATCATCATCCCAAACTGGACTGAAACTAGTAATTATTTAGGGGCCCTCACTATTTTATTACATTTTTTCATGTACTGATAAATTATTTTCAGATGGATAGTAAATCCCAGATTTATTTCTGGAAAATCCCATTTTCCATATATTTTATGGAACATGTTAGAGTTAGCAGAAAGAGGCTGTGGAGTCAAGCTTGAAATTAAATCCCAAGTATGCTATATCTTGAGCCTCAGTTTCCCCACTTGCAAATGGAGATAATGGGGGTATTGTAAATATTTAAAAGTGTATGCAAAATTCCTTGCACACAACTTGGCAAATTGTGGGGAGGATTGTAATATATGGTGGCTATTTATGTTAGTAGAAGCTTTCAAGCTAATACAGGAAAAAAGACATCTAGATGCTAAATGAGGATAAGACGTTAGTTTAAATGAGGTTCCATATGCACCATCATATTGAAAAGTCATCAGTTTGCCCTCATCCTTTGATCTAGATTTGTTCGTGATTTTTCACATTAAAGCATCAAGGCTGTAATTCTATGCTGGGCTCATTTAACCACAGATCCAGTACATGGCAGGAAATAGCTATATGGGACAGCAAATGGCCTGCAGTTGCTTGGAGGATATCTCTGTGGCAGGGTGCCCGAAATGTTTTGCTGGTTTCAAAGTTCACTATCATTTGTTCAGAAAGGTTTTTATTGTTTGCAAGCAAGCAAGGCAAGCAAAGGAAAAGGGCACACTGCTGTCTCCCCTGTGAGTCTGTGCTGCACGACCTATTTGCCTTTGGTGCCTTATATAAAAAGCTTTATTTAGTCTGCCGAGGGTTATTTCTCCAAATAGAGGAGAACTGTCATAGTAGTCTGGAAATATGATAGATTTCAGCTGAATGCCGCTGATCCAGATTCTTTGAGAGACTGGGCTATATGGTACTGGTAAAATCGGTACCTTGCACAGATTCTTCCAGGTCACTTGCATGTTGTCAGTGGAAATACCTCATCAGGGAGCGATCCACTTGGCCCTTTGTGCAGTAAGTCCTCCTATCACACCAACACTGACCCTTTTCTCCTGGCCCAGCCAACCTCTTGCTCAAAACCTGCTGCCAGAATCTGTCTCCCGGCTTTTGACCTGGCCTATTTTCTTGTTGACTCCTGGATTCTCTGCCTTCAGCTTCTGCTTAGATTCCTTGGCAATAACTCCCTTGCTGGTTTTAGTAGCTCCTGGATTGTGTTTGGCAGAAGAAATTTATTCCCCCAGCAGATTCACTTTCTCCTGAAATAACGCTAACCCACCCATGCAATCTGGCATCTGCCAATACTCTTGAGAACTGTTAGTTAGTTGTTAATAAATATTTATTACCCGACATAAATGAGTGTTGCGACAGGAAAAGGATAGTCCTTTTATTTTTGTGACAGTGGTTTAAGGGTCTTTTGGGGATAGAGGAGAAAAAAAAAATCTTGAAATAATAAGAATCATTGTATTTTATCTTTGCCCATGTGAATTCTTCAAAATAATGATTGAGTTTTATCTCTGCTCATATGCATTAAAAAAGGCAGGGTGTATTTCATGGTGATGGATTTTAAACTGGGAGGCTGGGGATATTTTGCAGGTGGGTTGAGGAAATAGTTCTCATTTCCCCTTTCTTGTCCTACTGGACCCTTCTTATCTATTCACCTTCCTATCTACTTCTGCTGTTGCAAGGAGAATCTTGTGTTTTATGATGAGAATTTATTTTGTGGCTAAGTGAAGTGTGCACTATTTTTTAAAAAGTCCTTGAGAATGCATTCTGAGTATTCACTGAATTTGTTGCTAGGTCTTATGTTGCAAAATTTCTGAGCAATAAAATCCAAATAAAATAAAAAGGTGTTGAAGGTAAATCTATGTTTTGATTACGGAGATAAATAATTGACATTTATTTACCATAATTTGGAAGTCTTTCGGTAAATAGTATTTGCCTGATGTTTTATGACAAATCATTATTATCATATTGGGTTTGCATGAGGAAGACTGTAGGCATTGATTTCCCTGTAATTTTCTAAGTTTTCTCAACTATTTATGTTTCTCAAGTAGACTAGTGCTCAGTTTTCTATCAACTTCAACCATGCTGCACCTGGTTAAGAATTAAAAGTAACGAGAGAGAAAAAAAAGAGCATGGAGCCAAAATAAATGACTCAGTGAACATTTATTGAGCACCTGCTGTTTGCTGGCTTCTGTGGTAGTTGATGGAAGTATTGGGGTGTTTTAAATCTGCTTTTAAGCATAATGATTCTACTCCCTGGCAGCCCAGAGCCACTGTGTATGCCTTGAAGTCTGGGCACAAGGATTACGATGGACATTTGCTCCCTGGAGTGTGCATTGCACACTGGAGTGTGCAGTGCAGGCACATCGGTGAAGCTTCTAGATACTCATTTTGTGACTGTTTTCTTATTTCACACTTGAGTCTCAGCTTCTAGACCTAAAGCAGTAAATTAGAAAGGTAGTTGGTGTGAGTCTTGCTGTAATTTGACACCCTGACAATAATGAGATATGCCTGTTGACAGGCTGATTGTAGAGGAGATGAAAAGAATAAAGAGCAGCCCCAAAAGTTCTCAATATAACACTATATTTTACCACTCACATAGGCCAACATTGGAAAAATAATTAGTGTGTGAAAAAGCTCTTCTACTGAGATGACCACTCGAGTTAAGGCAGGCAGTTTGGTTTTCTGGGCTGCAGCATCCAATCAGGCTCCAGAATCTTGTTTTCTTATTTTGTGGGACCCAGCTGGATTAAAATGAAGCCCCTTCTCTGGCCCTGGAGTGGCCTGAATTAGGCTTATCTGTGCTGCAGTTTCTAGCTGCTGGGGTTGGTACTTTGGAGCCAGTGTTCAGTGACTTGCTCTTGGTACGGAGCAGTTCTCTGGAAGCAGGATGTGTCCTCATGGTTCATTGTGCTGTCAGATCACCAGCAATTCACTCCTATGGTCAGTCAACACACTCTTCCTGGGAATTCTTTCCTGATCTCCAAGTGTGGGTTGGGTACCCGTCTTCTCTGCTCCCACATCTTCCCTGCCAGAATCAGATTCAAAGATTCTGAGATATGTTCATCTGTCACAAAACTTATGATGTGCTATTGATCAACGTTTTTGAAAGCATGGTCCATCACTGCAAGGGGGGGCTGGAAACCTACATTTTAATAATCTCTCCTTGAGGTTATTGTATGAGTTTGAGAAACTCTGATTTAGACTGTGAGCTTGTGGACGTCTGTTCTTACTTGTCTTTGGATCGTCAGACCTACCCCCGCTCCTGGTATGTTTTAGTTGCTCAAAAAAAAATTTTTTTTTCTTTTTGTTCAGTGAATGTGATAGAATTCCAGCCAAAAATTTATGGAAAGCAGGTCTGCCTATGGAATCCAGCATCATGGTCAAAAGCCACTTGAATGATTGACCATTTTTCTTTATATTGTTTTGTAAATCAGTAGTATGTGAAACTGAAAATTTAATATGGATATATAAAAATTAGCTTTCTTGTTTTCTTGCCTAAGAAAATATACTGTGTCTATATTATTGCATTTTACCTTTTTTGAAATAAACTTTTATTTTAGGGTAGTTTTACATTTGCAGAAAAGTTGCAAAGGTGGCACATAGAGTTCCTGTAGACCTTGCACACAATTTCCCCCATTGTTAACATCTTACATTACTCTGCTATCTTTGTTACAATTAACAAACCAATATTGATACATTATTATTCATTAAGTTATTATTAATAACATTAATCAAAGGCCTCCTTAAGAGTTGTTGTTGAAGGTTTATAGATTTATAGATGAAGTAATGCTTATAATATATCCCTAGTTTTGAATTTGAAGCATTTTTGAATTTGAATCCTTTGAGTTTGAGCATGAGAATTAAAATTCAAAACTTTTGTATTCTTACATACAGTCATAGTTGCAAATAGATCCACAAAGCAAATAGGACGATTCTTGTGAAAATTAGATTTTTTTCAGGTGTTGTCAGCCTTCCAGAACTTGGAAATTTCAAAGGTTACTTTCAAATACAGATATACTTGGTTAATATTATCTGTATTACTCTATATTAATGAAAATAATGACTTACATCTCAGGTTTAGTTAGACATGATACTTGTTTTAATTATTTATAATTTATAGTATATTCAGGCAGAGGTACTATATAGGATATTTAACAGACTGGCAAAGGCCCCAGCCAATCAGATTGATGTCCAAATAATCAGAAGTAGTGCTGGCTGGTACATGTGTCTGTCCTGTTAATGTCTAAAATGTCCTGAACATGTCTCCAGACATTGGCAAATGTCTCCTAGGTGACAAAGTTAATTCTAGTTGACAACCTTGATATTAATATAAAGCAGTTAGAACATCTTGGCACAGCTCTAGTAGGTGCTTTATAAATATTGTGATTATTATTGTTGTTGTTGGTATCTTCTTTGATTTCAGTTATTTATTTCTGATCCAGCTTAGCAAGACACATTAGGATTTCTTTCTATAGTTAAATAACCATATGTATTAATAATAAGGTTACATTTTTTGATGATAAGATTTACTTAAAATTTGTCAGAGACACATACCATATGGTAGGAAGAAATACAAGTTCTGTTCATAAGGGAGGTTTTCAACTTTCTTCCCTTTCCCTCACCTGGCATCTTCCTTTCTGACGTCGCTGCCTCTAGAAAGGCAGGCCCATAGTAGATGTGGAATTTGGAGAGCAGTTGTTCTTCCAGACTCCCTCACACTCACCCACAGCTATTGCATTGATAATGGCTCAGCGAGGGTAGGAGCCTGCATTTTGGTTCGTGCCAAATTCCCCTCATTTCCCCATGATGATATGTTATTAGTATCCTGATCCCTGTTATTTGCTAAGTTAATCTGTGCTTCAGGGATCTCAGAAGATCACAGCATTTTGTTTTCAGTGACTTCAGTTTGTAATATGTGCTCTGGGTAGGTGAGAATAGACTTAGAGACATTGGAGCCCAACAATTTAATATCTACAAGCAGTGTTTTATATTTAGCCTCCCTATCCATTCCTCTTCAGTGTCCTAGAAACAGATGCTTAAATTGTTTAAGCTTCTGTTACTGATGCTAGGGTATCCATTTTCCTATTAACAGGATTAAGATTTCTTTTTTAATCCTCAAATCCAGGAGAACAGAATAGTCAGTGGGATATGAGGATCAGATAAAAATCCATCCGTGCTAGAATCATTGAGCTCTGTACTTCCTGTGGAAACTCTGAGAACCTTATTATTTTCTTCCTTTGAATTGAAATCACTTACCTGTTTTTGGCAAATAGTTTATTTGCCAATGTTGGTTGATTGTAAAAATAATTTTTTAAAATGAAATCCTGTTGGTTAAATAATTGTTAAGTCTGCTTAGACAAATTAGTAAACTTATTTGAAAAGTAGAGCAGATATGCATAGTTCCTTGCTATAGGGAGAGGAGGAGAGGTAGGAGCCTGTTGTTCCCTAACGTCCCTTTTGTCCCCACGCATGCTTTATACAGTATTTTGATTCCAGTACGTGGGCTCCAGAGTCAGACTGCCTGATTTGGAATTCAGGTAGTTCCTTTTCCTGGCTCTGTTATATCTGGACAGGTGGCTTAACTTTAAGTGTCTGTGATTTCTGCTGAAAAATGGGGACAATGAAAGCATTTACCACATATGGACATAGTGATCCTTGTAAGAAGCATTCAATAAATATTGCTCATAATAGCGACAACAATGACGTTACTACTACTAATGTTACTGTTACTATTAATAAATTGAAAATAACAGTTTAAATTACCTTATATTAAATTATATATTTAATATATTTAATTTGAAGTTTAAATTATCTTAACATTTTAAATACCATAACAGTTTATATATATGTGTATATATATATATACACACACACACACACTTTTATATCATAAAGTTGCTAAAATGAATCAGGTTTAGCTGACTTGAAATCCGATTTCTTTTGCCAACTCTCTCTAGATGATAGTGAGCCACAAAATAACAAAAGGATAGAAAGATAATACAAAATTTAGGTTACTTAGTCTTACATTGAACAGTGTTACGACTTCAGAATTTAATGTACCAACATGTGGTGCTGCCCCACAGAAATCCTTCTTCCTAATTTCTTTGTATAACTATCTTCTTATTCTTTTAACTCTTGTGTTTTTAAATAGTCTTTATTTCATAAAAATTCTAATCTTTAAAAAAAATTCCAGTATTAAAAAACATTTTCCATCATCTTAACACAGTAATAACTTTCACTCGTTATTTTCCCATTTAGTTTCTATATTCATACTTAAAAATAATTGTAACTATGTAATATTTCTAATATTTTCTTCTGTTGTTTTAGTTTTATATACTTTCATATACATTTGCCATATTTCTAGTAGGTAATTATACTATAATTTATTTAACACTTTTCCTGTTTTGGGGTATTTAGTTTATTTCTACTTTTTCAACATTATGGATAACAGTGCAGTGAAAAATATCCTGATTGATCTGTAAAATGGAGATAATATAACAGAAATACTGTAGCATTGTTGTGAAGATTATATAAGGGACTAGATAGAAAGCAATTTTCTCAGTTGTGACACTGTTGACATTTTGGGTCAGATAACTCTTGTTTTGGGAGCTGTCCTGTGCATTGTGGATGTTTAACAGCCTCATTGGCCTCTACCCACCAGTGGTGACAAATAAAAATGACTCCAGACCTTGCCAGGTGTCTCCCAGGGATAAAATTGCTCTCAGTTGGGAACCCCGATATAAAGTTGTTAGAACAGCCTGGTACTGCTCTAATGAGTGCACTATAAATATTTGCTATTATTATTATTATCATTGGTATCATCCTTCATTTCATTTATTCATTTCTGATAAATTCCTAGAAATAGAATTTCTGGGATAAGAGGTTTAGTTTTAGGGTTTATATAAATATGTCAGTATCTCTGAGGTCCAGCCAGTATCTAATTGTGAGTACTCAAAATATTGTTTTACCTTCAATTTCCGTAATTACTTGTCAAGATAAGCATTTCCTATATTTCTTTATGTGTATAGACACATTTGACATTTGGAGATTCTGGTAATGGCCTTTGTCCACTCATCTTTTTTTATTTTTTTACGCTGCTCTGCCACCCAGCAGTTCAAGTTGAGAAGTCATACCCTCGATGGCCGTCTTTAGTACATGCCATACTTGACCTTTTAACAGCATCTGAGCAGAACTTTGATTGAGGTCCTTTTGGATTATTGTGTCTTTACCAAACAGTACTTTGCTGTTTTGGATTAAGACACAGTAATTGACAGTGTCCCATAATATGAGACCTTTCAAAATTTAAATGTAAGGTGACATCCTTTTATTTTTTTGAAGGATAGTTTTGTGGGAAAAGAGCTCAACTTTATATTTAGTGATATGTGTCGTATAACAGATGTGGTTGCTTCTGGTTTAAGTATCCTTTTGGAAATAATCCTAATCCTAGCTGTGGCAGAGGCTCCTGGTACCCCTACTCCCTGTCTTCAGTTCCAGCCCACTAGGACTTCCAGCTGCAGACGCCTGCATTTCTTTGCCTGAGGGTGTTCTCAGGCTGAAAAAGCTCACACCCAAGTCTGGCCAGAGGCCCCAGCCCCCACCAGCCCGCAGAATCGCCCCACCCCAGCCAGTGACTACTCGAGTATAAATTCTCCAGCTCTCTTGTATCTCTGGTTGGCTGCCTTTGAAATGAGCATTTTACACTGGGTCTCTGAGTTCCCTCCCAGTTGGATTTCAATTCAGTGTCAACTTGCTCGATAATGACTCTTTTATTGGCCGCTTGGCCCCTTTTCCTTCCCTGTCTCCTTTCCTTATTCCCTACCGTGTTACCAAAATAAACTGCTTATGCAGGAATCCTTGTCTCAGGGTCTGCTTTTAGGGGGAACCAAACTAAGATCAATTTTTTCTTTCACCGGATTAAAAGACAAGGAAAGATCAGACAGGAGAATAGAAATATTTTGAAGACCTGTCTGTATAGGAGGTAGATGAGTTTAATTTCATGGATTCAAGAGACTGGAAAGTAAATAAATATTCTTGTTATGCTACTGCCCAGGGTGTCCTAAGAAAAAGTCTCCAGACTGCATGATAAAGTTAAAGGCATGGCAGGATGGCATTTCATGTCCCCAGCCTAATGTGACTTCCACCCATTTCCTTCATACCAGAGATTGACTCAGGAGCTTTCTGGATTTCAGAAACTCTGGTTTTTAGTTTGTGGCTTTCCCCACATAGAGACTGACTAATGTTAGGAGGAGGGAAGAAAACCCCACCTCATCTGTTGCTCTGCTAATTTTGTCCCTGATTTTGAGCAAATTCTTAATGCCTCAGTGAAATATTTTTAGCTTGGCAGGTAGGTCAATATTAATTTTAATTGCAGCCTTAGTTCAGAGGGCTGTGTTTGAGTTAAAACCATCCAGGAGTTGAGGGAAGAACAGATGGGTCTATTTCTGGATGCTAAAAGGACTTTTGCAGGGCTGAGAAGGAAAGTGCCTTTTTCTTAGAGGCACAGGTTGATTGCTGTGATTTCTTTGTTTTCATTATGCTACCACTTTCTTACTCAAAATTAAAGAATAAAACCAAAGGCAAAATTAACCATAGTAATCATAACAATGATGGCACCAAAAAAAGAAATGAATAAGATATAGAGTTGTAAATATTTGCTTTGTTAATTAAAAAAATCAACTCATTGGAGCTGATTTCTGAAAAGTCAAGTTTGTCAATGCAATCTAATACCGTGTTTACCCGAAAATAAGACCTACCCATAAAATAAGCCCTAGCAGGATTTCTAAGCATTTGCGCAATATAAGCCCTACCCCGAAAATAAGACCTAGTGATGGGCATGGCTATGCAGCATATCCCATGCATTTAGTTCCAGAGCGGTAAAGAAGATGAGCAGCCCTTCTCATCTGCCCCATGAGAGCTCTATTGCTCAACATGAGAGATTGGGGCCAATGGTTCCAAAGGAAATAGAGTCTCAAGAAATTCAGGATGGAATTTGGGGTTTGTAGAGTTATGATGATGTTTCAGAAGAAGACAACCTTAACTATATTTGAATAAATGTAGATCGTTGTGCCGTACTTAAAAAAAAATAACACATCCCCTGAAAATAAGCCCTAAGGTATCTTCCTGAGGAAAAATAAATATAAGACCCTGTTTTATTTTCGGGGAAACACGGTAGCTGGATTTCTTTAAATGGGTGGGTTGGGAATGCTGAGATCCTGGTGTGGGTATCCCATGCCAGGGTAGAAATTTCCCCCTTGGGCACTTGGAGAAAGAGCCCTGTGGGCAGGACACTCTCCTGTTTGCCTGGGACTCTGGCTGCTGTCTTCTGAGCTGCTGACTTTCTTTTTTTTTTTTTGAGACAGAGTCTCACTTTGTTTCCCAGGCTAGAGTGAGTGCCCTGGCATCAGCCTAGCTCACAGCAACCTCAAACTCCTGGCCTCAAGCAATCCTTCTGCCTCAGCCTCCCGAGTAGCTGGGACTAGTGGCATGCGCCACCATGCCCAGCTAATTTTTCTATATAGATTAGTTGGCCAATTAATTTCTTTTTGCTCAGGCTGGTTTCGAACTCCTGACCTCGAGCAATCCGCCTGCCTCAGCCTCCCAGAGTTCTAGGATATAGGTGTGAGCCACTGTGCCCGGCCAAGCTGCTGACTTTCATTGGGACTGACTCTTCAGGCTGCAAACCTGTAGGAGCACTTGTGTTAAAGCCACTTAGCTGTTTTGTTTCCTCTCCAGCCAAAAATTGAATATAGTTTCTAAATAGCTGAGGTCATTGCATGGTCGTCAGTGACCTCAGCGGCAAGTGAATGTGACCCAGAGTGACCCAGAGTGAGTGTTGGCCAGCACAGGTTTCACATTTTCCATGTGAAAGTTTTTGCTTTGTTGTTTGTGATTAATACCTGGACAGGATATAAAGCCAAATGATTTCATTGTTGAATACAGACTTGAAGGGCATGAGAAACTGCCTGTTCAAATTAAACTTTGCCAGGACGTAGTATAAAGGTCTGCATCAACACCTGAACAGCTTTAAAAATAGGCAGAGAGGCTGGGGACAGCCCCTTATGTCTGTAATCCTGACACTTTGGGAGGCCGAGGTGGGAGGATCACTTGAGGCCAGCAGTCCGAGACCAGCCTGGGCAACACAGTGAGATGCTGTCTCTACAAAAAATTTTAAATATTAGTTGGGAGTGGTGGTTTGCACCTGTAGTCCTAGCTACTTGGGAAGCTGAGGCAGGAGAATCACTTGAGCCCAGGAGTTTGAGGTTGCAGTGAACTGTGGTTGTGCCACTATACTGCAGCCCCAACAACAGAGTGAGACCCTGTCTCTAAAAAAAAAAAAAAAAAAAAAAAAAGGCAGGGGATAGAGGGAAAAAAATGACACACCATTCTTTATATGATGTGAAAGTTGATTTGCATTTGATGTTGTGATATCTTGGGTGCTTGTAACAGATGACATGAAACTGATGGGTTTGCACTATGAATTAGCACTTTAAAGCAAAGGGGTATTGAGGGTCTACTCTGTGCTAGATTGTTCAGAATGAGTTTGTTGCACTAAGAAATGTGGTCGGAAATTAACTGCAAGTACACCTATTTTGTTCATAGCTCAGTTTTTCTTAAGTTTTGTGTTATATTGGTTTGTTATGTGAAGTATGATTTTGAATAAGCTTCTCTGTCCTTAGCACTTTGAATTTTATTAATGATTTTAAAAGAATTTAATGGTGACATATAGTAATTGATGGACGCCCCAAAGTGCTTAAGTTTAAAAGTAGGGAGACCAGAGAGTGTGAAACACAACGTCTTACAGAACTGTGTTTTTTGCTTATCTTGTTTTCTAGGCTTTGGACTCAGAAGTTAGGAAAAGATCTGTTCATCTTTACTTTTCCCACTTGAATAAGGAACAATTAATTGCCCCTGATCTTACTGAATTATTTCTACACATATGTCCATTTGTATAGTTGAGTTGCCACAAGAGCTAGCATCTATAACTTTCAAATCATAAGGCTAGAGTCATTTTGAAATCCACACACAGAGAGCTTGGTTTGCCCAGAACTGGTGTGGTGTAAAATAGTTGAGAGCTGACTTGGCCCGGTTGGGTTCTTGTGCTTGCAATGTTGTTACTACTTGCTTGCTTTTCAGGTGGGTCTTGAATCTCCTCTCTCTGCACAACTTCTAGGCCCTCATTCTCCTGGTGGGAATTTGATTGTGTGGTAGCAATAACTGCAGATGGGCAAAGACTCTTCACTCACCTAATTCCCTTTACAGTCTTGAGGGCACAGCAGTAATAGGTCGTGCCTGTAGGAAAGTGTGCTGAATGCCATGCTAGGTAGGCACTTAGCCCTGGAACATATAAATGGACCTGAATTGAAAGGCGGTGGGTGATGTTTGGAGGTTTTGAGTGTGAGGAATTTTGTGATCAAAGGCAGGCTAATCTATCAGAGGTGTTTGTTTAGGATGCAAATAGGCGGAGTTATTGTAGGACATTGAGGGCTAAGTATTGAGGACCTGGATGTTGAGGTTGGTAGGTTGAGAATATCTTGGCTCTGTTGAAGAATTAAATTGAGTTATGGCAAAGCTCACTTCATGGACTTTAATATTTAAGATTCTGTTGCCAAAAGCTGAGCTCACTCTTGTTTTGAGTGTACCTGTGATGGAAGGAGCTTGTGTGTGATTCTTCCCTGTTGTTGGATCATCACTGTCAGTTTCTAGATTGGGAGCTCAGCCGACACCTGGGGAAATGGCTTCTGATTGAGACCTGTTTGTCCCCACTCTCTCCCTTATGCTTTCCCCATGAAAGGTAAAAGGAGTGATTTGGGTTAGATGTCCTTCCTTTTAGGTCAGTTTGGGTGGGATTATCCCTCGTGCAGGTTTGTATGTCAGTGCTGATCTGTAGTCTGGCTCAGCTGGGGCTGGAAGCTCAAACACCTACAGCTTTGCTGTGCCTGCTTTGTGTTTTCACTTCTGATTTGCTACTGTGTTTCCTAGTTTGTGATCCCCAGGCAGGGATGAATGACTGAGAAATGTTGCAGGTGAGTGAGTGAATTAGTTTCCTTTTGTGGCTGTATCTAATCAGCACGAATCTGGTGGCTTAAAACAACGTACATTTATTATTTTACAGTTCTGGAGGTCAGAAATCTGACATGGGCCTCAAAGAACTAAAATCAAGCAGGGCTGCATTCCTTCTGGAAGCTCTGATGGAGAATCCATTTCCTTGTCTCTTGCAGCTTCAACAGGCTCTCCTGCCTTCCATTTAGAAGGGCCCTTGTGATCCCATTGGGCATACCAGGATGATTGGAGATAATCTCCCTATCCTAAAGTCAGTTGATTAGCAACCACAATTCCATCTGCAACCTCAATTACCCCCTGCCATGCAACCTAACATACTCATAGATTCTTGACCTTAGGGCATGAATGTCTTTTGCAGGGGGAGGAGAGAAGGGTACATTATTCTGCCTACCATAGTGGCTAACTCTTGATTTTTCATTTCTTTTAAAAAAAGAACCTCTGCAGAAAGAATTTAGACTGGTGGATAATAATCCAGTCATTCCTGCTTGTCTGAAATACATTTTATCACTTTCTTTTGGCAGCTGACTTAATAATTAATTTTTAAAAAATAATGTTAGAGGAAGCTTTTTTTGTTCTTGTATGTTACATTATGATGTGTATGTTTATCTAATGATGGGAAAAAAGGGAAGGAATGACTCAAGTACTTTCAACTTCAGGGACAGCAGAGGATGGAAATTCTGGAATGGATCATGAAGGGCAGACTGTTAGCTTTGCTATCACAAAAACGTGCATAAACCACTCATGATTCTTTACTTTTTACACTGGATTCTGAAGCCACATACTTCAGTTACTGTGATTTAATGGTTTTCTCTTAGTGTCATTTGACAGGATGTTATTATGGAGAGATAGCCACCATAGTGTTCAAGTGTATTTGGGAAAAAAAGGAGTAGCCAAACTAAAAGCCGAGTTTAAATGGTTTTTTGTTTTTTTTTTTTTTTTTTTTTTTTTTTGGGCGATCGGTGGATTCAATGACCTTTTGGTCTGTGGAAGGAATTTATTTTCTATAAATTCAAATATTATTATGATAGTTGATAGAGATTTTAATTGCCTCACATTCTACTTATGACCCAATAACTTAGACAGTGTGATTATGACATGAAAATAAAAGTCAATGTATTAAAGTAGTATAATTCATGTTAATTTACTTGGCAATTTCGAAATAATTTTTATCTATGTTTTAAGAAGGGAATCACACATGAGTCAAGGATTTGTTAAGAAAATACTTCCAAGATAATAATAGATAAGTTACTCAGGCCTGTCACTTTTTCTTTGTTAATTTTATAGATATAAATTAAATTTTATAGATATGATCTTTTTCTGACTCTTCCATTATCATTGTATAGACAGTGCAGTTGTTACTGAATAATATTTAAATTATTTAGAACAATAGAATATTGTAGATTTTAGAATATTTAGGATAATAAAATTTAGAATAATTTTTTTAAAATGTGCATTTCTGAAAAACTCAAGTTACTATTAGAATCAAACTAGGGTTTTGTTATAGACAAATAGAGATAGTGACAGCATAATAACCTAGTAGTTTAGATATAACCTGAATCTTTTGCTTTTTGTGTGAGGGCTAAGAGAAAAATTCTAGGATGTGAAATCCCCTATGTAAGAAGAAGTTTGTGTTTCTTTTATTACTAATAATCCTTAGTGATCTAAAGATTGAGGTCCTATAAGCTCATTGCTATTTTCGCTTTTCATTTCCTATAAAGGTAAAGAATCGTACAGGCTGTTGGGAATTATCCTAGACATTTAAGAGCCTGATACTGGGCATTCATTCATTCCCTCAGTTTCTTTATTCTGCTGTGTGTAGAGAAAAGAAGGAAAACTGTGGCATATAACAAACAAGAATGACATTAACTAAAGGAACATTGAGCCTTGTACATAGTAGATGGTCAGTAAACAATTTTAAAAGGAATAAACCTAATAACTTGTTTGTATATGTAGGTTTTTATAGGCAAGATCCACCACCCTCCTTTTTTATTTTAAGAAAGAAGTTTGTATTTTCAAGGAAAGAGAAACATATCTTCAACATTAAGTTCTATACATCATCATAAGCTTTTAAAAAAATAGGGTGAGTTTAGTGTCAGCCTGAGAATTACAGAGCAGGATTGAAGAGAGAGCTAATGACTATTCTTCTGTGATTTAGAAGGTGTCTTTTTACTGTGTTTGGCTTAAGAGATTTTGTTTTGCTTGTTTTATCCTTTAATTTCTGTTTTGACCTTTCATAAAATGAGACCTTATGGTCTGTTTAAAGATAGTGTTCTTAAATTTTTTTTTGGATCGGAGAGCTATTTAAAAATTGATGAAAGATATGGAATTTCTGCCTCTACTCAAATTCATATATGCAAGTACATGTATTATTTCTCTCACAACTTTAAGAAGTTTGAGAAGTCACTAAAACTTATCCACATATGTTCATTTGCTCATTTTATTTATGTATGTTCATTCATGTCCATGGTTTTTAAGTTTTGTAGGTCCACCTGTCAGAATACTAGTCTTGTTTTTCTTTCTTTTTTTTTTTTTTTTTTTGAGACAGAGCCTCACTTTGTTGCCCAGGCTAGAGTGAGTGCTATGGCATCAGCCTAGCTCACAGCAACCTCAAACTCCCGGGCTCAAGCAATCCTTCTGCTTCAGCCTCCCGAGTAGCTGGGACTATAGGCATGTGCCACCATGCCCGGCTAATTTTTTCTAAATATATTAGTTGGCCAATTAATTTCTTTCTATTTATAGTAGAGAGGGGGTCTCGCTCTTGCTCAGGCTGGTTTCGAACTCCTGACCTCGAGCAATCCTCCCGCCTCGGCCTCCCAGAGTGCTACGATTACAGGCGTGAGCCACCACGCCTGGCCTCTTTTCTTTTTAAACAAAATATTACATATATGTATTTAAAAAGTCAAACATTTCATCACATAAAAGTTATACCCTACCCCCGGGGGTGAAACCCTCATCATTAGATGATTTTTTTTTTTTTTTGTCTGTATGCATTTACTAGCATAGTATAATATGAATTTATATTGCTTGTTTTTAATAAATACAAGATAATGTTATTTATATTGTTTGCAGATTTGTCTTTTTTTTGTCCTTAGCTAAATATATTGAATCCCTTTCATGCCAGTACTGGTAGATCTAGCATGTTCTTTTTAACCACTCCATTACCTTTTATTTAGCATGAACATAGTTCTACAGACATACTAAAATTATTTTCAGATAAACATTTATATTTCACATAGTTGGTGGCAACAATAAGAAAGAAGGAGGGACTGGTTGGCGTGACATCTTAGTTTCTAAAATTCTACTTTGTTCACCATCTTAAAGAGTGGTTGTGTAGGGCTGGGGGAGGCATACATTTTGAAAACAGGGAGTTGTTGGCTAAGAAATAGGCCTCCACCTAACAGAACACCCACTGTGACTATTTACAATGTTTGAATCTCAGCAAAAATACCACTTGTATTCTGATTCCCTTTGTTTCAACTCCGTAACTCAATAAGAGTTTCCTACACTTGAAAAGAATAGACACTGTTTAGAGGCCAAGTTTTGCCTTCCTTTTAAGGCTGAATGTGCTTTATTTTAAGCTACTCTTTTCTTTTCAAGTTAGGAAGGGCCCTCTGGTATTTCTATGTAAGACATCAATAATACTGCTTCTTTTTAAGTTAATTATTTTTATTCCTGCTTATTTATTTAGTGCCCATTGCTATAGCATCTAATGAGTGCAGTGTTTCTGTCAGTACATTCTACAGATGCTTGGAGGCAGATTGCGTGGGTTAAACTGCTCAAATTCTTATTAGCTGTGTTTATTAACTCTGTTTCTTATCTTATTAGCTGTGTATATTAACTCTGTTTTCTCATAGTACTACCTCATGGCCATTGTGAGGACTAAAGACAATGCGAGTGAAAAGGCAACCCAGAGAATAGGACAAAATATTTGCAAATCATGTATCTGATAAGGGTCTAGTATCCAGAATATATAAAGAATTCTTATAATTTAATGATTTAAAGACAAATAACCCAATTGAAAAATGAGTAAAGGAATAGATACTTCTCCAAAGAAGATAGACTAATGCAATAAGCCCGTGAAACGATGGTCTACATCATTAGTCATTAGGGAAATGCAAATCAAAACCACAGTGAGATTCCACTTCGCACCCACCAGGATGGCTATAATAAAAAATATGGAAAGGAACATGTGTTGGAAAGGATGTGGAAAAATGAGAACCTTACGTTGCTGGTGGAAATGTAAAATAGTGTAGCAGTTTTGGAAAACAGTTTGGCAGTTCTTCAAACAGTTAAGTGTGGAGTTATCATATAACTCAGCAACTTCTCTCTAATTTATATACCCAAGAGAATTGAAAACATATGCTCACATAAAAACTTGTACATGAATGTTCATAACAGTTTTATTCATAATAGGCAAAAAGTGGAAACAGCCAAAATGCCCGTCAACTGATGAATTGATCAACAAAATGTGGTCTTTCCATACAGTGGAATATTATTTAGCCACAACAAGCAGTGCAGTACTGATACAAGCTGCAATGTGCATGAACCTTGAAAACTTAATGCTGAGTGCATGAAGCCTGGCACAAAAAGCTTCATATCATATGATTCCCCTGATATGAAATGTCTACAGGAGGAAAATCCATAGAGGCAGAAAGTCGATTAGTGGTTTATTAGGCCTTGGAGATGAGCAGGAATGGGGAATAACTGCTGATGGGTACAGAGTTTCTCTTTGGGGTGATGAAAGTGTCTGGAATTAGACAGTGATGATTTTTGCACAACTTTGTGAACATGCTAAGAACCACTGAATTGTGCATTTTAAATGGATGGGCTTTATGATGTGTGAATTATATCTCCATTGGCAAAAATTAAGGTAATAGAAGGGAAGTGGTACTATTTGCCTAAGCATGGTGAGCATTCTGTATGTATTAGTTACTTTTGCTGCTACTATCATCTTCATTATTACTTAAAAAAAGATAGTTTTCTTCAAATCTCGTGCTTGCAAAATATTTCCAAAGGTCTGCATTTGTGAACAGGTCCTGGGATGGAAAGCCTTTGAAATATTGTGGGTGCATGTGTGTTCCCCATTTGCTTACACTGCATCTTCTTACTATAAAATAAAGTACTTCTTGGCAGGTCATATGGCATTTATAGATTTTTTTAAACTCTCTTTCGTTTGATTTATCTAATTGAACACTCTCAACTCCTGTGATGGAGAGAAAGCAAAGAAACCAAGAATAGGATATTCCTAAGGCTGTGGTCCTCAACCCCTGGGCTGCAAACCTGGACTTGTCAGTCCGTGGCCTGTTAGGAACTAGGCCACACAGCAGGAGGTGAGTGGCAGCCTGAGCAGTTGAAGCCTCATCTGTATTTGCAGCCTCTCCTCATTGCTCCCATCACTGCATAAGCTCCGCCTCCTGTCAGATCAGCAGGGGGATTAGATTCTCATAGGAGCGAGTACTGTACTGTAAACTGCCCATGTGAGGGAACTAGGTTACACATTTCTTGTGAGAATCTAATGCCTAATGATCTGATATGGAGCTGAGGAGGAGCTGGGGAGTGGCTGCAAATACAGATTATCGTTAGCAGAGAGATTTGACTGCACAATAAATGTAATGTGGTTGAATCATTCTGAACCCATGCCCCCCCCACATCATGGAAAAATTGTCTTCCATGAAATTGGTCCCTGGTGCCCAAAAGGTTGGGGATCACTGTCTTTAGGAATTCCTCGATCTTTTCTTTTGTTGTTGTTGTTGAGTAATTTCAGTTTATTTCATTGAATAAGGTGAATATTTTACATTTGTTAAAAACTCTATACTTGGCCGGGCGCGGTGGCTCACGCCTGTAATCCTAGCACTCTGGGAGGCCGAGTCGGGTGGATCGCTTGAGGTCAGGAGTTCGAAACCAGCCTGAGCAAGAGCGAGACCCCGTCTCTACTATAAATAGAAAGAAATTAATTGACCAACTGATATATATAGAAAAAATTAGCTGGGGATGGTGGCACATGCCTGTAGTCCCAGCTACTCGGGAGGCTGAGGCAGTAGGGTCGCTTGAAGCCCAGGAGTTTGATGTTGCTGTGAGCTAGGCTGATGCTATGGCACTCACTCTAGCCTGGACAACAAAGCGAGACTCTGTCTCAAAAAAAAAAACAACAAAACAGGTCTACTTTGTTCCAGGTTATTTAAGTGGCTTACAAAAGTACATATAACAAAATAAAATAAAAAATGAATCAATGGAGATAAAACAAAAAAGAGCTTGGATGTTAAAATGTAACTAAAGGTAAATACACAAAAGACATTTGAATTCCTCAATCCTGATGATGAAGTTTCCTTTTTATGTTTTCCTCACAGTTAGACAAAGAGTTTTTTCTTCTTTGGGGCAATAGCTGCATGGTATGAGACTTACAGTAGTACAATATGCTAACATAATCACAGTTGGATGTTTTAAAAAGTATTTTACATAAAATGCATGTGAAAATGGACTCTCTTCTTTACTTGGTTATCTACAATTAACACTTGGATGATGTTTACTAAATGTGTTGGCCATACATCCCTAAACACAGTGATCCTTTTAAATCTATTAACAGATGAGACTTGGGGGCATTTCATGGTTTTAAAGATTAAATAGTATTTGTGCAAGTGTATACACTTTTATAAATCATTATTTATAAACATGTTACAATATTTGATTGTGGCTAGGGAAATGCACATTGGCTATCTAATAAAGATCTAAAATTGAACTGGGCTGTAACTTTCATTTCTGGATTTCCTTCCTCAAGCTTAAAGGGTATTCTAATTTCATTATTATCAATATCAAGATCATTTCACAGTTTCCTGGTAGCTGGGCGTCATGGTGACTTTTTTTTGCCAGGCACTTTGTGTGGATGTATGACCTTGCTTGACTTGTCTTTGATCACTGCGTATCTGTACCCCTGTCTGCTTGGTCTGGCTGCTGCTCCTTGCTGTTTCACTTTGACCTTTGAGAAAGCCGTGACTCTCACTCTTACTTAGTGGGGGACCCGCCTGGTTCATGAAGTCGAGCCTTACCTTGCCAGGTAGTTGCTTGGGTCTTGCTTCCTCGTTGGAGTGTATCCCTTGAAGGCCTTAAACCCTGGTGTCCTTGTTCCTTAGCTCTTCCCCTTTGTCGGAGGGCAACTCTTTCCTGTTCTAGCACACAGGCTGGTCTCTGACAATTGCCACCTCTACATGGCAGTTTTATGGCATGCTATTTTATCCCTATATAGGATAGCAGCCTTTTGATACCCAGTAGGCTTTTGATACCCAGTGTCATTCTGATTGGAACTTTTCTAGAATGATTATTGTATTCTAAACAGTTACGTCATTTATTTTCTTTAATATTTATTGCTTAGAAAAAATAGTTTTAATGAGTACTGGTAGTTTATGCACTAAAGAATTATGTATAGAACTGCCATAGGTGTCTGTAGTTAAATTCCTTTATTAAGATTTCACTCCTCGTGAAATGAAGAATTTGTCAAAGTAAAAATGGTCTAGCTTTATAACTTGGTTTATAAAAATGAATAAATCATAGTTAATATTTTAATAATGCTATGCTTTGAGCCACAGGTTAGAAAAATGGGTACCTTATTTGTCACAATGAATGGAATGACCAAAGCTACAGTTTTTCAAATTCTGACTATTATATATATTTTGTGTACCAAGTAACATTTATTTCTGTGTGCAAGAAAGAGTATGCATGTGTTTGTATGTTGAACTGGGTTTGTTATATAGATACTCTAATAGATAACTAATATGGTATTAGTTATCTATTGCTGTATAACAAATTACCCCAACAGCAAATAATTATTATGTTATACAGTTTTCTGGGTCAGGAATTTGAGAGCGGGGTCTCTCATGACGTTGCAGTCAAGCTGTAGGCAGGGTTGCTGTCATCTGAAGGCATGACTGAAGATGATTCCAAGATGACTTATGTTCTATTACTATGTATTTCACATCTATTAAGTTAAAATATGTGCCACTTTAGCAAAGTTTGGCACAATTATGTGTTTAGACATAAATCTGTATGATCTTGGAATTTAGCATCTCAGTGCTGGGCTGATGGTCAGCGTGTTTGAGCATGTGTGGAAGGACTGAGGGGGGCATGGATGGTTTTTATTTCTTTGCACTGTGAGCGCCATGCACAGTTTCATTCCTGGTTGGTTGCTGTGAGCACTGCTGTGGGGCTGCTCCCCGTGTGTGGCTCTGTCTCCTAGCCCACAGAGTCGGCTCCCAAACCCACTCCGTCTCTCGTTACAAGTCGAGGAGCATTTACTGGAAGGGAGAGACGGGGCGCTGCTGATTTACGGGGGTTTCCGCTTACCCTTATTAGTATTTCTTGGTTCTCCCATCAGTGAGTCTCTGATTTTTTCACCAAAAAATAATCTTACGCAGTCACGGTCCCCTCTGCTTTTACAAAACACTGAGCTTTCCAAAGGGAAACGATTATTCATCAAAATGCTAAACACTAGGATAAAATGTTCCTATTTAGATCAATCAGGGCCAATTTAGTTTTCTAATGAACTTTAGAATTGCTTTTCTGGTCTGCCTTTAGGGACTATTTTTATACCAGCTTTTCTTTCTTTTAATGTTTCTAGAAGTCATATTTTCATCTTTGCCAATGATAAAAGGATCTTTAAACACATGCAAAAGATGAAATGAGAAAGAAAGTGGGATCATCTTGATCTTGATGGCTTTAAAATTTTGCACAAAGATGAAAAGGTGATATAACAGATTCATGTTCTTTTTATTGAAATGGACACGTTAGAGGTCTGGGCTGAATACACAGTTTCTTTAGACTTAGTGAACACATTCAATAAGCTCATTCAATAATTTTTTAATTTACAACCTGTATTGGGAGCTGCATATACTATGGAGATCAAAGTAGGTAGTTCTTGCCCTCATGGACTTACACAAATCAATATCTAATCAAACTGAGATAAGTGCTAGGGTGTGTGAGAAAAGGAAACAGGTTGCTTTGATAGACTAAGGTAGTCTAGAAGTCTGCTCTGGAGAAAACACATGTGAAATTAAACCTGAAATGTCTATCTGAATGGAACAGATTGAGAATGGGGTAAAGAGCACTGCGGGCAGACACAGCAGCATGAGCAAATATCCGGGGACAGGAAAGGGCTGGGTTCCTCAGAGTGACACAAAGGCCACTGTGCTGGAGTGCACTGAGGAGGGAGAGTGTTGCAAGACAAGACTTGGCATAGGAGGGATCAGATGATTCAGTGCCTTGTAAACCATGTTAATTTAGTTGTTCCAAAGTTCAGAGACTCCATTAGAAAGGAACAAGAACAGATTTTAGGAGACAGTGTCAGAAGGTTACTGGCTTCAGGTTGGAGGCAAGAAATGATAGTAGCTTGGACTGGGGGATGACAGTGGAGATAAAGAGATGTGGATGGACTCAAGCTATACTTAGGAATTAGAACCAACACAAATTGATAGAGGTGATGCCATTTTGGTATTAGAAGGAAGAGATGTCTAGGATTTGTTTCAGGGGCCTGGCATGAACAAGTGAATGGATGAAGGTGCTATATACCGAGTTGGGGAAAGATGGGGGACAGAATGGATTTGAGAGGATACCAGCAGTTCCGTTTTAGATGTGTTAAACTTGAAATAAGTCTGTGGGATATCTCAGTGGGCATGTCCGGTAGGTGGTTAGATACATGGTATATATTTATATCTTGCTGCATAACAAGTTATTCCAAAACTTAGCAGCAAATCTATATTAGTTATCTATTTCTACGTAACAAACTACCCCAACTGCAAATAATTATTATGTCATACAGTTTTCCGGGTCAAGAATTTGAGAGTGGGGTCTCTCATGACGTTGCAGTCAAGCCGTTGGCAGGGTTGCCATCATCTGAAGGCATGACTGAAGATGATTTCAAGATGATCTATGTTCGTGGCTTTTGGCAGAAGATTTCAGTCCCTTGCTGGTTCTTGGTGGGAGGCCACAGTTCCTCACCATATAGACCTCTCTGTAGGGCTGCTCAAATGTCTTCTAGATATGGCAAGAGGCTTCTGTTAGAGCAAGAGATACGGGGGAGTGCAAGGTGGAAGCTGCAATACCTTTTATGACATAGTTTCGGAAATCTGAATCGTCATTTCTGCCATATTCTATTTGTTAGAAATGAGTCACCAATTCCAGCCCACACTCAGGGGTGAAGGATTAAGCTCCAACTCTTGAATGGATGGTTACCAAATAATTTGTGAACATATTTTCAAACCACCATACATGATTTTGTAATTCTGGAGAGAGGTTTGGGCCCAAAATAGGACGCAGGGAGTTTTGCACACAGATGCCGTGGAAGTGAGTATATGAGTGACCACTTAGTAAGAGAGAGCAAAATGAGAAGATGCCTAGGACTAATCCCTTAGGAAATCTGACATTTGGGGCGGGGGGTCTGCCGTGGAAGAGTAGAGGAGAAAGAAGAAATTAAATGGGGGAAGATAAGAAGACTGTTTCTCAGGCAGGGAGTGGTCTACTCTGTAGAAGCCTCCCAGGAAGTCTATTTGACTTTCACTTTTAAGAATTTATTCTGTAAATGAATGAACGAATGAGGAAACAAATGAGTCATATAGGTGTACAACATTTTAATTGTAAGTATATTTGTTACAGAAATACTTATAATATTAAAAATGGGAAGCAGCATTAAGAATGTATAATAATGGAGGGTAAATAAATTACTGAATGTCTAGACAATAACATATCTATGGAGCTTTAAATATGATATTGTTAAAGAATACGTTCTGTAATGAAAATATGTTCATAATGTATTTTAAACAATGGTTATAAAATACTATGTATTTTCCTTTTTGTAAAAAAGAAGCAGACAAAAGGGTCTAGGAATGTATTAATATGCAGTGTTAACACTGATTATCTCTGGGTAGAGGGAAAATAAGTCATTTAAATTTTCTTCCTTTTGTTTGTTTAAGTTTTCCTTAATAAATATGAATTGCTTTTTTCAAATATCTCCTTCCAAAGTAAAGTGAAAATAATTAAAATAATAATGATACTTAAAATTTGATTGAGGAAAATTATAGTATAAAATTTGGCTCTGAACTGCCCTGTAGCCATGACCAAGTGATACAGTGAGTGGATACAATAATACCACTGTCTAGTAGGAAGAAGTTCTTGGATTTGTCCAGACAGCCTGGTTTATTCCTGGCCCCAAAAGTGAGCGGAAGAGATAGATGCATGTTGGCCTGTAAAGCAATTTCACATCAACTCCAGAGATGTTCTTAAATCTTGGTGAAAACAGAGAGTGTACTTATAAATGTAGGTTCTGAGAAGGCAGTTATGTAGGCGGAGGGCAGATTCCTACATAGGGCGTAGGTAGTAAGCTTTCTCATAATTTGGTGTAACAAAGTGGTGAAGTTTGTAGTATCTTGAGAATGTGGTGGTTAACATTCCCTTAGACCAGATACCCTCACATCTCTGGATGACTGGGAACCACTTGATTCATTAAGTCTGGCTGAAGTCAAGGAATCTGTATTTTAAGACAGTTCTCCAGGGAATTCTGATAGTTAGCTATATCTGGGAATTTGTGCGGTCCACCATTCCCTTTTACAGAGGTAGGACGTCTCACTCCATCTTCTTGGCCAGAAATATTCTTGTATTTCTTCCCTCAGACTTATCTCATTGGTGTCAGATTGAGTTAGGTTTGAATTTAGCAGCAAGTAAGAGAAACTCTATTCCTCTGGATGAAAATAAGAATCAATTCTTTTTCTCAAGCAACCTTTAGTCCGTAGGTGGCCAATCCAGGGCTGGTTCCCTGCTCAGAGAAACTGGCTGCTTCTGTGTTCCTCGCAGAGGAAGGAGGAAGGCCCAGGGAAAGGTGTTCATGCCAGCCACGTCTGTTAATTTTTATCAGTGAAATAATAAATCTCCTGGGTTTTCCGCCTAACACCTTTTTGCTCACCTCTGCCCAGAACTGGGCCATATGGTTATCTCTAGTTGCAAGGGGAGGAACTATTTTAACTGATCACCTTGCTACAAGGAAAAAAAAATGAGATTGGTCTTGTAAGCAAGAAGGGGAGAAAGGATGCTGGAGTAGGCAACTAGCAGCATCTCCCACAATGAGCTGGAGCGAGTATTTCTCTCTTGAGTAAGATGGCGAACGGCATGGCCACAGTGAAAACAATTCTTATTCCTGAATTCAGGTTACCTACAGTTATATTCCAAAGGAATAATATTTTGAAAATATGAATTTTAAAAGATGAAATTGGAACCAAGTGAAATTTCTCCATTTGTCTTATTGGAGAATATAGGAGTTGAGACATATTAGTATCTCTTCTTTAAAAATCACACTGAAATGGAAATGAAAATGTTTATTGCATGTAGTTTTTCCCACATTTAACAAAAATTTTGGTAAAATACACATAACATAAAATTTACTATTTTAGCTATTTTAATTGTACATTCATATTGTTATGCAACCATTGCTAACATCTTTCTCCAGAACTTTTCCTGTTGAAAAACTAAAACTCTATACCCATTAAACAATAACTACTCATTCCCTCTTCCCTTCAGCCTAAGGCAACCACTATTCTACTTTCTGTTCCTATAAATTTTACTAGGTAACTCATATAAGTGGAATCATACAATGGTTATCTTTGTAGGACTAACTTGTGTCACTTAGCATAATGTCCCCTATGTTCATCCATGTTTTAGCTTGTGTCAAAATTTTCTTCCTTTTCAAGGCTGAATAATATTCCATTGCATGTATATTTTGCTGATTTATCTATCCATTTGGGTTACTTGGGTTGCTTCCCTCTTTTAGCTATTGTGAATAATGCTTCTATGAACACGTGTGTACAAATATCTCTTAGAGACTCTGCTTTCAAATCTTTTGGGTATATTATTGCATGTGCATTTAACTCAGACCCAATTTTTCCTTGACATGACCCAAAGTCATAGTGGCTAGCTTACCCTTGTCCTGAGGAAATGCTAAAGTTTTGAACAAAGAGTGTCCATCCAAACCTTTTTGTTTGATTCACTCTTACTAACCTCCAAGAAAAAATTGTCATCATGAATTATATTTTATGTAGTCTATAGGATCAGGGAGGGAAGGGAGTAATTATAGTGTTCCCAGAAGATGCTGGCCATTGTATTGCCACAGTGTAAAAGGACACTAGGTTTTATGGTGCCATTAGGAAGGAAACAAGAAAGAAAACAGAGAACATTATCCTTCCTTTGCAGAGCCGCGTTGACTGTGCGCATGGATTACTATCTGAGATTCTGGTCTCCTACTTAAATGATTTAACAGTGAAAGGTATTCTAGTGGGGAAACCCAAGTCCTAGAGTGGATGCATTTGTTGTTTTTGTATAACTGACTAAAATGATTAGCACTCTTCAGTCTAAAAAGATGAAAGTGGAAAGAAGATATAATTACCAGCTATATAAGCGTATTTATTTCAGAAAAGCAAACATAACCTTGTTCTTCTAATCTTCAATTGGTAAACTAATCTGAACTTTTTGATGCTTAAAGGAAATATGTTTAAGGCAAATGAAAGGAAGAGCTATTTTACATGGAAGATAATTATCAACTTTCTTATACTCAGTGACGGTATAGACTGAATTTACAAATTTTTTAAAAAGGCAAATAAATATCAGACTCACTGTAGACTATAAAATAAAGCTAGTGCCGATTTGGGGCAGAACCAACATTTTTAACAGTTATAAGAGGATAATGCGATCATCAGCATGGGGGGGTGGCGTGAATATGAGGTTTCTTATATTTTTGCTGATTCTAAGGATTTTATGTCTCCCTTGTCCAACCCTCCTGAATAAGATTTTCACTGCAAAATGTATTAGAAGCTGTTGTGAATGTTTCACATAGTTATGTAAATTGAAAACAAGAAAGTGTGCATTTTTCAATATGAAACTACACATTTATTTTACTTATTAACTTTCAGTTCACACCCTTTTTTTTTTTTTTTTTTTTTTTTTTTGAGACAGAGTCTCGCTTTGTTGCCCAGGCTAGAGTGAGTGCTGTGGCGTCAGCCTAGCTCACAGCAACCTCAAACTCCTGGGCTCGAGTGATCCTTCTGCCTCAGCCTCCCGGGTAGCTGGGACTACAGGCATGCGCCACCATGCCCGGCTAATTTTTTATATATATATCAGTTGGCCAATTAATTTCTTTCTATTTATAGTAGAGACGGGGTCTCGCTCTTGCTCAGGCTGGTTTCGAACTCCTGACCTTGAGCAATCCGCCCGCCTCGGCCTCCCAAGAGCTAGGATTACAGGCGTGAGCTACAGCGCCCGGCCTGGTTCACACCCTTTTAAGCAAAGAATTCTGTGCTTTAAAGGCTGATTTCTTAACTGTGACATCCACAGGAAGAAAACCCCTGAGTTTTTAAAGAGAAATACAGTGTTCCTCTGACATGTTTTTCCTACTTATTATAAATATTTGTCTTGGACAGAGGATTGCATTTTAGTGGACTTGCAATTTTTCAAATTTAATTATTAAAATGACTCTTCTTCCTTTTTTATGCTCGTACATTTTGGTTTTAACTTGTCATGGCTCAACAAGTAAAATACTTCAAATAGAAACCAAAAAAAATTCAATATAGGAAAATCTCCAAAAACCACTTCAGAAATACTCTTATTTTTCTTATTTTAAAAATTGTATTCCTAGAAGCTGGCATTTCATTAAAAGAAATAAACAAAGGACAGATACTCCTCATTTTTCTCCAGATATAAATTTCTCCAGAATACAAATTCTTTTTCTGGAAATGAGTAAAATAGTGGGCCTTTGAGAAAGTCTGTGTGGCTTGGTGTGATCTATTGGTAGCATTTAGTTTTGCAATAATCATCTATTTTTTTCTCCCTAGCTTAATAACTGATTAGCAGCCTGATTATTTTACCTTGAAATAGTTCAATTTATTGCCAATGGTGTATTTTATTTAATTTATTTTTTTTTTCAAAGGTGTATTTTAAATGTAGTTTACGTGACTCAACTCCCCTTTTCCATTTTTCTGAATAGACTTGAAGTGAATAGACTTGAAGATGGGAAGAAAGTCCCCTCCATAAAAATTTATTTTACATCTGGCTAATTGTCTCTTTAGCCTGGAAGTGGAAAACTCACCGGAAAGGCAGTTGCAAATAAAACCATTTAACCTGGCGAGTTTCATTTTTAGAAATATGTGACTGTAACTGTATCCTATTTAGGAGCCCAGTTGCTGGTACCTTTCTCTCCCCCATCCTCTGGGCTTTGGGAGCTCTTTTTGTTGTGTTGTGGCATCTGAAATATCTCCCTCCCTCCCAGTTCCCTCCTGTCTGAAAGTATAATAATTACAGACATGCAGAAGTCTCCCTTACTCTCACCGTCCCCACCAAAACAGACAGGCAGACAGACAGACCTTGTGTCAGCACAGTTTATTTTTTTAGCTGCCAAATTCTCTTCCCTTCCTACTTATCCACATTAAAGTGGAGAAAAACCTTTTCAGGATGGGTGCTTCAAAGAAAAAAATGTTACAGAAGTATTAGAAATTAGAAAGTATAGCTAAGAAAAAATAGAATATAAGAGTCTCTTAGAATCTTCCAGTTTAGAGATACAGTGCTAATATTTTGGCTCTTGGCTTTGTAGACATACATGCATACAATGTATAAATGAAACACTACATGTATTCGTTAGTGATCTGCTTTGTACTCCTTAATGTATTGTGAAATCCTTAGTATCATTTTGAATGGTTATATTCATGCATTGGGTTATACTTTTAAATAATTCCCATGGATGAACATTGGGAAACCTTGTGCTTCATGATGGTTTGAGCTCTTCAATGTGAAGACCCTCTCCTGTTGGCTCTAGTCTTGCATTTTACAGGTTGGTTGCTTGCTATCTTCATGAGTATCCTGCCCACCTCTAACTCATTAGGTACAAAGAGGAGCTTCCCTTCCTGATTGATTTCTCTTCCTGTGCTTTTTAAAAAAGTTTTATTTATTAATTTTTATTTTTTAATAGAGAGGCAATACCATCCTTCAAGTTGCCCAAAGCCTAGGGATTTCTTGGGCTGCCCTTTCTCCTTTATTACTCTTACCATAATTCAGTACCAGTCCCAGCATGGGGGAGGGTAGGGACGGATAATATTGGTCAGAGGGTACAGTTTGACAGGAGGAATAAATTCAAGAGATCTATGGTACAACAAGGTGACTGTGGTTAATAACAATGTACTGTGTACTTGAAAATTGCTAAGAGAGTAGATTTTAAGTGTTCTCATAAAAAATAAATGCATGAGGCAAAAAATTAAAATTTTGCTCCTTAAGAATCAAAGAACCTGTTGAGAATGGAATGCATAATAAAGAGAGACCATCATCCCCCACCCCCCAAGTCCCTGTAGCAACCTTACCTCCATAATTCATACCTACCACAGCCATCTCTCCCTTTCTTATCTCATTACTCCTCTGTCCCTTCAGGCTTTCCAATGTCTAGCATGGATGATTATAATAAGCCTCAAACTGGCTGACTTTCTTCCAGCGTCTCTCCCCACGATTCCATTTTTCATATTAATCTCACTAAATGACACTTCTGATCATGTCAGAAAAAGCTAGTGGCCCTGCATTGCCTGCTCATTGAAACTCTTACTGTGGTCTTCAGAGTCCTCTGCAGTCTAGCAGTAGCCTCTTTCCAACATTCAGTGGCATTGCAGCTGTGATCAAAAATAGTCAAAGAAACTCTTCGCAGTTGTGTCTGCATGTCCTGGTCTTCCATACTTTTAGGACTTCGCTGCAGCTGTTCTCCCTTCCACAAACGCCATTCCTAACCATTTTTACCTGCCTCACATGGCAATTCAAGGGCTGGCTCAAATGCAACCTGTTCCTTGAATCTTTTCCTGATTCTCTTTCAACCTTCATCCACGAGAAGTATTTTTCCTATGAATTTATGAATGTGTCTGTACCTAATATTATATATATTAGTTGTCATCGTTTATTTAGGTGCTTGTATCACCCCTACCCTCACCCCCCAAAAATCATAGCATCTTGAAAAAGCACCTGGATCTCTTTGGGGACTGACATATAGTAAATGCTGTTACTGTTTCTTTGTACAGTGTTTTTTACAAAATAAATGCACAGCTAATTTTCACTAAATGAGTAGGAAATGCAAAACTTTACACAAAGAATATATATAACAAAGAGTTGGAAATTACACAAAGAATATATATAACAAAGAGTTGGAAATATTTCTAATTCTTATTATGTCCATGCTTTGGATCAGAAGTCTTACAAAATGACCTAAGCCAATTGGGTCATGCACAGTGATTAATTTTTGCATTATTTTTGGTTGATGATGCTAGCTCCAAGTGCTTAACAGTAGAGTGTGAGGAGTATCTGTTGTCTCACTATCAGGATTATAATGAAGATGAACTTCAGACCAAATCTAGCCAAGAACATTGGCATTCATTAAGCAATTGTTATTAGCAAGCAGGCTCATACAGCCTGTTGTGTAAACTTGGTAAGCTGCATTTCTCTGTCCTTTTGAAGGACACGAAGGTCATAGTTTAGGTAAATACGACAGTATTCTAGACCTGTGCAGTTTGGTGCATTGGCTGCTGAGTATTTGAACTGAGGCCAGTCCAAGTTGAGATCGTGGTGTAAATATAAAATATACACTGGATTTCAAAGACTTTGTAAGAAGAAAAAGACTGCAAAATATCTTATCAAGATATTTAAAAATATTGACTGTATATTGAATTGGTAATATTTTGGAGATACTGGGTTAGACAGCACTTATTAATAAAATAAATTTTACCTTTTTTTAAATGTGGGTGCTAGAAATTTTAAAATTATGTATGTGACTCACATTATGTTTCTATTGGACAATGCTGTCTTAGGGAGAGGATTTAGTTAATTTTAAAATCAGCATCAGATAACTAGAATCCTCCTGGCCAATGGCTGAACACAGGCCTTTAGGGATCTAGCCTCCCAGACTCACTAGATTTTTATCATCCGATTCATCAATGGTAGGATGTATCTAGAAAATATTTTGACCAATCCACGTTCATTGAATAACACTATGTTCACCAGTGGGACAATATTTGTAACGTTCTAATGATGGCAATTATCAAACCACAGTGAAAGCACATTTCTCACATTTGTTAGATTAATTAGCAAAGTCTCTTGTGTTGATGATGACGAAGATAACTGATGCCCTGGTAGTGGCCCACTTTGGAGTTTAGCCTTTTTAATTCAGTTACAGCTGAACTTCTTGGGGGTGTTATCCCAGGTTGGTACAGCTGAGACCCCTTCGAGTGGTTTGCACACTGGAGTCTGCGTGTCTCACGGTGACCGTGGCAAGCTTTTCTGATAGTAAGGCACTTAAGAAAGCATTTTGAGTACCTTCCTTCTCCTTTCCCCACCTTTCCTTTCAAGATTCCTCTTCTCCACTGTATGGATGAAAGGCATACCTCTCACAATCCCCAGATCTTACTTTGGTACATTGCTGTGAGGCACCAAACAAGGGGACAATTTAAGAACACAGAGCAAAGAGCACTCCCCGAAGAATTGTTAAAATGGTTAGTGCTTTTACTGCATCAAGTGCACAGCTTTTTGCCCAGGTGCCAAGCAACCATCCATCCATCCATCCATCCATCCATCCATCCATCCATCTTAGAAAGAGAATCCTGAAGTGAGATGTTCCCCTGGGGACATGCATTAACATGGTTTTTAAATAGAACACTAAAGTCAGGCTACTCCTGTCAGAAAATAAGTCTGAATTGGCTGATTAGTTTGACAGAGAGGACTAGTTTTGCCAATTAGGTAACAGGGGAGACATTTTCTATTAATTGAATAAGCTAAATTTGCAGCTCCTTAGCAATATGCTAGCAATTACATCTTTTTAACTGTTTATATTTGTGACAAATATTAGTTGTCAACTTAAAAATGTACATGGGAATTCTTTTAGAGATTCATGAACAGGAGTGTTTGAAATCTTTGATTTAAACTAATAATATCACATTTTCTATGTTTAAGTTTTCTAAAGTATATAATAAACATTATACAGAAAGGTTTTTTTTTTTTTGAGACAGTCTCGCTCTGTGGCCTGGGCTAGAGTGCTGTAGTGTCAGCCTAGCTCACAGCAACCTCAAACTCCTGGGGTCGAGCAATCCTTCTGCCGCAGCCTCCCAAGTAGCTGGGACTACAGGCATGCGCCACCATGCCTGGCTAATTTTTTCTATACGTTTTTAGTTGCCCAGCTAATTTCTTTCTATTTTTAGTAGAGACAGGGTCTCACTCTTGCTCAGGTTGGTCTTGAACTCCTCACCTTGAGCGATTCTCCCACCTTGGCCTCCCAGAGTGCTAGGATTACAGGCGTGAGGCGCCATGCCCGGCCCATACAGGAAGATTTAAGAAGAGAAAAAAAAGTTGCAAAAGACATTCCGGGAGAGAAATGGTGGAAAGAGACAGCCTTAGCTGTGTGTGGCTTGCTGCAGAGGGGCCAGACTGGTGCAGCCAGGCAGCCTTTGTGGCTGAGAATTCCAAAATGGTGGCCTAGGTCACGGCAGGTCCAGGGAAGAGTGTTGAAAAAGAGTATTCAGGGCTGCAGGATGGAGAGAAGTTTGAATGTTCAAAAATGTGGGACTGGCAGAAGAAAGAGGTGTGTTCTGAAAATGAAGAGGGAGGAAAGAGAGGGAGAGTCCTGGCTCCAGTGATTCCCGAAATAATGGGGTATAGTAGAGAAAGCTCCCTAGCTCTGCCTGATGGAATGTTGATTCAGGCCTTTAAGTTATCTAGACTTTTCCAAGTGTCTAATCCTCCTGAGCTAGAGACACTTTTTCTTTGACTCACGAGTTTCTTGGGGTCACATTATTGTTTGGTATTACCTGGGGACTCTCCTGCTTAGCTGAATTGAAAGGCCAGAACTCAAGCTTACCGGAACTGTTGTTGTCTGGCTCTTCCTCTGTCTCAAGGTGTTTATACGAACTCTGACACGCATAGGATTAAATTGAAGCAAGGAGGGAGGCCAAGCCATATTGCCACACCTTTTGATTCATTGGCGTTGTTGGCTTCAGAATGTTAACTTTGGCTTTTACAATGCTCATTCACTGATTAAGCTTGCCGCTATTCAATATATATATTTTTTATTTGAGTGCGATGACTCATTGTCATGATTATAGAGGACACATGGTATACAGTTAAAGGTTTTCCACATCAGCTCTATAGAAATAATAGCATTTCTACATATGAATTCAGGGAAGTATTTGGGTACTGAAAGTATTGTTCCCTTTTTCTTTGAGTATTTTTCTCCAAGTTTTTTTGTTTGAGAATTACTATTTCTTGGCTATTATGTTGTTTTATTGTATGGATTTATGAGGAAGACTCCTCATAATATGGGGAAAATAATGAAAGAAACAAAGTAATGAAAATGAGACTAATACTACTTGAGTACTTAGTAGCCTTGTAAGAACATGTTTTTGCTGCTATTTTGACAAGTAGAACTTGTCATGGGAAAGTCTGAAGGTCAAATCACTGGAATGCTTTTTACACTCAGAAATTTTTTTTTGTATGAATTTTCATACATCTAGAATTATATATTAGTGAAATAGTCACTGTTTCTTGAGGTTTCTGTAGACAATATGTAAAACATACCAGGTGTTTAATAAGAATAAAGTGAGGAATTGAATTTCATAGAAATTTTCTTTCATAAATTAGTTTACCCTTTTATCAATCAATAAAAAAAGTTGTTTCCTATTAGCTTTTCATGACAGTGACTCATATCATTATGATGCATTCAGCTTCTCCTAAATAAACCCTCCTAGTTCTATGACATTTCAAGTGATTTTAATAAAAATCTTCACTCCCGGGACAAAAATCCAAAGTGAGGTGGTTTGTATGTAAGTCTTACAATTTCTGCCCCCATAAATTGAATTCTTGTTCTATTGCATTTGCAACATATATAATATGGTTGATATCTAAGATACTAAGAGTTTTTTCCAAAATATATTTCCAGAAGAAAGGTTTCAGGCAGTGCCAGATGCCTATAAATCTTATAGACATTCTTTCAGGTTAAGTTTAACAGCTCTAGAAAGTGAAAGTAGGAAAATATTACCTCCTGTGCTTTGCTTAAAAAAATTGAAAGAGCTTGTCAAAAAGAATATAGGTAAGAAGTAAACTCTAAAATTAGAAGATGGTCAGGAATTAATAGTTACATTTAATTCTGGAAATAATTCTTCTAAGTAAATTAATAATTTTGCAATGTTGTGTGGATTAAATGCAAAAAAGCTATCTCTGAACCCCAGTTACTTCAGGATGGGATCCCATCAGCTGCCCTCTAATATACCTTTCTGCTGTTACCCTCTGATTCTGTGATGATAAGGTGAGTCTTTTTGGTGCGTTAAGTTGGTTCTCGGCTAGAACAAACATGTTTCTGCAATGCTGAAAATGATGTAGATTCTAAATACAGTTCAGGTGGGGCTGTGGATATTCTGGAACCCAAGGGCTCCAGAATTGCCATGAATGTTCGAGCAGAATAGATGGTTCAAGATAGCAGAACATGTGTTTGCTTAAGGAGGTTTTTTTTGTTGTTGTTTTAGTTTTGTTTTTTTAAAGAATCTCTATTTTCCTACACGAACATTTTTAAAGCATATACTTCTAACTCTGTAACCTTCTTTTTTTTTTTATAGGTATAAACAGTTTTCAGTATTGAAAACTCTCTGAAGTTGGAGGTATTATTTTGACATCATTATATGTTACAGCCCTCTGTGTTTTCTAGTAGATACACTATTAAATGTGCTCTTTTTTTGTCAGGTGTTGAGTCTGAGGCTGAAATGAAGAAGGTATTGATTAGCCACATTCTGTTTAGAATGCCCTTGTTCCAATCTTTGCATGACCCAGACTTCATCTGTCTTTCAAGATGTATTTTAAAGCCTCCTTTTTCCCATTAGGCTCTTTTTAACCTCCTCCTACTTGGAAGTGCATTGAACACAGGCTCAGCGGTCAGCTAGACCTGGTTCTGTGTGTGGTCCTGCATTTACTGGGCAGGTGGTGCTGGGCAATTCATTTCACTTGTCTCTGGGCTTCAGCCTTCTTTGAAAAGTGGAGTTGTTTTTCTTTTCCCTCTCACTCCATCTGTCTCCACCTCTCCCAAAGAAACCACCAACTTGTATTTTGTTTTTTACAGGCTAATCTGAAAGTCTGTTTTAAATGCAGTTTTTAGGCTGGACATGGTGGCTCATGCCTGTAATCCCAGCAGTTTGGGAGGCTGAGACAGGAGGATCACTTGAGGCCAGGAGTTTGAAACTGGCCTGGCAACATAAGAGAGACACTGTCTGCACATAATAAAAATATTAGTCAGGTGTGGTGGTGTGTGCCTGTAGTTCCAGCTACTTGGGAGGCTGAGGGGAGGATTGCATGAGTCTAGATGTTCAAGGTCATAATAAGCTATGATCAGGTCACTGTACTTTAGCCTGGGTGACAGAGTGGGACTCTGTCTCTAAATAAATAAGTAAATATGTAAATAAATAAATAAAGGAAGTCTTTAGCTTTAATAATGTCAATGTTTAAATGCAGCAAGCTCACAGAAATAACATTTGAAATGTTAACCATCTAAATTTCTTGTACACGTAGGTATTTTTGACACTTTTGAAAACTACATTTTTAATTTTAGGCATTTTTTGGGTCCTCTGAGGGGATGCTAGATTTTGAAAGAAACGCAGGGGGTTTAAGCACTCAGCTCGAGAGCAGTCTGTCTCCTGTTGGCTCTGTTTCTTTGTCTACATATTTATAATATTTTACATGTTATTATGTAATATTTATTATTTCCATATGAAATTTCCATGCATATTGTTTGAATAAATGAAAGGGGGTTGTTCAGAGACCAACAAATTAGGTATGAGGAAACACGAGAGCAGAATGGTATGAATAAGTCTTAGCAGTAGGTTTATATTGGGGGTGATTCACATGTAGTACCCAGAAAAAGAAGTGGGAGTGTGGTCTGAAATACTTCCGAAATCATCTTTTTTGCTGATGTGAAATTGACTTTCTAGGGTGTGTTAAATTTCATATTTGTGAAAGAGGACTCAGTGAAGTCCATCCAAGTTTTAAATCATCCAACAAGACATTTCTTTTTTGGCTTAAAGTCTAAGGACTTCTTTTCTGAATAGCTGCATTTTTTGGGACTCATTTTAAGTTAGTGCCAGCCAATTGGACACTCTTAAATTGCTTCAAAAAATGTGCTAGAGGATAATGCTCTCTCCCTAATAGCGAAGAGTTTTAGTGGTGGTATATATACATCTTCCCAAGATTTGTGTGCTTCCATAGGGGAAACAACTCCTATTTTCTCTGCCACATTTCCAGTTTAGGGTTTAAATTAAGATTTGTTGCTGAGTTCTCTAAAAGAATTTTCGATATGCATTCGAGCTGGTGAGGTGAAAACATTTTCAAACTAGTTTCCTTGAAGATTTATCAAGCAGTTTTTTGTTGGCTTTTTTTTTTTTTTTTTTTTGCTTTACTTCCCTTACCTACCACAGAAATGAAATTCCAGGCTAGGCAGCAGGGAAGGAGGCCCTTGGATCTGTGTGAGCATGTCAAAAGCATTTTAAGAAGAGCAAAATATTTAGAGGAAGAATTTGGAAAAGCAGCCTTAAGGGATTTAACACATTTTTCTTCTCCTAATTCAGTCTCGTGTTTGTCCCCCTAATGGAGAAAGGTCATTAATGGATAAGATTTGCTAAGCCAGCAAAGGCTTTCAGAAGCGAAATGGTTTTTCTCCAATCCCAAATCTAAAGAAGAGTTGTTGAAGTTTGGCAACCTGAAAGGATACATCTAGAGAAGGTGGATTTGCAGTGTAAATTATACTTACTCATTTAATACATGTACACATAATCAAGTTATATGTAAATTTGTTATGTACTCACACATTTTTGCTTTGGAGAAATTGAAATAACTAATTGGCTTGCTAATGAAAGTTGAAATAATTTGAGACTGTTGTAATTCTGCATAAATTTCTTGGAGGGCAAAATGATTGACCAGAACAGCATGACAGATTTTTAGTTGCCCCATTACCAGTTTGCTAGTCTGTCTTCACCTCTCTGATACAGAGACCTGGCCAAGGTTGTTTACCTTAATTGTTATGATGTGGATGGAGGTCAGTTCTATACTAATAAGTATTCCAAATTTGTTACATTTTTTAATCTCATAATTGAAAGGCCACAGGATAATTCTTTTTTTACTGAATTCCTATCTGGTAGAAAATAAGATGTGTGTTTGTGTCTGAAAAAAAAGAAATGCAAACTGAAGGCTTATTGAAATATGAATCTTTTTTTTTCCCCTCTTTAACTATATCAGGAAAATGAATGCAGAAGAATATTTATACATTTTTTTGGAGTATTTTTTAAACATTTGGATGTTAGACAATTTATCTTTTACGGGCACATATTTTATCAGTTACTTAGAGTCATATTCAGTTACTGATTAGACCCAAAGAAAAAAGGCTATTATAGAAACATTTCCTTGTTATTTTTTATGAACATTCTGTAAAGGGAGAAATCCAGTTTAACATTTGATTTCATTGTATATGTGATAAAATGGAAAGATCTTATATATCATTTAATAAGGTGACAGGTACTCATTTCTTTGTTTACTCTATATCTGGAGAGAAACCTATATAGTATTAAATATTTTAATATGTTTTTTGAAATAAAGTTACATGCTCTGAAAAGAAGCTTTATGTTAAGAAAACATAAAGTGGCCGGGCGCTGTGGCTCACGCCTGTAATCCTAGCTCTTGGGAGGCCGAGGCGGGCGGATTGCTCAAGGTCAGGAGTTCAAAACCAGCCTGAGCAAGAGCGAGACCCCGTCTTTACTATAAATAGAAAGAAATCAATTGGCCAACTGATATATATATAAAAAATTAGCCGGGCATGGTGGCACATGCCTGTAGTCCCAGCTACCAGGGAGGCTGAGGCAGAAGGATCGCTCGAGCCCAGGAGTTTGAGGTTGCTGTGAGCTAGGCTGACGCCACGGCACTCACTCTAGCCTGGGCAACAAAGCGAGACTCTGTCTCAAAAAAAAAAAAAAAAAAAAAAAAAGAAAACATAAAGTGTAGTGTATTTATCCTTTAGAATTTTTCCCATTTTTATGGCCAAAACTTCTTAAGTTGTATAAATGTTATGAAATTAAGATAATTTAATATTAATATTTATTTATGACCTTTCTATATTTTTTATTCATAGGACTAAAGAATAATGGATATGGCAAAGTTTACAAAAGTAAATTCTTTTTAAGGTAGTGGGAAAAATCATGGGATTTTCCAAGTGCCCTGAACACTGATATTTAATATTAAATTCATTTTGATGAGTCTGGTGTAGCGCCCTCTGCAGGTTGATGTGGGGTGGTAGCCTTATATTCTGAGTATAATCTGTACTCTGTCCCTTTTGGGTAAAATGGTAAAGGCTCAGACATTTCAGCGTGTAAGCAAGTCCTCTTGGTTAACGAATGGCTTATGTGTGGCATTGATCAGGTGATAGAAATCCTGAAACGGGCTGATGCTGTCTTCATTGTCCTTTCTGGAAGGAAGGTCACCACTCAGCACCGTTACATTAACATCAGGAAGTTTCTTAGAGAACAGTTTTGTTTTCTATCCCAGTTTCTCCCTTAGTGTCTTGGAGTCAATCTCCAATTACCTTTATGGATCGGTAAAAGTGCACTCTTTTCTGAAGCCACTGCTATATTTATTCTAGGAATGACCTTTTAATTATGAACTCTCCTTCCAGAAGGGAGTAAGGACCAAAGATACCTCGAACTTGGTGAAATAGCAGGTGAACTTCTCATTATCCTGTTAGAGATTGGTGAGAAAGGTGTGTGTTTATATGCAGAAGGGAGCCCCTTTTGGATTTGATGCGTGGAGAGCACAGCACACTTGGGCCTCTTTCATTATTATTTTGCTGATGTGCGGTGAGAGTCAGCCCAGCAGTGTGGACGGCGGCAGGGCAGGCAGTGATACGTACAGATGGAACTACAGCTTTCTGCGCTGATCCAGATACTCTTCCGACTTTCAGAGCTAAAATGCTACTTTGTAGGCTTGAAGCCAACTGTGACTCTTTTGCTGGTTTATAATATAAAGTTGGGGAGAGGTTGAAGAGGGTATGATTGGAAATAACAGAAAGGGACATTTGTTTATCTGCCTTGCTTACACTTTTACTATATATAACAACAAGCTGAACACCAGCTCTTTGTCAAATGTTTACCACTTATATTCACTAATCTTTACAGTTCCCTTGCAAACTGGGTATTATTCACCCCTGTTTTACAGATGAGAAAATTATGAGGCCAGGAGATGTTACTACAATGACTTACTCAAGGTCACACAATAAGTGCTTTGGGGTGTAGTCTATTTGGTTCTGAAGTCCTTTGCTTTTTTTGTCATGCCACATGGCCGCCTCATATAGGACCAAATCATTCTGCCCATCATCAAGAAGTTCAGGGTACTTTAGTTTTTTAAAATCAATTTTCATTTGTGGTGACTTGGAAAATGAATTTGTAATCAAAACCAAAGTTGATAATGTTTCTAAGCTCCTCTGATTTCTCTACCTGTAAAATCTTTGGATAGATGAGGGTCATTAAAACCTTTTTTTGGTCTTAACTGTAGGAAAATGGGTTACAAGATTGTCTCTAAATCTTGAACTATTGTTCTGGAGAGTGTAGGGCTGGTATTAAAAGGCAGGAAGTTATGAATTCCTTAGTTTTTGTTGAATAACTTTGAGTTTTGTTTTGAATATGCTAACATTTTGATTGTGCTGAAATTGTACTTAAACAAAATGCAACGGAAAGTGTTATGTGTGGGAGTTAGAAAGTCAGGTCCTCATTATATCTTATCAACCCGATTTAGTAGCTGGCAGCAATACACCGGGGCTTAGGGTGAGACAGCCAGGTCCCTTGGGAGCGGTGCCCGAGCCTCCCTCTGTTGTAGGCGCCGTCAGGCTGCACAAATGATGAACTGGGCGACCATCACATTCTGCGTTAGCTGTGCCTCATTGTGCCCTGAGAGCTCTACCAATAGGACTATTTTAAACTCCCCAGGGTAGAGATAAGCTTTATTTAGTGCCTTACTAAAGGTACAAACTCTCATGCTTTTCCCTTCTCTCTCTTTTTCTTTCCCACAGATGAACACAATGACGTGCAGAAGAAAACCTTTACCAAATGGATAAATGCTCGATTTTCAAAGGTAACCAAGACTTCCAAAAACTTTATAATGACTCACATGCCTCATTCTGATTGATGGAGTTTGGTTGGAAGTGCAGCAGATTTTCCCCATGAACTGTGATCTAACTGCAATCTTCTGAGTATGCAGATACAGTTACTCTTCTTTTAGTCTGTTTAAATGGAAATTCTGATGTGAACAGTTTATGTGGTGCTTTTTACTTTTACCCAGCCATCTCCAGATACCTAAACCAACAGTTTTGCTGCTTTCGGTTCCGTGAATCCTGGCACATATAGGAAATGAGCACCTTGGGAAATTTTTTTGTTCACTTTGTTAAAAGGATGATGATTTCATTTTGCTTGGTTAAAACCAAATTGTTATCAGTCAGGCAGCCTTTCTGCCCTGTCAAAACTATTTAGGGTTTTTTATCCTATTGGATATGGCTAATAATGTTTATCTACCCTTCGAGTTCTTTTCTCCTGTACTTCCTTAATTTTTTCCCCCAAAGATCTGTTCTTTCTCGGCATTTCTAACCACTTGGAACATAATCAATGCTTTGATCAATACTTTTTTTTTTTAGGGGCAGAGCATGCGGAAGAGAGGAATTGGCAGTGCTATTTTCAAGTTTGTTCTAGTATGATTGTCCATTAGTTATTTAAGTTGGGATTTTGTCTACTAATTCTGAGGTAGGAGGAGAGTGTTCAAATTAATGGATTGTAGGAATATATTGTAGCAAGAGGAGCAATAAAGTTTTCTCAGAGAAACACTGTTGTGGGCTTTTAACTAGTATGAAAGCTGTTTTAATTAAGAGTTATTTCTATTTGGGAAAGTTGTAAGGTCAGGGAAATTAATAGTAGTATTTCTTTGAGGAAAAATGAGGATATTTTAAAGTTACTTGGCAGCACAGTTTAAAGATTGGTCTGTATCCAGTGTTTCTAGTTGATTGACTGTGATGTTTCTTAGGTTTCACTATACAAGTTTTTGTTGAGGGCATTTTAATTTTGTTTTTTAAATTTTCATAGATTTAGGGAGGCACAAGTGCAATTTTTCAGGTGACTATGGTGGGTAGCGGCGAAGTCTGGGCTTTTAGTGTAGCCATCACCTGAAAAGTGTATACTGTACCCATTAAGTAATTTTTTACTCTTTACCCCTCCACCCTCCCACCCTCTTATCTCTGGAAACCATTATGCTGAGGGATGTTTTATCCTGCCTCTGAGAATGTAAGGCATGTGAAAACTGACTTTGACAGAAGAGTTAAGAATATGGAGAATTCAAATATAGAAGTGCTTACATAATTGGTGATTTTATGGGTAGGACTATTCCGAAGTAGACACAGGTGTTTTTTGGTAAAATTTAAATTGTTTTATTCTAGAGACACAGTTATCCATGTGTGTGTTTTGGACTTGATGTTACTCAAAACTTTTGAACTGTCTACCTGCATGTGACCATACTCTGGGCAACAGAGTTTTGGCAACTGGGAGAGTCTGAATATGAGCTGTTTGATTCCAGTGGTCTCATGAGGCTCATATGGGTAAGATTATTCATCCTGGTTATTAGTGAGGATAATATGGTCATTGTCTAGATAGAACAAGTGAAACAGACTTAATTTTTAGCAGCTTAATTTAGTCATGGGGAAGAATTGCCTTAGAACCATGTTTGAAGATCAATTTGAAAGCATCATAGTCTTCATAGACCTAAGTTTAGGGAACATTTGAAACTGGGTGAATTACTTTTGTACCTATTTATGAAAATAGAGAGAAATAGACAATACAATAGCACGTGGAAGGGGGTGTGTAGAAAAACAGAGTTGACAATTGAGAAAGAATAACTGAAAAGAAATTTTGCAGTATTCATGGTAGGTCATTGACATCTTTAAAAAGACCTCAAATAAAACAAAATCTAGTAGCATCAGTATAGTAAGTCAAATTGGCATTTAAATTTGTATATTTATAATGTATATTATTTTGCAACATAAATGGGGATGTTAAATCCCATGTAAATTATTTGCCCTGGTATGCTTGTAATTCTTGCCAAGACAATAGAAAAGACTTGGTAATTTTTTATCATTTTTAATAAACGTTCTAGTTATATAAACTGATGCAGAAGCTAAAACCTTGTTTTGTTTGGAGAAAAAGTATCAAAAGTGGGATGACCCTGAAAAATTTTCCTTTCAGATGTCTTCTAGTAAGAGATCCAAAGTCTGGAAGGAATTTATCTAAGACATTATGAGTATTTGGATATAATGGGATGGAGGGCTCATGGCAGTAACTTTCAACTTCATCCACATTGTTTTTTCTTTCTCTTGGCTGTCTTAAGTCCATAAATTGGGCTGTTTCCAACCATGGATGGCGGACAAGAGAGTAACACATTACTAGATTGGGAGATTCCGTAGATTCCCATGTTGCTTAACCCTTGCTGTGCTGGGGAAAGGAAGTGTTTGTGCATGGTGTCACTAGATAATCCAGAGGCTAGCATGCACATGCACACGCACATGAACACACACACACACACACACACACACATACACACACACACACACACATCCTGCTGCAGGGAATAAATTTTGTTTCATTTCTTTTTTAATCCATATCCTTTGTGATATATACTGTGGTGGACTTTAGAATATAATTACTCACTGGTCCCCCTACTTTCCCGCCTGTAAGTCCCCCTCCAGAGCAATAGGGTCCAAGGATTTTGGAAATCCTTGTTAATATGTCACAGAATGGGTTACATTCCTTCAGCTGTAAACACACATGATCATTGCTCCTCCTTCTTGTCTGAATGTAAATGTCACTTCCTTAAGGACACTTTTTCTAACCTCCCAGGCCAGGGGAGATAAGCTCGACACTCTCAAGGTGTTATCCTTTGAAGCACTTATCATAATTGTAGCTTAAATATTAATAATTGCCCCTCTCCTCTCCTAGATAGTGGTAAACTATCACGGGTGCACGGACTGTCTATTTGTTCACTGGCACAACTTTTGGCATTTAGTCGGTACCCAGTAAGTATTTATAGGCTTCATAATTAAATGAATGACAGTGTCACAGACATACATTTAACATGCCTACTACTGTATGTTCATAAGCCCATTGGAGATGGTCGTGTTGGCAAGAGACATAAGTAGAGTGTGGAATTGAGTATAAAATGGCATAAATTGTGTGTTGCTATGGATATGAAGACAACACATGATGACTTTTACAGCATTTACTCACAAAAAAATAAACAAAAAAAATCCAGCTATGCAAACTTTGCCTGTTTACCTGATTTGGAGTTGTGCTGGAACCATTGTTTAAATAATGCCTTATTCTCCTTATTTAGTCCATATGGTTTGTCACATGGGATCCACCCGCTAAATTCACTGTGACGAAAAATGAGATTTAAAACTTAAAACCAGCTCAATTCATTTCTTGATAAGGGATTTAGTAAAAAGTTTAAGAATACTGAATAATGTAGGTCTAAAACTATCTTTTGATTTTTAACTATATATGAAAGTACAGTAGCTAAGATAGCACTCACTATAAATATATTGATATATTATTTTTGCTGGAAATCCTTGTTAATATGTCACAGAATGTACAATGTTTTGGAGTTTGGGTATCCTGTATGAGAAGTCATGCAGTGTAGAGTAAATTATGGTTCTTGGATTTTGAAAAGTTTTGAAGAACTCAGAAGAAAATGATTATCTAAGGGAGCTAAGAGTTAGGAAATTATACTTATTCTTGGATATGCTGCTCATTTATTTATGACCTCAGGCAAATTATTAGCCAATTTTTTTCAGGTCACTTGGGTTACATTCCTTCAGCTCTAAACACGTGATCATTACTACCTGCCTCGTATTGCTAAGAAATATCAATGCATTGCTGAGAAGCATATATGCAATTATAATTACTTAGGAATGCTAAATAAAAACCCTATCAAGTACTCCTAACTTGTGATACCCTTGATCTATGCTACACATATAAACTGAAATGGAAAAAAGCACTGGCTCATTAAGCCCACTTCATTCCATTGTATGGTAGGTAAAACTTGAGTATTTCGCTCTCTCTAATTTTCAGTCTTGGGTTTGCTATCAGGCTGGTTTCCCAAGGGAAGCAGCGAAGGCCTCATTGCTTTGCTGTTGGGAAATTTGTTCTGACTTTGAGCCTGCATTTTCTTTGGCTGACTTTCAGAGCTGCTCATCTGGCAGAGCTGAGAACATACAAATTGCAGAAGCTCTTTTATCAGTTTGGTGAGACGATTCTCAAAAGAGGCTTAACCAATAAAGGTTAGGTAGAGAATAGGCAAGCTTCAAAATGCTGAACTTTAGTTTGGGCAAATTTCTGCTTTTGCCTTTTCTAAGACAAAGATGAGCCAAGTTTTCATATAAGTTGTAATTCCAAACTTGAAAGTTAAATTGACAGAACATAAGAGAGGAAATCTGAGAAGCTTCTCTTTACGGATTCTCATATGCAGAGCTATTCAGACGTGTTCCTTTTGGAGACAGTGGGACACTGCTTTTAGTGTCCTGTTGTTTTTCTACATTTTTCATGTTGGAAGTTGATGGTCACAAAAATAGGGATGGGAAAAGATGTGGAGGAAGATTTCTTGAGGGGATTCAAGAAAAGCAGCCCAAATCCTTTTCCCACCTGTAAATGTTTAATCCTCTTTTTGCTACTTACTGTAAAGGAGACTGACAAGCTTCCTTTTGTGTTGATAAATACCATCCATAGTAGAGCTTTGAGCTTGATGAGTTACATATTGGGTCTGCCATTGGTTTATTTCATAAGTATGTGTATGGCAACCCAACAAATTGTTTTAGGAACCATACCCATTCAATTGATTTCTTAAAAAGAAATTTAAATTTGTGTCTATTCACTGATAGACATAAATAGACTAAAATCTAAAGAGCAAACAATAAAATGCACTTCATATTCTTAAATACCAGCTTCCAGATATGTTTTCGCTGTACTTATGTAAACTTTGTTGTTGGTGTTTGTTTTGTTTTCAGTTAATTTGATTTTTTTACTTTGTTTTTGTATCTCAAAATTATACTTGCAAAATGAATTTCATCTGGTTAAAGTTAAAAAAGTGATTATAGTTAAAAACATTAAATATTAATTAATATGCTGCCTTGTGTACAAATTGAGTACTTGATAAGTGATTTTGATTGAACCTATTTGTGATTATGAAACAAATTTAGTAATATCTGTTGAGTCTTTGTAATAATGATCAATTTAGGGATTGATTTGCTGAGAGGAAATGACTTTTCACCTTTTACCTAGAAAGGGTAATCACAGCCGCCTTCCCTTGTGCTTTTCCATCCAGCCTCATATGGCCCCACTATCTCCATCCAGGTTCAGACTTGGGCTCAGGTGGTGCAGGGATGGGTAAGCTTAAGCTAGGGTGGGCAGTGGACTAAAGAGTTAGTGGTTTCGGGGAAAGAATCTCTGTCTATAAACAGAGCAAAGGAGATGCTGGACTCATTGTCAGCTGTATCTGGCTTGGGAAGCTTTTAGCTCCAATAAGTACAGGTTGCCATCTACCACCTATTGTGGGGGGCTAGGGAGGGGAGCTGACACTGTTATTTGTGCTGTTATCATCTGTTGAGGAAGTAAAAAATCTGCTGACATTGGTACCCCTTGATAGCAACACAGAATATAGTGAAAACACAATTGATAATTGAGTATGCATGTATGATTAAGTGCATGCAGGCAGCTGGCTAAAGACTACAAAGTCTGGATAGAATTTCACACAAATATGCAGTAAAGAAGAAGAAAGAACAGTGAATACTTGTCCTTGTCAGAGGCAAATGTTGCACCTTTTGTAATGGTCTGTTGTCCATCTCTTGGGCAACCCTGTGTTTAACTTAACCTTGTAAAATGGGAGATCGCATTTATCTAATTCCTGACCAAAGAGTTGGGTCTATTATGTTTTTAAGGAGACACCCTAAGGAGAGGGAAGGATCAGGGTAGCTGCTTCTCCTTTATGGAACAAAGGAAATTTCCTTTTATTTGCCTCAACCTTCTCATTAGCAATGCCATTACTGATGCCTCACCCTGGTCTCATGGAATCCTGTCTTTTGAAGAACTACATTCTTTAAACATTCTACTGCCAGTTGTGCATATATGGAATGAGCCGTATTGTTTACTGAGTTTGCCTATAGCCCTTGCCTGGTATGTGTATGGAATCAGGTTTATTCATTCTCCAGACCTTGCCTAATCATTTGTCTGTGGAATGTGCCAGTGGCCCCTGTCCCTGGCTGCCAGGTGTTTTGTCCCACACCTGGTTCCTCATCCTAGTTTTAATCATCACTATACCTGTTACTTCTTTTACAAAAGTCAAGGTAAAAATTGTATTCCATGTCTGTATGACTTGTAATTCCCTGAAAGGTATTATTTGGTTTTATAGTATTTTGTAGTTTTTAAGGTAGATGTGCATTTATTGATTTGATTTCAGTGTGAACGCTCTGGAAATCATTGCTTTCTGTAGTTAATGTGGCATAGTCTATGATTACCTGAGACATCTGTTTCTCTTGTCTCTATCTTGTTCTTCCTTTTCTTTTCCTCTCCCTTCCTCCTTCCAAGGAAGCTTCTAAATGGAATCTTTTTCAGATCTTAAGAACTTGTGCTGACCACCATTAATTCTTAAAGAGAATGGCCGAGAGCCCTGCACTCACTAATTGTTTAAGTGACTGTAGCACATCTTGCTGGTTTACCTTTGTGGAGGATGTCCTAGGCATTATTTCTGTGCACTTATGTTTCTCTGTCTTCTTAGTCAAAAGCAGTGCTGCTTTTGTTTTTTCACCATGGAGTTGAGTCATAAAAGTAGATATCGAAGATCATACAGTCTTCATTTCATTGATTAAACAACACACTTTATAATTGGGATGAACCTAATTTTATCATTTTGCTTAACCTTGACTAGAGACACAGTTCTTTAAAAAAGCTATTATTTTTATATACAATAACTCAGATATTGTGAAAAATTAGATAATAGAAGAAATCCAAAGAAAAAATTTTCAACTACTCTTAATTACACCACCAAGAGAAAAAATATAGTGTTTTGTTGTAAAATACTTTAAGAAATGTATTTACATGTAAATGTAAATGCCTGGTTCCTTAGTATTATTGTTAATTAAGATGACATTGTAAGCCTACTGCTTACTGATGTATTACTGACTTTTAAGAAGATCAAGAATTATAAGAACCAAAGAGGGTGCTACATTTGTATCAGTGTTGAGATTGGAGATTCATAAATTACTTTGGCTTGAAAATATTGAGAAATATTAAATTGAATTATTTGCTTCTTTTTGAATTTTTAAATTAACCAACTTCTTGCAAAAAACAATTGAGACAGACTGTAAAACTTGATACTGGGGCATCATTTTTTAATTGATTAGGAGCATCAGATAAAAAAAATGATACTGGGGCATCATTTTTTAATTGATTAGGAGCATCAGATTAATCTGAGAAGAATGTGAATGTATTATGGTATGTACTCTCTCTATTGGTGAATATATAGGCCGTATATAGCCATATATGTGTCATATGTGTGTGCATATACAGTGAACAGTAGGTATAGTAACTGAATCAGATAGACTGTCTCAAATCCTGTTTTAAAAATAGGATGCAAATAAACAACAGAATAGTCAAACAGTGTCTAAGGGCTCAGATTTATTTATTTATTTTTTGCAGGACACTCATTAGACGTGTTAGTTCTGAAAGCATTTAAAAACTCTTTCCTTTTCACAGTTCTCTGTATTATACACAGTTACAACTTGATTATCTATAATGAATCTAGGTCAGTCATAGGACAGACTTTGTCTCCCTACTATACCTGTTAACTTTGTACAGTTTTGGCATGACCAAGCTAGATTGTAAATTCCCCTTAGTAGCTCACCATGTTGTGTTAGTACCGATTTTGTTTACATCTACAGTCATGTGGTCAGTGATGGACCACATGTACGACAGTGGTCCCAGAAGATTATAATGGAAGTGAAAAATTTCTATCACCTAGTGATGTTGTAGCTTTTGTAAGGTCTTAGCATCATGCATTACTCATGTGTCTATGGCAGGGGTCCTTAAACTTTTTAAACAGGGGGCCAGTTCACTGTCCCTCAGACCGTTGGAGAGTGCGCACTGTGGGCCCGGGACTAGTCGGCTGCTAAGCAGGACAGGCAGTGGTGGCAAAAACACCCAGAGGACCGGATAAATGCGCTAGGCAGCCTGTATGTGGCCCTCGGGCCGTAGTTGGAGGATGCCTGGTCTATGGTGATGCTTATGTAAACAAACCAATTGCCCTATCAGTCATATAAAAGTCTAGCAATGAAAATTATGTATAGTATAGAATACTTGATAATCATAATAAAAGACTGTTATTTGTTTAGGTATTTATTGTATTATACTTTTCACCATTATTTTAATTATTAAATAATCAAATAATTAAATATTTATATTTATATTTAAATATTTTAAATATTAATATTTAAATAATTAAATATTAAATATTAAATAATTAAACATTATTTAAAATATTAATTTAATATTAATATTTTCATCATTATTTCTGCTTATTAAAAAAATGGTTAAGTGTAAAATAGTCTCAGACAGGTCCTTCAGGAGGTATTCCAGAAAAAGGCATTGTTATCGTAGGAGATGACAGCTCCATGTGTGCCACTGCCCCTGAAGACAAGATGTGGAGGCGGAACACAGTGACACTGATGATCCTGACCCTGTGTAGGCCTAGGCTAGTGTGTGTGTGTTTGTGTCTTAGTTTTTAACAGAAGTGTTTAAGAAGTGGAAAAAAATTGAAGGATATAAACAAAGAAAATATTTTTTGTATGGCTGTACAATGTGTTTGTGTTTTAAGCTAAATGTTGTTACAAAAGAGTCAAAGGTGTACAAAAATTGGAAAGTTTATGAAGTTTATTGAAGAAAGAAAATGTTTAAATAAGTTTAGTGTAGCCTAAGTGTACAGAGTATATAAACTCTACAGTAGTGTACAGTAATGTCCTGGGCACTCACATTCACTCACCCCTCCCTCACTGACTCACCCAGAGCAACTTCCATTCTTACTGGATTCATTTGTTTTGTCTGGCAGAGTGTTTTAGGAATTTACAGATATCAGGCGACTACACACATAAATTCAGATTTCCAGCTTCTTGTGAAAAGCTACAAGTTCTGCCAGCAGTGAGCCTGAGTTCCCACGTGGCTACCCTTGGCGGGAACTGAGCTCCAGATGCCACCGTCATCCTATAGAGCCAGCTGATTCACCGGGCGTGACTGGGGCCCAGCAGGTTTGCTTCATTCAGTTCCATTATCACATGTAAGGAGTTCGCAGCCCCTGCTCTCCCACAGACTCCCCCACAACTGGCTTCTCCCCATGCATTGTGATGACAATTTGCTTTTTTGCTCCAACATTTTAAAATCCAGCAGTGGTAGTGTCCCAGCTGCAAACATTAATGCTGGCCCCTCTTGTCGAAACGGTGATGTTAGAAGGGGATGAGAGCCAGGGACAGCCAAAGCTGGCCATGCCAAGACTGTCTCATCTGTCATCTGGACTCATATCATGTTGCCTTTTTAATTTTCTAAAAGTTAAATGTGACCCAAGGCTTATCTGTCCTCTAAGTTCAAGATGGTTCATTTGTACTATTTTGTTTTTATTGGAAAACTATGGAAACCCTCTCTTGTGAATGAGGCGGGTGACCTGAACTTGGCATTTCTGCAGGGCCAAATACAAAAGAGGTATTCATCAAATATTTATCCAATTGGATTATTAAATTGTATTCTCTCTTTCTGTTAGAGAAGTCTCTGCAAATAAGTCTTTGGAAAGATTTCAAAATCTAAATAAGAGGTTAACTGTCAGGATGAACCAGTTTTTATTTTTATTAAAAGATGACTTCTGACATTTCCAAACTGTTTCCCAGAGTAGGTCCCATGTTTAGAGCCTGTGATTCCAAAGCACCAGGCATGCTTTAAAGTGATGGGAAAAAACAGTCTTCATTTTGGAGTCATTGAAATGTGGTACATATCTTGCTGTCCTCTTTGGAAAGTCAATAAATACACCCCACCACACCCCCGAGATTAAATATTTTCTTCCCTGTATGTCACAGTCCTGAACCCTCATAATTTTAGTGGTAGTGTAGCACAGATGTTAAGAATATGGATTTGGAACCAGATTTCGTGGTATCAGATCCTGGTCCTGCCTCTCATTTGTTATGTCACTCCTATGATTCAGTTTTCTCACCTGTAAAATGGGCATGATGATCGTATTTACCTTAAAATATTATTGTAAAGAAATAAATGATACATAGAAATAATATATCTAAATATCTATAAATCTCTTAAAACAGATCTGATATGTTGTACGGGCTTGAGGTTATGTCTAGGAACCTTTTACGTTTCTATTGCCCGGTTTTGTATGGCCTATGAGCTAAGAATGTTTTTTACATGTTTAAGTGGTTGCAAAAAACCAAAAGAAGACTGATATTTTGTGACATGTGGAAATTATATGAAATTTGAATTTCAGTGTCTACAAGTAAAGTTTTATTGGAACACAGTTGTTCCAACTGGCTCATTTGTTAATGTATTGTCTGTGGCTGCTTTGACATTAGAACAAGGTTGCTAACTGTTTTTGAATGGGATATGTCCCTACAGATTATCAAATGACGTATTAGTGAATCTGAGACTTGTGAAATCTTTGTGAAGTGACACTTGTGATTTGTCGTCATGTTCAGAGCCTACTTTTTCCTTCCTGCTTGAGATGAAGAAGTGCTTACTTGTTTTTTTTCTTTTACTTCTTTCATGTACTGTTGATATGTTATGGCACTTTTATGACACTATAAAACACTAAAGTTATGCTTGTGATAGAAATGATAATATTGACTATTTATTAAACAGCTACCTTCTTAGTTTTTAACAGAGAAACAAATGTATGTAGCAAGTCCAAGTAATTTCCCCCAAATTCTATGGCTAGTGAGAGTTTTCTTGTCTACAGGTAATGTCATCGATAGACATATGTAATTATTTGTAATATGAACAAATATTTACATTTATTTTATTTTATATTATAAAGTTTTATGTTATTTTATTTTCTGGAAAATGGATAGTGGATTTGAGAAGGGTTAAATGCTGCCTAGATATCATGTTAGCTGCCCTTGCCATCACTAAGATTCTTTCTGTGCCTAGATAGCCCCATTCGTTTCTCCCACACACTTCACCTGTATTCTTGTCTCTTTGCCATGTCTAAAGACCTAAAAGGGAATCTAGTGATTTAGTGGCTAATTTGCTGAACTGTGCTTTGTGCTTTGTTGGGGGAGGACAGGGGTTAGAGGTAGGCAGATGACAAGGGCCACTTCTGTCCTTTGCCTTTACTGACAGTGGGTAGCAAGTCTTCAGGGTGCAGCAAACTTCCACTTGCTTTGCTTTCTGAAATTCTGCCTCCAGAACATGGGTCCCTCATCATGCAAATCTGTCTGTGATTTTGATGGAGGGAGATAATCTCCATGTTCCTGACTCCATCACTGCCCAGCAAAAAGGCAGCTGGGAAGAGAAAAACAGCTTTGTTTCAGATACAAATAAGTAACAGTTTATTCTTTGCTGATTCTGTGGTGACAACTTTACCATACTTTCCCTCACAATAGAGTATGTGAACAACACAAAAGGCCAATGCTAACAATCATTAATTGAGAGTCTGTAATACTTATTTAAAACAGGTCCTTACCTGTTTAAATCAGGAGGGGAGAAAAGAGAGAACAATACAAAGTGTTAGGAAACTTCCAAATAGCTCCCTTCCCTTCCTCCAAATCAAACTTAGAGTAAAATTTTGCTTCATATGACGTATATGTATACCTATATTTTTAAGCGAGAAATTATTGGTTACTTTTAAAGTGACAAGATAAAATAATTGTTGGTTATAAAATATCTTTATTATTGGCAAGAATTTAGGACTTTTAATCTCTGTGGAGATTTCATATTAGAAGGGAGTAATTTGATACAAGATAATAATACATTTATTGCAGTGTGCTTTACAGTTTTCAGGCCATTTTCATATATATTGTGTTATTTAGACATAATGATAGAGAAGGAGGTTAGATGGCTGAGCTGGGTTCGTTAGGTAGTTAATGGTCACACCGGGCTTAAAACCGAGGCTTCCTGATTTTCTGTGCAGCGATGGCCCTGTTGCACACAACCCAGCCTGTCACATACAGGTAGGGATCTGCCAAACTTAGAGTGAATGGTGTGGGATTTTCTGGCATCAGACACTAGGGTATGATTGCCAGTGGGGGTTGATGCTATTTATTAGTCAGGGATAAGAGTTTAGGAATTCTGTTAAGTTTTATTAGTCAAAATCCTAGGCTGATTGTAGGCTTAAACACAGAACCAAAAGTGTCTTCATTGTTAAGAAATTAATGATCAGAAATGTAGACTAGGTACCTGAGTGAAGTGGATGACAGAGTCACCTGCCCCCATGGTGGAGATGCTGGAAGACGTGGTCAACCCGAGAACGTGGTGCATGGCAGTGCAGTAGGAATCTGCACACTGGTGCTTGGTGTCTGCCCAGGTGCTGCCTGCCTGCTCATTTACATTTTTAATACATCTCTTTATCATTCCTTTCTCAGGAATATATACTATACTCAGGGCCCATTAATGTTAACGATAGCTTCATTTGCTTCATTTCTAAGAAATAATGCAATTTATATCTTTCAGCTTAAAATGTTCTTTATGGGATTTTAAAATTCTCTGTATTTGTACTTGTTCTTTCTATGCAAGGCAAACTTGGATAGTCTGCAGATCTCCTAGAACTTTTTAACTGAAAGAGAAATGAAACCACTCATTTATTTGCCAGGTACATATGGAATTTGTGCTGCGGAAGTAACTCTGATACTATTTTTTATTTTGTAGAGTGGGAAACCACCCATCAATGATATGTTCACAGACCTCAAAGATGGAAGGAAGCTATTGGATCTTCTAGAAGGCCTCACAGGAACATCACTGGTGAGCATGTCATCTTTGAGAATGAGGCTAAGGGACTGTCTCTGGTCCTTACTGACACTTGATGACTCATTATGGGTACTTGAAATGTGAAAGTTGAAATAGACACATTAAAAAAAAAGTGTTTTAACTAATGCTATTGGTAGAACAATATTTTGGCTTTCATGAGGGCTCTATTTTTTATCTAAGATAAAATTACCTTAAATGTTCATTTCTCTGCAACAGCCCAGGTTGAGAATTATGAAAGAAGAATGGATTTGTAAAGAGGGCATATGTTTTGAACAGTAGAGAGTATAGAGACAAACACATTTAAATGTTGACAAATATTTTTAAAAAATAATTGTTAAAAAATATGGCATCTGTTTTTATCCAAGTTTTCAGTATTATGTATATGTTTCTTTCTTTATCAAATCCAGCTCTATTTACTTTATATGTAAGGTACTTGATACTCGTGGAAAAAACTCAGCTCATGAAGTAGATGTATTTTATGGGTAGACAGTGTAACATTAGAGGTAGAATTACTCTTAACAGTAAAAGAGATGCACTCCCGACAATGAATTTCTTTCTTGCTAAAGGTGGGGTGTTGTACTCTCTCTGCTGCCCTCCAGGTGGTGGGCAGACACCTGTTGGGGAGGCTGATCGCTCCCTCAGATAAGATTCCCTGGCCAGTGAAGTAGAAAGAGGCTGCCCAGGTTACCTTTCCCCAGGCGGGGCATGGCCACCTTCTGAGTGGGCTCTGTTAATGCTACCTGGATCCTGGGCTTAGTGTCTCGGAATCCTCCTTGTCCACCCCCGTGCAGCACAGAGTGGGCACAGCTCCTCTCTCCACGCCCACGCAGTATAGAGGGAGCCCAACTTCTAAAGCTTTCTGCATCCAGACCAATTTAAATAAAAGAAGATTCATCCCTAGAGCATCGGTTTCCAAACTTGTCTGTGCATTAGAATCATGGGTCAATCTTTTAAAAATTCCAAACCCAGACCACGCTCTAGACCCATTCAGTCACAAACTCTGAGAGCATAGTTGGACACAGGCATTTGGTATTTTTTGAAGCTGCCTAGGAGATTCCAATAAGCAGGTACATTAGAGAAGCAGTATCTTATGGTGTTGTCAGTTGATGAATTTGCATACTGTAAACACCGGTCTCTGGGGTGGTCGCCTGAGACAACTGCCAGAGCTGAGGGTCCTGCACACTGAGCTGCTTTTCTCTATATATCTCCGTGTCAGTGTTTGTCAGGCATATGGAGGAATAATCAGTCTTATGTGCTTTTGTGTTTTATTTTCCAGCCAAAGGAACGTGGTTCCACAAGAGTCCATGCCTTAAATAACGTCAACAGAGTGCTTCAGGTTTTACATCAGAATAATGTAAGCTTGGACTGTGAATTTTGGGATTCTGTGTGGCCGTCAGCATTATTTATCGTGAGACCAGCCATCTGCTCGATGCATTGGCATCAACTGATTCTTGAAACATTTGTTCTTTTGAGAAGTATTGAGTCTTTTCTAGGAGTGAAGGAACAGTCATGTGCTTTTTCTGATAGCTTTATTGATCTATTATGTAAATAATACATTTTAGAAATTTAGATTTACCTTATTCTTTAAAATGAAAGCTATCATTCATTTATATTGCTGTCCAAATGTGCTAAAATAAAAACCTGGAGTTCTATGAAGAAATTGTTTTAAAAGTTCTTTTTTTTTTTTTCATTTTTAATAGGTGGAACTAGTAAATATAGGAGGCACTGACATTGTAGATGGAAACCACAAACTGACTTTGGGATTACTTTGGAGCATCATTTTGCACTGGCAGGTGGGGAAATTTCCAGCCACTCTTCAATAGAAATTGAAAATGTATTGTTTGTGTATTAGTTTCCTAGGGCTGCCATAACAAAGTATTAATACCACAAGTGGCTTGGATTGTTGTGTCATACTTCTAGAGGCTAGACGTTCAAGATAAAGGTGTCAGCAGGCTTGATTCCTTCTGAGGGTTCTGAGGGAGAATCTGTTTCAAGCCTCTCTCCTAGCTTCTGGGGGTTTGCCAGCAATCCTCTGGGTTCCTTGGCCTGTGGCATCATAACTCCAGTGTTCATGTGGCAGTCTCCCTCTATGCTTATCTGTGTCCAAGTTTCCTCTTTTTGTAAAGACATCAGTTATATTAGATTTGTGGCCCACACTACCCTTGTGTGAGCTTATCTTAATCAGTTACATCTGCAAAGACCTTATTTCCAAATAAGGCCCTATTCTGGGAGTTAGTATTTCAACATATGAATTTGGGGGAACATAATTCAACTCATAACACTTTGGAATAGAAGAGGCTAACAAATTGCTCTATTTATCTGGCACAGGAAAAAAAAATAACTACTTTTCTTATGTTAAATTTTAAAAATTGTTGTAATTTCAGACTTAAAGAAAAGTTGCAAGAATAGTCCAGAGAATTCCTAAGTACCCTTCATTCACATTCCCCAAATGTTAACAGTTGCCTGTGTTTTTTTTTTCTCACATACTCTCTCTCTCTGTACCTAAATACTTCTGTGTATGTTTTCTGAAAACATGGCATTCTCCTAAAAACCAAGAACTGTCTTACATAAGCACAATACAATATTAACAATATAAAATACGTAACTAATATGTATAACACTAATTATTATATGATAATTATCTTATGTACTAAAACATAATTATTAAAATCAGGAAAATAACATTGAAATAATACAATTATATGATCTACAGATCTTAAGGAGAATTTGTCAGTTAGCAAAAGAAAATGTAAGATCATAAGTTACATTTCTTGTCATGTCTATTTAGTCCTCTTTAATCTGGAACAGTTTCTGAGTTTTTGTATTTCATGATACTGATATTTTTGAAGAGTCCTGGCCAATTATTTCATAGATTGTCTCTCCCTGTGGGTTATTTGAGGCTTTTTTCATAATTAGATTCAGGTTATTCATTTCTGGCAGGGATGTCACAAAAGTGATGTGAGTTCTCAGTGTACCATGTTGGTGGCGTGTGTTGTCCACTCGTTTTTCTTCTGGCAGTGTTAACTTTGGTAGCTTAGTTAAGATGGTACCTGCCAGGATTCTCCACTGTAAAGTAACTACCTTTTGTTCTTAAAAAGGATTTTGTGGGGATAGACTTTGATACTGTGTAAAGATTCAGTTATTATCAAACTTTTATCATTAGTTTTATTAATAGCATCCATTCATTATTCTTACCTGGATTAGTTATTACTTGCTTGGCAAATAGTGATTTTCTAATTTCACCATTCCTTCTACCTTTATTACAAAGCTTTCTAACTGTAAGGAAGAGCCTCCCTTGTCTCTTGTTTCTCTATCTTGTCCGTCTATTATCTATCTGTCTGTCTGTCTATCTATCCATCCATCCATTCATTCATTTATATATCAGTGTAGACTCATGGATTTGTATAGGTTTATAGTGTTTTCCTGTTCCCACTCACTTGGATGCTCAAGTTATCCTAGATTTGGCCAGTGTGAGCTTCTTAAGTTGGCTTCTCTGTCCTTTTAATATGTCCACATTATTATTTGAGCACTTTCTTAAAGCCTATGTACCACTTTATAATAATAATATAAATATTAGTTCTAGAGTATAACTCTTATTGCTATCAGGAAAGGTACTTCCTTCTTCGATTTTGTAGTAAGTCAGAATTTCTTCCTTTCTTCCTTATTTTTGTAGAAAATAAAAATTGGGTTTTCTTCATTTTAAAGTGTTTTTGTGACTATGAAGGTAATGTTCATTTAAACCAAGCACAGTTACACATACTGTTTAGGACCTAGAAGATACACAGTAATATATAAAAGTGAGGTAAAAATCACCTCTAAATCCTAATACCTGAAATGATCACAGTTAGAATCTATGTTTCTGGTGTTTAAGGGAAAAAATTTGAAATAAAATGAATGCCAGTTACTTGATCCATTATGGTTAATTAGTGTAACATTCCTTATTCCAGGACTTGATAGAAATACCTGTGTTAGTTACAGGCAGGTCTGGTTTCTCTCAAACAGGTAAAAGATGTCATGAAGGACGTCATGTCGGACCTGCAGCAGACGAACAGCGAGAAGATCCTGCTGAGCTGGGTGCGCCAGACCACCAGGCCGTACAGCCAAGTCAACGTGCTCAACTTCACCACCAGCTGGACGGACGGGCTGGCCTTTAATGCCGTGCTCCACCGCCATAAGTGAGACTTCGCTCCGCTCGCTTAGATGTGGGCTCTACAAATTTGTGTCTCCTCTCTGTCCCTCCCCTGCGACCACTCCCTGAAGCCCCTTCCTCACTGTCACTGCTCTCCTCTCTGCACTTGCTCTACAAAAACCTTCAGAAAAGAAACACCATGGAAGAACACTAGCCATCAAGTCTTTCTTTCCACAGGATTTAAATGCCACGGTGCAATGTCCATGGTTTATAAGTTTAAAAATTTATAAGTTAAAAAATGTGAAATAATTCACATAATTCAGTCCCATCCATTTAGAAATATTAATAGTAATGTATACAAAGAATTGCATAAGCTTTTAGTCTCATACCAAAAGTAAAACTCTATAAATTCAATTAAAAATAGCTAAATGAACTCTATAAATTCAATTAAAAATAGCCAAATAGGTTTTTCAGGAAAACAGATGCTAATTATTTAAAACACCAAAGGTCCAAGAATAATAGCCAGTACACTTATGAAGAAGAACCAGACTGAAATACTTTCTAAAAAGAAACCAAAACTAACTATGGAGCTATATTAAGTAAGACTATGCAGTACTATAAATGAATACACTAATATAATAATAATAAGTTCAATCATATGAAATTGCCAATGCCTGACTGTTTTTGATGTTTATCAATGGCAGTTGCAGATAGTTCAGCCTAACAGAATAAAGAGCTCAGAAATTGCTCCATTACGTGGGAAACCTGATATACAAGTGAGCTGATATTGCAGATTAATTGATGGTATGGGACAATTTGTTTCCCATGTGTAAATAAGTGCACTGGAACTTCACCTTACCATACTCAAAAAATAAATTCTATGTGGATCAAAAATTTAAATGTGAAAGGCAAAATTTGTTATGTTTTATTGTTATTATAAATGATTAATTTTCTCAAGTTTCATCTCCTGTATGTTCTTTGCTTGTCTCTGAAAATACAATAGACTTGTCTACATCATATCTAGAAACTTACTCAATTATTACAAATTTTAATAAGTTTGTTTCTGTGGATTGTGGCTTTTTTTTTTAACCTCTCCCCCCAACTCCCCTTGCCTTTTTAGAATGTCTAGGAATTATGATTATTTGATTTCTTCTCTTTTCTTTTTTGTTCTTCATTGTGCCTGGTCCTTCAATGCAATGTTGATTTGAATTGGTGATAGCTGAATATTTTGTTCTTGATAACAAAGGGAGTGCTTTTAATGTTTTACCATAGGAATGTTTGTTGTGGCTTTTTTGATCTGCTTTTTATGAGGTTAAAGAATCCCTCCCAATCTTCTCCTAATCCTCCTTTATCAGTTTAAGGAGGTTGCTCTCTGTTCCTACTTGGTTAAGAGATTTTCATCAAGAAACTGGTGAATTTTAGCCAACATTTTTTTCCATTTATTAATTGATAGAACAAATATATGTAGGGTGCTGTTAGACACAGGGTATACAGCAGAGAACAAAACAGGCAAAAATCGTAATTTTTTTGGAGCTTATGTTCCAACAGAGGGAGACGGACAATAATAAAAATACATGAAAATGTAAGTTGTATAATGTATAGAAATGGTAAACATGCTGAAGAAAAATTCATCAGGCAAGAGGGGAGGAGGATGGGCTGCAGTGACCTGAATGGAGAAGTGATAGGAGATGAAGTCAGGGAGGGAACTAGGAGAAAGAGGGTTGGCAGAAGCAAATCCCAGAAGGTGAGTGGGTCTAAGATTGAAGAAGAGACGGAAGGGAAAGAAAATGATTAGCTTTTGGGCATGTCAAAGCAATAATAATGTCTAATTTGTGAGCTTAAAAGAAAATCAAGATAGAAATGAAATACAGTACCAAACAGTGGTAACATGGAGGGGAACAATTGGTGGGAAACTCTCAGGGCCTTTGTTTTAGGAATATTCTGTGAACAGATTAGAGCTGCATTTTCTATTCTGCTAACCTTGATCTTTTAATTGGAGGATGTGGTCCATTAGCATTGATTGTCATAGGTGGTTCATAAATGTATTTAGGTTCATTTTTACTACTTAGTTTGAGTTTCTTATTTCTCTTACTTTTTCTATATCTTTTCTTTCTTGTCTTCTTTTGTATTGATAAGGTTCTCCCTGTCCTTTTTCTCTTTTACTCTTTGGGAAATATTATATAATCTTTCTAGTCTTAGCGGTTATACCAGAAATTAACCATTAACCAACCAGGCATATTTAACCAATACAAAATCCTAAGAATGTGTTATCTTTTATTTTCATATTTATAAATTACTTTCAAATATTGTATATTTGACAAGCTTTCAGGATATAAGAATAAACTTTAAAAAAACTCACAAATAAAAAAATCTAAAACTAAAATGTATTAGATGGTAATGTATTAGATTGTATTGAAATTACAATTGTAATTGTATTGAAATTACAATTGTAATTGTACAATTGTATTGAAATTACAAATTAGATTGAAATGTATTAGATTGCCTACTTTGTTTCCACATATTTCATCTTCATTGCATTTTGTTTACATGGTGATTTCAGACCTGATCTCTTCAGCTGGGATAAAGTTGTCAAAATGTCCCCAATAGAGAGACTTGAACATGCCTTCAGCAAGGCTCAGACTTACTTGGGAATTGAAAAGCTGTTAGATCCTGAAGGTATTGTTCAATGTTTAATTTCAACCTTGACTTTACTGGACAATTTTTAACACTTGAAGAGCAGTGTTTTTTTTTTTTTTCTTCTAAGAATGCGCTATGAGACTTTAGGAAGCTTTTTCCTTTTTAAGTATAGGTATAAGCCATTTTATTGCAGATTAGTTATCAGTATTTTTGTATTTAGCAATTTGTAGTATCCTTTGGGTAGACATTTAATTATAGCACTGGATAAACAGTTAATCTAAATAAATTAAGATTTAACATTTTAAGAAAATATAGTTATTAGATAAACAATTGGATATTTTGTTTAGTTGATTAAAATGCATTCTTGTGTAAACACTTTAGTTGCAAATGTTGCAGGGTTGAACTCTAGACTTGTTTTCTTAGTATGAATAACATCTGTGTCTTTATCTTAAATTGTAACATATGGTAGCTTATCTTTGAGCATTTTGGGGAGTCTTTTAGGGATGATTTTTAAAAAATGGGATACTGAACAAAAATAAGTCTTTGTCTCATACGTAAAATAGCAATTTAGTGAGCTATGGTATTGCAAAGATTATATATTAAGTATTGTTTATGGGTACTAAGGGTTATTTTATATCTAATATTGGGCAGTTCACCTATTTCGGACATCTAATTTAAGCTAGTTCTTATATTCTTCCACTTTTAGATGTTGCTGTTCAGCTTCCTGACAAGAAATCCATAATTATGTATTTAACGTCTCTGTTTGAGGTGCTACCTCAGCAAGTCACTATAGATGCCATCCGTGAGGTAGAGACACTCCCAAGGAAATACAAGAAAGAATGTGAAGAAGAAGAAATTAATATACAGGTACAAATTTTTCTTAAAATGTTTGGCTTGCCATATTTGTTTTTCTCATAGGTAATAGTTAAAAACACTTTCAGAGAGTTTTTTTCTTGACTGAGAACATCTTGGTTTCTTAGCTTAAATTTGCATAAGTTCACTTTATCAGTTAGCATGCTGTCTATCACGTGTATGTAATAGAAAAGCGTAACTCAACCAACTTTATTGTAAAGGAAGATATATTATTTCACAAAACAAAGCTGGAGTTAGGGTCTAGGGCTGTTGAATGATGGAGGTCCATGACATGCTAATAATACTCCATGTTTTTCCATCTACTGATCACTATCTTTTTTTTTTTTTTTTTTTTTTGAGACAGAGTCTCGCTTTGTTGTCCAGGCTAGAGTGAGTGCCATGGCGTCAGCCTAGCTCACAGCAACCTCAAACTCCTGGGCTCAAGCAATCCTTCTGCCTCAGCCTCCCGAGTAGCTGGGACTACAGGCATGAGCCACCATGCCCGGCTAATTTTTTATATATATATATCAGTTGGCCAATTAGTTTCTTTCTATTTATAGTAGAGACGGGGTCTCGCTCTTGCTCAGGCTGGTTTTGAACTCCTGACCTTGAGCAATCCGCCCGCCTCGGCCTCCCAAGAGCTAGGATTACAGGTGTGAGCCACCGCGCCCGGCCCTGATCACTATCTTGTATCCTTGCTGTTGTATGCTGAAGATGGTTTTCCTCATATCAGCTAAGTTCTTTTCTAAGTGCTAATTTTCTTTCTTTTTTTTTTTTTGGCCATAAAAAAGGAATTTTTTTCCATTATACTCTCACAAGGACTATCAAAATACAAGGTTTATTTTCCCTTTCATTTAGGAGGAATAATCTATAGTAAGCTACTTGGCAAGTTTGGCATGAAAGGGCTTACAGTGGTTTTATTCACAAATGAGGTTTTATGCTTTAGTAGATATAAATAAAATCATAATTTATTTTCTTTCTTAATTATCCTGTTTTGAATCAATCCGTATTTTACCTCATCCTGTCTTAGCCCAACCAGTCCTCTTTATTTATAAAACAAGAGACTATTAAGAGTTGGATGAGACCTTAGAGGTCATTTGGCTCAACAATTCAGTAACCAAGCAACCAAGAGGTAGACATGGATTTCAAAATTATAAGGATATATATTTCAGAGTGGCAGAAAGCTTGGGCTCTGCAGCTAAAGTTTTATCTTGTTGCTACTTGTTTGGGATGGGTGACTTAATCTCTCAACCACAGTTTTGTCTGTGAAATGAGCTTAAAGCTACCTACTTCATAAAGATAATGAATTCGAAGTGTCTAAAATGATATTAATAAGCATTCCATAAGCAGCAGCTATCATTATTATAATTTTTCCTCTCAATTTGTTTTGGCATTCTTATTCAACAAGTTTATTTTTAAAAATATTCTTTAATTCTCATACAGTAATAATAGTCTTGAGTTGACATAGCATCATCTTTTTTCCTCTGCTGGGATTCAGAGAACTTAGTTATTATTTTAAATTTTCTTGGGGTAGTATGTACCAATCCTTTTATTTTTTTCCATTTCAGAAATAGCATGATTTATAGAGAAAGAAAAAAAAAGCACTTGTTGAGGAAAAGAGGGTGAGAGAGGGAGCTTGATTGTGAACCTACGGCTGTTTTTAGTAGTTTTGAAAATCAAGTGATGCTGAGGAAAAGCCCTAACTTCTTATAACTGACTGAAAATATGCTGGGAAGCATTTGCCTCTAGCAGTGTCGTTATTCTGCATCAATGATGTGCCTTTTTAGGTGGCTCAGATAATCTGGGTTTGTCTCTTGGTTTTAGAATAATTTCTTTATTGGACGGAGATTCCTGTTGTTGGAAAGATAGGATATTTCAGCTGGGCACAGTGCCTCAGGCCTGTAATGCTGGCACTCTGGAAGGCCAAGGCGGGAGGATCTCTTGAGGTCAGGAGTTCAAGACCAGCCTCGTCTCTACTAAAAATAGAAAAAGTTAGCTGGGCAAGGTGGCACATGCCTGTAGTCTCAGCTACTCGGGAGGCTGAAGCAGGAGGATTGCTTGAGCTCAGGAGTTTGACGTTCCTGTGAGCTAGGCTGATGCCATGTCACTCTAGCCCAGAGAACAGAGGGAGACTCTGTCTCAAAAAAAAGAAAGATAAGGATATTTTAATTCTTATAGTTAAGACCATTCTCTCTTAAAAAGGAGACTTTCATTTGCCTTTCATAATATATAGATAAAATTATCACTTCTGTTTAGGGTTCATGGTGGCATGATAAGAATTGCAGAAACCATTTGCTGTTTGATTAAGTGCAAATGTATTAACACTAACCTCTTTATTTGGATGCTTTCATTAGTGCCTTAGAGGCTGAATTACGTTAATTGAGAAATAAAATGTGATTAAGTTTTAATCATCTACCCTCTGCCATAGCTTGCCATCTAGCACTCTCCAGTGCATGCTAATAGTCAGACTTTCTCTCCTGCTCTGTTATTTCTCCAAACATATGCTAGTGGCCAGCAAATATTATGTAATAATTCCTGCATTTCTATTTAAATATCTGTCAGTTGAAAGTCTCCTCATGTGTTTTAATTAATACCTTCTGCACATTTGCATTTAGACAAAGCCTTCCGTCTCCCACCTGATAGATGCTGGTGTCTATCTAAGTGGCTTTTGCTGGTCCCTAACTTTTCTGGTTCTTCGAAATCCTCATTGTACTATAGAGGTTTGGTACTAAATGATCTCCAGGGTTATTTTAGCTCTGCAGTTTTAGGAATTTAAGTCTAAAAGTTAGCTCATTTCCTCTCTGTCTTTGTCACCATCTATTTCTTCATTATTCACTGTTTCAACTCTGCTCATTTTTGAAGTCCTGTATTCAGTTTACTGGATTCATTTGATTCTTCCTCTTGAATGTCTTTTTTGTGTGTTTTCTTTCTGTTCCAGCCTCATATTAATTAAAGACCTCATCTTTTGTAGTTTCCAAGACCCACCCTACTTCCTCACTGTAGTCAGAGTGGACTTTTTCTCCTTTTCCCGCCAAGATTCTTGTGCATACAGTTTCCACTCTCTGAAATGTTCCTCCATTAACTCCAAGCTGCCTATTTTTCCTCAGTTTCAACGGAAGCTTTTCAGAGAAGTCTTCTCTGATGAACCTATCAAAATATGACACCACACGCATACTCTCTCTCTGTTTCTTGCTACCAAACTATTTTTGTAAACTCTGTTAAGAATTTTAAATTATATCCTTTTTTTTTTTTTTTTGAGACAGAGTCTCACTCTGTTGCCCAGGCTAGCGTGCCGTGGTGTGGTGTCAGCCTAGCTCACAGCAACCTCAAACTCCTGGGCTCAGGTGATCCTCTTGCCTCAGCCTCCTGAGTAGCTGGGACTACAGGCATACACCACCATGCCCGGCTAATTTTTTCTATATATTTTTAGTTGTCCAGCTAATTTCTTTCTATTTTTAGTAGAGACGGGGTCTCGCTCTTGCTCAGGCTGGTTTTGAACTCCTGAGCTCAAATAATCTTCCTGCCTCGGCCTCCCGGAGTGCCCTAGGATTATAGGTGTGAGCCACCACACCCGGCCTTAAATTATATCTTAAGAGTATTGGGAAAGCCACTGAAACGTTTTAAGCAGGAGAGTGTTACGATGTGATTACATTTTTGAAAGTTCATCCTGGCTGTTGTGTGAGAAATGGATTGTGGAGGTGGGAGTACGGGGGTTGGGGGTCGGGGGAGCAAATGGGAAAGCAGAGACCCCTGTTAGCAGGCTGTCACAGTCCAGAGGAGAGACTTAGATGGCTGTGGGATGGAAAGGTCTTGATGGATTTGAGATAAGTTTTGAATTATCTGGCTCCCAGGTTTTAGCTGGAGTAATTAGGTGCATGGAGAAGCCATCTGCTAAGATGAGGAAGCCTGAGAAGGAACATGTTCTGGAAAAAAACGAAGGGTTTAAATATGGACATGGGCCGGGCGCTGTGGCTCACGCCTGTAATCCTAGCTCTTGGGAGGCCGAGGCGGGCGGATTGCTCAAGGTCAGGAGTTCAAAACCAGCCTGAGCAAGAGCGAGACCCCGTCTCTACTATAAATAGAAAGAAATTAATTGGCCAACTGATATATATATAAAAAATTAGCCGGGCATGGTGGCGCATGCCTGTAGTCCCAGCTACTCGGGAGGCTGAGGCAGAAGGATCACTCGAGCCCAGGAGTTTGAGGTTGCTGTGAGCTAGGCTGACGCCACGGCACTCACTCTAGCCTAGGCAAAAAAGCGAGACTCTGTCTCAAAAAAAAAAAAAAAAAAAATATGGACATGGTTTGAGATACCTATGAGACAATGAAGTGGAGATGCTAAGGTAGTGGGATACAGGAGTTGGGACTTCAGGCTCCTAGTGGGTATAGATGGTTCTTTGAAGCCAATGGGAGAAGATGAGATTACTCAGGCAAAGAATACAGAGGGAAGAAAAAAGAACCCAGGGCTTAATTTTGAGGAGATTCATTACTCACAGGTCAGCAGCTGCTGTTGAACCAGCAGAAGACCAGTGTGGTGTTGCTGTAGCAGGGAAAGCAGAGCTGTAAGAGACTGGGGAGTGGTCAGGCATGTGGGGTGCTGCTGAGGGCTGAAGTAGGGTTACCAGCTCTTGGGGTTTGCTTGGAACAGTTCTAGTTTGTGTTTGTAGTTCTAGCACAGTTATTACCCAAAGCATTCTACTATCTGATATTTTGATTTATTATTTGGTCACCCCATAGAGGATGCTGGAAGTGTAGATTTGGCAAGGGGAAGGTTATTGGTGATATTGGCAGAAGCCTTTCTGGTTGAGTGGTGGGGCAAATGCAAGTCAGGGTGAAAGGGAATGCTAACATTTCTTGTATTGTTTTAAGTACATTTCTGTACGTTTGAAATAGTCTATTTAAAAATTGTGGATGAGAAGTGATAAAGTAGAGATAAGATATAGGCAGGTTTTAAAAAGTCTGTGTCTCAAAGGGAACAAAGGAACCAGAGAGAGACGGTCGATTTGGTTATAAGATCTTGAAGTTTATAAGGAAATACTCAGTTGCTTAGAAAGAGCTTGAGAGAAATTTATCCCATGAGCATTAAAACAAACAACCAAACAAAAAAGGCCAAGTAAACCAGAGAGCAATTGCCTCAAAAAAAATACACTCAGTACAACAGTCTGTTTGTGTGGCTGTCTTTTAGTATCTAAAAATGCAAGGCTAAATTGCAGTTCAATAAAAGCAATTTAACTAGGGGTCAAAGCAGAGTTCTAATCTTTCTCTCTTTTTCCTTAAATTACATCCATCCTTGAAGGCCCCACACGTTGCAGTTCCTCTAGGAAACTTTGCTAACCGTTTTAGCCCTTGGTGAACTCAAATGTCATTCCTTGTTGGGACCATGGCATTTATCATGGTACTAATAACCATTTTATTTTTGCTCAGAAGTGATTCATTGGGTTCTTTCTCTCTTTCCAACGGTGTCAGACTCTCCTTGAGTACAGAACTCATGAGTACATACCGCTTTTGTACTCTTTGCCATTCTAGCACAGTGAATAAATGCTTTCTGACTAATTCGTGGCATTGCTCATCTGACTCCGAGAAGGAGTTGGATTAATGCCTAACACACGGTGGTATCTACCTTAGGTTCTCTGTATAGTGTGTGCTTGTCTTCATGGTAATTGTAGGTTTTTCTTGGCTTTGTTTTTATAGAGCACAGCTCCCGAGGAGGAACGTGGGAGTCCCAGAGCTGAAACCCCCAGCACTGTCACCGAGGTGGACATGGATCTGGACAGTTATCAGATAGCGCTGGAGGAAGTGCTGACCTGGCTGCTTTCTGCCGAGGACACTTTCCAGGAGCAAGATGACATTTCTGATGATGTTGAAGAAGTCAAAGACCAGTTTGCAACCCATGAAGTAAGTATCTGTAGTTGCTGAAAAGGGTGTATCTGCCCTGAGGTTTGTGCCTTAATCAGGGGCTCTTCCCTGGTGTTTGTTGTTTACTGAGTTCTGCTCTATGCAAAGGTCATGGCTTGTTTCAGGACTTGTGATAGGACTTTGTTATAAAATTGATGTGGGTGATTAACTGCATCAGAATTTGATTTCAGATTTTAATCTTGTTGTAACTTGTATATTTTATAGAACCACTGTCGAAAAGCAGTGCACAGTAATGCTCATTTCTGAAGTGTATTGTTATAGTGAAAAACAAAATGGCAAAGCAATACAACAAATCTTTAGGTTTTGAATTTTCCCCAGAAAGTTATTAATGTTTTTAATTGCATGATTAAGCAAATGTCCAACCGTGTTCCTGTACAATTTTGTTTATTTTGAGACAAGGTCTCACTCTGTTACCTTAACTGGAGTGCAGTGGAATCATCATAGCTCAAACTCCTGGGCTCAAGTGATTCTCCTGCCTCAGCCTTCCGAATAACTGGGACTACAGGTGTGCGCCATCATGCCTGGCTAATTTTTCTATTTTTTGTAGACATGGGGCCTGGCTCTTGCTCAGGCTGGTCTCCAACTCCTAGCCTTAGGCAATCTTCCCACCTTGGGCTCCCAAAGTGCTGAGATTACAGGTGTGAGTCACTGCACCTGCTCCAAAGTCTACTTTATTTGTTCTCTACTAGGCTACCTTTTTCTGCAGCATTGATATTTAGACTAGGCATTAGTAATTAATTATTATTATTTTTTGCCATGAGTAGCTCACAAATCATAATGATGTGCCTTTCTAGGCTTTTATGATGGAGCTAACTGCACACCAGAGCAGCGTGGGAAGCGTCCTGCAGGCGGGTAACCAGCTGATAACACAAGGGACTCTGTCAGATGAAGAGGAGTTTGAAATTCAGGAACAAATGACCCTGCTGAATGCTAGATGGGAAGCGCTTAGGGTGGAGAGTATGGACAGACAGTCTCGGTGAGTGGAAGGCCATGACGTTGACACTTTCTTCCATAGGCTACGTTGCACACTTTAGGTCAAGTACAAGTCCACAAGTCTGTGAAAACAAGATCATTACAGAACTTGCCTCGTAAAAGACTCTTTCTTATTTTGCACTGTTCCTGGAATTTTGCATGACCTTTGTTTTCCCTTGGATGTGTTAGCCAAACCAAAAGATAAAAGTTGGAATATAGAACTTAGCAAAAAAGGAGAAAACAGTTCATATGGACAGTTAACTATTTGCAGTGTTAAAATCCACTAACCATTAACTCAGCATGAAAACAGGACTACATAGTATCTATCTGCCATTCCATTTTGTACCATTTTTTTTTTTTTAGAGCTTTCTCATGGCCCATTTTATTTCAGTATTGTGTACTAAGGAGCAAACTGCATTCCATTGCCATTTCCACCTATTTAATAAGCAGGAATTCCTGATTGAAGAAACAATGATTCTGATACGAATACCGGGTGCTGTTACTTGCATTCTTTGACTACACTTAATGGACTTCATTTAGGAAGAAAATAAAAGTTTTTCCCACCCTGGTTTCTATGTTTGAAGACTAAACGCTGCTTTCAGTGTGTAGACAAGGGTGTGTTCCCTTGCCCCATATCTCTGGTGCCTGGAGTATGTGTTTACCTTTGCAAGGGGAAAAGCTCGTGGGAATAACCCTGTGCTCTCCACGGACAGGTTGCACGACGTGCTGATGGAACTGCAGAAGCTGCAGCTGCAGCAGCTCTCTGCCTGGTTAACACTCACGGAGGAACGCATTCAGAAGATGGAAACTTGCCCCCTGGATGATGATTTAAATGCCCTGCAAAAGCTGCTAGAAGAACATAAAGTAAATCTCTCATGTTTTTTTTATACCTTATCAAATATGAAAGAGCAGCACTTAGCATTGTCAGAGGCCGATGACTTGTATCATTAGCACGGAGGTGGGACACTTCTTCAGTGCTCTGTTTGTTCAGAAGCTCATAGGGTTGCGTTCCTGGGGATGTGACTTTTCTGAGCCAGGAATGAAAGCGCAGGTAAAATTTTATATGGGAACGGGCAGGTTTCTTATGAAGGTACATCGCTTTCATAGGGTTTGAGAAGGGTTTTTTTTTTGGACCCATAAGAGAACACACGTGTGGCTGAGAACACACGCGTGTTGGCGTGAGTGCAGTGTGTAGGTGAAGAAGGAAACCCTGAGAGGTGGCTGTACCTAATCCTTTAAGGAAAGCTGTTGCTTCTTCTCTGGTCCAGGAAAGCATCAAGCACTAGGCGAGGAACCAAAATTTGGTGGACAATTTAATTTAGTCACAAATTTAGGGGAGAACTTTTCATAGTGGAGATCAGTAAAGGTAGAGTGAAATATTCTGTCTGCAAAGTGTTTGAGGAATTTTATTCATCAAGGAAACAGACAGACACATAACAAAGCTTTAAAGGTAACATTAAGTAGAACTCTGAGAGCCAGGCATCTGACACTATTGATGGTGTTTAAATAAATTACCTATATACATATGTCTAATGACTATGCTCTTCCCATGGAAAAGGTGAGGATGGAAATGTCCAAATTGCTTTCTTGGGTAGCAAATCAGAGTAACTTCTGACTATCATGTAACATTTTCCTTGTCTCTTACTTTATGCCACACTGCACTAGATAAAATGATCTCTGACTCTATATTTAAGCTCTGGACTTTTTTGCTTTACCAATTCTATATTTTTGTCATAATTCCTGGTATAGAGACTCAACTCTTTTTTTTTTTTTTCCTTCTTTTTTTTTTTCTTTTTTTTTTTTTTAATATATTAGTTGGCCAATTAATTTATTTCTATTTATAGTAGAGACGGGGTCTCGCTCTTGCTCAGGCTGGTTTCGAACTCCTGACCTCGAGCAATCCGCCCGCCTCGGCCTCCCAGAGTGCTAGGATTACAGGCTTGAGCCACCGCGCCCGGCCTTTTTTTTTTTTTTTTTTTTTTTGAGACAGAGTCTCGCTTTGTTGTCCAGGCTAGAGTGAGTGCCGTGGCGTCAGCCTAGCTCACAGCAACCTCAAACTCCTGGGCTCCAGTGATCCTTCTGCCTCAGCCTCCCGAGTAGCTGGGACTACAGGCATGTGCCACTATGCCCGGCTAATTTTTTATATATATATCAGTTGGCCAATTAATTTCTTTCTATTTATAGTAGAGACGGGGTCTCGCTCTTGCTCAGGCTGGTTTTGAACTCCTGACCTTGAGCAATCCGCCCGCCTCGGCCTCCCAAGAGCTAGGATTACAGGCGTGAGCCACAGCGCCCGGCCTAGACTCAACTCTTTTATGCAAAAAAATAATTATTTTTTGCCAGAACGTGAAATAAAAGTGATGATATTTCCCATATTCAATCTGTTATGACATTGCGTTTTCAAACTGCCTTGGTTCATAATGAAATGTAAAGATGTATAATGGGCTTGTTTCATTAGTAGAACACTCAGGGTAATGATGGGAAATTTAAATACGATGCCTCATTGAGTGTCCTTAATTACTATTGACAACCGAGTACGTTTTAAATAGGTAAATGTGAAAGAGTGGAAATAATGGTTTATCTTAATTTTTTCTCTAGAGTTTGCAAAATGATCTTGAGGCTGAACAGGTGAAAGTGAATTCATTAACTCACATGGTGGTAATTGTGGATGAAAACAGTGGTGAGAGTGCTACAGCTGTTCTAGAAGATCAGTTACAGGTAAGGACCCTGTAAAGTAAGGTAATCCTGAAGGACCTGTGGTCTGAGACCCAAGCATGTGTTGCCCCATCCTTCACGGCCTCATTGTTTATCCACAAGGGTAGAGAAGTCCACTTTTGGTTGTACTTCCCAGTTAGGGTTCCACAGTGTCTGTGTTTCAGGAGTTCCCATGTATTGATTCCTTTACTGCAGCCCTTGAGGGGAATGTGGAGGTCTGGTCATGATCCCCAGCTTCCTTGTGCATAACGTTAACACAATTGGGAAGCACGGGAACTGATCTCAGCAAGTAGCCTATGAACCTCTTGGTTAGAATCACTTGAGGAGTTTGTTAAAAATGTAGATTCTTCCTAGGCTCTACGCACACCTGCATCTGGGTGGAGGAGGGGATAGTGAATCTGCATGGTGAAAAACAAAGGTGTGTGTATACAAAAATTTGAGAATTCCAGTTTGTAGGCTTGTATCTCGGTGTCTTTGGTAGATTACTGTGTGATTTTCAACAACAGTTTTGGAAACCTCAACACATTGCTTCTTTTTGCACAAAGGCAAAAATGTATCTTTACAATTCTTTGTGAAGAAATTTATTGGTATTTCTTTTTGAACAATACCTAATAAGATGTTTCCAATTTATGACTTCTAGACTATAATTTCATCACGTGAAGTCCTTTTTCTTTTGTAAAGAAAAAGTTCTGAGACTTCAGTGTACTAATATTTAATTATTACAGTAATCTGAGAGGTAGGTCCATGTCTTGACTATTTAGCGGGAGGAAACTGCAATTCAGGGAGTATAAGTGATGCCCCAGAGATTTAAATAGACAAGGAGTGGCTATGCTGAGACTAGAGAGACCTTTCTTCTGGCTCTAAGTTCTCTATCTCTTGCACCCTTAAAAGCTTACTCTGGTATTAAATATCAAAATGGTATAATATGAATTAAATAATTCTTGTTCACATGTAAGTAGTATAGAGATAAATTTTAACATTTGTTTGATATTACTTATAAAATGATAGTAAAATAATTTTCAGGTAAAATCATTGTAAAGAATGATGTTTTTAAAAATTAGTTAATCAAATTTATTTATTTAGTATTTTTAATACTCATAATATTCTTTTGTTAATTTATGGAGAATTTTCTGTAGAAATTTTCATGTAATATAAACAGAACAAATCAACTAAGCACTTTACTGTTTTTTAGAAATTCTCTTATTCAAAAATGTAGTTTTTATAAATTTAAACATTTTTCTTAATTTTGGTACTATAGATGAACATTTCTTGGTATTTAAAGATGGTTAAGAAATATAACTGATGCACTAATTTTTTTTTTTTAGGTAATTATAGCCTAGAAAATAGATATGTAGATATATGTAAAAACATCAAATTCTCATATAAAAACCACAACGAAATGGAAAGTGTAGGGATTTGGAGTCAAAGATATAGGGTAGAGTTTTGGTTGTACCACTTTCTAGTGTCATGAAATAATCTGTTAAATTCCATACGGATTAGTTTTTCTCATTGGTACATATGTTATTTTAAAGCAACTTTTTAAAAAATATTTTTATAAATAGCTATTCTGTAATAAAGAACAATGGAAATCACAGATTTCTGTAATGATTGTGATAACTCTCTTTGAAGGCCGTGCTGACTCAGGGTGGTGTTTTCCTTTCGTAGAAACTTGGGGAGCGCTGGACGGCGGTGTGCCGTTGGACTGAAGAACGCTGGAACAGATTACAGGAAATCAACATATTGTGGCAGGAATTATTGGAAGAACAGGTATGAAACACTTATCTAGAAGAGTCGAAACAAATAGTGAAAAGCAAACCCACCTTTTATTACGGCATTAGAATACAGTTACCTTCTTTAGTTTTCTTTGAAAGGAAAATATACAAATAATTACTATTTTAAAAATCAGATTCCTGTCCATTTTATCATGCAGCATATTTATAGAGATCATATCATATGACTCCATTGTAATGACAATTTGATTTGTATTTATCGTTCAGAATGTTAGTACTTAGATATCATGATTTGTTTGACATTACAATTATTATTGGATTCACGTTAGGTAATGTGTATGAATTTGTATCAGCACAATTCCTACCATATGGTTTACGTTCAGTAAATAATGTATAAATGAAACCACCTAGTGCATGGTGAACTTTAAAATCACGAGAATTTTTCTTGATTTTTTTAAATCCGGGATAAGTACTGAAAGTAATGAGAAAATGTTATTTGGCAACACCTTTGATTGAGTGCTTAGTTAAGAGTATATTTTTACCACCAAGGATTACTACAGCAAATAAACTGATGGGGTGAAGCTTCCACCTTAATTTTTCCATCAGAGTGGTGGCCCTTCGCCCATATTATGTCCTTCCAGAAAAACAACCAACATAACAAAATACAAATAAGCAAAACTCTTATCCCAAAATGCCAAACAGTTGTGGTTTAGAAAATAAGCAGATACTATATTCCCACATCTCCCAGTGTCCATTTTGATTCTTTTAAATACATTTCATTTCCCTCCACAAAAAGGAACTATATTGTCTTCAGGGGGAATAAAACCCCAAGCGTATGATGTTTTGTGGTTCACTAAATATGGTGGCACATAGTACATCTTAAAAAGTAGGTTGCAAAATTTGTCCAAATATAAATTGTTAATCACTACTCCCCCTTCTCAATCTTTGGTCACAATTTTCTTATTAAGAATCACATGATGGGCTTGATTCTGATTTCTGATATATTTACGTTTCACTTTACAAAGATTTAAATGTAGTTGGAATCTTGTATTCAAGGCCAAATGATCTCATGGAATAGTTAAAATTTTACTTTGGTAATAACAACAGGAGACATTGATTGCCAGAGACAACCATTGTGTTATCCTTCTACACAGTAAAATAATTTAAAATTTGGAAATGGCTTTACTTTGATAATTTAAAAATATGTTAAAAAAAGAGGAAATGGCTAGTATTTTGGTCACTTGTATTAGGTTTTAAACTGACCTTTGAGTCATGTTCTATTAGTGATCTGACATTTTGACTGTATCTTTTGTGTGTGTGTATGTGGTGTTTGTACTTTCTATCTGTGCCATAGTTATTTATATGCATATATTATCAGTCGTACCAAATTGAGGACAGGATCCATATTGGTCTTTTAGTTTCCTAATCTTCATTTCTTTTTCTTTGGTGGAATATACAGGTGAGAAATAGTTGTTAAATAAATTGATCAATAAAACAAGTGAGAAAAAAATCGATCCCATTGCAAAAACAGAACCAAGTTTTTTTTCCTCCCAGCTAAATAGAAAAGTGTTTCTGTGATAGATGCTACATTTGGGGAAGAATTATCTCGATGCTGCCACAGTTGTTTTCCATCTCTCCTTCAGGGTTATCTCTCTACATTATTAAATATATTTTGCTTAAAAAAGATATGTTGGGCCGGGTGCGGCCTAGCACTCTGGGAGGCCAAAGTGGGTGGATTGCTCAAGGTCAGGAGTTCGAGAGCAGCCTGATCAAGAGCGAGAACCCATCTCTACTAAAAATAGAAAGAAATTAGCTGGACAGCTAAAAACATATAGAAAAATTAGCTGGGCATGGTGGCGCATGCCTGTAGTCCCAGCTACTTGGGAGGCTGAGGCAGGAGGATCGCTTGAGCCCAGGAGTTTGAGGTTGCTAGGAGCTAGGCTGACACGATTCTAGTCTAGGCAACAGAGTGAGACTCTTTCTCAAAAAAAAAAAAGTGTTGATGCCAGTGAAGTTAACTGTACATTGGCCTTGGGGCATCCTCAGACTTCCTTTTTTAATCATAATTGCTATTGAACCTTGACCATCAGTGGGGCTTTCCTGCATGATGCTGTGGAAAGACCATTGGTTTTGGGGTGGGTCCTTGATCCTGCTCTGCCATTAACCAGCCAGGTGATCTTGGGCATGTAACTTAACTCTTCTCTCCTTCCTCTTAAGTCAAGGATGTGGAACAAGACAATGTCTGAGCTTCCTTCTGCCTCTAGAGAGTTACAATGTCGTTTTTTTGGAGACTTTTGGATAGTTGGATTTACCCTTTCTCCTCCACCAACCTCTTGAGAATTAGGTTTGATTAACCAGGTGTGGGGTAATATCAGGTTAATCTGTTGCAGATATGAGATGGATAATATTTTAAAGAAAGGTGTCTTTGTGGATTATTTGTGCATCAGACTTAGGTATTTGAGGTCTTTCTCCCCCCCCCCCCCAATTAGGGTGAAGCCTCTAATAAAAAAATAGTTAGAGATTTGGAAAGTTGATTGAATTGAATTAACAAATGATGCTGCAGATATATTTTCAACTTTTTGTTATGACTTGTAGTGCTTGTTAAAGGCTTGGTTAACCGAAAAAGAAGAGGCTTTAAATAAAGTCCAGACAAGCAACTTCAAAGACCAAAAGGAACTAAGTGTCAGCGTTCGACGTCTGGCTGTAAGTAAAAGTAATGCCGTTGTCAGCATTTGTGTTGTAAGCCTATGATATCTTAGTGTTTTATATCAATGGTTAATACAATTTAGTGAACACAGATAATGGCTCATTACCCAATACCAGACTGCTGCCATGCAATGATTTGGAGGCTGGAATCTTATGTTTAGCGCAGTGAACTGCATAACATGTAGATTGAATTATAAAATATACATGTTTACATTTCTTGGCTGGGAACCAGGAAGATAAAGTCCTGTTAATGGAGAATTCTCTACTAAATATCTGAAATACTAGATTTTGAAGGAAGACATGGAAATGAAGCGTCAAACATTGGATCAGCTGAGTGAGATTGGCCAAGATGTGAGTCAGTTACTTGATAACCCCAGGGCATCTAAGAAGATCAACAGTGACTCAGAGGAACTAACTCAAAGATGGGATTCTTTGGTTCAGAGACTGGAAGATTCATCCAACCAGGTACCTTTTGATTTGGATAGTATGTTGTGCCATTAAATAAAAATTTAAATTTCAGTGTTCAGGTTCATTTTAATTTTTATGACATGAAAGAGTAGTAGGTGAACTAAAAAGTTGATTTCTTACACCTGATGAAAATTTGCCATGCGAAAATCTTTTCCTTCAGTTTTTTTTTTTTTTTTTTGAAACAGAGTCTCGCTTTGTTGCCCAGGCTAGAGTGAGTGCCCTGGCGTCAGCCTAGCTCACAGCAACCTCAATCTCCTGGGCTCAAGCAATCCTCCTGCCTCACCCTCCTGAGTAGCTGGAACTACAGGCATGCACCACCATGCCCGGCTAATTTTTCTATATATATTAGTTGACCAATTCATTTCTTTTTATTTATAGTAGAGACGGGGTCTCACTCTTGCTCTGGCTGGTTTTGAATTCCTGATCTCAAGCAATCCACCCGCCTTGGACTCTCAGAGTGCTAGGATTATAGGCATGAGGTGCCACGCCCAGCCTTCCTTCAGTTTTTTAAAGTAAATTTTAATAGCTCTTCACAAAACATATTAATATATCCAGTAATTTAATTTGTAGTAACTGATAACACTTATGCAGGTATCCAGTAATCTTAAAATCTTAAATCTTATTGATCTTAAAAATATTTTAATGAGTTGATCAAAAATAAAATTTGGTTTGTATATGAATGTTCATAGCAGCATGATTTATTATAGCCCCCAAATTGGAATGACCCAAATGTTCATCAACAGACGAATGGACAAACAAAAATGTGGTATATCCTTACAATGCAATATTACTTAACAATAAAAAAGAATAAAGAATTGACACATGCTACCACATGGATGAACCTTGAAAGCATGCTGAGTAAAAGAAGTCAGTCACAAGATTATATGCACTGTGATTCCATTTATATAAAATGTCTAGAATAGGCAAATCCATAGAGATAGAAAGTAGATTAGTGGTTGCCAGGGCTTAAGGGGGAAGGTAATGGGGATTGACTGCTAGTGAGTATGGGATTTCTTTTTGGGGTGATAAAACTGTTCTGGAATTAAAGAGTGGGAATGATTGTCCAACTCTCTGAATATACTAGTAGCTGTTGAATTGTACATTTCAAAGGGAAAATTTCATAGTATGTGAATTATATCTTAGTAAAGCTGTTATAAAAATTTAAACATTGGTTGATTTTTATTTCAGGTGACTCAGGCTGTAGCAAAGCTGGGAATGTCTCAGATTCCTCAGAAGGATCTTTTGGAGACTGTTCGCGCAAGAGAACAAGTAACTACAAAAAAGTCTAAGCAGGAGCTCCCTCCTCCTCCTCCTCCAAAGAAGAGACAGATCCATGTGGATATGGAAGCTAAGAAAAAGTGAGAACAGACAGAGAAACTTTTCAAACTCAAGACTGCACATAATGTATTTCATACTTGCTACTTATTTTGCACTGTCACTAATCATATGTAAATTCAGACATAATTAGTATTATGGAAATTCAGCTACTGAACCGCTCACTGCCCCTGAGTCTTCTGAATATTCTTCTTCACACTAGCTAAGCGTCTCAATTGTCTTGGATGGTTTTATTTATCCTGTGTTCACTTAGGAGAACTCTGTGGCTGTGCCCTTCTTTGTTCCTTTCCCATCATTCACCTTGTCCACGACTCTATTTATTCGTTCTTTCACTAGCCACAATGATGATGATTTTGCTTTGACATCCTCATTCTTTGTGAATCCACTTCTTCCTCTCACCGTTAAAAAATAATTGATTCAGGGAAATAATTCACTTTTAGTCTTCTTTTTTTCTTTTTCCCCCCTTCATTCTTTTTTATGTTTTCTTGTTTCTTTTGTTAATTTCTTTGCCAGATTCATTAGCATATTCTTGTTTGGCTTAAAGATCCATCTTTGGCATCAGATGTTTCTTTTTATCTTGTTGATTCAAAAGAAAACCTAGCATCTTTATAAGAAGGAAAATTATGATTGATACATATTATGCTTTTACTGATATCAGATATTCTATTAAACTATACAGTGTCCCAGGTACTGTACCTTACATGCACTATAGCAGATAGTCCTCAAAATAGCTCTTGAAAGGTACTACTCTCCTGCTTTTACAGTAGAATCTCAGTGCTTGGATAAGTGAGCAATTATTTTGAGCCTGAATATAAATGATATGCTTTTACTAATTTAGCTTATGTTGGACAAAGCAGGATTCCAATTTTACCAGATGTTCTTATTTTGATAATAAAGGTATGTTTCTGCCTCCTAATAGCTTCTGCTTGTAAGATCAGTGCACCTCTGAGTTGCAAGCAGCAGTGGCCGAATGTTTACTTTTGGAGCCAAGGCAGCATGGGGGAAAGATGCTTCTGATGTTAATATTAGAATAGATCTCACATTTCCTCAGTGCATAATATCTGCCAGGTATACCTGGCAGTGTATCTTTCTAATGCTGACTTTGTGCATTTGGAAGCACAGAAGGCTGTAAAAGACTAGGATGCATAACTGTGAAATCCTAACTTAAACAAGACCGTATTGTGTAGAGTGCATTCTGCTGCAAGAAACAGAATACCATACCCAAAATGACTTAAACAATGAGATCACTGATGATATTACATTACAAAAAGTCTGGAGGGAGGGCAGTTTTAATGGGAGGTGTGGTTCAGCAACCCTCTTCTGTGGTCTTTGTCATCCTTGGATGTTGGCTTTCACCTTCAGCATTGTTGTCTCAGCAAACTTACCCCCTGGTCTCACTGGCCAGGATTCAGTCACTTGCTCGTGCCATGGGTGCAAGGGAGGTTGGAACTAACTAACTTTTTCAGTCTCTGTGGGTGTGTTTTGGGGGACTGGGACAGCAAGGAAGAAGTGTGGAAAGGGGGTGTCTGTTGGGTGGGCAACTGTCGGTGAGGGTCACAGTCATCACCTCCATGCTTTGACGGATGAGGATATTCCTTCACTTCATTCTTAAACAAATAGAGGCTTGAGTACATCCAGTTCATTACAGTTAAATCTCCTCATTAGAAAGGTTATTTTTATCCTCAAATTCTGCCCCTTCTAAGTGTACTCATGTGTACTAGTTCTTTCTCGAGTGATATAGAGCCGTGTAGCTCTCTTCAGTCTGTTTCCTCAGCCTTTGAAGATAACTTTTACATTCTGATTTTCATTTTCCTAAAGTTCAGAGTATCCTTCACAGTTCCTAGTGTGACATGATTTCCATGCTCTTTCATATCTTTAGTCTGCTATCGAAACCGCTATTAGCTTGCCTTAAAATGGACTGCCCTTACAGTTGAGAGCCTTAAATAACTGCTTAAAGCACTGCCTAGTTTAAAATGTGTGCTTAAAAAATGGCGGCTCCTTCCCCCTTTCTTCCCTGGGTGCTCAGGGTAAGCTAGGGCTGCCATTTCTTAGAATGTGGATATCTGTTACTATGACCCGAGATCATCACATCACTCTTGCTCATACTGAGGGCAGAACTTGACTGAGTCTCCAAGATCATTTTATTTTATTTTATTTTTTGAGGCAGAGTCTCGCTTGTTGACCAGGCTAGAGTGAGTGCCGTGGCGTCAGCCTAGTTCACAGCAACCTCAAACTCCTGGGCTCAAGCAATCCTTCTGCCTCAGCCTCCCCAGTAGCTGGGACTACAGGCATGCACCACCATGCCCGGCTAATTTTCTATATATATTAGTTGGCCAATTAATTACTTTTTATTTATAGTAGAGACGGGGTCTTGCTCTTGCTCAGGCTGGTTTCGAACTCCTGACCTCGAGCAATCCGCCCGCCTGGGCCTCCCAGAGTGCTAGGATTACAGGCGTGAGCCACCTCGCCCGGCTTTCCAAGATCATTTTAAATGTGTGATCTTTCTGTGGCCCTCGTCTACCCTGAAAGATTAAACAGAACTCTGCTGTTCAGACGACAGAAGGAATGTACCCCTGCTTGAGCGACAGCTCAGTCCCTGGTTATTTACCTAGAGCATCACAAAATCCTTTACATGTTACAAGGAAAATTTACCTTGATCAAAGGACAAATATTCATAATTCACTAGAAACACTTCAAACGAAGTTTCTGTAACAATCAGCAATAACACTTTGTGCTTCTGCCTGAAGTACTGAGAACTCGGTGGGGAGGACATTGGTTAAGACAGTCCAGGCTGGGCATGGTGGCTCATGCCTGTAATCCTAGCACGTTGAGAGGCCAAGGTGGACGGATCATTTGAGCTCAGGAGTTCGAGACCAGCCTGAGCAAGAGTGAGACCCTGTGTCTACTGAAAAAATAGAAAGAAATTAGCTGGACAACTAAAAATATATAGGAAAAATTAGCTGGGCATGGTGGCACATGCCTGTAGTCCCAGCTACTCGGGAGGCTGAGGCAGGGGGATCACCTGAGCCCAGGAGTTTGAGGTTGCTGTGAGCTAGGCTGACACCACGGCACTGTAGCCTGGGCAACAGAGTGAGACCCTGTCTCAAAAAAAAAAAAAAAAAAAAAGAAGACAGTCCAGCTCCGGGTGAATCCCAGCTCTTGTATCTATTGGCTTTGTGGCATGGGATAGTTAATGAAAACCTCTGGTGATCTCAGTTTCCTTTATCTCTACAAGGGACAATAATAGTATATACTTCATAGGGTAGTTGTGAGGATTCCTGGAGTTAAAAATGCACATAAAACACTTAGAAAGGGCCAGGTATGCAGCAGCAGTCAATGCCCATTTCCCCTCTGGCTTCTCTAGCTGTGGTCTGACCTGCCCTGTCAAGACCGCTCAAGCCCGCCCACTGTCTTCCTTCCTGCTGTCACTATCGTAGTTCTGGCTCCTGTTGGCACTACAGCCTTTTCTCTGCTCTTGCCTCTCTTCCATGCCTTCTCCTTAGTGAACACTGAGAATGTGAATAGAATCATGGCAGTCCCATGCTTCAAACCCTCCCTTGGCTCTCAGCTGCCCTTTTGTTAAGTCCAAACTCCTTAATATGTCTTGCAAGGCCTTCCAGTCACTGGTCTGTGTGATTCTTGGCCACGATTTCAATTGTCCCTCCCTGCAAGTGCAGTACTCACTATTCCAGACACACCTAACTACTTGGGAGTTTGCAGAATGTGGTCTTCCCTGTCTGTGCTCTCCCTTGGCAAGGAAAATTGCTAAGCACAATACTGTTTTTCTCCATCCCTTCCCTGACTGGATTAGGAGCTATTCCTGTGAATTTCTGGAATTAGCACTTAGCAAATTCTTTTGTTACTAATTTCCACTGCTTACTAGTCTAGAAGCTCCTTGAGGTCTGAGATTTGTGTCTGGTTCACCTTTGTTATCGAGAGCCTCGCCCAATCCCTGGCATATGGCAAGGCTCAAGCGTGACGTCGTATTGAACACAAGAAGGCACAGCCTTGAGGAATGTCTGTACGCATTCTTTTCTGATATTATCTAACGAAATCTGGTTTAATTATCTGCTAGAGTTTATGAAAATACAAGTGATTCCTTATAAAGTTAACAATTTTTTAAATATGTAGTTTAAAAATATTTCATTATTTTTGTCAGTTATTTATTAACACTATAGTATTCTTACTCTTTTCATATTTTTAATTGTACATACATGATCTTATTTTGCATGGCTGTTATATTTCTGGGTGGCTGTATTTGGGGAGTGTTTGAAAACACATGCCTGATGGGCACTTGGATTGCTCTTTCTTGAGCCAAGTTAAGCAATAGAAGAAAACAAATGACAGATGGTAACATTTGCATCTTATGTCAGGTTTGATGCTGTAAGTGCAGAGCTGTTGAACTGGATTTTGAAATCAAAGACTGCCATTCATACCATAGAGATAAAAGAGTATAAGAAGATGCAAGAGACCTCAGAAGTGAAAAAGAAGCTGAAGGTAAAACATAAACCAAAAATATCCTAGTGCATAAAATATTTCATCTGATTAGATTTTCTGTTGGCCTAAAGATGTGCTGGGATCCAAAAGCTTCCTGTAAAATAAATGTAAGCATAAAGTAGCTTTTAGAACGTTGTAGTAAATTTTGAATCCATTCACTCTAGCTGTGATCAGATTCCTGTTTGAAGGAGGACTGTTTTTTCCTTTTTCCTCTTCAACCATTGAGGCATGCAGTAAGGAACACTTCCAGTGGTGATTCAGTTATTATACTATTTTTCAGCTTGTTTAGATCTACCTTAATCTGGTGCCTAATAATTTATGACTTTGTGTAAACATTATGCTGAAGATGTTTTGCCTTCCAAATACAACAAACTATTTCAAATTTTTAAATTTCTCCAATATATTCTCTTTAGAGAAGAGACACAGTTTTTAAAAATAAATATTATTAAAATGTATGGGATCTTAGCTCTGTTATTTTGCACCCTTTTGTGTGTTACTGAAAAGTGTGGTGGGCATTTGCAGTGCTGTATTGTCCCTGGTGCTCACACGTCCCTCTGTGTGTCACTACATTAACAATTTGGGCACCTGGTGTCAGTCTGTAGTAGCTTCTGTATCAGACACAGGGTTTGTTTTTAAAGAGTTTGGAGGATATTTAACAAACAAGATGCGCATAAATATCTAAGGTATAAGTTAGAAAGTGCTAGGTAACATAGAAATTGAGAGGACCCAGGACGGCAGGTGTCTCTACACAGTAGTGAAGTCCAAGGGTGAAGGGGCCTGAGCTGGCCTGCAGGAGGGTGGGTAGGGCACAGCAGGCACAGGGAGTCCTTGAGCAGGGGCACCAAAGTGGGCAAGCATCTAGTGATTGTTGGAACAGCTACTGGATTTTGTTTAGTGCTAGGTATGTGTGTCAAAGAAGAGAGTTAAAGCCGAATGGGTGGTTTGAAGTCAGACCTTGACCAAGTTTGAATGTTTGAATGGGAAGTTGAGACTGATTTCTGCATTATCATTCCACTGTAGCTGCTCTTTTCCAGGTCATCATTGGCCGTTCAGTTTCCACATGCAAAAAATGCATTTCTGTTCTCATCAGAGCTGCTCTCTCCACAGCATTTGCCACTGTTTACTCTTCCCTCCTTCTTACACTCGCAGCCCTTGGCTTCAGTGACCAGGTGGTCTTTCTGAAATATAAATCTGATTAGACAGCTCCTGTGCTTGCCATCCATTAATGGCTTCCCACCACCATGGGGATGAGATCTAACTCCATAGCACCCCAGCATACAAGGGTACTCTTCCCGCCCTCTAAACACGCCTCATGCCCTCTCATTTGCCCTTCTGACTGCTGCTCTCGTCTTACTCTTACCTTTTTGAGGTGCTATTTTCCTTGCCCAGAATGGCCCTCCATTAAGTCCACCTTGCTGTGTGGCTGAAATGCCCCCTACTCCAGGAAGCCTCCCTTAGCCCCCCAAGAAAGAGTTAAGTGACTCATGTTTTGACTTCCATATGGCTTTGGCCTTACTTCCGTGAAAGCCCTGCTTGCCTGTGTACTGTTACTTGTTTCCATGCCTGCCTGTGAGAGCTTAGAAACCAAGGATAGCCTGGCATGGTGGCTCTGTAATCCTAGCACCCTGGGAGGCCAAAGTGGGAGGATTGCTTGAACTGATGAGTTCGAGACCAGCCTGAGCAAGAGTGAGATGCGTCTCTACAAAAAAATAGAAAAATTAGCTGGGCGTGGTGGTATGCGCCTATAGTCCTAGCGGCTAGAGAGGTTGAGGCAGAAGGATCGCTGGGCCCAGGAGTTTGAGGTTGCAGTGAGCTATAATGACATCACTGCATTCTACCCAGGGTGACAGAGCAAGACTTTATTTCCAAAAAAAAGAAAGAAAAAAAAAGCAGAGAAAGAAATCAAGGATAATTTTTCATTGCTCCCTGTTCTTTCAGTACTTGGTAAAGCTCTTGGAAGAGGGGACATGAAAACTGTGGGTGGACAGGGGCAGGGGGACGGTGGTTGAGCTGGGAGCACCTTCATCAGAACCCGCTGTACAGAGTTTGGAGAGCCAGAAAGCAGTGATGCCCGTGTTACAACATTTCATATGCTTCTTACAGTTCTGAAAGGCTGATAGATGATATTAATGATCATTGAACAGCCCAATTCTCAAAGACCATTCAGGTGGCAGAGAATTTGGCAGTCACAGTGATCTTCATGGAACAGTTTCCACAAAATATTAATAAGTTAAAGTCCATCCTATGATCCAGGAACAATTTTAATGGCAGAAAATGTTAGTATGACATTTGACGGGATTAACATAACATAACATACATAATTGTATATAAGGCACGATTGTATATAAGGCATGATTGGCAGTTCCTATGTCTTCTATTTAATAGTTATCTATAAATCCATTTGTTTTGTTGTTTCAGACAAATACTAGATGCCAAAGAATTGGAAAAAGTGTTAAATAAAGAAAAATTAATCATTACTCTCATCCTTAATTTTTCTTGCAAATTGGGGAAAGATTAAGCTTAATTTTTTTTTAGCAAAGTAAGATCTCATTCCAAGGGATGAAATACCTGAGTGGAGAATCCATGGTCTAATCTCCTGTTATTGTTAGAAGTAGCAAAAAAAAAAAAAAAAAAAAAAAATCAATTTGTAAAAAGCAGATAATCATTTTTTCTCCAGTTTAATGTGACTTTTTGCATTGATCCTTAGTTAAAAAAAATAAATGGTGTTTCTTAGACTCTCTTGCTAATGTTTCCTGGTCTTTAACAATAAAAATGGTTGTTCTACCTAGTCACATTAAAGTGTGAAGATCGAAATGGGATAGTTAAATTTATTTGATAGTGCTTACATGTAAAGAATTTAGAAGTGGGATTTTTCTCTGGATTGTCTGGTTGAAGTAATAATATGGGTTGCTTGGAAGTTTCTATTGTGTTATGATATGGACATGATTTGAATAGTTAACTAATTTATAAATATCAGTTGGGGTTGGAGGAATGGGAGAGATTTCAAATACTGAGTTTTGTGCACATCCTCTTGTGTGTATGTGTGTTCGTTATTTTGCTTGTCCATTCTTATTAGTCCTTGCAAGATTTTGGTCTTGAGAATATTAAACTCTAAAGACAAAAATATTAAAATTACAAGCCACTCCTCAGGCATAAAGAACAAAATGCTTTAGTTTGAGTTCTAAAGGATATTTTCATGATTTAAAAATTACGTAAGAAATATGATTGTGGTTGAATTTGTATTAGACTCTAGGCTTAATATAACACCAACAACTAATACCAAGCCTCAAAATATTTCTGTGTCTTTTTCTTGTTAATTAATTTTTGTTCCGTGATCTTTGTCATAGCACAATCAGTTATTTTGACTCAAACTGTTATTTTTGTGGTGTAGCATACTCGGGCTATGTAGGTGAATACATATTCTGGATCTAAAACAAAGTAATTTGGTTATTTTCTCTTGATAGGAGCTCATAATTATGGTGTACATTTTTTTTTCTTATAAAAGAAACCAACATTTTATAGTTGCTATGATCATTGTTTGGATTTATCTTTTCAGATTTATTCATCTCTGGAGGGCTGGAGGGTAGCCTGGTATTACATAACTTTGTACCGTAGTATTCTCTTAGGTTAATTTTGACTAACATGCCTAAAGAGAATGTAGGAGGGACATTAAACCTAAAAATTTAAAATAGAATCACATTACATTGAGAAGAAAGTTTACAATATTCTTAATATTGGAACTTTATTTTCAGGCATTAGAAAAAGAACAGACAGAAAGAATCCCCAGACTGGATGAATTGAAACAAACTGGACAAACCCTTGTGGAGCAAATGGGAAAAGGTAAGACCCCCTTTTTTTTTTTCATATTTTTTAGATGGCCACACCAAATAATATTATAGTTTGACATATTAAATATTTGTTTTAAAACTCTCACCCTCTTTTTGTCAGGAAAATGGTTTACAAAATTTTTTTTAGGCATTAGAATCTTTTAAAAAATGAAATTTTATACTGAAGCTGATTATAAAAAAACAGATAAAAGCAAAGATGTTCTGTTTTTATATGGGGCCAGGGAATCAGAAACCCTGATACATTAGTAGAATAGTTAAAATTAAGTGGTATAGAAGATTGTAAAACCTCATCCTTTGGGGTTATATGTTGGGAGTATTTTTTGCAGGGTGTGTAGCAAAATAAAACTTTATTTATGCAACATTTGGGAATTGAAGTTAAATTAAGGTAAATCCATTAAGGGTATTTGATTTCTGATTACTTTCAATGTATTATATTGATTTATTAAAATTTTTTATAGTTAAATTTGATAGGGTATTACTTGTATTTGAAATTTTTATCTGCAAAGTTTTTTTTTTGCTATAGCTCCCAGTGACCCAGAGGAGTCTAAAGATTAATTTTCTAGCTATGCAGGTTTACAAATGATTCTCTTTGTTCTACCTTTGAAAGACATTTCTTGTATTTCCTATTCCTAATTCCTAGTAATAGTAAGTGCTTTGGAGTGTGCTGTAGCTCTCCTTGACAAAGCCACAGACACCTAAAGCAGAATTAGGAATATTAGTTTGACAAGAATCTTCAAAATGGTAGCATTAAATCTTTTTTTTTTTTTTTTGACTTTTTATTATGGAAAATGCAACTATATACAAAGCAAATCGAATAGTATAATGAACTTTCTTGTATCAGTTACTCAGGTCAGTAATTGACAATATTCTGCCATCTTTGAATTGTCTATGCTGTTATTCACTCTGTACCCTTTTGATTATTATTAGTTTTATATTTTTTTTGCAGAACTATTTACTTACATTGAAATACATGAAACTTAGATGTGCTGTTTTGATGAATAGCTACACCTGTGTAACCTACACACACAAATCACTATATAGGAAATTTCCATCTTTCTAGAAAGTTCTCTGGTGTCCCTTTTGGATCAGTCACCTTCCTCCAGTTCCAGAAAACAACTGTTTTTATTTTTTCTTTTGACCTTATTTTTGCCTCCAGCCTTTCAAAAAATATATTCACTTATTTTGTGTATTTCCTGGACACATACACACATAGGTATATGTACACACAAATGTAGTATAAAACATATATGTGTCATGTATGTTCATTTATTTTGAAATTATGCAGATATATCATTATCAGTCCATATATTATTAGTGAAGGTTAATTTCTCTCTGAAAAAAAAAATTAAATAGAATAGTATTTTCTTTTAAAATCCACCCTAAGCATATTGTCTTAGTTATTCTATGTGTGGCCACCTGACTTGGAGATTGCTCTTTCAAATATTTACTTAAAGAGACCCAGAGACATACAGATGATAATTTCCCTTGAGGTACTAATTCTTTCAATAGTTATAATACATTGGGTGCTCAATTTATGTCAGTTACAATTGTAGATTCTTTACTTCTAACTCAACATTGTACCTTGGAACTCAACGGCTGTGTGTTGTGAATGTGGGAAAACTTCATGTGTCTGTGTGCTGAATTTACCCCCATTTCTGTGTCAGCTTTTAGGTGATTTGGCAGAATTAGACTAATTAGAATTAGTCTTCCCTATCAATCTTCACTTCACTTTGTTTAGATGGGAAGTTGGTGAGATGTTGTAGTGAGAATAGCAGTGAATGGAGAACAGGTGAACTTGCATTCTCCTGTCCTTTTCTAGTTTCTTGACTTTGGGCAAGTCTTAGAACTCTTTTGTTTCTTTGCTCTGGCATCTGGAAAGTGAAGGAGTTCATTAGCTGACTATAGCCTTTGCTCGATTAAATCTTACTGTGAGTAGGCAGGTCCTAGAAATACATACTGTGGGAATTGAATTCACTTGAAAGTGCTGTTCACAAAAGGCCCAGTGCAACATCAAGGAATATATGATATGTGGCTTTATAAAGGAATGAATTTTGTCACCTAATGTCTACTTGTCCAATTTAATAGGAAACTGTTTATATTTTGTATTACCGTTTTCCCCCAAGCATTGGTAGAATTACAAATGCATTCATTAGAGGACCCTAATTCTATTCATTTTTAAAAGATATGTCTGTTTTAAAACATTTTTGGGATAAAAGTGAGAAGCTGGGAAATGTGGGAACTGAACTGAATGGGTCTATATATATGGTTCAGTTCAGTTAGGACTGAGTATCAAATTCTTCAGGAAAACAGATGTTCAAATAATCATGTCGCTGTTTTCCTGAAACCAGTTTCATCAAAAGCCCACCACAGCCAAGCCCGCTAGGTCTTTCCTGCCTAATGCATTTCACTTAAGTTTTGTGATATCTCATAGAGCATAAAAAGGTTTCTAAAACACAAAATAATTTGTTTCATTTGACATTATGGCTGATATACCTGGTTTGCTTGGTTTAGCTTATCTTGTTCCTAGAGATCAGTGAATTATAGAAATTTTAAAAGTTGCATTGGGTATCATAAGTGACCTTTTGTTTTACATGCTGGTTTTTTTTTTTTTTTTTTAGTTCGAGTTCCCATTACCCTGGATTTTGATTGCATGTGTTTACAAAGCAGAATTGTTTTATTGCCCTCCTACTCAGACAGTAAAAATGCGAAGCCCATCCTTTCAACATGCTTGTTCTCCTCTGAATAGAAAGATTCTTTTGCAGATTTCCTGTACTTGTTCATAGTAATTTTAAAAGATTTGATAGTATTGTATACTAAGAACTGTGATAAAACCAATTATTATGTGTAGCTTCATCATTTCTAGGGACATTCTCTACCTTTCAAAAATGTGAGACAAACAAAATTAAGATTCCAGTAATAAAACTAAATGGCATTTAAAAAATGTTTTTATAAAGTAGATAATGTTTGTGGTGCCTCAATATTTTGCCATTTGCTTATCTATGTGCAACGTACCCAGTAGGTTCGCTGATGCTTCTTGAACCTGGCTGCTGGTGTAATGTTCCTTCTTCACTCACCAGGTTGTTTCTCAGCAAAAGTAATTCTTTCTTGCCATTGATTTTGCAATATACATAACACTATGGTTTGGTCACCAAAGGCTGGAGATGCCTTCTAGGTTTTCTAGCCAGCTGTCTTTTATCTTATGACAGAAGATCTACTTTCTGATATCACAGCCCCAGATAGATCAGGGCAGTTGATTTTATTTCCTTAGCCCAGATTACAAGCTAGCAGAGTGGCACCATCCCAAGAATGGAAACACACGTTCTGTAGAAAAGGCAGTGGCTGAAGCTCTGTTCATGAGCCTTTGGCAACAGCCACACTACTCCTGACCTGCTGTCTTACTTAAGATGCCTTCCTTCTTCGGTCAAAGAACTAAACATAATTATTTTTAAGTGTGTATCATTATAATTTTTTGTTGTGTTCAAAAGAACTTAAGGAAGTGATCATTATATATATGTGACATTGCCCCATTATTTTGAATATGTTAGAATGTTGAGAACAAAGTCAAGACAAAATTTTGTAATATTATATAAAGCATCTGTTTATTTTTCATGTTTCCATAGAAGGTCTTCCTACTGAAGAAATCAAAAATGTTCTGGAGAAGGTTTTGTCAGAATGGAAGACTGTATCTCAGCGTTTGGAAGATCTGGCAAGAAAGGTTCAGCTACAGGAAGATATAAACGCTTATTTTAAGCACCTTGAAGAGCTTGAAAAGGTCACAAAGACAAAGGAGGAGTGGGTGAAACACACTCCCTTTTCTGAATCTCCCCAGCAGTCCTTGACAAGTTTGAAGGATTCCTGTCAGGTAAAGAGCCAACCGTGTGGAAGGTGAAAGAATTTCTATGCCCAGTCCCATATTTAAGGAGGGTGCTTCTCATATCAATGAACTTTAAGCTAATTCTGCTCTGATTATCTATTTGTGAGGATGTTCATCTTCAGTGTGTTATGTGACCATAATTCTTCTCTTCCATAGCGGGAATTGACAGATCTCCTTGGCCTCAACCCCAGAATTGAAATGGCTCGTGAAAGCTGCTTGGCCCTGAAGTGTCGGCCTTCTGCTCCAGATTTTGTCCAGCAAGGCTTTGATGGATTTCTGGGCCGTTACCAAGCTGTACAACGGGCTTTAGAGGATCGTCAGCAACAGCTAGAGAATGGTAAACCCATTCCTTTGGTTTTCTTATTCGATGACTTTAATATCTCTTCTCTCTGTTTGCCTGAATTTAACAATTAGTCCCAACATTTAGACCTTTAGAAAACTGCTTTTGTTTTTTGCACCAGCCTCACTCTATTTTCCTCTGTGCCTATCTTAAAGTATACTGTATCAAGACTCTCCCCTGGATTCACACTTGTTCGTAACAGCTTTCACATGCTCTAGAATGGTGTTAATAGGATATAATGATTTTTAAAGAGTTTTTTTTTTTTTTTTTTTTTTTTAAAGAGAAACAGGTACTCCTGTTTCTTCCTTTGGTTGAGGTTGAGGATTATTTGTCGTAGGACTAAAAAGAATGATCACTTACTTCTGTTTTCTAAAAAATGGTTAAAGTTTTAGCCAGGCCATCATCATGTCTTTTAAAAGAAATCATGTTCCTGTTTCAGAATCCGAAAAATTTTAGAGTTCTTCATTTTGGAATGCACTTGGTTTTGGGAAGTTAACTGTTAGGGATTTTGAAAGCTTTGTCCCTCATATTACATTTTTTTTCTCCCCAGCTGCTGTTTAAGTTAGGAATTGTGTTGTATTGTGTATTGTTACGGGTTGCACATGCTAAAAAGCGCTACATGTAACCACACCCTTACTTCTGCAATTGTAGATTGCATGATGGCTTGAAGAATCTGTATGTGTGCATGTTAGGAAAATGTGTCATGTTGCCTTTCTTCTGGAAAGGTATGGGGGACACCATGTGTTTGTTTATTGAATCCAGTTAAGCTAGAATGTGAGATAAATCTTTGAGAATACGTCTTTCTCAATTTCCTAGTACAAACTACACTTTCATTTTTGACAGTGCTCAGTAGGCAGTTTAACTTTTGCTGCTAGTAGGTGTCACCTCTTTGTGCTTCGAATGAACTCACTTCCTTTCCACACAAGTGTTACTTGTAAGTTATTTTTATGTTAGTGACTGACGTAAACACTATTCCAGCGGGTTTTTGCATTCATTATTCCTCAGAGTACCTGTGGCCGCCTGGTCACAGTATTTCTGTATAACGTCCACCACTCTGTAGATGGGTTTGTCTACACACTTGAGTTTATAGGAAGACTGCTTGAGAGGATCTTTGTTTCCTTTTATTCTTTGTGTAGCTAATGGGGAAAAAAAGATTATATGGGACAAAAGGGACCTTGTTGTTCCATCTTCAGAGAGACATTTCATCATGATGAAATGAAGAAAAATGATAGTGGGTTAGTTAATATTTCAAACGTCAACATCCGCAGGAATGAAGTCACTGTCTGACTCTCAGAAATGCCAGTGGAATGATCTATTATGTTAACTAACAGAGACCCTTTTTAATTTTAACCATGGGGTCTCACTTATCATGTATTGGAATTCACTTATTATATATAGAAGATGAATGGTATATATAATAGTATTAGGCTCCTAACATTATTTTCTCAAAGCAAATATTTTTTAAATAAGCAGAACTGAAGAGCCAACCTGGACATGAATATTTGGAAACATTGAAAACACTGAAAGACATGTTAAGTGATTCAGAAAGTAAGGCCCAGACATCTCTGAATGTCCTTAATGATCTTGCCAAGGTAGAGAAGGCCCTGCAAGAAAAAAAGGTAAGATATATTACTACATGTTAAAACTCTAGACTTTGTAATATCTGATATTACATATTTTGGAGTGTTTTTCTAGAGTTTAAAAAAATTGGTCATTTTGGTCAAAACTGGTCCAAAAATTTCTTATTATTTGAAGGTTAGTACTATAATGTAGAATGTCAGATAAAAGAAAAGATAGTCATTAAATATTTTTAATAGAAGAAAAGCATATGTTCTTCTGTTGTAATTAGATTAAAATTCTAAACCGGTTCATAATCTGCTAAAATATCTTTAATAAAATGAGGGCTGTCAGTTGAATTGATTTGTACTTTTTTTCTATGTTGAATAAAAATGCTTCCCCGATGATTCAGTTGAGTAGATCAGGTTCTGCAATATTTTATTAGATAAAAAAGGCTGGCCATTGGGCACTGCACGCTCTGCCCACACTGGATGTGTTGTTCGAGTGGTTTTTGGTATTGAGAATACATTATGTTGCCCACACACGATAACTCATAAAGGAAAAGCTTTAGCTCTTTTGATTATGCCTATGTTTTTCATGAGCTTTTCACAATGGTTTTTTGATAAAAATGCTTTTTAAAGTGACTTTTGACTTTATATAGCCCATATTATTATATCTGTATAGACACATTGTTGTGTATATTTTTAATCTTTTAAAACTTTTTCCAGGCCCTTGATGAAATCCTTGAGAGTCAAAAACCTACATTATATAAACTTGCACAAGAAACCAAGGCTTTGGAGAAAAACGTTCCTCCTGGAGTAGAAAAAACGTATAAGCAAGAATTTGATGATGTCCAAGGAAAGTGGAACAAACTAAAGGTCATGGTTTCCAAAGATCTGCATTTGCTTGAAGAAATTACTCCCAAACTCAGAATGTTTGAGGTAAATCCAGAGGCCACTGGGAGTTTAAGTTTATTACAGGGTAAATAGTAATTACCATGTAAGATTCAAATATCTATTATTTGAGTATTTTGCATTCTTTCTAGACCCACATTTTATTATGTACTTAAGCTGGGATTTATCAAAGGCATACTTTTAATGTGCTGGAGAACACATTTATTTCTTTTGCCTTGCAGAAAAGTCTTCTTGGTAGTGGTAAACTGGCCCTTGAAGATAAGAGAAAATTGCTTAAAAATGGTCAAAATAATATTTCAGGCATGAGGGGCCTGCATGAAGTGTGGTGATTAGATTGTAGCGGTAACTCGGTTGGAGTGGTAGAAGTAGCCCAGGAAGTAGCAGATAGCCGAGTCCAGGAACCTATTTTTGTTGTTGTTGTTTTTTAAGATTTTTGGCATTTGAAGTTGAAAATCTAAACTGGGCCATCAAAAACCGGTGTCACGCTGGGAAAGCAAGTAGTTCCAGGCACATGAAAGTTCAGAAGCAGGATCCTTTGCTACATCTCAAAATGCTGACAGGTGAAGCAATGGTAAAGGTCAAGAGGAAAGAATGAATGTGAGGACATAAAAGGAGAGAGTCAGTGTCAGATAAGACAGGCTGGATTGTAATATTTTGCCTGTGAGAAAGGTGGAAGTGGAGTTTCCAAATCCGCCTGGTTTTCTACTAGGAAAGATCTGGATAGAGAGTGGACCAATCACACACTCAGTAAGGCTTCCTGTCCTCCCAGAGCCTCCTCACCTTGGGCTTTTTTTTTTCCTATGGGTCAGGGATCTTTGTCTTTTTTGTTTTTCTTTGCCAGTGTATCTCATGCTATACTTCTAGCACAGTGCCTAGCAGAGAGAGGGCATGCAATAAATATTTTTTGATGAATGAAATGAGATTAGTAACAGGAGATTTAAATTTGGAGATATATATTTGGATGTAGGTCCTAAGAGAATTGTGTGAGGAATGTTGCTTAAAAAGTGAAAAGATTGAAAGTGAAGACAAAACTTAAGAAAATGTATGTTTTTAACATCAAAGTCAGAGAACAGTGTTAGAAGAGGAGCTGGAAGTCTGTTCGGATCACTGTGGATGGGATCCAGCAAGATTCCATGAGTGGTGACCATGGAATTTAGAGGGACGCTCTTTGGCTCAGGAGCTAAGGGACAGTCCCAGTGAGTGACCAGCAGGAGCATACAGAGGGAGGGGTTGTGTGTGTGTGTGGCTGTGTGGTGATAGTAGCAGGAGGTAAGTTCTAGACTGAGATTTCATTTGAATAAGCAATTAGGAAGAGAGATTTGTTATGTGCGGCTTAGTATTTTTGACCCATTTAACTTTGTGAGTGATCCCACTTCTTATATGTTGCCAGTAGTAATTGTTTCTAACTTGAAAAATGAGAATTACCCTATTCATGATTCTAAAATTTTTGGTTATGGTTCAAGCATTGGATTATTAGAGATTTTCAACTAGGGGTGATTTTTACTCTCCAGAGCAGGGGTCCCCAAACTATGGTGAGTTGTATAATTATTTCATTATATATTACAATGTAGTAATAATAGAAATAAATTGCACAATAAATGCAATGCCCTTGAGTCATCCTAAAACTCCCTCCTCTCATTCCCAATCCATAGAAAAATTGTTTTCCATGAAAACGGTCCCTGGTGCCAAAAAGGTTGAGGACTGCTGCTCCAGAGGTCACGTGTTAATATCTGGAGACATTTTTTTGTTGTCACATCTGTGGGGGGAGGTGTTTAATGGGTAGAGGCCAGGGGTGCAGCTGCACAGGACAGGCCCCACAACAAAAGCGTTATCTGTTTTCCCAAGTGTCAAAAGTGCCAAAGTTGAGCAATGCTGGATTAAGTATTTCTTATCTTTTCAAAATATCATCTTTTAGTTTTCCAATTTAAATCTGAGAGGTATTTGGGGGGAATTTACAAATGAAGATTAACTTCAAGGTTAATCTTTTGACCTTTAAAAGTGAGTTTTAGGGTTAGCTAAATGTGTGCCACATTTTAATATGTAATTTAAGGAGAATAAATATTCTCCCAAAACACAGGACAGAGTCCTGTGGTTATAGTAATCAGCTTTAGGATTTAGTGGGTTGTTACTAACGTTAGGATAGGTTACTTAATGTTGTTCCTAATCCAGGCACTTAACGTGGCCAGTGGGAGTATGTGCCACGTATTTATTTCCATTAAAGCGTGTGTGTCTTGGTATTCGAGGTTTTTTGTTGTTGTCCTTATTATAGTAGCAGACTTGTAATGTCCAGGGTTTTTTTGTTTGTTCCTTTGTATGCCAACTACAAGATTGATGACAATGTCTGTATTTCTCAATTGTGCAAAAACTTCTTCATTGAAATGCAAGTATTTCAATAGATTTAGGAGGTACAAATGGCTTTTGTGTTACATGGATAAACTGTGTAGTGGTGAAGTCAGGGCTTTTAGTGTACTCATCACTCAAATAGTGTGCACTGTACCTAATAGGTAGTTTTTGATCCCTCACCCCAACCCTCCCCTTTTCTGAGTCTCCAAAGTCCATTTTACCCACTCTGTGTGACCCATCATTTAGCTACAGCATACAAGTGAGTACATGTGGTATTTGTTTTTCCATTTATGAGGTACTTCACTTAGGATAATGGCTTCCAGTTCCATCCAAGTTGCTATGTAAGATGTTAGTTATTTCATTCTTCTTTATGGCTGAGTAGTAGTCCATGGTGTGTGTATGTGTGTATATATGTGTGTGTGTGTATATATATACATACATACATACACATTCCAAACTTTCTTTATTCTTTCAGGGGTTGATGGGCAATTAGGTCGATTCCATATCTTTGCAATTGTGAATTGTGCTGCAATAAACATATGAGTGCATCTGTTTTTTTGATGTCTTTTTCCTTTCTTTGATTTGAAGTAATTGCTTATTACTTCACTACTTACAATTCCCTTTGGTAAAACTTTAAAATTGGTCCCCAAAGTTATTAGATAATTACAACAAATATTCATTTGCGGGTTAGCATTGTGTTTCCTTTTTCAATGACCTAATATATAATTTTTTAGGCATTTAAGTTCTATTTGTCTTTAAGGCAGGAGGCATAGTAAGTTTTAGATTTAATGCCAGTTTTTAATGATGTTTCTTAGGAATAAAAATAATTGGATTGTTTATTTTTAAAATGCATTTTTTATTATGTAAGTAATACATGAAGACTGCACATTGTGAAGAAATTGAATAACACGGAACTATTTAAAGAGAACATTTAGAGTTCTTGTTCTTCCCCAATACCGTTTTCCACCACCCTGGAGGCAGCTAATATTAACAATGGCTCCTTGCTGGAGGCTAATGTATTCAAATTAAAAAAGGGGAGTCCATGAATATTGTTAATTCTAACCATTTTTTCTCCACATTATAGAAACAAATGATATTGGAAAGCCAGGAGGAACATTTAAGTAGATAGAGCTTGGATTGTGAATTCCACTACTTAAAATGATAATGCCTTTCATTGACATAGCACATTTACACTTTGAAAGTTATTTTCATGGCTGTGTACTTGCTTTTTTCTACTATCCTATAATACTTTGTGTAAGATGCTCTTGTTTGTGTGTAAATTAAAAAAAATTATTTTTAATTATTATGGGTACATAATAGTTATATATATTTATAGGGTACGTGTGTTGTTTTGATACAGGCATATAATGTGAATTAATCAAATTAGGGTAACAGGGGTATCCTTATTGTTGATTATAGTTGCTTTGTTGTGCTATCATATATTGTTCATTCTATCTATCAAACTATATTTTTGCACCCATTAACTATCTCCACTGTTCCCTGCTACTCTTCCCAGACTCTGATAACCATCATTCTACTCTCTGTCTCCATGGGATCAATTGTTCTTAATATTTACCTTCCACATATGAATAAGAACACGTGAGATTTGTCTTTCTGTGCATAGCTTATATTACAACGTAATATTCTTCAGTTCCATCTATGCTGTTGCAAATAGCAGGATTTTATTCTTTTTATGGATGTATAACATTTCATTGTGTATATGTACCACAATTTCTTTATCCATTGATCCATTGATATGGACACTTAGGCTAATTCCAAATCTTGGCTATTGTGGATAGTGCTGCAAATAACATGGAGTGCAGATATCTTTTCATTATACTGAATTCCCTTCTTTTTGATATATACCTACTAGTGAGATTGCTGGGTCAAATGGTAGTTCTATGTTAGTTTTTTGAGGAAACTCCATTCTGTTCTCCATAGTGTTTGCACTAATTTACATTCCCATCAACAGTGTACGAGAGTTCCCCTTTCTCTACATCTTTACCAGCATTCATTATTGCCTGTCTTTTTCATAAAAGCCAAAATTTTAACTGGGTGAGATTCTATCTCACTGTAGTTTTGATTTGCATTTCTCTGATGACTAATGATGTTGAATCTTCTTTCATATACCTGTTGGCCATTTGTATGCCTTCTTTTGAGAAATGTCTATTCATAGCCTTTGCCTATTTTTTAACCAGATTATTTTATTTTTTTTCTATTGAGTTGTTGGCATTCCTTATATATTCTAGTTATTAATCTCTTGCCAGATGTGTTATTTGCAAATATTTTCTCCCATTCTGTGGGTTGTGTCTTCAGTCTGTTGATTTTTTGTTTTGTTTTGCAGAACCTTTTCAGCTTGTTGTAGTACCATTTTTCCAATTTTGCTTTGGTTGCTTGTGCTTTGGGGATATTACTCAAGAAGTCCTTGCCCAGACCGATACCGTGTTTCCCTGAAAATAAGACAGGGTCTTATATTTATTTTTCCTCAAGAAGACACCCTAAGGCTTATTTTCAGGGGATGTGTTATTTTTTCCTCAGAGCCTCAGCTTGCAGCACGCACAGGATGGCCGGGACCTAACAGGGGGAGTCAACCTTGTTGGTGGGGCTGCCTGCACCTTTCTAGTCACCTCTGGGATAGTTGCTGTCACGATGGGGCAGATGAGAAGGGCTGCTCATCTTCTTTACCGCTCCATGACGAAATGTATGGGTTGTGCAGATTTGCTGCATAGCCACGCCCATCACTAGGTCTTATTTTTAGGGTAGGGCTTATATTATGCAAATGCTTAGAAATCCTGTTAGGGCTTATTTTATGGGTAGGTCTTATTTTCAGGGAAACACAGTATCTGAAGCATTTCTCCAACTTTTCTTTTAGTAGTTTCATAGGTTCAAGTCTTAGATCCATGGTTTTAAGTCTTTAATCCATTTTGATTTGGTTTTTGTACATGGTGAGGGATAAAGGTCTAGTTTCATTCTTTTGCATGTAGATATCTAATTTTCTTAGGACCATTTATTGAAGAGCCTGTACTTTCCCCACTGTATGTTCTTGGCACCTTTATTGAAAATAAGTTCACTATAGATGTGTGGATGTATTTCTGGCTTCTTTATTCCGTTGGTTGTGTGTCAGTTTTTATGCCAATACCATGCTATTTTGGTTACTACATCTCTGTAGTATAATTTGAAGCCAGGTAATGTGATACCTCTAGTTTTGTTCTTTTTGCTCAGGATGGCGTTGGCTATTCTGGGTATTTTGTGGTTCCATATAAATTTTATGATTATTTTTTTCTATTTCTGTGAAGAATGTCATTGGTATTTTGATGGGGATTGCATTGAATCTGTGTGTGCAAATTTTACTTTTCTGTTATGTATTGGCAAGACAGTGTTTTTCCTCATTTGCCTGCATTTCCTTTGTCTCCATGGCTGGTTCCTTTTGTACAGATAAAGATTGGACCTACATATTTACAGTGTCATGCTCAAATCCATTCTTAAATTCTTTTTTTCTGTGCCATGTCAAAGTAATGATCTTGATTCCTGTACTTAAGAATTAAAATGTTAGGCCAAGCTTATGCCTGTGGTTCTAGCACTTTGGGAGGCCTGGGCCGGATGATCACGTAAGGCCAGGAGTTTGAAATCAACCTGGACAACAGTGAGACCCCATCTGTATGAAAAATTAACTGGCATGGTGGTGCATGCTTGTAGTCCCAGATACTAGGGAGGCTGAGGCAGGAGAATTGGTTGAGCCCAGGAGGTTGAGTGAGCTATTGTGGTTGCTGTGAGCTATTATGATGCCATTGTACTTGGCCGGGCAAGAGAGTGAGACTGTATCTCCAAAACATTTGGAAATACATGAAATAAGTAAATTTTTTTTATTATTGGTTTTAGACAGAATTTTGTTGTGAGTGATGGGGATAAAATAGTATAAAATCCTAAGAGGCTGCTTATCTTTCATTGCCAGCTGTGATATCTATGGATTCTGCAAGGTGTTTTGTATTCTGTATCCCCCCCACCCCTACCCCATTCAAGATCTCCTGCAATGTGGTATAACTGGGAAATCATGAAAGCGTCCCCAAGGCACACACAAAACTTGGTCTTATATTTTCCACATCACTCCTGCCTCCTCGGACTCCCTTCCAGTCCTTTCCTGCTGAGTTCATTCTCTCATGTCATCTCTTGCCGGGGCAATTCCATTACCCTTTAGATCTGACTCCCACTTCCTGCCTTTTCCCTCTGGAATTCATTTACCACGCTGGTGCCAGAGTCACACTTCTGAACAAGATTCTGCTGTCTTAGCCATAGTTATACAAAATACTTTCACAAACGTGTCATCACCCTGCCCTTTTCTTGCCTGAAGCAAAGCCTTTCCTGCATCCCCACTGTGAGTTGAGTCAGGTGGGGAGACTATGGTGAGTCACCAAGGACCACCCTTGGCCTATTGTCTTTCTCCAGAAATGTCACATCAAAGTTGATAGGCACTCACACCCTCTTCTCTTGTTCACAGCAATACCCACAGCTACATAATCATTCTCTCCTGTGTGATTCTGCTCTGTGTCATTTATACCTGCACAATGACACCATCTCAGGCCAGTTTTTATTGTGGTTGGAACTGTGTGTCTGTCCTCCCCTAAGGGATAAGCTCTTTGAGGATAGGAACCCTGTCTGGCATGCACCAAGTGAGCTGATGTGAACGCAATTGCTCTGTAGGTGCCTTTTTTAGTGAGGTTGGATCCTAAGTGACAGGACACCTGAGCAACCAAAGGCATACATCAGATCAGCCTGCCTTGACTCAGAATGTGGAAGGGGCCATACTGGACTCAGAGACATGCAGAACCAGATTTTGAAATTACTTTGCAAAGCATTTTAGGGTTAAAATGCAATAATAAATACTTTCTAAGAGTAATTAAGAGTAATAGTGTGACTGATTTAACTCTTTCTAGGTAACATAATTGATATTATTAACTCATAAGGTGTTTTTTTTTTTTCTCATTTGTGAACACATTTTACTTTACTAAAGGGAATAATGGTATGTTCCATCTCTTAGATTTAAGAACTTTATTAGTTTTAGAGAAATACATGTAGTGGCAATGTCATAGCTTGCCTTCTCTACTAAGTGAGAGAGCACTTTTTCAAGGTAGTGCTTTTGAGGTTAATGAATATTGCTAATATAAAGCCAAACAAAATGGAAACCTTAAATTACTATTTTAATTCTGGTTTCACAGTTCTTTGTGTCTTAAAAAGCTGTGGACATTCCAACAGAAGGGGGAGGAGAAAAGAAAATGCCAAGAATTTAGCTGTAATCAAGTCTTGAGAGGTAGTTGTATATCTTGGAGTCTTACTGTCTTAAATCCAGAGTTACCAAGCTTTAAATTTCCTTCATTCTTAGCTCAGGGGATGGGGCGAGAAGGGGGTGGAGAGAGGGTTAAAGGAATTGTTTTAATGACCTTACATTCCCTTTCTGTGACCCAACAGCAGGAGTTGCTCATCCAAAATGCTTATAAATCATTGCCTTGGAGCAGCCATGGTCAATGTGGAATTCTGACCCTTCCAAACTAGAATATTTGGTATTTTGATTTTCAGAACTACCATATTAGGAATTTTATATTTACTTAAATATTTGTGAGTAAAAATTAGAATGAGATGTGGCTGCCTCAGGTTAGTACTTACAGTTTATTTTTTTGCATGTGAAATAATGACAGACATTTGTTTTAGAAATTAACTAGTAGTTTTTATTTTTTGTTTTGCTTTATAAGAACTGAAGTCCCACAAAGAGGTGTGTGTGTGTGTGTGTGTGTGTGTGTGCGCGAGTGCCTTTATATATTCATTCTGTAAGTGGATGGAGGTGGAGAAAATATTAAATGCTCAGTGTGGCAGATTAGAAACTCATGTGCATCAGCTGAGTGGTTTTTAAATGGATGGAGAAACACTTTTCGTGTGAGCTCTTTCGTGTTGTTTGTAACCTCTTTGCTGTGGAATGGACTTGAACATGATCAGACTTTTGGTATTTTTGCACAGGAAACATCTGCTACGAGTGGATTGAGGCAATACTTTGCTTCTAGGGAAAGAGGGGGAAAGGGAGGACAAAGCAGAGCTCCCTGTCTCCTGCCTTCACCTGCACACAGGTGGTAGCTAGTATTGATCTCTGTAACTCATAACCCTAAGCACGTGGTGTGGTCACAGGCTGGGAATGCAGAGGGAATCTGCTGCCGCCAGGCATTTCTAAAGTTCGGGCCTTCCCTCCTTTACCTGGTTTCATTCTGGTGAGCTGTGTTTGGCCAGGTCTAGTCAGATAAATGGTTGTTTTTAAACAGTTACTTTTATACAGTTACAGGATCAAACAAGCATTAATGTTGGCAGCAATTTAAAAAAATTAAATGGATGCTTATGCAAACACAGACTATTCCTGGCTGCTTGTTCTGGTGGTGCCTCTGATGGGACATAGACACCAAACCTTGGAGGTGGTAACTCCTTTATGCTGTTAATCTTGGTAGTGGCAAAGCAGTTGGGTTTGTAGCTTAGTAATAACAGCTGCCATTTAGTGCATTCTTCTGTGTGGTAGCCTCTGTCTGAACATTATCTCTCTTTTTCAGAGCAGCCAGGCAAGGTCGTTGTTATTATTCCTGTTTTCCAGATGAACTGCTGAGACTCAAAAGGATATGAGTTAGATTTCTAGTCAGGTCCTGAGCTCCACAGTCAGACCTTAGTCTTTCTCTTCACGTGGCACCCTGCCTCTCTTAGCATGTGGCGTGGTCACGATGACATGCAGGATGTCTAGTAGTGAGAACAGTGTGGCTTTTTAGATTCTCATCTGCTCCTTTTGTGACTGTTTGGGATGATCAGTTGGTCTACATGGCTTGTCTGTGTCTGTTGCTTTCCTTCTTCTTTTTTCTCACGTCGCAGTGTGAGAGCGAGGGAAGGAACAGGTACGTGTGAACTGTGCGTGCCTGTATGGCTGAGAGGGAGAAGGAAGGAGGGAGGAAGGAAGGAGATTGGGGCTATAAAACTTCCTGTCGTATTCCAGTGACTGGAGTAGTTAAGGCCGCCTTTTTCAATACGAGCCAATAGTAGTTAAAACCTCCTTGGAATATAATGTTTCCATGTAAATTTTGAAAATCCATGGCCCAGGAGACTATCCATTTTCCTTATTCAAAACTTAAGTTAATGAATTTCCCAGTTACACTGCAGTAATGTGTTCTTAGCAAGCTCAGGATGGAGATTAACAGTGCAAGAATCTGTGGTGACTAGTTAAATGGACAATTTTAAAAAGTGACAGAAGAGATCTGTAACCAAAATAAAATACTCACCATGTAGCATGAGCCTGCGTAGATAGTGACAGGCAGGCTGGAAAATGGAGGGAGAGGAAGCTTGGAGAAAGGGCACAGTGGGACTCAGAGAACCTTCAAAGCTCTGCTTGGAGTAAAGGGGGTGCAGAAGCGCTTAGGTGGGATGGTGTGATACTAACAGAGGAGCCAGAACAGCCTGGCTGTATAAGCATTTTTTGCTTCCCATCTTCATCAGGGAGTGGCCCTCAAAACCAGAAAGGGTAGAATAGTCATTCTCGAGAGTGCATTAGAGCCCGAGCTATGAATCACATGGGTTCTTCCAAATCCATAAACCTGCATCCCAAATAATAGTATAATTTTTACCCATGGTCTCAGGGTCACTTCATGATCTTGTGAGAAATTACTAGAAAAATGGAGATGGACAAAATGCTCTAATTAAGGAGGAACATTAGTTTCTAGAAGCTAAAGACCTAAAGTAAACTTGATGTCAGTTCCTGGTAAAGCTGTAAGATAAATGACCAATTAGAGCTGTCATATGTGCTTAGGGAAGAATGCGGTGGTCACTAGGAATCAACATGGGCGCCACTAATAAACTTTGCCCACACTCATTTCCTTTCAGTGCTGCTTTCTTTTATTTTGGGGGGGGGGAGGGATGCTAGAGTATTAGACACACAGAATAATAGAATCTCACATTTGAAGGTGGACCCTCATGTAGTTCAAATAATGCTCACCATTTATCATCCTTGGCAGATCTTGATTTCACGAAAGTATTTGTGATCATCTCTTATAACCTTATAAGAAGAAAGTGGAAAACTAGGCAGATGCTACTGTTATGTAGATTCTTATATTTTGGAAACTAAGGCCAGTAGTTTGTCAGTTAATGACTGACAGTGTCCTCATGGGGAAATGCTCAGGTAGGCACTGTCACTGCCTTTATTTTTCACTTGGAAAAACCCAATACTCAACAGCAACAACAAAAAAAAAAAAAAAGAAAAAGGATACTCATCTGTCAGATTTGTAGATGAGGCAAAGCTGGGAGGAATAGCTGATAGCAAAGTTAAAAGACTAAAAATTCAAAATAAGTGTACTATCCATAAGTTAAGTTCTATCTTTATGATCCATTCCAACATTGTAAGCATAAAAATAGTTGGTTCTGGGTGGCATTTTAAGGACATTAGAAAATTGGCGTAGTTTCCAGAGCACGTTGATGAGAATGGTGTGTGCAATACCTGGATATCATGTCTTAGAGACATCAGGGGAGGAACTGGGAATGTTTAATCAATAGAAGACTAGGGAAAGACATGGTTGTTGCCTTCAAATCTGAAGGGCTTTTTTGAACAGGATAGTAAATCTGTCTCTATTCCTAGGGATGAACAAGAAGTGAAGAACTGAAGAAGGTACAAGAAAACAAATTCAGCTCAATACTAGGGAAATTAACAAGTGAGACTGACTAATGGTGGAATGGGAGTCTTAGAAAGAACTGACCATCACTTTAGTATTGGAGCTCAAGTTGCATTGGCTCATTTTCAATGTTACCTTCATGTGAAGTCTCTTTCTCTCTGCAAAATGTTTGCTTTCTCATTTGTCTTTGAACCCTCAGCACCATACACAATAACTGTATACAATGGATGCTTAACAAATGTTGGATGAAGGAATGGAGCCGGGTAGTGGACTGTCTTGGGTTCTCAGATAGCAAGGCATCTAACAGCTGAACTAAGAATAATCCATTGTATTACATTCATTATACTATTTGTTCATCACTGCTCTGAGGAGCTAACTTTAGGAGAAAATTTGTTCTAAGCTATGTGAGAGCAAAAGGTTTTGCTAGCTGATTATACCTAGAAAAACTTTTTTTTGTAATTTGAATTTTTTTTTTTTTTTAATGAAACCACATCTTGCTCTGTCACCCTGGCTAGAATATAGTGGCATTAGCATACCTCACTGCAACCTCAAACTTCTGGGCTCAAGCCATCTTCTTGCCTCATCCTCCCAAGTAGCTGAGACTACAGACGTGCACCACCACGCCCAGCTATTTTTTTTATTTTTAGTAGAGACAGGGTCTGGCTTTTGCTTAGGTGGTCTCGAACTCCTAACTGTAAACAATCCTAATGCCTTGACCTCCCACAGTGCCAAGATTATGGGCATGTGCCCGGCATGTAATTTGAATTTTTAATCACAGATATTGGTTGCTTTTAGGCAAAATAGCTTGGTTCATTGGAGAGTGTTTTGAAATTTTTAGAATCATTACTAAGCTGTCATCTCTTGAGGATTTTAGTTAAGAGTGAACAAAATAATTATTTTCAAAGTTGGAAGTTTTAGAAAAAGAAATAAAATAAATGAAAATGATACTATCAAAGTTTTGACAAGTTGCCTTTTTTCCAGTAGCTGTAGATCTTGAGATGTAGTAGGTTGAATGTCACTGAATAATATCCCCCTCTGTTATTGTGTTCATTTTAGGCTGATTCAAAAGTCATTGAGAAATGGATGGATGGTGTGAAAGCCTTCTTAATGAAAGAGCCGGCTGCCCAGGGAGACGCAGCAGGTCTGCAGAGGCAGCTAGACCAGTGCTCTGTGAGTTCTGCTGTAATAAATAACATATTCTTCTTTTTTTTGTTATTTGCTGTTATTATTAAAATTGTAAGAATATGACATGGACTTAAACCTAGATAAAATATCTTTCATCGTCTCATGACTTTATAGCTAATAAAAGAATGACAGATTATTCATATTTTTATTTTTGGCTATGGTTATAGAATTTTTCTTGGAGAGAATAAGAGCAATTTTAGTTTATTAGGAGCCAGTTGTATATTGCTTTTCTTGTGCCACATGGTGAGGATTTAAGAAATCCATATTTAACAAATGAAATTTGCTAGTAATACTGCGTGCAATTTATATTTGGTGAAATCATCCGGCTTCTCTAAATTAATTAAAAGACTATTCCCTACTGAGAGTCAAGTATTTCCAATCTAATTTGGCAGATGGCAATATGAAGCACCCAGGTGAGTTGAATTTCTTAGGGAACAATATATCTGAAGTAGTTAAAAGTCCTGACTCTTGAGCCATCTGCTTTTATAATATTTGCAGGAATGCAAGCAGACAAACTATAATTATGGCATCCACTTAGATAAGAATGAACTCAACATGGGCATATTTTGTTTGTTCAGGCATTTGTTAATGAAATAGAAACAGTTGAATCATCTCTGAAAAACATGAAAGAAATAGAAGCTAACCTTCGAAGCTGTCCAATTGCTGGAATCAAAACTTGGGTGCAGACAAGACTAGTTGACTACCAAACCCAACTGGAGAAATTTAGCAAGGAGGTGAGTTTTTTCAATTTTGCTCTCCGTGGTTTTCAAGAAGTGAAGACAGTGGCATCTCTTGACTGACCAAAGGGATTTTATAACCCGTGCAGTTTGAAAAACAGTGGTCTAATAACTACAACATGGGTTGCAAATTGGGCCAAGAAAGACATCATTTTTTTAAAATTAAGGAATGGCACTAATTTTCTAATTTGGCCTGGAACTTCCTTTTTCTTCTTGTCTTAAATCCAGCTTAACACATGCATTTATGTTATTTGCTTTGCCTCTAAAACATTTGAGTATGTTACCCAATAGTTAAAGCAATTAATCGTTTATTTATTTAGCAAATATTTATTAATCAGCTGCCATATGTCAGGCATCATTCTAGGCATTGGATCTCCAGCATTGAACAAGGAACAACAATAAATTACCCTTCAGGAGCTTGCATTGTAGTGAGGCAGATAGAAAATGAATAATAATATTATGAAGGAGTAGCAGGGAGTTAGGGTTAGGTGGGTTATTTCAAAGAGGGTGGTCAGGGAAGGGCTTTTTGTGACAGGGACATTTGAATAGAGAACTGAGTAAAGGAAGCCATGTACGGTTCAGGTAAGAACATCCCTGCATGGTGAAGAGCAAGGGTTAAATCTCAGTGGTCAGAATGAGCTTGCTGTGTTCAATAAAGAATGAGGGCAGTATAGCTGGAATAGAACAGAGAGGAGTTAGTGGGTTGCAAAATGGGAATATTTGAGGTCAGAAGGTAGACAGAAGATGGATTAGATATGGGCTTGGAGGTAAGGTTTTGTATTTTATTCCAGGTGTGATATGACACAGAAAGAAATTTGAGGGTTTTGAGCAGGGAGTGACATGTGATAGAGATCTTTTCAGATCACTCTGGGCTTTCATGAGGATAATTTGCTCTGAGAAGGCAAGAATGAAAACCAGAAGAATACTTAGGAGGTTATTGAAGTCTTAGAGAGAGAGAGAGGATGGCTCCTGGCACTCGGAAGGTAGTGATAGAGGTCATGAGAAATACTAAGTTTGGACTATATTTTGCAAATAGAGAGGGGACCCAAGTGAAGAATTGGATGTGTGATAGAAGAAAAGTGAATGGTCAAAGACAGCTTGGGGGGTTTTTGCAAATCTTCCACTTTGTGTGAATCGTGGTGCTATTTACTGGAATAACGAAGATTCAAGGAGCAGAAGCTTTTGTGGGTGCAGATGAAATGGTGATTTCCATTCTGGAGGTATTAAATGTGAGACGCTAGATGCTAGGAAGGAAAGATCAGTAAGAGGAGAGACAATCGGGGGAAGGTGGGGCCCCAGAGGCCAGGCAGAGAAAGCTTTTCACCATGCACAATGCTGAGGACTGCTGAGGCCAATCAGAACTGAAAATCAAGCTTAAAATTTGCTAAGATGACAAGATGGAGGCTTTTCTTGAGGTTGAGAACAGTGGGTTCCATGGAGTGGTGGGGAAGAAAGTCATAATGGAGAATGTTGAGGAGATAATGGAAAGTGAGGAACTGGGACGAGTAGTAGGACCAACTTCGGGAAATTTCTCTATTCAGGGGAGCAGAGAAACAGGTGCCGAGGATGGGGATCCCAAGAGGTATTTTTGTTATTTGTAATAATGAGAGATGATTACGGGGTGTTTGCATGCCGAAGAGGAGGACCTCACTTAGAAAAAGAAAGTAATGGTGCAGGAGAGATTGAGGTAAGAGAATTTCTCAGGGGAAGTCCATGATCACGCAGCTGGGGATGAAATTAACCTTATGGGGACAGCAGGACAGGGAGGTATTTCTCTTCTGATTGCTTTCATTTTGTTAGTGAAATAACAGTGGCATTCTATATAGTTGAAGTGACTGACAAAGGGACGAAAAATAGAGGAGAAAATGTGAAATACAGGCACCCTGCACACAGTCCTGTGGATGGTACAGGTCTCTTAATACAGTGCTTTTGGCTGATGTTTATTAAGGAAAAATTTATATTTCCATACCTGAATATTTTGTTTTTGTTGTTTTACCCTGATGTCCTTATTTTGAACATGTTCAAATGTAAAGAAAAGTTGAAATAATGGTACAAGAAACACCAGTATACCTCTTCAGAGATTTGCTAATGTTTACTATATTTGCTTTCTCTCCCTCTACCTCTTCTTTTACATAGGTGTGCGTGCACACGTGTGCACACACCCTCTTACACACGCACCCTCGTACACACACATGCACCCACACACTCTTTTTTAGTGGGTGGGGCTAGAAATGTACTTTTGTCAGGAAGTTGAAAACATCATGATGCTTCACCCCTAAATACTCCAGCATGCTTCTCCCATGAATAAGAACATTCTTCTACAAAACCACAATACCATTATCACACTTATGAAACTAATAATTTTATACTATCGTCTAATATCCTAGCCAGATTCAGATTTTTCTAGATGAACTATAATCTGATGGCATGTGCCTGAAGGAATTGGGATTTTTGAGGAAGTAAAGAGGGAAAATGGTTTGGAAGTAGCTTGGAGGAGCTAGGAAGGCGATAAATAGAAGTCCGTCTCTGTGTCTGTCTGTCTGTGTCTGTCTGTCTACCCATCCATCCATCCACATACAAATGACAACAAAGAATTTATTGTGAGTTATTATTGATTCAACTATGGGAATAAATATATAGGACATTTTTAAGTGTCCTCAACAAGTATGTGAGTAATTATCTAGAGCAGGTCCAGACTCCTATACTTCATTGACTAGTAAAAGTGTTGAAGTGGTTTTGGACAAGCATAGTGTCACCAAATTTTTATTTTGCTAAGAAAGAACAGGTATATAAAACAAATCAGGATAATTAATTATAATTTTGAGGATTTTTTAAAAAAATTCATAACAGTGTCTTTATTTTTCTCATTTTTCTGTGGGTTCTTAAAAATTATATAACTGACTAGTGTTGCTGGCATTGGTTCCTTGGGTGCGTGTGGGGCAATGGAAGCAAAGCTCCTGTTTCGTCCCTGTCTGTTTTTGTGACTGGTGTCCTGTTTGGCGGGAGGGACCAGGAAAGCTGCTAACTCTTGCTTCACGCTTGAGCTTGTGAGAACCATCCTTTTCTTGTGCTGGCCTTTGGTTACTGTCAGCTTAGCAGCCCAGCGAGCCCTGGCAAGGTGGCCACTGCTGTGACATTTAATTTGAGCAGGACCCTGAATATGTCAAGGGAGGGTTGGACTGTGACTGCGAGATGGCATCTTCTCTCATAGTAAAAGTCAGCCTGTGGTTATGGCCAGAAGCTTTCTGCAAATGCTTCTAGACTTCCCTCAAGTTTTTAACTAACTTACTGAATAAAGATATGATAAAGATCTATTTTCTAATATAACTGTTTTTGTGTGTCTACATGGAATATACAAATATAGTAGATTATCAAAACCACAATTTTGTAGAGCAGATGTTTTACATGAACATCTTTAATAGCAACCTCTCCCTGTTTGTTTTTTAGAAGTGAAATCTTAATGGAGAATTCTGTTTAAAAGGAGAAAATGGACATTTTGGTTGCTTTTAGGAATTTTTTGGTTCTCTTTTTCATAATAAACAGTGATACAGTAAATTTACTTTATATATATATGCTTTTATTGCTTTAGATTCCTACATCCAGGATTGCTGTCAACTGTTATACATTTTCAAAATTCTAATATATAGTTCCAGATTAGATCGATATCCAAAATGTGGTCTAGAATCCCAGTTATAATATTGTTCTTGTTGCTGCTTATAAGCCACAGTATCAGCACAAAATGTGTAAAAGGTTTTATCTGACTTTGTGGAAAGTTATCCTTGTGTCTTTAAATATTAAAAACTAGAACTTGACATTGAACATGTTAACATTTGTTTATTTGGGGGAATGGCTTTTCCTTTCTAGATTGCTATTCAAAAAAGTAGGTTGTCTGAAAGTCAGGAAAAAGCAGTGAACCTGAAGAAAGACTTGGCGGAGATGCAGGAGTGGATGACACAGGCTGAGGAAGAGTACCTGGAGAGGGATTTTGAGTACAAGTCACCAGAAGAGCTTGAGAGTGCTGTGGAAGAAATGAAGGTGAGGCTGGGACAGCTGGTGCCACCAGGCTTCATCCCTCTCTCCCTCCCTCCCTCTCAAACCACCCGTCAGTCATCTGTCTAGCTGTAAAGCACCATATGCACAAGCACCTTTCACAGCAGGATTTCAGACTGATAAAAAAAAAAAAAAGGTGGCTGCTATGATTTTAGTGGGGAAAGGAAATTACGAGTCCACTTGTTCCGCTTGGCCCGTGAGTCGAGTCCATGAAGGCCCTTGAGACAATCTCTTAGGGTGGAACTTCGGGAAGCCACAGATAATGACTTAAAAACCTCTGGTAGTAGGCATAAGGAAGAGTTAATTATGATTTTTTATTCGAGTAAATATATATCACATGAAATTTGCCATTTTAACAATTTTTAAGTGCACACTTCAGTGACATTAATTACATTCAGAATGTTTTGCAGCCATCACCACTATCTATTTCCAAAATTTTTCAGGAAGAATTATTTTTTTATAAGGAGCAAAAAAGACTTCCTGAGTTGGTTGGGGTTTATCTGTATTTTACCAGGTGGTAATCTTCCAGTTAACACATGGGGTACACATGGATACCAAAATTTTGATGTAGCAGTAGAAACACATCAAGGACTGTCATATCAGTTGGATTCACTGGCTATATTTTCTATAAGCTTATATTCCTGTGTCAATAGTCTTGAACACTCTCTTTTTTATATATATAATAAAAGAACTGGGCACCATTCCCAAATTTCTAACAGTGCTTCAGCTGTCCTTGAGTGTTGAAACCAAAAGAGGTTATGTCTGAAAGGCTATTTTTTTTTCTATAAGCGTAAACAACACAGTGAATGTTTTACCCTAAAGTTAACTTCCCTGGAAGTGTAACAAAAGCAAAAATCTTTGTGCAGATTTTTTATTTTTTTAAAAGGGATTATATGACATTCATGCATTATTATATGTAAGTCAAAGTAAATATCACAGGAGACCTTTGTTGAAGTTGTATTTTCACTGAAACATTTTTTATAGTGTAACTCTTTGTGAAATATTTTAAAAATATTCAGTATATAAGGTATTTTAAAGGTAGCCTACCATGTAAAGAATAATCTTATCTCATTTATTCTCTTCTTTTACACTACTGACATTGTAGTTCTGTGGTTTTCTAAAGTTGCTGTAGATGAGAGTTTAGAAAAATGAGACTAAAATCCTTGATTGGGCCATTCTGTTTATTTTTATTTTTTCACACAGTCATTATAAATTTAAAAAACACTACACTTAGTTACTTTACTCCAACCTAGGGATGGTGAAGGCCATTAAGCAATAGAGAAAGCCGAAGTGGAAAGTGAAAGGCTGTTTTAAATTGTTTTTCCTGAATGTGAGATTTTTCATCTTGAGGAGTCAGATGAAACAGCTATTTCTGGATCAGATTGTCCCAGTATACCTTTATCATCTTTGAAATGCTGTTAATTATCAGAATGATACATGTACCTGTGTTCTAGGAGAAAAAAACATGTTTAAAGCATTTGGGAAACTGTTAGAAGGATACCTCTACCATGGCGCATGCCAATTTTTGTGAAAATTTATTTATTTTATTCTAATATGCTTAGATCTCCAGTGATCAATTAAAATTAATTCACTTAGATTCTTATCTTGGACCCAGAATTTGCAACTATTTCATGTCAGTAAATATAATTTAGGATAACTTAGATGTTAACACTGCTGTTATGAAATGAAAATGTTTCTGGGATGCATGAGTAAAGTGTTATAGTTAGCAATCTTATTTCAAAAACGCTCACTGCTGTGATTACCTGCATAATGCTCCAAATTGGCAGTTAGAATCATCTAGGTGCTTTAATTTTAGTTTAGTTATTTAAAAAGAGAAAGAAATAAATTGGTTATTGCAAAAGGGAGACATTTTTCAAGTTCGTCCTTTCTTGGAACAGAGGGCAAAGGAGGATGTGTTGCAGAAGGAGGTGAGGGTGAAGATTCTCAAAGACAACATCAAGTTGTTAGCTGCCAAAGTGCCCTCTGGTGGCCAGGAGTTGACGTCTGAGCTGAATGTCGTGCTGGAGAATTACCAACTTCTTTGTAACAGAATTCGAGGAAAGTGCCACACGCTAGAGGTATGTTGTTTTTTTTTTTTTTTTCAGCAATGCCTTTCTGAGATGCAAGTTCTATAATGTACTGACCATTTCTAAATCTTGGAAAAAACTTTGTTTTCTTTCAAATACTGGATCATAAAGGAAAAGTAGTTCGTAGGGAATAGATTGATAAAAAACGAAACACGGTTCAAAAAAACAGGAGACTAAGATCTGTCCCCAGTTATTGGAAATTTCTTGGGCAAGTCTTTTAATATCTTCAGACTTTACTTTTTTAATGTATGCAATCAGGGTTTTCATGTTACACATGACCTTCTTCTGAATTTCTGAAGACATTGTAAGCATCTCCTTTGTTTTGCCTGATTGAGTACACAGAAATGAATTGAAGTTTTTTGTTTTGTTTCTTTAAATTTTAAATGGTGTCTAAAGTTAGAGAGTCATCTGAAGGAAAAGTAGAACTTAAATATGCTGATATTTTGCTTTGCCTTAGATAAAGTACCTTTTTTTTCTCTCTGGACATTAGATTTAAGATGCAGATGACTCTGTGAGGTTTTTCTTTTTTAAATAAAACTAAGTTTTTGCTTGTTTGTCTTTATGGTAGTATGCCTTTTGTCATATCTTTTTGGAAGATTGAAGAAGCATTTTAATGTTTAACAATTTAAATTCAACTCAACTTAAAACAAATTATTGTATTTTGGGAAATCCTGAAGTAGTAAAAAATGGCAACTGCCATATTTAACCTAAATTCACTCATTATTTGCCTGTTCTGAATCAATTTTGTGCTAAGATAAATATATATAATTGAGACTAGTTAGTAAGAAAGCTAATTGAATAGGAATCAGTCTGCTTCTGGGGAGGGATTTTCTGCGAGCTGTCTTTTCTTTCCCATAAGAAATGAGGTTGTGCTTGCATCTGAGCAGAGTTTTGGTCTGCTTTTTGCTTGTACAAATGTAGGGACTAGAAACCTATTTTCCCTTTTGCTCTCGGCCAAACAGAAACTATGGCTGAGGGTTTAAATCTAACTTGTGCCTTGTGTTTATATGCCTGGTTAACTAAGAATGGTTTTTATATTTCTAAAGGCTTGTAAAACACACATGTGTATACACACACACACAGACATACATACATATCCTCTCTCTCTTTCTCTCCAAAAAAGAATCTATGACAGAGACCAAATATGGCCCCTAAAACCTAAACTATTTCCTCTGGCCCTTTATAGACACGTTTGCTGACCGCTACTCTGGTCAGCGAGCCCTGCATGGAGCGCAGACTAGAGTGTGCCCTCACTCGGTCAGTAGATCCCACAGAGGACAAACCCAGGAGGCCCCAAGCTGAGATCTTTCTCCTAAATTTACCACTTAAATAGGTTCCTCTTATATGGAATAAGGGAGTATAAATTTATAAATGTTTCCAGACTGCCCCCCACTACCCTTGGAAAATTTAGTGGTGAGGAATACGTGATGGCAACTAACACAGTAGGAACAGTATAACTCCATTTGGGGTAAACTGTGGCTCAATCTCTTTCCTTTTTTTTTTTTCTTTTTTTTTGAGACAGGGTCTTGCTCTATTTCCCAGGCTAGAGTGCAGTGGTGTCATCATAGTTCACTGTAGCCTCGAGTTCCTGGGCTCAGGGGGCCACAAATGGGGTCTCACTGTGTTGCCCAGGCTGGTTTTCAACTCCTGGCCTCAAGCAATCCTCTTGCCTCAGCCTCCCAAAGTACCGGCATTACAGGCATGAACTGCTGAGCCTGGCATGGCTCTCTTCTTAGATAGGGTTGTCTTCTGTATTTAGGAAAAAGTTGGCTGCACAGCAAACTCTTTACATCAGTTAACTCTGAGTTGGAATTGGATCGGGCCCATGAGATTTTAATTTCCTGTGCAATTATTTAAAAATTTTACAACTTAGTGTTTTTTTCCCTTTTATTTAAAAAGCAAACCAATAATATTTCTATCCTTTTTTCCCTTACTGATTATATAGTTTGATTTTTGACATTTAAGTGAGATCCTGGAATTTATTTTTATGGGAAAAGCAAGGCAGCCTCATGCCCATTCCTCTTTGTCCCCTCCCTGCCCAATTGGTCTAATACGATTTATTGACGAATTCAACTTTATTTCATTTATCTAAAAATTCAACTTCATCAGTTTCTAAATTCCTAGCTATGTTTACATCTAAATGAAATTATTATTGATTAAAGAGAATGTGCGTGGCACTTGAGGTATGATGTACGAAATGGCTTGTCTGATTTAAATTTTTTTTACTCTTTAGGAGGTCTGGTCTTGTTGGATTGAACTCCTTCACTATTTGGATCTTGAAACCACCTGGTTAAACACCTTGGAGGAGCGGATGAAGAGCACAGAGGTCCTGCCGGAGAAGGCAGATGCCGTCAATGAAGCCCTAGAGGTTGGAGCCTGCGTTCTCAGTGGCATTTCTTTTTGTTGCATGTGTGTTAAAATGAGAAACATATGGTTTACGTGGGCAAACTCAGTTGCTTCCTCAGTAGTTTTCAGTGTAACTTGTGTTTTCTTCTGTAGTCCGAAGTATTTATACAGTCGTGTGTATTTAGAGTATCTGGGACCCACTGTATCAGCGCCATGAAATGGCCGTCGGCACATTGCAGACACGGCACAGCATTCTAGTGGTTTTGCAGTTTATTTTGCCAGTCTCTGGACAAAGCTCTGCCCCATGTTTTTTGGGACAACTGCTCTCCTGCTTCATCATCAAGTTAGTTTCACTCACTAAGCACAACAGTGACTCAGTTTGCAGCGGCTTCTAGTTCTGTTACCTTCAGATATCAACAGTTAAAAGACAGGCTGAGGGGACAGTAGTTGAGACATGGGGTCCTGTCATAGGAGCTTGTCATCACGCCTGGACCTCAAGCTCCTTGAGGCAGGGTACCCGGTTCTTCCATCCATTGTTGTTCCTCAGTTCCCAGCACAGTGTGTGCTACACGATGACTCAATAACTGTCTCTTAACTGAATTGCAATGTAATGAGGGGCAGGTTTGCTTAAAAAAGAGAGAAGGTAGATATGCTTTTAGAAATGCAGTGGCACGATGTGGGAATTGAGTGGACGACTGAGTGTCAGGAGGAAGTGAAGTATGGCCTTGCATTCCAGGAGACGGATGTTCTGCTGGAGAAAAGATGGCACTTCTCAAGTAAAGCAGAGTGAGAGACTGGAAAAAACGAAAGCCATGAAAAAATGAAAAGCTTACTTTCTAAAAGAATATTTTCCCAATATGAGAGTTCATGTACATTCTAGAATATATGGAAAATAGAGAAAAGTGTAAAGCGAACTCTGATAAACACTTTTAAACGTTTTGTGTATTTCTTCCTAGTATTATTATTATTATTTTTTTTTTTTGAGACAGAGTCTCGCTTATTGACCAGGCTAGAGTGAGTGCCGTGGCGTCAGCCTAGCTCACAGCAACCTCAAACTCCTGGGCTCAAGCAATCCTTCTGCCTCAGCCTCCCGAGTAGCTGGGACTACAGGCATGCGCCACCATGCCCGGCTAATTTTATATATATATTAGTTGGCCAATTAATTTCTTTCTATTTATAGTAGAGACGGGGTCTCGCTCTTGCTCAGGCTGGTTTCGAACTCCTGACCTCGAGCAATCCGCCCGCCTCAGCCTCCCAGAGTGCTAGGATTACAGGCGTGAGCCACCGCGCCCGGCTTCTAGTATTATTTTTTATGTACATGCACTATAAGGTAGTTCCACTGGATAAAAGACCTGGGGGTCATCAAGGCTTTGGAGCCCACATGGAATCTTAGCTCTTGACTGTGTGGGTAGCAACTTATTTAACCTCTCTGACCTTCAGTTTTCCCATCTGTACAATTGGAATATTTAGCCCATATGGTTAATTAGATTTTCATATATGTAAAGTGTGTGTATAAAACAGTGACTCTATTCTGTATATGTTGAGAAAAAAAGAGTATAATTTTTTACCTATTTTTAGTAATACAATTAATAACACTTAAGATAATATTGCTTGTATAGTATCATTTTCTGCCTTCAAACATTGAATCACATCATAAGCTTTTCTCTATATAATTAATAACTTTTGGAATTGTTTGTGTGGATTGTTTGTGTGGACGATTATATCATCATGTATCATTCATACTGATTTCTCAATTTTATGTATTTATTAGTACCATATGGATACTTTGTGAATTAGTCACATAATTAATTTCTGGTCTTATTCCTTAGGTAGATTTCTAGAAAATGGAATTACTTGTTTAAAAAAATGTACATTTTTGGGATCCTGGATACATTTTGCCTTAGTAAAAGCATTATTTTTCTCCCTGTCCCTGGAACAGTCTCTGGAATCTGTTTTACGCCACCCAGCAGATAATCGCACCCAGATCCGGGAACTTGGCCAGACTCTGATTGATGGAGGGATTCTCGATGATATAATCAGCGAGAAACTGGAGGCTTTTAACAGCAGATACGAAGACCTGAGTCATCTGGTAAGAATTGTGTGAGTGTTGATTGGGCATTTATGAGATGGAGCTGACCCTAAGCTCCGTATCATAGAGAGCTTTTAATGTTGGAAAGGCTTTAATGATGGTTAAAGTTGGGAATATCTAAAGTTGGTTAATGATGGTTAAAGTTGGGAATATGTAAAGTTGGTTAATGATGGTTAAAGTTGGCAACCAACACTAACGAGGCCACTGACATACCAGGGAGGGAAGAATAGACCTAATACTTATAATGCAGGCAGAACTTGTTTAACAAAAAGTTATCTTTGAGATTATTTCTACCTGTGAACTATTTAATTCCCATTAAGGATCATAGTATAGCTGTATGTAAGAATAATAACTCATATTATCATAGTAAATATTACAGCCATCATGATTTGACATCAGCTATTATGAAAGCTATAATCTCTTAGTTCGTATCCAGGTTGTATCACAGCATGCATGTCCATATCACTAATTATAGAAAGGACACTGTTCTTTTATAGAAAGTTTGGGTGCATATTCAGTGCTTCCAAACACATACTAAATAATAACTGTTGGTGTTTAGATGAATAGCATCAGGCTTTTAACCCTAAAGTGCAGCAAATAGTGGTTCAACAGAACTTGTTTTAGACTTTCGAAAAAAAGAGATTCAGATGTTCATTGACAGACATTCTTGTTAAATTTTATGTTCTTATCGACAGATATTGCTGATTCCTAAAAGCACTCTAAATTTATAATAAGTAACAAATTTTTACCCTCTGTTTAATGTATTCTATAAGAAATCTTTACATTTTAAAATTTTGTTATCTATAAAAAGAAGTAAAAATTAGTAATTCACCCACAAAGTAAAAATTAGTAATTCACCCACAAGGTATGTAAGATCCTAGAAGGACATTTTCACTGTTACCATTAGTAGTTATTATTTATTTATAAGGAAGGCTAATGTCTTGAACTAGTGCTCTGTTAGACTTTTCTTAGTGGCCAGAATATATGTATTCAGTTATTTATTTTTGTGCTGAGCAACTGATGGTTCAATTTCTCCCCTGTGTAGGCAGAGAACAAGCAGATTTCTTTGGAAAAGCAACTCCAGGTCCTACGGGAAACTGATCACATGCTTCAAGTCTTACAGGAGAGCTTGGGGGAGCTGGACAAACAGCTCACCACGTACTTGACTGATAGGATAGACGCTTTCCAAGTTCCCCAGGAAGCTCAGGTACTGCTATAGATTTAAGGGCTTTTGAGTCAAAAAGAGAGCATAGGTACTCACTTCCTCTACTGCAAGAGAACTTCTGCCATGGAAAACTGAGAGTTCACAGGAAAGATTGACCTTACTTATGGGCAGCACTTGGGTCTTGGAGTTCCTTTGCTCTCTATGTAAGACTCTGGTAAATGACCAACATTTTTAAATTGTAGTTTTCTTAGTTATGTAATCAGGACAATTTATTTTTAATAAATAAATAGTAAACATTTGAAATGATGAATACAAGTTCTTTAGCATGTACATAGCACACAGTAGTCTTAAAATACAGCAGCCTGTATTATTATTATACCACAAACTTATTAGAGCTTATGTGGGGGCAACATCATATAAAATATAATATTATATATTGCATAACTATATGGAACTTTTGTATTGTTCTTTTTTTGTATTGTTTCTATTTTTATGCTTTTTAAAAAAGGGCATCCCCTTCCGCTCCCCTTTCCAATCTCTTTTGTAGAAAATCCAAGCAGAGATCTCAGCCCACGAACTAACCCTAGAGGAGCTGAGAAGAAATATGCGTTCTCAGCTCCCGGCCTCCCCAGACGGCAGGGCTGCTCGAGGAGGAAGTCAGATGGATGTGCTACAGGTAAAGATGATCAGAAGCATCCTTTTGCTTTTCAATGTGTTGGGCATAAAAAGAAAAGGAGAAAGAGTTGATTACTTGGGTGCCTTTGGTATTCTTTATGATGGAAACCATGGGAGAGGAGTGATATATTGAAGGCGCATTGCATCTAAGTTAGCAGAAACAAATGGTTGCATGGGTGGGAAAAGTATTCAACCTGATTTTTACGGTTGAGTTGAGAAGTGAGAGGACAAGCCGGATTTAGAAGTTAGCGTTATATTGACTTTTTCTTTAACGCAGAGCCCCTGTCAGTACTGGTGAGGCTGGTGCACAAAGCAGGCTGAGTTCACATGGGATGTAGCATCAGACTTTGTCCCTTAATGACCCAGTGACATTGAATTTCAGTCTGAACTTGCGATGAAGGGCATTTTGAGTTCTAGGTTCCTGATCTATATTTTTCAAACAGGTGAGGAAATTTAAAAAGTTTTAATTCCAGCAAGGCCAGCCAGGTTTGTCCAAATTTATTATCTGAATTTATTATCTGTGGGATTGAGACACTGAGTGTCAAGTGATTGATGGCACTGGGCTGCCCAGTTCACTTAGGTGATCGGGGAACCACACTGAGATCCTTTAGGATTTTTTTCTTTTTTTTTTTTTTTGGTCACGTTATTGAATGTTTTGTTGGTGTTTTACTTTATAGCTTTTTAGAGGTATATGTTATACTAATATCATTTGATGAGAGAGAGAGATTATCATTCAGATGTGAATTGCTTATTATTTTCATTTCTGCAAACAGAGGAAACTTCGAGAGGTGTCCACAAAATTCCAGCTTTTCCAGAAGCCCGCTAACTTTGAGCAGCGCATGCTTGACTGTAAGCGCGTGCTGGATGGTGTGAAGGCAGAACTTCACGTTCTGGAGGTGAAGGATGTAGACCCTGATGTCATACAGACACACCTGGACAAGTGCATGGTGAGGTTGTTGGGCAGTTCACATGTCTGGTGGGTTTTCCGGCAGCAGTTATGGCTTAGCCTAGCACTTACCTACTGTGTTCAACCATCTTTAGCCTAGAGTGCGCTAAACAGAGGGACTGACGATGGGAAAACATGTTGAAAAATAAGAAATGTGATCTCTGCCCCCAAGGAAAGTAGAAGGGATAAGAGAGACAGCTAGGAGAGAGTAAAATCAATTATTACAGTGTAATGAGATAAAGGGAACTCCAATAGATGTATATATAACATGGCAAAAAACCAAAAGAAACATATCTTAATCAAGTTACAGAAGGCTTTAGCAGACTGTGACTAATAAGCTAAGTTTTCAAGGATAAATTTGAGTTAGCTAGAAGAACCATACTTAGAATGGATGTCACAATATTACCACATTAAAAAAAATCATTTTCAAAGAAAGTAAAATTTTAACTTTTAATTCATAAAGTTGAAGCCTAGGATACGAAAGAAAAAATTATCCTTAGAGTGGATGTCAGGAATATTATAGCATAAAAATTAATTTTCTAGGAAAATACAAGTTTAAAGAGAAGCTTAAACCTAAGATGGGAAATAAGAAATGATATATTTAATATAAAGCCTTATTACTTTTTTAGTCTTGAACTTTATAATTAAATTGAATAGAAATTTAAAAGTAATGTCGCTAAGAGGATACAATCTTAGAATTGGTGTTCTGCTAGAGAATTATGAAGAAACTTAAGATAGACTGGTTAGGACAAGAGAAGTCTGGGAAGAGTTCTTTGTGGTTTTCAAAACTGCAGTCTCCACATGTCTGTTTCTTACATGGATGGAAGAATGTACAGATAGAATAAATTTTAACATATATGTGCATATGTGTAAGCATTTATTTGCTTATTGTGATATAGTGGCAACCAAAACAAATACTGACTTCATAGAACAAATCCTTGACTTCATGGAATTTAGTTCAGTGGTGACAGTGTCCGATGAGAGGTTTTCAGGTTAAGATGATGATGTATGGAGTCAAGAGAGTAAAGCGTTTTGGTTTCAAAATAACTAGGATTAGGATAGCTCTGAATTTGATGTACAGAACTCCAACTTCTTAATAGTCATATACATCTTGATATATTGAATATTATACATATTTTCATTATATAAGTGATGCATGTTTATTGTTGTAGACTTGGTACTTCAAAGAAAATAAAGGAAAAAAAAATGTTACTAATTCCAAATTTCAACAACCAGCAGCAGCCAGCCTGGACTTTTTTCTAGTCATGGCATTGGAGGATTTTTTTAAAATGTAATTTTAAACATGATAGACATTCAATTTTTAGTGCTGATATTTTCCCATTTTATGTAGGAAACATATTTATGTTATCAGGTACTTTCACAAACATTTAAAACACATGTCTAATTTTTTTAAAAAACAGGCATAAAAACTCTATTAGTGTATTTTCTTGTCTGATGACAAAAAGTTACTGCAACTTTGATTTCATTTGACTTGATCTTTGAACCAAATCTGAGAAGGATGATGCCTTTGATCTCCATGGTTAGGTCTTAGCTGTCAATCTGTGTGAGCTGTGTTCTGAAAGGATTCCAGTTGGCACGTGTTCATTACAATGTGTAATCTGTCTTGTTGTTGTTGTTTTAAAAGAAACTGTACAAAACTCTGAGTGAAGTCAAACTTGAAGTCGAAACTGTAATCAAAACAGGAAGGCACATTGTCCAGAAGCAGCAAACTGACAACCCTAAAGAGATGGATGAGCAGCTAACATCCCTGAAGGTCCTTTACAATGACCTGGGAGCACAGGTGAGGAGCGCGGCCCACAGCCCACCTCTGCCTCTCTTCCCCTTTCTCTCTCTCTCCCTCTCTCTCTCTCACTCATGGATTTCAAAATTTCCCTTCGCTTCTCCGAAATTGCATGCTTGAAATTTATGGCATCCACGTATGTTTTCAGTTTATTGCAACAATTTTTCTATTTCTTTAAATGTAAATGCTAGTATTATAATGATTAATAATTATATAGTAATTTATTTTTAATATTTAATCCAGTTTACTGTTTATACTTTCAATGGCTACTGATGTTCTATAAGTTTTTCCAAGGAGACTCTACAAATAATAGTCCCTGTATAAACTTATGTTATTGGTCCTTGGACTTCTGAATCGAATGGTTTCCTGAGAAATGTGAAAACATCAGGGCTCTAGTCAATGATAAGTGACAGTAAGTTCTTGTTAATCTACTAGGATTTAAAATCCTCCTGAGAAACATCTCTAATTTGGGTGTTTTAGTGAATCCATGCAGGTGGTACGTTGGGCCATTTATGGTGAGTGACTGGGTCCAGCAGGCTTAATGTCTTCTCTCATTTAGAATCTTTGCCATGAAACCAGCAGAACAAAAGAATATGTAGAAGTGAAACTTCCTTGGCAATATTGAATTTTAGACAGTGCTTTAGACAGTGCTTTGGATCCTTCTCCAGTTATTAAATATTAGCTACTTCTAGTGAAGTAAGATTGAAATTTCTACATAAGCCCAGAGAAAAATAGCTGAAATTTTGTTATCAATTTAAAATCAATAAGAACGACTAGTCCATACTTTTTTTAGGCAATTTTGACCTCACTTCTTCAAGATTAGGTTGTTGGCGTGTTATACCTTGATGGATTGCCCACCTGGAGCACAGCTCTTCGGGCTTCTTTTTGGTATTATGCAGCTCAAGTTATTTGTTCAATATTATTATATTTATTCACTCACCAGGCATTTTGTGGATGGGAATGCTAGTGCTTGTTTTTGCACTAATCTTATTGTGGCTATGATTTTAGCATTAATTTACTTTCTCATTTAAAGTCTCAGGAGTTATATAGGCAGTAGGGATACTGTCTAATGGAACTTCAGAAAGTGGAAAACATTTATCAAGGAGTCACACAAAGTAATGTCAGATTATCAGTCTGAAGTGTTATAAAGGAATGTACATGGTGCTTTAAGAGTATAGGTAAAGGGAGATTTGGCTGTGTCTTGGGTTAAGAAAGCTTCCCTGGGGAAGTGATGCATAAGTTGAAATCTGAAGGATGGGAAGAGTAACCTGGGTGAAACCAGAGGAAGAACTTATGCGACTGATGGAATAGCATGTGTAAAGGTCCTGTGGCAGGAGGCAGCATGGTACGTTTGTGTGGCTAGAGCAGAGAGAGCTAGTGTGAGGAAGATGGTGTTGGGGAGATGACACCAGACCCTTCCAGTGTCATAGAGTTTGTGTTAAAGATTTTAATCTCCGTCTCAAAAGCAACAATCAGTTTTTGCAAAGTGTCTAGTAGGGAAATAACATGCTCAGATATGTTTATTAGAAGATCACTCGCTGCCATTTGGAAGATAAATTGGAGAGAGGCAGGAGAGGATGTGGGAGAACAGTTAGGAAGTCACTGTTATACTCCTGGTGACAGATGGTGGCGGCTTGAGCAGTGGAGATGGAATTGAAGGATTGATTTCAGACATATGTAGGAAGTGAAATCAATAGGACTTGGTGATGGATTAGATAGAGGGGCACAGGAGAGGAAGAGACCAAGGAAGACTCCTGGGTTTCTGTTTCATAATGTGGGTGGTGCCATCATCGGGACGGGGTGCTGAAGGGGAAGGTGCTCGAAGGACTTGCAGAAACCACAAGCATGTATTTGCTATATCGATATTTTAGGTGCTTTTGAGAATGTTAATCGGCGATGTCAGATACTCACGTGGCTATTCAGGCCTGGGGGATATATCTGGGCTGCAAAGATGGATTTTATGAGTCATCTGCATAGAGGCAATAATTAACATTTGCAGGGATGATAGATTGCTTAGGGACAGGATATAGTGAAAAAGAAGAGGGCCCTGGCCCAAGTCTCAGGAATTACGTCATTAAGCATGAAATTTGAGGGAGATGATCTTGCAAAGGAAACTGAAATAAGTAGCAAGAAGTGGTAGGCACACTGGGGAAGCCAAGGGAAGATGCTATTTGGAGAATGAGTGTGGTCAGCTGTTTTGAATATTATTGAAAGTTAAATATGATGTCCACATAAAAATGTCTATTAGATCTGTTGCCATTGGGGTTATTACCAAAATCAGCAACAGCGATTTCTGTGGAGTGAAGCAGTAGAAGCTAGAGCATCAGGGTGTGAGGTCTGTGTGGGACAAGGAAACAACACTATAAGAATGTAGTGTTGAGGGTCTGCGTGGGGAAGGTGGAGAGAGGAAAGTCATTAGGGGAGCTGAGGCCAAAGAAGAGAATGTTTTTGAGTGTGAGAGAATCGAGTGTTTGATAGCTGGTGGGAATGATCTTGTTGAGAAGGAAGTGGTTGAATATCTAAGAGGGAGGAGGGATCAATGGTTTCATAAAGGATTTACAACTTGGTAAGTCCTAATTCAATATACAGTACATCTTAAAATGTATTGATCAGATTGAGGAAAGTGTAAATTGTTTTTGGGTAGGACTGTAAATTATTTTCTTCCTGTTTATGTACAAATCTTTAGTGGCATTAAGTTTTACGATGATTGTGTAGCTGCCTGGCATGTCAAAGTCAGATAAGTATCATTTGAATATATAATACCCTCTAATATAATTCAAGTATTTGTATCCTAAAGTCGGCATTGAGGTGCCATTAATTTAGAGCCATGCATTTTAATTAAACTCTGTGGGGAAAAAAATTACACTTTTAAGAAGGAATTTAATAATAATCAATCTTCTAACTATGAAAGAGTGAAATTGAACACAGGGGACAAGAAAAGAGAAATGTTATCTCATGTTACTTATTAACAAAATTCAGTCTTTATATCATTTTATATCATCTAAGGAAATTTCATCTCATATATGACTTGTCACTCTCCTACTTAGATGTTATTGTCTGTACATATGTGCACATAGAATTAAGAACTTATGTATGTTTTATGATAGCCTTTAAAGCGTTATCTCAGCTGTACATTGTGAATGGTTGTTCTTGGTTTGAGAGCATCATTATGTAATGCAAAGGGTCAGACTGGGTCAATCTGATGGCTTTGCCACCCTGGTTTCAACCTTAGTCTCTCTGAGCTTCGTTTTCCTTATCTGTAAAGTAGGAAGAAGCTTTTGTGGAATTGCATAACATGTAAGGTTCCTTAACACAATGCAGAAAGCTGTTTTAAGAGCTTGGTAAATGTTAGTTCTGTTCATTTTGCTTTCTGTCAGCAACAGTAAGAACAAAATAATAATAAGTTTAAAGTTGCATAGTCATGTACTGTATTTTAAGTTATTTGATTAATTTTCAAATATATAATTGTGAAAATAGTGCTATTTTCCCCTCAAATTCCTGTGATACAGTGTGTATGTACTTTTTGAACAGAGTCCTTCATGGAAAGGATTCTAAGATATCTCCTCTTCAAAATTATAATTGATACTAAATATTGATTTTTGAACTTTGTTCCAATGACTGGGACAAGACCTGTGTATGTTTGCTCCTCTCAGTCACTGCTCATATATCCATCAACCAGTGTCACTTAGGAAGTAAGATGTGGAGCTAAGATGAAAACCCAGATTGACACTTTGCCACTACAGTATGTTGTCTCCTTGCAGAAACCCAAGTTTGGAGGGATTTAAGGTGTTAGAGATAAAGGTGATGTGTGGGGGTTAACTATGAATCAGTTTGGATTTTCAGTTAATATTCTGATTTCTTCCTATTTATGTTCATTCCTTTCCTAATCTCAACCTCTGTCTCCCTGCCTGTCTCCTTTTCAGGTGACAGAAGGAAAACAGGATCTGGAAAGAGCATCACAGTTGGCCCGGAAAATGAAGAAAGAGGCTACTTCTCTCTCGGAATGGCTTTCTGCTACTGAAACTGAATTGGTGCAGAAGTCCACTGCAGAAGGTCTGCTTGGTGACCTGGACACAGAAATTTCCTGGGCCAAAGTAAGTTGCAGTTCAGACGAATCACCAATATTATGCCAGTGTCACCTGTGGCATTGCTTCAGAGCAATCTGGGCGGATACTGTTTCCTCCATTTCATATTAAATACAGCCTGTTCTTTTTTTCCATTATTTTTTCCTCTTCTCTGTCCTAACAAGAGTATTTCTAAAACAACTATTTTGATAATATGCTTTTATCCTGATTCCAAAAGCATTAAACTCATATGGATCCTGAAGGCCTTTGTAGTCATTATGCTCATGTGGTACTTGAAAACATTATAATTAAACACTTGCAAAATTGATGGTGTTTTTTGAGTATTCAAAAATGTTTACAAAGTATTGTGCTGAATTTAATTCTTCTTTAATAACTTTTTCTTTTTTCACCAATAACTAATCTTTCTACTGCAGATGAACAGATGTAAAGAACACAAGAACAGAACAAGAAAAATCAATACAAGAGTTTTCTTTTTGTGTGTGTGTGTGTGTTTGAGACTGGGTCTCCTTTTGTTGCCTCAGCTAGGATACAGAGGCATCATCATAGCTTGCTACAACCTCCAGCTCCTGGGGTCAAGCAATCCTTCTGCCTCATCATCCTGAGTAGCTGGAACTATAGGTGTGCACTATCACGCCTGGCTAATTTTTCTATTTTTTCTGTTGAGACCGCGTCTCACTCTTGCTCAGGCTGGTCTCGAACTCCTGACCTCAAGCAATCCTCCTGCCTCGGCCTCCTAAAATGCCAGGGTTACAGGCATGAGCCACTGTGCCTGGCCTAAGAGTTTTCTTTAGCTCTATTTGAAATCACAGAGAGTACAGAGTTGATTTGCCAATTCTCTCTTCTGAGGTAGAAAAGGAATTGGATGGAACACAGAGTACTTCTTTTACCAAGGCAATTCTGTTTTCCTAAATTTATTTCCTAAGGAAGAAGCAAGTATGCTAGAGAGAAGTGTGGAAAATAATTGATCAATACTGTGACAGATATTCATATAAAGCCACGAGTATCAGTTTTGACATCCTCTACAGATATTTGCCGTGGGCCTGTAAGAGAAGGTGCTTAGAAGTCGTGGGGTGATGCAACTTCTGCCTACTTTGCATGCTCTGTGGAGATGACAACTGAGAGAAAGCTGAGATATTAGGCCCTGGAAAGAATGTTCTCAGTTTAGAAAATAGCTCATGACAAGTGTGATCAAGCCATTGAGCTGTATGAGTAAGAAGAAGATGAAGAAAAAGATGTTTGAGGGAAATGAAGAATGTTGCAAGTCATTGGTGTATTTAGGTGAATGCAAAACAAAGGCACAAACTTTATTTTTGTTAAACTTAAGTTTTTCAAGAAAAAATTATTTTCTTTGTACAGTATACTTTGGAAACCATTATTTTCTTATTAGTAAGGTAAGTCGTATAAGCTGATTAAATGAAATTCGTATCTTGTAATACAACGAAAGACGGGAGCAAAAATCACCTATAATCAAAGAATAGCCTGTTATCTTGTCAATTTTTTTCAGGCATGTATGGATGTGCATGGGTACGGCATATATTTAAAAAATAATTACGTTGTATCTAGTGGTTCATGACCTTCTTTAAAAAGCTTCAACATTTTCCTTTACCCGTAAGCGTTTTTGCATAACATATTAGAGATAGGCATAGTGTCTCATTCTTATTTTATATCTGTTGTCTCATTCCTCAATTTATGTCCATCTAAATGATTACCAATTTTCACTATTGTATATAATACTGTCATGAATATACTTGTAACTAAATCATAGCATACATCATAGTTATTTCCTGAGGATGAATTCTTGGCCCTAAAATTATTTGGTCAAATGATGTATCCATTTTAAAGGATATGTATATCCTTCAGAAATGCTGTATGTACTTAACCATCTGCGAATGAGAATTTCTACTTACTTGTTTTAACCCCACACCCTTGATAACAGTAGGCAAACATCATATTTTGGTTATTTAACTAGAATATTTTCCATAAGTTTATAAATCATTTGTACCTGTTTTTAAAATTTTATTTTTTTCTGTAATTCTGAACATTTTTCTGTCACCAATTGGTCTTTTAATTTATAGCTCTTTATCTTTTCTGCTTATTAATACTTAGTGTGTTGTGTATGATTACAAAAGAATTCCTTTTGCCACTGTAGTTTCTTTTCTTTTTTTAGTTTAGTTTTTTTTTTTTTTTCGAAAAAACCAACTGTTATATGTTTTTTAAAAAACAAAATCCATTTTTTTCTGTATTATTTCTGCCTTTAGTGCTTAGACAGGCCAACTTTACTCCAAAATTATGTAATCATTTATTTATATATTTTTTCTAGTTCCTTTATTGTTTTATCTTTTTACCTTTAATGCTTTAATCTTTCTGGAATTTATTTTGGTGTATTCCATGAGGAAGAGTTTTAACCTTTCCAAATAATTAACCAGTTATTTCAGCACTATTTATTGAGTAATTAATATTAATCGCCACTGATTTGACATGTCAAATTCATATTTCTCTCTATTTCAAAATATTAAGGGGGTACAAATGTTTTTGTTACCATGGATACCTTTTATGATGCTTAAGTCGGGGCTTTTAGTGTCCCCAGCACGTGAACAGTGTTCATGGTACCCTATGGGTATGTTTTCATGCTCCCTTTCCTTTGCCTTCCCCCTTTCTTGATTTCCAGTGACCTGCACATCTCTTTGTGCCCATGTGTGCCCATCAGTTAGCTCCCCATTATTAGAGAGTACACGTGGTGTTTACTTTTGCATTCCTGAGATACTTCACTTAGGATGATGGTCTCCAGTTTTCTGCAAGTTGCTGCAAAAGACATTATTTCATTCCTTTATGTAGCTGAGTAGTACTTCACGGTATATGTATACTACATTTTTTTAATCCATTCACCAGATTCATGTATTCTTATTTGCCTATTGCTTTTCCATGTTTTCTGTTCTACTGATTGGACCCTCTAAAATGTACCAGTTCTTCCACTGTTTATTTTTTGTAATATATTTTAACTGTAGCTAACGGGTTCCTTGTCTTTATACTTCTTTTTTGGTATATACTCACATAAGAACTTTAGAATTGTTATTCTCATATTCTTAAGAGAAATTCTGTTGGAAATTTTGATTTGAATTGCCTTAAATTTATAGATTTGTTTGGCAAAGAATTGACCCATCTTTGTAATATTAGGTCTTTTAGTAATATGTTGTGTCTCATTTTCCTCCAAATTCTTTCATGTCTCTACATCAGGTTTTGATTCTTTTCTTCACAAACATTATATATGGGTGAAGAAGTTTTGTCCAACATACTTATTTTATTTTTATTGCTGTACAAAAGTATGGTTTTCTCTTTTTACTAAATGCTTATAGTGGGTACATCAGTAGTATTGATTTTTATATATTTGATTTTTAAACTGATATCTTCTTGTATTCATAAGTTCAATTATTTTTTTTTTCAGTTGAATCTAATAGTTTTTTAGTTAAAATTTGAAAATAATGATAAGTTTGCCTCTTTTGGAACAATACTCTCTTAAATTTTTCCATTTAATCTTATTTCAGATTTGAAATAGTGAAGGTGGTATACACAAATTAGGAATTCTCAGCACATTCTATTCATTAGAGTAAATCAAATGAAACATCAGTATGTAACATAATCACCATCTTTTCAACATTGTTTTTAGATTTAAGAAACATGCATATTTCACAACATTTTAATGTAGTTGCACTTAAAAAAGATGTAAAACTATTTTCAATGCACAAATTAGGAATTTCTTAGAATTGTGAGTTCCAGGATCCTTCTGCTTTGCCAGCTTGTATTAATAGTTACTGAAAATGAAATTGATTCTTCACATCTAGAGTTACAATGAAGATAATTGGCGTTTGTGTTTATATTTAATAAATAGAATTTATGGTTAAAATAAATGAAATAATTGCTTTTCCACACCTGAGTTTGTTACCTTCATTATCTTAGCTTAATAAAACATTTTAATTAAGAACGTTCACCATGTTAGTAAGTTTGGGAGTTTTGTAAACCTTTGGCATATTATAAATTATCTAGGGAGCCATGGACTACTGTGTACATAAGGAAGGAAAGGTTTTAAAAATCTAAGGTTATATAAATTTTTACAATGTTATGAAAGATCAAGCGGGTTTTGGTATTTTTATTTTCTAGAACGTTCTGAAGGATCTGGAAAAGAGAAAAGCTGATTTGAATACCATCACAGAAAGTAGTGCTGCCCTGCAGAACTTGATTGAGGGCAGCGAGCCTATCCTAGAGGAGAGGCTCTGTGTCCTTAACGCTGGCTGGAGCCGCGTTCGCACCTGGACTGAGGATTGGTGCAATACCTTGATGGTACGTTTCCAGAAAAATTGGACGATGCAGTAGTCTCCTCTTCTCTAATTACTATAAAATGAATATAGCTTTGATTACATTTCAAAGCCTGTTTCTTATGTGTCACAGTCATTTCATATTCTACTTTTGAATTCATTTCATTAGACTGCATTTTATTTTTTCTTTGAAAAGGCAACAACTAGAAAGAGTTTACAGTGTTCCTCTTAAAGAGTAAAATATTCATGTTATACATAGAAATATGTACTTTAATATTTTGGTAAATGTACCTTGTTTCTTGGTAATGATTTCATATTGTATTTAATTTTCATACTGTCATGGGCTGTTTGTATATATAACCTTTATAATGTTTAAGAGTGGTGTACTAGGGAAGAGCACAGTTTGTAGCATCTGATGGCCTGTGTAAAAAGTTTGACTACTAGTTGGGTGACATTGGTCAAGTTACTGAAACACTTTCTAAGCCTCAGTTTTCTTATCTGTAAATGGGGATTTTTAATAATTTTGACTTATACAGTTTTTGTGATGATTTTGTGACTGAAAACATGTAGTGCACTTAAATAGCTATATGTAAAACAACTTTAGATATTACTATGATTATGATAATCATTAAATAGTATATGTATGTTAGTCTTTGGTTATACCATCACTCTGTTAATTATCTCATGAAAATATTGACCATTTCATTTTTATGGTGGTTTTCTGTTCTTCTTATGCTAATAATAAATATATGGCAATCCCACCCTCCCTTGCTGTGGAGGGAATTGTCATTTACAATTTTTTTTTATTTTGATAGACCTAAGATAGGACTTTTATCAAATTCATAGAATTACTAGGTGATGGATAGACAGAAAAAATAAATTATGGTGTGTTTGAGCATTTGTTCAAATCCATCAGGATGTGTAAGGCAGTGAAGATCATGGGCTTAGGTCTTCATCTGTCATAGATTTATAACCACTGTCCATGACTTACTATCTGTATAACCTTAGCTAAATTATTTAGTAGTACTAGGCTTCAATAGCCATATATAAAAAATGAGAATAAAAGTATATATGTAACAGAGCTAAATTTTGAATATAATAATGAATTTGAGATTCTTGGCTTACAGAATGAGTTGTTAAATATTTTATATATTCATTTTTGCTATTACTAGCTTTATTTTACATTCTTATGACCCTTACTTTTGTATTCTTCAGACTACCTTTCAAATTCTCCTTTCAAGCAGTATCTTTCTAGTCCTATTAGAACATTGGATTTACCTGCTTGAGAGAGTAAATAAGTTGAGTGCATGTCAGTTCTTCCTACTTAGAACTAAGATTACTGTTGAAAATTTTTTCATATCATTTATTAGTTCACGTTTTCTTCTTTCAACTGTTTGTCCACATTATAGATTAATAATGTGCGTCCTTTTTTAAAACTTCTTTCTTCTAAGTTTTTCCTAGTTTCCTTTATCTTATAAAATATAGTCCCTGAATATTAATTTCATCATAAGCTCTCCTACCCTTTTGGGTCAACTTCTAACTTCTTGATTTAATCTCAGCAACTTTGCCCAGTTCATAATCTGCTTAACTGTTGCTGCTGTTTTCAAATCTATTCTGTTGAGCACATTTTATGTCCTACTTTAGGAAATCTTACTGAAGGCTATGCCAGGTATAATATTAAGTGCTGGGAATAATATGCCAGGTATAATATTAAGTGCTTCACTGATGTGAAGAGATACAGACTTTGTCCTCTAAGCAGAGCGTGCAGATTCTTATTCAACCCATACTTTCAACATTTTTTAAATATTATTACTTCCTTAAAGTACTAATGAAGGGGACAATTGAGATCAGTTGTTACGTAAGAATGAAGAATAAGGGATAAACTTGAAATGCAATTGAAAAAGAAACTTTTTCTTTTTATTCTACTTCAGCTTTTTATTGTGCTGAGGTCTAAATCAAATAAATTTAAAAAAGTACTTAACCACAGCTGTGCATTTTTAGGAATGAGATTTATTCACTGAAGAAGAGCTCTGCAGAAAGGTGGAAACCTTTCTTTAAATTTAGCATACAATTTGCTCTTTGAAGGTCTTTTAAATCTCTTCTAAGATTATCGTCTTAAATATTTCATGTGATTATGTGAAAATTTTATCAATTCCTTTGTAGAACCATCGGAACCAGTTGGAAATATTTGATGGAAATGTGGCTCACATAAGTACCTGGCTTTATCAAGCTGAAGCTCTATTGGATGAAATTGAAAAAAAACCAGCAAGTAAACGGGAAGAAATTGTGAAGGTAGCAAACAGAAGAATTACTAACACTTTTAGTGTTAGAGAGGGGCACGTTTGTTGTCATGTTTTCTCTTGTGGAATGCTCTACAATTTACTTCTCATGCACTGGATTCATTAACATTTATTTTCGTAGGGGAAACTGAGAACGTTGTTGAGTTTTGTGCGAACAGCTCTTTCTTCTGATTAATTGTGCCGAAATCTTTCACTGTAAATTTCAGATATTTGTTTAAGCTACCTTTAGTTCTGAGTAAGCATACACCCATGTTTGGTTTCAGTTTTTCTCATGAGATAATTTTGTGTTTTCTTCCAATTAGCGTTTAATATCTGAGCTGGATGATGCCAGCCTCCAGGTCGAGAATGTCCGTGATCAAGCCATTATTTTGATGACTGCCCGTGGAAGCTCAAGCAGGGAGCTTGTAGAACCAAAATTAGCCGAACTGAATAGGAACTTTGACAAGGTGTCTCAACATATCAAAAGTGCCAAAGTGAGTTATTATATTTTTATAGAAAACCATTTTTCCTATGAGTATGAATCTAAATGATAGATATTATATGGTATATGCATCAAAAAATTTTTAAATTAAGATGATTTTAGTCACTATTTCTTTGAATGAAGCATTTGTCCTTATTTATCTGTGATTGTGCATATTTCACAGGAGAGAAAACAAGAAATTAGTATCGAAAAAAAATAACACATTTTAGAAAAGGTTTTAAAGACTCAATTGAAGGTTAGAATTGGTTGTGAAATAATGAGACTAATTGCAAAGCTAGGCATGAATATTAAATCCAGTATTTTATAGTCATACTTTATATATGTGTTCACACTACACACACTATGAACTTTTTTTTGTGTGTTTTATATGCTGACAAATCTAAAAGTTACAGATAATTTGACATTTCAGACATAATGTAGAAAGGTACTACCTGATTTATAAGTTTAAAAAGGAGCTTTATACATTTAATTAAGAGGATAATAAATAAGAGCTTTCCTTTAAATAGTGTTTATTATATTACCATGGTATATAATATTTCTCTCTGTCTATGTGTGTCTTTCTCATTCTCTCTTTTTACCCTTGTTTTATAAGGGGAGGAAAGGAAAATTCTTATTGTAGTGTTCTTAAGACCTGGGATGTAGTGGGTGCTCGGTAAATGTTAAGATGAAAAGATGAAAACATTTTGATGGTTTTATGGACAAAAAGCCATAGCTGACTTTGGGGTCATTCAAAGCGGGTATTCATTCTGACATGTAATTCTGAGTTTTTAAGGATCTCAATTGTGCCTGTAGGATGGCATTTTTTGAGGACTCAGTTAATTCAATCTCTAGAGAGTTGAGTGTTGAAACTTTCAAAAAAGAAAAATCCTCTTTTTGCAGGAAGTAAATATTACGTAAACTGCTTTGATTTGAAATATCTGATATAGTAGGCCAAATTATCTTTCATATAACCTAGGAGTATACTTAGGTAATTCTCAACTTCAAGAAAACAAATGATAATCTTGCTTTAGCTTTTGCCTGTCTTAACCGTGACCTTACCTCCTAGCCTTCTAACCTTGGCTCATTTTATCCTTTTCCATAGTTCTATGGGAGATTTTTTTTTCTGGGTGTTAAAAAAACACACAAAATTTAGACATACTGTGCGAGGAATTACTAAGAAACAAAATTACCATCGTCTCCATCAATAACCTCCGTAAACATTTTGGAATACATGTCTATTCTTATTCATATGTACATGATATTAAAATACAACATTTTTATGTTGTTTTATATCTTCTTCTTTGACATGATTTTTAATGGTTGTAGAATATTTTAGTATATGATCTGTTACGAATGCCTGTTAATTTTTTTTTACTTTATTGTGCTTTTATAAATATTGTATTTGTTAAAAATCCTTTTATGCATATCTTTTTGACCATCTCTTAATATGCCTTTAAATTCAATTCTTAGAATTCTTTGAAATCATTGGAAAAGTTGTATATATAAAGGCTATTAAATAGTTTTTCCAAATAACCCAATAGGAAGTTTGTGCCAATTTATACTTCCATAATCAGAGTGTGAGAGTGCTAGTTTCTCCACACTTAGACAACACTGGTATTATTTTGCTGCCTTTAGTTTTATTATAATTGTCATGTTTTTAGTCATATAAATATGAAGTTTTTCTATGTAGACATTATGTGAAAATATGGCACTGAGAAATAGGTACTTCTTTGAAGTTTTGAGTATCAAAATCCAAGGGGAATTCAATGGGGGAAACTTAAATGGAGAGAGAGATTCTGTGGGCTGGCCCTGCATTGGGGGCTGGGTGGCCCTTCTTCCTTTTTGTGGCTGGATCCTTTCTGTGGCCATGGCGGGATGGCTTCTGAATTGAGGCCGTATTTCCTACTATACATGTGGTCTCTGAATCCCCTGCATAGCATTCCAGGCAGCCACAGTCAATTACACGCCACCTCATAGCCCTGGCCAGAGTTTGGAGAAAATGGACAATTCAGAGAAGCTCAAATTGGTAAAATCATTGCTATGTGAAAGAATGAAACTAAAGGCAGTTAGAATAAATGCTAGTTCCTCTCTTGACACCTCATCCCTCTGGTCAATGATGGAAATATATTTTCAGGAAACTCTTTTCCTTCTACAGTTGCTAATAGATCAGGAACCATTATCATACCAACGTTTGGTCACCACCGAAACATTTGAAGCTGGTATGCCTTTCTCTGAGTTGGAAAAATTAGAAAATGACATAGAAAATATGTTAAAAGTTGTGGAAAAACACTTGGAATCCAGCGATGAAGATGAAAAGGTTGGTTCAAGGAGATTTTCAATACTGTGGTGTTCTCATTTTTCTTCTCTCTTAATTATATTTTTACGTCAATAATATTTACCCATAATAATCTGACAAACATAATGAAAGAGATCCAAATGTGACTTTCTGATGTGTATCAATGTAAGATTGGCCAAGTGTTTTATGTAATAATTAAGAAAAAGTAGACACGCTTTCTGACTAAAAGTAATCTTTAGTATTATCTAACGTCTGTTAAACTTGCTTTGAGATATTTTAACCTCAAATATAAAGCATTTTAAGAAAAACAATTTTTTTGATCATTCAGAACTTCATAGGTTAGTTCTCCTACTTGGGAACTGATAGTGACACTGCATTTTTCTTTTGAGTAAATTTTTTTCCCTTTCAAACATTCAGATGGATGAGGAGAGAGCCCAGATTGAGGAAGTTCTACAAAGAGGAGAACAAATGTTACATCAACCTATGGAGGATAATAAAAAAGAAAAGATCCGCTTGCAGTTATTACTTTTGCATACAAGATACAACAAAATCAAGGTATTATAATGGGAGAGACTCTGTTGCATTTAAATAACTTACTCAGCCCTTGCCATTCAAATGTGTGTTGTTGCATCATGGACACTTCAAAACAAACCAGTTGGAATATTATCTCCTCTTTTATAGTGTGTATTACTAGATATGTTTATATTTTCGGATGGAGCAGGGACTCAAAGAAAATAGAAACATAAAACCTTATTGACTCTTTTAGATTTCTGATTATATGTTAAACCTAAAAGAGATCTATCCCTTTCAGAAGTAACTTCCTTCTTCAATTCTGTATTCTATATGGGGAGGTCTTTGCCACATCAAAAATATTTCTAGTTTACAAATAAGTAAATTTATGAAAGTCTTACATTATGTTAAACTTTTTCTAGAAAAAGTCTTACTACCTGCTTCCTTTTAAATGGCAATCTTTCCAGCTGTATTTTAAGTGTGCTGGTGTTCACCAGGGGTCTGTTCTTTGATAATTCCTTCTAGAGCCAGTTTTATTTGGTGATTTTAGAAACTGAGTAGATTCTAGTCTCTTGGCTTGCTACCCATTGGATGTCTCTATGTACTTCAGCCTTGTGATAGGTTCTCACCTGAACTTGCTGTCTCCCTCCTACCTGTGTTTCTTACTTCATTCCCTCTCTTAGTTAATTGCAGTCATGAGCTGCATAACAACATCTGAGTCAACAGCAGACTGCACATACAATGGTTTTCCCATGAGATCATAATGCCATATATTTACCATATCTCTTCTATGTTTAGATATGTTTAGATACACAAATATTGACCACTGTGTTACAGTTGCATACAGTATTCAGTTCAGTAACGTGCTATACAGGTTTGTAGCCTAGCAACAATAGGCCCTACTGTGTAGCTGAGGTGTGTAGGAAGCTGTTCCATCTAGATTTGTGTATGATCTACACAAATCTCTATTATGTTCTCACAACAACAAAATTGCCAAAAGGCGAAGTTCTCACAACGTGTCCCCATCGTTAAGTGATGCGTGACTAAACTTTAAAAGATGGCCATTCTCTCAAAGTAGAAACCTCAGCATTGTTTTCAACTACTTCTTTTTCCTCCCCTTTCTTGTTCCTCATACCACATCGAGTAGGGATTAAAACCATCGGGTCTGAGTGGAGCAAGATACAGGTCTCACCCGAAGTTAGATACAGCTCTACCAGTTGCTTGTTTTATGACCGTGGGAAGGTGACCTAACTTCTCTTAGTTCACTCTCCTTTCTTTATTTCAAACTTAACAGTTTCCTGTCATGAGTTATTATACCATGTCCCAAACTGCTTTTCGTACGTCCAGTTTTTCTTACTCTAGCATGCCCCCTCCGTATCTTTCTCTGAATGATTACCCCCAAAGTCGTGACTCCTCATGTCATTCCTTCACCTAAAAATCTGTGCAGGAAAATATTGAAAAAAAAAAAAACACAAAAAACCAGAAAGAGCTGTAAGTGCAAAGTTTGTCAATATAATGACATACCAAGGGTTCAGTCTGACCCTGGCCACTTCTTTGATTTGTTGTCATCTCCCATGTACTATAGCTATGCTGAGTTTCTGTACATTTCCTTGAGTACATCACATGCCCTGACACCTCTGGGATCTTGCTGATTTTATCCCCTTACCCCAGAGTGGGGTTTATCTTTTTATTTTACCCGAAAAATACACTATATTTTAAGACTCAGCTCCATTTTTATTTCTGACATCTATCAGATCACGTTATAGTTTTTTGCTTTATTGCTACTTTCTAAAGTCTCTTTTTGCCCTAGTGCTTTTTCCAGGATTCAGTCCATATCTTATTCATCTTTGGGTCCCAAATCAGAAATTATTACTGGTACCTAATAGAAATAATTTTTTGATTTTTCATACATAAAATATATATATTTTTTAAAAGTACTAATCTGTACTATTATAGGCTCATGTCATTTTGTTTTGCTAGCATTAGTTATTATAATTAAAATATCTTTGTCCTACTTCAATAGGCCAAATATAATAAGTACTTTTTCGAGCTGATATTGTTTTTAGCTGTGAACATTATAGTCACTTGTGGAGCTTTTTTTAAAAAAAAATAACAATGCCCAAATCTAACCCCCAAATGGATTAAATCGGAATCTCTCAGGTCGGATCTAAGTGTGGACATTAAAACAAACAAACAGACAAATAAATTAAAGAACTCCAAAAATCTTTCAAGATGATTCTAATGTGCAGTTAGGATTGGAAACCACCAGTTTACAGAGCTCATTTTCTTATTTGGAATATGTGTTAAGTGACCTTTTCCCATTTGTTGAATAGAATATTACAGTTTATAAATATGTGTGAACTCTTTATAAAAAAAAGATATTGGCTGGACATGGTGGCTCATACCTGTAATCCCAGCAGTTTGGGAGGCCTACGTGGGAGGATTGCCAGGAGTTCAAGACCAGCCTGGGCAACATAGCGAGACCCTGTTTCTAAAAAAAAAAAAAAAATTGCCAGGCCTGGTGGTACGCACCTGTAGTCCTGTCTACTTGGGAAGCTGAGGGAGAAGAATCCCTTGAGTTCAGGAATTTGAGTTTATAGTGAGCCACAGAGCAAGACCCTGTCTCTTAAAAAAAAAAAATTAAGATATTAATCCCTAATTTATCTTCTAATTATTTTACCTTTAACAAGGAAGCATTTAAAATTTTTGTTTAGCCATCCTTGATTCTGTTTAGAGCCATGTTTTTCCTATGGTTTGATAATAACAAAACTTAGAAAATTTTTATAAATTTACTTATTTAAAAATTTTTATAAATTTACTTATTTAAAATAAACTATTTGTCTGAACCTTAGTTTGTTGTTTTGAGATGAGCTACATCATGTAACATTATCTCAACTCAGTACTGACCTATAGTGTATTTGCGTTTCTGTGTCCTAGGAGAATTCTTTAAAAATATAATTATCCAGAAGTAAAGCCTGGGGCAGATCTCTAGGACATTTTTTTTTTTCTCATAGGGTATTTTGATTGATTACTCTCTTGGGGACAAAAATCTACTTTGGGAATTTAGAAAGCACATGTTTAAATCTTGAACTGCTTTTCTGCTACTGCAAGAACATGATGCCTCAGAAAAAAATCTTGGATTGTCTTTATAGTCTGAGTAGACAGTGAAACAGTGTTAACGAATGTGATTTTTTTTAAAACTTGGAACATTATATTCATAGTATCTATTGATCCTCCTAGTTCACCCTCAAGCCTCAGGTACATGTGGCCTTGCAAAATGACAGTCTGTTACGTAACTGCCCAAGCAGCACAAGGAATACTGGTCTTGTAGTAGTTGCTAAGGTATACATGTGGCTCCCACCAATTATCCACTAGGTCAGATTTAATCTGACAGGTAGTATCTAGTGATGCTAAATGAAGAAAGTACTACAAAGTTAAATATCCTACAAGTACAAAAAAAGTAGTTGGATGTCTAGAGCCTTTTTGGTCTTGGAAAAACATATGACCTGCCAGCAAAATCCTGGTTGGTAGATGGAAGCCAAGCAGGGAAATGGGTTTCAGTTTCTATTTTATTCTTTGACATGATTACTCAACCTATAAATACTTTCACTGGGTTATTTTCTTTTTCCTTAAAATTAAAAGGAGGAACAATTGGAACAATTGGAACAATCTTCCAAAAAAATTGGCCTATTTGAAATGAAAAGCTGAAGAAATGATTTTTTTTCCCTTTAAAAAATATTGAGCATCTTTTTATTCAAAACTGGTTCCTGGGTGGACAAATTATTTATTTTAGCATTCTCTTATATTTGCTTTCTTAGATATACGGGTAAATATCCAGAAATGCTTTCTGACTAAAATTTGAATATGTGGCATTAGGATAATAAAATTACTATTAGAGACAAGTATAATTAATTCTGTTGATAAAATCAGGAAATCTGCAGGCCTGCTTCTAATCTGGCTATGCAGGGCTGCCCATCAATTGATGAAAGCAGTAATTTAATAAATTGTAGGAGGCAACAGATGCAGACCTCTAGGTTTAACACCATGTTATTGGCTCAAGGATTTTAGTCATGAGTCTTGGTTTCATTTAGGGATTATAACCATTTTTAAGATCCTTAACCGAATGAACATGTTTTTGTGATCATTTTCACCATCGTCTTTGAATTTAGAGATAATATAATTTTTTAGAAGTTCAACATAGGAGAAATGAAAGTGTCAAGGAAGGTGTCTTAATTCTGAGTAGCTGCTCTTTGGCCCTTTGCGAGTAGTAGACAGCATTTATTCAGTTGTAGCATCTAGGAGTGAAGGACTTGAACTCCTGAAAGACTGGTGGTCCATCCTGGTCCTTTCTTATTATTTAGAAAGCTCTGAGTAGAGGACCCTGAAAATCTATATTAGGGCAAATGAGGAGTCCATGGAGCCTCAAGTCTGTCTGAATTTAGCATGTTAGGACCTATTGTCTCCTGTAGGATATTCACGCTCTGCAATAAGGTTCTCAAAGGTTAAGATTATATACTGAATTACCTGGTTATTATTTTAATCAAAGCCCTCATTGAATTTCTTATGTCACAGAAACATGTTTAATTTATTTATATTTTCAGCAGTGAGGCCCAGAGTGTTTAATCTAATTGTGACATTTTAAAAAGAGTGAAATAATAATAGTATCAAAGTGTGTGATTTCATACAGATCTTTATGATTGGCAGCATATTCTCATTCCCTCAACAACTTGGAAAGGAGTTGCTGTTTCCTGTGTGCTAAATGAATTTAGATGACATTGGTCTTAAAGAAAAGCCTTTCAAATATTAACATATTAAAGCTGTTTAGCAGCAGGCTGCAGATGAAAATTTGAATAAAGATTGTTAAGGGTTTCTGTAGAAAGCAAGGTTTAAGATTAAAAAAAATTAAAATGAAGTTTTTTGAGTTTGGTTCATGGTATTGAATTCCTTCACACAGTAGTCCTATTTTTTTTTCAGGTTATTATTACTTATTCATTGTGGGGATATTTTATGACATATTCAATATTTTTGAAAAATGTTTTCATAGGCACTCCCCATTCAACAAAGGAAAACAGGTCAACTTGCTTCTGGAGTTCGATCATCACCTCTCCCCACAGATTATCTGGTTGAAATTAACAGAATTTTACTTTCCATGGATGATGTTGAATTATCACTTAATGTTCCAGAGCTAAACACCGCAACCTATGAAGACTTCTCTTCTCAAGAGGACTCTCTGAAGGTGAGTCTCCGGGTACTGCATTGGAATGGCTGTAGTTAATGTAGAAATAAAGCAAGGAATTGGTTATTGTGCCTGCTTCGATGGTCTATAGCTTTTAAAATTTGTGCCAGGGAATTAATAATGTATGTGAATAATAAACCTTTTTCTGTATTCTCTGATAAAATATAATCAAAAAGTTTTAATTTTTTTAAAAGTGGGTATGGATTTTTAACTGTGCACAGTTATTAATTGTTTACATCAGAGCCCTTTTTAAAAATCAGACGCAGACAATATTCCTGTCTTGTAAACCTGACTGTCAATTGACGTAAAATGTAAGCATTTAATAGACCATTTATAATGCTTTAAGATTGGTCAGTGGTTGAGGTGTGGAATGGCATCTTGATTGTAAATTAAAAATCTGTTAAATTCTATCAAGGCATTTTTGTATAATTTGATTGCATTTAAATATAGTGTCACAATAAAATCACTGATAGATTTATAGGCTTGATAGTTCATTTCTGTCATTTAAACTAACATTATTAAACATTTGAAAATATAAATAATTCCAGCTTCAAACACCTCATTTCCTTTAGAGAATGTTAATGAAGCTTCTCATATGTCATGTACAAATGCCACTTTGAACATCTGTGAGGATTTTTATTCCCGTACCATTAGTATATTATGTGGCATTCCTCCTACTTTGGCCAATAAAAGGATATACATTTTTTTTTAAGTTTCTTGTTTTCTTTTTTTTTTCCTTCTTTGAAGGCAAAGAAGTTTCATGAGCAACAGTTATTAGGCCTCATTATTATTTTAAACGAATGTTATACAGTATAAATTTTTGATCATCTGTGATTCCTTTTTTTGTTACTTTGCTGGGTTTTGTTAATGTATGATAATATATTTTTAGAATATCAAAGACCAACTGGACAAACTTGGAGAGCAGATTGCAGTCATTCATGAAAAACAACCAGATGTTATTCTTGACGCTTCTGGACCTGAAGCCATTCAGATCAGAGATGCTCTCACTCAGTTGAATGCAAAGTGGGACAGAGTTAACAGAATATACAGTGATCGGAAAGGGTATGTGTAAATAAAATTAATATTTCATTTTTAAGCAATGCCCGTAAGTTCATGGGCCATGGAAATGGTCTTGTACACATTGAGAACATCCTTGTAATATACTCTGATTTAATAAATTGTGATGAGTATAGTTCCTTAAAGAAAGAGGACTCTGATCACATATAGATGACCATTTCTGACACAATATCCTAATGGTGTGTAAGCACTTCTAATTTTTAGTATTTTCTTTAAAAAATTTAAAAAGGATTTTCTTTAAAAAAATTAAAAAGGATTTTCATTAATATCCGCTCTCTCCATACACTTGGTGATAAATGTGAGTGAAGAACAGAGACAACTACAGATAATGAGAATCCATATATAACCCCGGACTCTTTTTTATAAGTGTCTGTTTAAAAGAATGTTTTTGAACCTTCTTCTTACTAGATTTTGACTAGGCCTATTAATAGATAGAAATAAAAACTGATAAGATTTTTGCCAGTAGCTGTGAATGTGGTAAAGAGGCAGATAAGATAGAAAATAGCTCAATATAAAGTAACTGTATAAGAGGAACGCTAACACAGAATAATACATTGGAGACTACACGCAAAACCTAGGCATCGTGTTCTTCATTTTTTTAATATTTTAGCCTAGAATTTCATGTGACTAAGCAATTCTTGAGAAGATAGCTTTTAATAGCCTTTGGTATATTCTTTTGTATGGATTTTAAGAATTATCTCTTTGTACATTTAGAAAATCACCTTTTACAACTGTCTTTATCTGTACCTTTATTAGGCTTAATTATTAGATGAAGACAAATTTGTTAAAAAATAATAACATTTTAAGGCTCTGGATTATATCATGAAACTGTTTACTCTACCCCTGCCAAACAGTATTTGTAAAAGTGTCCTTGTTTTTGAACCCTTGCTAACATTGGCAGGCTTTTCATTTATTTTTTTTAATCTTTGCCAGTCTTATAGTGATAGATTGCATCTCAGTTGTATTTTCACTTACTTGATTATCACTGAGATTTGAATATTTTTAAAATATGTTTATTGGTGATGGCTTTGCAAACTCTACCTGAGCATCCTTTTGTACAGCTCTTTTCAAATTAACCCATAACTATGCTGCTTAGATTTATTTGAAACTTAATGTTCTGTGAATGATGGTATTGATCTTTCCTAAGTTTAATGTTTACACTCAAAGTCTTTTAATCTTTGGAACAGCCTGTCCAGTAATATTTTCTATTCATTATTGCAGTATCTCAAAATTTGGAAATTTTGATTGTTAACGTAGTTATTACACATTTTTACAAACAATAATGAATATTTTAATATCTTCTCATAGTGTATTGTTTGAAGTGCTCTTATTTTCGTCATGCTGAAGAGAAAGTTGCTTCCCTATAGGCAGTCAATAAATATTATCTGAATTTGAAAAATGATTTTCATGGAAGGAAGCAAAAATAAGCATTATTTAGGGGTTACTGAAGTCACAGGCCATTTTATTATTTTTAAAGTAATAATATTATACTTATATCAAATAAAAATTTTATTAATATTATTAAAATTTCAGTGATCTCTTCTACCTCTCCCAGCTCTACTACTGTACAAAAAAAAAGACAAAAAAGAAAAAAATTCATTATGATCCTAATCCTAAAAGCTTTTCCTTTTTATACTTATTTTATGTATTTGAATTTGACAAGCACTGAGGTTTTACTCTATTTCATTTCTGAAAGAGTTAGGTTTACACAGAGGTCTCACTAGCCCTTTCTCTCATTCCTAACGTGACTTTCCATGCACGTCTGTACTGTGCTGTATTCAGGTAAATGGGACACTCAGGATTAGTCACTACCCAAAGTATATTAGTCTGCGAGGGCTGCCGTAACAAGATACCACAGGCTGGGTGGCTTAAACAGCAGACATTTATTTTCTCACAGTTCTGGAGACTGGAAGTCCAAGATCAAGGTGCCAGCAAGGTTGGTTTCTGGTGAGACCTTTATTACTGGCTTGCAGACAGCTACCCTCTTGGTGTGTCCTCAACGTGAGAGATCTCTCTGGTGCTTCCTCCTCTTCTAATGAAGACACCAGTCCTTTCAGATTAGGGCCCCACCCTATGACCTCATTTAACTTTACCTCCTTAGAAGCTCTATCTGCAAATACAGTCACATTGGGGGCCAGGGCTGCAACATACGGATTTTGGTGGGACACAGTTCAGTCTATAACATAGAGATAAGGGAGTATCAGAAAACTGTGAAGTGTTTTGGCCCTTTGGGCTTTATCTGGGAACATTTTTCTGGCAGTACAATAACATTATTTTTTTTTCCTGAGAGAGTAATTAATCATATTTTACAATTCATGGTATTTAAATGTTAAGTGTATAAATTTGGGTAGGTTAACATGCCTACAGCTAATCAATCTTGATTTTCCAAGCCAGAGAAGGCTAAAGCTTCTCAGTTAAAAAGCTGCCTTTGTGTGTTCGTGTGCCTGTGTGAGTGTGTGTGTGTGTGTGTAAGTGTGAGAGAGAGGGAGGTGGGAAGGTGATGGTGTGCACAGATTGCTTTGCTCTTGATGTGATACCTTTTTCTCTAATAAGAATTATTAATATTAACTGTAACCCACCATGACAATTGGTCTTGTGGAGCAATGAACTGTGAATTCACTGATTGGAGGGCTTTCAGTTTAAATGAAGTTTGAGTTTCTTTTTTTAGAAAAATTGCTTCTGGGCAGTTCTGGAAAGTTTGGAAACCTATTTTGTTTGTTGTCCTGTAGTTATTTTGATAGGGCTGTGGAAGAATGGAGACAGTTCCACTGTGACCTGAATGACCTCACACAGTGGATAACAGAAGCTGAAGAGTTGCTGGTCCATACCTGTGCTCCAGGTGGCAGTCTGGACTTAGAGAAAGCCAGGAGACATCAGCAGGTGAGTGCGTTCTGTTAGAGAGAGGGGCATCTGCCGAAAAGGCTGCATGTGTGTTTAGCATCTGGCTGTTAAGATGGCTTTCAGAAGTGGGGACCAAATATATTAATTTTCCAGGAGCCTACAAACTAATTTTTGTTCTAGTTCTAGTTTCCAGTTTCAAAGGTTTAAGAAAATTAGTCATATAGGATTTTTCATCAGGATTTTAAAGAAAGTTAAATAAAAAATGCTCTTTAGTGGCAAATGTGAAAAAAAAACTTTGTTTTTTAAGTTTTATATTCCGATTAACACTTGTAATATTTTGTACTCAAGTGTATATCAAAGACAGAAAAATATATGCATACCTTACCTTTGTTTTCTGTACTTAACCTCTTGGGCATCTCGTTTTCCTTTATATCGTTGATAGTTATCATAAAAGTAAGTTATTCTTGAGCTATAGCAGGACAGCTGCTCATGTAAGTCTAATTCAGTCTTGGGAAAATATAACACAATTGCCGAATCAGTTCTGCTGATAACAATAGGTCTTTGAAAATAATGGTAGAAAACAAATAAAATTTCAATTTTACCATTGTTAAAAATATTTTCTCTTTTATTAAATTTTAAATATGTGTTTTATGTAGAAAGTTCTTGAGAAGTTAAAGAGAATGCTTTTATTAATATTTTTCTTAGAGGCATGTCAATGCATTTTTGTTATTTTTGGAGTTACAGTGCTTAAATTTGACTTTAAAATATCTCTTTCATCTGTTACTTAAAAATTTGCAGACCAGTGAAGCAGTGTCTCAATAAAGACACATTGAGGTTTACTGATATATGGTAGGACATAAGGGTATATGGGGATAGTTATATATATTTTTAAGGGATTCTTTCAAAACATTTATTTGGAAGAAGATAAGCAATTCACTTTAATCAAACATGATTGATGCATATGCTTTAATGTAAACAGCTATTAATTGTTTTATGTTACTAGGATCTTCTATTTCATTGTGTTTGCCTGATGACATTCATGAGGATGGGTTAGATTTCCAAATAGATTTCATTTAGTGTATTCATTGAAATATATATTATTTGAAAATGCCTTTTTCATGAACGTAAAATATCCTTCCAGGAATTTGTTTCTCTAATGCTTAAATTGATGTCATACTACGTAGATGGATTCATTGCATCAGAACAGCTTAATTTAGTCATGGCATTAATCTTGAGTTGTGCTTGATTGTAGGAACTCGAGGAGGGCATCAGTAGCCACCAGCCCAGTTTTGCAGCACTAAATCGAACTGGGGATAGGATTGTCCAGAAACTCTCCCTGACAGATGGAAGCTTCTTGAAAGACAAGCTGGCAGGATTAAACCAACGCTGGAGTGTTATCATTGCAGAAGTGATGGATAGGCAACCCAGGTGATTTAGCCATAATCGTTTGAGAGCACAGGAATAAACATATTTTAGGGAGAATTTTTTAAGATACAATTCGATGGGTACAAAATTCTTTTATTGTCTGATATTCCAATAGGGATTTTACTAACACTGATAACCTCCACTGCCCATGGTTCCCCTTACTGTATTTTTAGGTTCTCCGTACTCTTACTTTTCTACTCAGATATCATATGTGTAAAAAGCTCTTTTATACTGGCTGTTTATTATGAAATGATGATTATGGTGGGAAATTAAAGTAATTGAAAGAAAACATCAAACCTCTGGTCTGAAGGTTTGGGTAAGGTGAGGCTTTCCCTTTGCTTATTTCCTGACTGAACCCTACATTCGTAATTTCTCTCACTACATTATTCTTAGCATCAAAGGGTGCACTCTAGCCATATAAGTAAGTGCTTCGCAAATAATAAAGTTCTTCGTCTATATAATATAATAAATACATTATTGTTAACTTTTATGTCACAAGGCCCCAGAATTTGTTAGGCATCTTCTGGCTGCAAATATGTTTTATTACCAGTGAATATAATACTCAACATTATCCATATTTTATAGATTTAAAATTATTTGAGGCCAGGTGTGGTGGCTCATGCCTGTAATCCTAGCACCCTGGGAGGCTGGGGCAGGTGGATCATTTGAGCTCAGGAGTTTGAGACCAGCCTGAGCAAGAGCGAGACCCCGTCTCTACCAAAAATAGAAAAAATTAGCCAGCCATGGTGGTGCATGCCTGTAGTCCCAGCTACTCGGGAGGCTGAGGCAGAAGGATCGCTTGAGCCCAGGAATGTGAGGTTACTGTGAGCTAGGCTGAGGCCACGGCACTCTAGCCGAGGCAACAGAGTGAGACTCTGTCTCAAAATAATAATAATAATAATAATAATAATAATAATAATAATAATTTGAACTTATTTTCTGAGACAGTTAAGATTTAAGTGATTTCTCCTTTGTTTAATTTATTCCATCTCATTAATGATCTTTTTGTTTGTTTGTTATTGGTAGTTTTGGGTTAAAAAGTCCAAAATATTTTTTTCTGCTAATTTTAACACTGTAGGTGATGCATTATTTCAGTGATAAACTATTTTGTTACAGGATTGTCGGGTACTTTATCAAGTCCAGTATTATAATATGACCTAAAATATTCCAGTATGATGTAGCCTAGAGTGGCTTTTTATTAAAAAATTTATTATATTTTGTGTTTTGGTAAGAGACAAATAATTTGTATGTTTTGGTTGAGAGATTATCACGTTGCAGAGAGAGTATTTGGCACTTTGCACACGTAGCCTCATTTAATCTTCACAACTACCCTCTTAGGGTACTGTTAGGCCAGTTGTACAGCTTTGAAAACTGAGGGTCAGAGAGAAGAGGTTAAGTAATTTATCCAAGGTCTCATAGAAACTAGGTGATGGTGCTATTTTGTACTCTCAAATACTGTGCTGTACAAACTTGGGAAGACCACAGAGCTCACTGGCCAAAGTTTTCTCCTGTGTAAATGAGAACTCTGTCACCTCAGAGGATTATCATGAAGATTAAATGAGATAGTGTTTGTAAAATGCTTATGCCCTGATTATGCATAATAAACTCTTAAAATATCTATTTCTTATGAAAGTAAGTTACCCTAGAACTTTTTCCCCAAGCATTTTATTGCTACATTTTGCCGATGATTGATTCATTGATTTGATCAGTATTTATTGAGCCTTGTGTTTAGCACTGGGGATATAAGTATGACTAAGAGACTAAGAAGAAGAAAATAATTGAAGAAAACATCATTAAGCAGGTACAGTGTTGTCACAGAGGCAGGTGTGATGGACTGTGGAATTTAGGTATTATAGAAGAGGGATACTGAAGCTGTTTTTTGAAGCATTTATAGCAATTTCCCATAAATACCTTCCAGGGAGTGCCTTTTAGAGAAAAGTTGTAGAATAGGCAAATATGGGAGGCATAAATATCATGGCCATGTGAGAGATCTGTGCTGGATCAGATAGAGAGGAGGGTTCAAGGGACCAGTGGGGTAGGATTGGAAGCTGAGGTCCCATAAGATCTTATATGTCATGCTAATCAGTTTGCATGGAGAACTCTTCTAGCTTGAAATGATGTGTCTCCTTGGCTTTCTTAAGGAAAAACATGTACTTCCTGGCAGGGTATTAACAATAAATGCAGAAATTTTCCTAAAGATTTTCAAATGGATCTCTGTGGAATGTACCAATTATAGCTCCTGAAACTAACAAAGTGAAGCTAATACTTATTTAACTCATTTTTGGGAAGTGTAAAGAATAATGAATCTCTTCTTCAACATCTTATATTTTGACTGAAGCAATATTTGTTTTCATAAATTCCGTGTTAAACTTCACTTCAGGTTTGGAATCTGTCTTAAATAGAGACCACCTTGGAAGAGCTCGTATGTGTACCATTATCAGAGTCACTGAGAATTATCACATCGTTTAATTTGTTTTTGTATTGAATGCCTATAGTTAAATATTTGTACAGTTCAGCAACTTATGGTGTTATTCCTTAATGAGAAATTGTTATCTACTGTTTTAACATGAATTTATAATTTGTTTTTACTCTTAGGGATAACATTTAAAATGCAGATTACATTTAGCTAGTTTGCAGATAAAAATGTTGGGTGACTCAAATATGTCTTATTGAAATTGCTTGATAATGTTAATTTCCTTCATAGTTCTATTTTCAAAGTACTAAATTAGTCATGATTATGAAACATTGACAATTTAAATTTTAACTTTTTTTTTTGAAACAAAAGGCCCATAAAAGTATTTTGGGTGTTTCCAAAGATTTTATTTAAGTTAAATACTTTTTAATACAAGTTAAATACTTTTCAATACAGAGGGTAGAGTACCTGTTTTATTATTGATAGTCTTAACAGTTAGTGCTATTGCTTGGTTTATTTATTTTAAATCTTGAAATAGTATTCTTTCCTGGTGGATACTTAAGAATTATGATTTTGTAGTGATTTTCATTAAGTTTTTAAACATTATAATAGTCTCAAATATTATTGACTCTTTATTAAATATATAAGTATTTAATTTTTTATTACATATATTACACTAATATATATTATTTAATATTTTATTACATATATTACACTACCATGTTAGGCCTTTTGTGATTAAAAATAAAAAGGAATAGCCAAAAAAACATAAATTCTTATTTGGGATGACACAGTGTAATTCATTTAAAAGCTGCATTCTGTTTTTAAGTTAGTAGTTAATTATAGAAGCTATAAAAATAATGATACCACCTAGCTTTTAATAGCTTTCAAATCCTTTTTTAAAAATATATAATTTTATTGTCATACGAGTCCTAATCATATTCCTATCTTTTGACAGATGGTTTATATTCTTATAAACGTTATTCTTACATTTGAAAGATCTAATTAAGGCAGTTCTTTTTTTATATTCATTTGACTGTTTTACTTGCATCATTTAAAAGTTTTGCTTTTTTTTCCCTACATCTCTTTTTACAACTTGGTGCTATACTCAAATATAATATTTATTATAATGAACTAACCAAATTTATATTTTTTGTCTTTCCCAATACTTATTTTCCAATTCTCAGTATCTTGCCTTGTTCTTATTCTTTCTGTCCTATGAAATAGTTGCCCCTCAATGTGAATAACAGGTCATATAATGAAGCTTTTTTGTCTCCATGGAGTACTCAAAGAGAATTATATGTTTTTCCTTATTATTTTAGATAAAGACATTTTTCATGTTTTAAAAAAATTTCTATTATGTTGCTCAGTGGTATCTAACTTAAAAAGTTTTTTGTTTTAAATTTCTATATAATTTTTCATGATGAAAGAAGATAATATTCTTTAGTTCCAATGTTTTTGAATTAAGGAAAAATTCTTTTTATTCTTCTATTATTAAACAATTTTTAGTACTGCAGAATGTATATAATACTAAGATTCATTTAAAAATACACATTAATATAATTATTAGGAATTATTTATTTTGGGAAATATTTAGTTGGAATATCCAAAGCAAATATATAATGTTCTCCTTAATTAGATAATTTTTCTCAATATTTTTCAATAATGTTTTCTTTTAGGCTAAAAGGAGAAAGTAAGCAGGTGACAGAATTTAGAAATAGGCTAGATGAGATTATTAGTTGGTTAACAAAGGCCGAGAATGCTTTGCTAAAGAGATCCACTGCTGAGCTGGAAGAAAACCTGCAAGAATTAACAGTAAGTGGTTATTTGTCTCTGTATTTGCCAATGCCTTTTGATGCTCAAACATTACATTTAAGAATAAGATATTGCATGACTGAAGAAGAAAAGGAAAGAAGCTACTTTGTGGTAAATGTGGTGGACTTGCAAGAGGAATATCCTTCTTTATTTTTTAAAGAGCAGCTGTAATTTTGTTCTTGCAGAGGTAAAGCTTTACTCACATAAAAAGGACAAACCATTGTGGTCTAAGTATTAGTCCAAAGGTTTTTAGGATATTGTGAACTGACTTTATCATTGTGGAATATAATAGGGTTGTAGAATATAGTTTTTTGCTTTTAGATTTGGAATAATTACTGATTATTATCTATAAAATTGAGTTTTACAAGAAAATGCTGACTTTCAGAGTAACTCACTGTAGCTTACTATGGGCTTAGTGTCATGATTGTATTATAAACACATTTTCTTTGTTGGTTTGCACCCAACAAGAATTGTTTATAGTTGTATATGTATACAATCGGTAAAAATACATAAAAATATATGAATATGTAATATATCCAAATATTTACAGATTTTTATATCCATAAACTCTCATATTTGTTGTGCTAAAAATTAAAATACTTGTTGCAGAACAGTAGGCATAATGTGTTCTTATTTTTATTAAAGAAAAAGAAATTGTGTGTTAGTGTGTATACCCACACGAGTGCATGCATAAAAGTATGCATGGGAGGATATTTACTAATTAGATGAGAGATTTTGTCTATAACGGAGTATGATTGAAGCATTTTAGAGGAAGAAACTTTTCATAATGATGACAAATATTATGTGGCAAACATTTATTAAGTTTTCTTTTTAACATGTGACCACATCTAAGAAGTTTTTTTTTTTTTTATTTAAAAATTTCAATGGTTTTCTTGGAATGTCCCTTTTGAAAACAACTTGGGGAGAGTTACAAAAAGTGGGACAGTATATTAGGATAGGATGGCAAGGTGGAGATAAGAAAAGAATGTTAAATTAGCAAAGTAAATATAATATAATATAATTTAATGCTATTAAGAGACAGAGAGTGCGTTTGTGCACATGCACACACAAATGTACATGGAAGATGTGTGTTCATTCCCTTGTTGGTTACAGTTTATCAACATGAGTTCAATTTTTCATTTAAGAAATTAAAAATCTATATTTAGAAGAATACTTTCCAAAGAGATTTCTAATACAGTTCTTGAACTTTCTACTGTTTGTTAACCTTCTAACCACACCTGTCTTCTGATTCCTTTAGGCCTTAACCCAGGAGATGGAAGTGCAAGCTGAAAAACTCAAATGGTTGAATAGAACTGAATTGGAAATGCTTTCAGATAAAAGCCTGAGTTTACATGAAAGAGATAAAATTTCAGAAAGCTTAAGAACTGTAAATACTACATGGAATAAGGTGTGTGTATAAAATTACTATAACACATGTCTTACATTTATTGATTTTGTTGTCAAAGAAGTGGGGTCTTATAATTATTTTGTTTTTAAGTATATCCAAATATGGGCATGTTTTACTAATGCTGACTAATGTTTACAGTGATTTTTTTCATCTGTCATAGACAGAAGCATGTATTCTTGAAGAATACCTTTTATTTTACACGGTATTCTTTGTTCTAGGGGATTTATGCATTATAGACTACATTAAATGATAATATATGTTGGAATTAGGCAACAAAGGGCCAGTGATTATATTCTGAAAATGAAGACCTTAAAATAGCTTTCTGATGTTGCATATGAATTATCACACATGTATGTTTATTGTTAATGATTTTATTCATTCAATATGTATTTACGAATACTAGGTTCCATTGGAATGTAATGGCTTGTGACTACAGATTTGACTAAGATATCTTTCCCTCATGCCATTACTTTTTCCTAGTTGAAACAGTTAAGGGTAGATGAAGGTATAGATTTCTTTTTAGTTTGGCCCGGTACATGCCCTATCAGAGTAAGAGGTCTGAGTGGAACATTGAATGGATGTGTCTCTGTCCTTGGTTTGGACAGACTCCATATCAGTCATTTTGTCTCTGCTTGATCATCTTAAAACGGTAGCCATTATCCTATATCTAATGATGTAGGTGCTTTATTGATCTGATCTTTCTGATTAAGAATTACTACCTTGCTGAGTCACTGTTACTCACACATCTGCAGCCCTGGCCTGGTCCTCTGTCCATACTCTAGACTTGCATATACAACTGCCTGCTCAACATCTCTACTTGGATGTCTAATAGGTATCGTAAACCTACATATGAAATTGAGCTCCTGACATCTTTCTCCCTACCCTCTCATGTCTTAACGTACATCTCACACCTCTGTTAATGGCAGTTACATACTTAATATTGCTTAGGTCAAAAACCTTGGAGTGAGTCTTATGGTGTATAAATTATATCTCAAAAACAAACAAAAAGAAGCCCTCAAAAAAACCCCTAAATCAAAAACTACACCCTGGAGTCACCATCATCAACTTCTTCAAAATATGTATCTGCTTCTTGGGTAGCTTCGTGGATGGCCAGATAGCTACATATGATAAGGCAAATGAAGCAAAAGTTTGGCAATCGTAGATGTCAGGTGGCCCGAGATTATTTCCTATACAATTCTTTCAACTTTTCTCAGGCCAAAACAGTATTATAAATTTGACTGCCTCTCATGACCCCCATTGCCACTAACTTGTTTGGAGCCACTGTCATCTCTTGTCTTGATGACTGCAGTGGCCTCCTTGCTGGTTTCCCTGCTTCCTTCTTCATCCATTGTCAGTCTCTTCTAGACAAAGTAGCCAACACGTGCAGAATTTAGATCACCACTAATGGTTTTCCGTCTGGCTCAGATGCTTACTGTGACTTGGGAGACCCCTCATGGTTTGGCCTCCTGCTGTCTTTCTGACTTTATCTGCTTGTTCTCTCCCTTACACTCCTTTGTAGAAATATGGGCCCCCATGTCCCTTGCCAGCCTCAATTTGTCCAAATGCAATCAAAGCACACATATTTATTTAACATAAAGGATGTCAGTAGGTATTGTATACAAAAAGGCACAGTGGTCAATTTAGACAATGCTAAAGCTTCTGTCACTACAGGATTTCATATAGATTTTAATATAATACACTTTGGTGAATTATGCATGTCTAAGACCAAACAATGCTTATTGTGCAGAGAATCTCAACAAACACACTTTGGGAAATACTATCTGGACTACTTTATTCATGCAAGCATTCATTCATATACTCAATAAGTTTTTATTGGACTCCCACTTTATGCCAGGTATCATTTTAAGAACTGAGAATACAACAGAGTATGGCACTGCTTCTAAGCCAAAGAGCTTATCATGAGTGAGACAAGGAGAGAAACAGTTATAACACACAGGTAGCCATGGGCACATACAGGTGGAGTACCTGGCTGGCTTGCAGGGTAACTATGGAAGGTTTTATGGAGGAGATCACATCCAGGCTCATTTGTGAAGGATGAGTAAGTATAGTTCAGGTTGAGAGTTGGGGAAAGGACATTGTAGAAGCAGCAGCAAGTGAGAGGGCCTGGGGGAGACAGAGCACAGTGCGTTTGGTTCCTGGAAGTTGCTCAACACAGATGTAAGGCTGAGAGATTCTCAGAGACCAGATCCTGGAGGCCTCATGTTGTATTATAAGGAATTTGAGCTCCATCTTGAGAGCAATTCACTACTTTGAGGGTAGTGGGCAGCTATTAATGAGTTTTAAGCAGAGGTACGTTATGTTTTTGAAAGATTACTATAGCCGTGTTATAGAGATGGATGGAGTGATCCTAAGCATGGATATACAAAGATTAGTTTCAATTCTTAGAAAGGTTTACAAAGTGGGTGTCAGCAAAGACAGAGATGATGAATTCAGATTTGGACATGTCTAAATACCCAGTTGGTAGAGCTGGACTGAAGATATGTTTTTGGGGGGATCTTCAGTCTCTCAAAACTCCATTTGGTACATGAAACCATTGGAAGTCAGGACTCAGGGAGAAAGTCCAGGGTGGAAGGTATGAAGAACAAAACACCTACCGTGTAGGAGGTTGGTATTTGATGCACAGGCAGAGGAAAATAAGCCAGCGAAGGAAACTCAGAAGAGCTAGAGAGGTAGGAGGAAAGTCAGGATTGCAGAGTATGAACAGAATTCAAGGGAGGGGGAGTAGATAGCATTCAGTGCAGTCAGGATAGCTAAAGATTTGGTTGATGTTCTAATTAACAGTGTCAGTGGGGTGAACTGTGTGGATAATGAGGGTGTTAAGGGGAAGAAAAACTGCAGTGTTGTCATTCAGAATGACACCTCCTCTTTGGAAAACATGATCATCTTTATTTATATACTATTCTTCTCTTTTTGCTTGGCCTGGTGCGATAGATATGCAGAGAAGTGCCTAGCACACCGAAGGAACGTCTCCAGGAGCCCTGTTCTGTTTCACAGACAAGGATTGCTGGTAAGAAACAGTTTATTCCTTAACAAAGTTTTTTTTTTTAATCAACATAGCAAAATTTTATATGAGCATCATATGTAAATTATAAAAACTTACTTAAAAACATCATGCAATTTTATTTATTATTCTACTTTTAATTGTTGGAAAAGAATGTCTTCTTTAAACCCAAGACATACTCCTCGGCTGCACAGTGTGTGCAAGGTATTTGTTCTCATGGTAGATGAGACTGGCGTTTCCTTGGACCAGAGTGGCACCAGGGCGTCCACAGGTCCTGCTGAAGGGAAGCAGAGAGGCCAGGCAGGACAAGCATGGACTGACTTTCTGGGTCCATCTCAGGAAATCAGCTGTAACCCGCGACATTGACATGCACTTGGTTGGCATGTGGAATTGAACCCGATCATGACCAGACACAAAGGTTTGGGATATCCTTGGAAGCAGGCAGGAGACGGGGCTATAGATGAGTTCTCCATCCCAGGAAGGTATTTTACTGACAAGGCATTTAACTGCTCACTTGGACGTGGAGAAAGAAGAGTGTCTTATCAAAATCGTTTTCTTCTTTTTGTCTAGATTAGATCGCAGGCTACTATTGCACCACAGCCACTGTCACTACTGCCTTGCGGGCCATCTGAACCTTCTTGCCCTGATCTTCCTCTGATGTCACCCAACACACCTCCAAATATGATGAACCCTAAATACCCAATCACTCGGCTGCTGGTTCTTTTCCTGCTCCTTTCTCCTCCCTCTTACTCTCTTTCCTACCTTCCTCTCTCCTCCTCTTCCTCTACCCCTTCCACCTCTTCCTCTTTGGTCCTTTTACTTGTTTTCTTCCTCTTCTTTTTCTTCTTTTCCTTCTCCTTTTCTTCAGGAGTTGGAAAAAGTAATGAGAGACAAGATTCTTTTTTTTCCGTTTTCTGAGATTTGCAAGCTTATTGAAGGCCAAGTTTGTGTTTTATATGACTTTTATTTCCCAGTAACTATGCAAGAAATACTTAGGGCCTGATCAGGTTTCTTGATTAATATGCAAAACACTTGAATTGACATTTGAGCACTGCTACCTTGCAAAAACAAGCTGAGCTTCATAATCATAGGGAAAGGATTTGATGCATTTTATAAAATACTAGTGGGTTATCTTTTTACTCATCATTATGGCAAAGGAGCAGGTAAAATTTGAATGCATATTTAGGAGTATGAAAAACTGAGAGCAGAACTACACCTTCCATTATTGGCAGTGTGTTCTTAACAAGATCTTCCTCCCTGGGGCAGAGCTGAGACCTGAAGCTAATCTCAGCGTGTCATTCTCTTCCTACACAATGTTTTAATTCAGTTCCTTCTTCTTTTTAAAATTATATTTAAAAAATAAAAGCCATTTTAAAGTGAACAATTTAGTGGCATTTAGTGCATTCACAATGTTTTGCAACCATTGCTTCTTTCTAGTTCCAAAATATGTCTATCTCTCTAAAGTAAAACTTCTTACTCATTAAGCAGTTTCTCCCCATTCCCTCCTCCTCCCAGCCCCTGGCAACCACCAATCTGTGCTTTGTCACTATGGGTTTATCTATTCTGGATATTTCACATAAATGGAATCATACAATGCTTCTTTCACTTAGCATAATGTTTTTGAGGTTCATCCATGCCAACTTCTTGCTGATTATACTCATTGCAAAGCTATGACTATGCATCTTGAATACGCACTCAGTTCTAACAGATAATCCTGTAGTACTGGCTTCTGAGTACTTGTTGCCACCCATCTCTCAGCTAATGACCTCATCTCATTTTTAAAAGAAAAAACCCCTTTTGTTAGATAAAATCTTTATTTTCCCACTAGAGAATCCATCAAACTGCCTGCATTTGTATACCATATACTCTGCATACTTCCTTCCTCTGCAGAGGAAGAGTTGTCCTTTTTCCTTTTTAAGACCAACGTTTCTGGTTGTGTTGTGGATCACATCTTCTCTTGGCTTTTTACTTATCCCTTTTCTCTCCTACTCTATTGGGTTATTCCCATTGCCATACATTTTGATGCATGTAGCTCTAGTTTATTCATTTAAACTGACGTACAGTCTTCCATTGCGTGGATATATACCATCATCCTGAGCCTTCTCTTCTCTAGCTATGCTTCCCAGTCCTATGACTGTAGACATGTTTTCAGCTTTAGATGATTCAGCCAATATTAGGCCAATAAGCTTGGATTTATTCTTCTGTGTATTTCATAGTCAATCCATCAGCAGGTTGTGTCAGTCCTGTGCCCCATCCCAACCACCTCTCTGGTCTTGAACACTCTTGTCTTTCATCTATATTATTGGAATATTCTCCTGACTCACCATCCTGATTCTATTCTTGCCTTACTGCACCTCCATAATCTGTTCTTCTGAAAGCAGCTAGAGTGATGCTTTATAAACATAAGTTTGATTGTATCACTTTTTTGCTTACAATCTTTTAATCACTTCCATGTAAGTGAGTTCCAAAGACTTACCATGATCCAGAAGACCAGGCATGAGCTATCTGCTTCCTGTCTTTCTAATCACATTTCTTTTTACTTGTCTCTTTGTTTATTCTGCTTCAAATACACTGGTATTCTGGCTGTTTCAAACATGCCAAGATACATACAATCAACATACATCCTGGTCTCTCTTTGCCTCCTTGCATTGGTTTGACTTCGTAACATATATCCATCTCCCCCACCAGGATGCAAGCTCCATGAGGGCAGCCACTTTGCCTTGCACGCTCCACCCTGAAGCATCTAGAACAGTGCCTAGCCCATTTAGGTTCTTAACAGGTATTTGGGAAATTGAAACAATGAATTTTTAAAAACTACAAAGAAAGCTACAGTGAAGATTGGGCAGAATGATGTGCGAAGTATTCTGTAGGGTAAATATCTAGTGGTGGAATCACTAGGTGGTAGCATACGGGTGCCTTCTACTTCACTAGCAGCTGCTGTGCTGTCTAGACTGCTTGTTCCAGTTCACACTCCCACTGGCTGTGTATGTGGATTCTCCTAGCTCTACATTGTTACCGGTACCCAACATTTTGTTCTCAGGACCCCTTTACACTTTTAAAAATTATCAACCCCAAAGAGCTTTTGTTTATATGAGTTATATCTATTTATATTTACCTAACTAAAATGAAATTTCAAAATAATTTGCTTATTAACTTGTTTAAAAATAACAATAATAAATCCATTTATATGTTAACAAAATTAATATATTTTTATAACATATAAACATAAGAATCTCTGTTTTCCAAAACAAACAAAAACTTAGAAAAGTGACATTGCTTTGCATTTTTCAAGGTCTCTTAAATGTCTGGCTTAATAGACCACACCTGGCTGGATTCTCATATCTGCGTCAGCAGTTGGTCTCTTGTGACATCAATTGTTATGTGGCCTTGGGTTAACCACCACTGTACACTTGGGAGGGAATGAGGCTGATGATGATAATAGTTTAGGCATTCAGACCCCATGGAAGGGTCTGCAGGAACCCAGAGCATCCCAGATGTCACTTTGCTGACTTGTGACCTTCTGATACAGGGTATTTCATTTTAATTTGTATTTTCTCAATTATCAGTGAAGTCAAACATTTTTTCCATATTTTTGTGTTTATTGCCTTTCTTCTTTCCTCTTCTTTGGTTTGTCTGATTTGAGTTGTATGAAAGTATTTTGATTACTAATTCTTTGTCTGGACTGTGCATTGCAAATGCTGTCTCCCTTAATATTTCAAAGGCTTTTAAAATCTTTACTTATGGCGCTTTCTTCAGAATTCTTAAAACCTCATGGTTTATTAATAGCTTCTTTTTTTGTGTTTTGTTTTAGAGCTCCTTCAGTGCTCTGATGTCATAAAAATATTCTGTATTTTTAATAACAATTTTGGTTTCCATATTTAGGTCCTTAACCTACCAAGAATTAATTTACCTATGGTGCATGTGAGGTTAAAATCTACCCCATCATTTCCCTAGCCATGGGTCACCCCTTTGCCAGCATCATTTATTGAACAGTAAATTCTTCCTCATTGATCTATAATTCAGTCTCTGCCAAGGTCAGGCTTCTCTGCCACCTCCATTCTGTGGCTCTTCTCTTCCGTTGGTCTGTGTCAATGTCTCAGTCTATAAGGTACTGAATTAATCAGTATTATTAAAATAGCTAAATAATATAACTAAATATTTGGGAGGGCATATCCCTCTACTGAAAATAAAATAAGGTTTTGACTGTTTTTTGTCCTTTTCTCTTCTACATTAATTTTACAACCACCAGAAATGTGAATCAATGATTTTGCTGAAACCCACTCAAACTATTGGGATTTTGATTGGAATTGAACTGAATTTAAAGGTTGGCTATATCTTTCAGAAAATTATTTAAGCCTCATTTAATATATCCTATGCTAAAGTAGGTTCCAGATGGATTTAATCATTAATTCAATGACCTATTGTATTTAAACCAAAGAAAAACAGTTAATCTCCCCTCATTGAAAAACAGAAAACAAAAAGCAATACAAAACAAACAAAACCAGAGGGAAAGAATACATTTATCAAATCTTTGGAGAACATTAGAATTTATAATTTTAAAATTCTTAGGAAAACAATAGCCCAAGAAAGATTTATGGATTTGATTACCTCAAGTTTGTTGACATCTATATGTTAAAAGAAAAAAATGACACATTTAAAGAATCCCCAGATAAAAGCATTACTTTCAACAATATGAAAAGGGTTCATCCTTTCTATATAAAGAGTTCATCTAGATTGATAAGGGGGCGGATAAAAAAACAGACAGTTATAAATTATACCATATTTGCTTAACAGGCATGAAAAATATTTACCCTGACTAGTAATAAAAAAGCATAAAAGGAAAACAATGGTGAAAGACGTGTATTTAGCCATTGAGATAGAATATTGTTGATTTGGGTGCAGAATGTTGATCAGTTTCATATGCTGCCATTGGAAATTTAAATTTCCAACTTTTAAGGGAAACAATTTGACAACCAGTATTAAATGCATACATTTGTTCATATTTCCTGACTCAGTAATTCCACTTTGGGAAATCTGTGCTAAGGTGTTGATCAGAAATGTGCAAAATACTCTACATAAAAAGATATTTCTTGCAAGTTCTTTTTAAAAATAAGATTTCAGGAGCAATGCAAATACCCAGCTGAAGGAAAAGGGTTAAACAAAAGTTTGTGAATATATGTGTAGGTTATTACATAGGTGGTCACAATGATGTTTATTAAAAATGAAATATGCTCATGTTATAAAATTAAACAAAAAAGAATAAGAAATATGAATAAATTGGCTTTATAATTAAGGCAAAAACATCTTGACAAAATGAAATAATACTCCTAATTTTCTCATGGTTGGCATATTTTTTAATTTTCATTTTTCTCAGTGTTGATTACATTTAAGTTACTGCTGTCCCAGAATGTTGTGAGACTCTGTTTAGTTGGCTTAGCCACCAAAGACCTATAGATAATATAGGCAATTCCACATCCATTTCAGTACGAATAAATGAAAACTTCCTAGAGTTTCTTTTTCTTAAACTGAATTTTACTTAAGTACATATAACACCCGTCACCATTGTACCACCATAATCAAAATGTCCTGTTGATTTATTTCTATTTTGCTGTTTTTGTTTTTTTGTTTTAATTTCAGCTCATCCTGCTGTCCAAAAGGTGGTGCTAGTATCATCTGCATCAGATATTCCTGCTCTGTCTTCTCGTACTTCAGAAATTTCAGTTCCTGCTGATCTTGATAAAACTATAACAGAACTAGCCGACTGGCTGGTATTGATCGACCAAATGCTGAAGTCCAACATTGTCACTGTCGGGGATGTAGAAGAGATCAATAAGACCGTTTCCCGAATGAAAGTAGGTGCATAGTGCAAAGGCTTGTCATGGAAACGCCACAACCCAGAGGTAGACAAGATCAAGTTGAATCCCCTTTGTTTATCCTAAACTGTGAGAGAATGAGGTATAAAAATTCTTTTCTGTCATCCATCCCTGGCTAACTCCACAGAGTAAAGCTTTTCTCGCATTTATACTGTTATGATAAGATCAGGTTTACAGACGTAAACTAAAGCCTCACTGTATTTTTAAGATCTAAAATTAATAGCACACGGCCAGGCACGCTAATAAAAATGTAAGCTCGCCTTACATTTAATGCCTATCATGTGATGTAGGATGTTTTCCTAAAGCACCTTTTCAACTTATATTTCTTAAGGAGATTGTTTAATTTCTAACTTTAGAAGCGAGAATCCCCTGACTACAATGAATATTACTGAATATAATGAATATGCACATTGCCATTCTTATATCATCTAAAGTTCTTTTTCCATATTTAGTGCATCCTAGGTGCATTCTGGGCTATATAACTGAAAAGAACATATCAGGTATAAATTGGGAATGTATGATAAAATAGTAACGACAACTATTGCTAACTTTTACGAAAGGCTTAATGTGTGCTGCACATTTTTTTTAAGTATTTTATATGCATTATCTCATACGCTTCTTTAACAATCTTGTGAAGTGTGGGTACTGCTTTTATGCCCACGTGACAAATAAGCCCAAGCTGGGGCAGAGGCACGGAGTGCATATATAATAAATAGACACGTTGCTGTGGCAAGGCAGAGGCTAGCAAACGCCTAGGGCAGGTACAAGCAGCATGGGGGAGCGGAATGCGGAAGGGATTACTTCTCTAGCGACGGAAAGCAGATAGTGTGGGGCTTTGACATCTGGGGACAAAGTGATGACATTCCTGGTATAGGGGACAGAGTGAATAAAGAAATGGGAGGAGGCTTGAGGGACGTTAGAGCCAACATTTGTGCAGTAAAGAAATACAGAGGGAAGCAAGGCAGGCAAGGCAGCTCAAGTTCCCTTTGTGAAGGAGCCCATAGGCTGCGGAAGCCCTTTGGGCTTTCGGTCTGTAAGCAGTTGGCAAACATCTTTCTCTCCATTTCTTTTTCTTTTTAAAATTGTGGCTGGGAACTCATGATAACAATGCTCTGCTTTAGTAAGACAACTAGGGTGGATTGAAGGCAAGAGGTGCTTAAATTCAAGGAAAAGGGCCCTTCCTAAGTGGCCAAGATGATGCTTTAGTAATTAGCGGAAACAGGAATAGAAGAGACAGAATGTGAATGAGAATTTGAATGATTGAGGTTTAGGTGTGTTGTATTGAGGAGTCCTCGTGCCCTGTAGAAGCTCTGGGATTCCTGATCTGAAGTTCTGAGCAATCCATTTAGAAATAATGTTTGAGACTGCAGGAATAACAAATCTACAAAACTTGTGAATTCATAAAGGGGAAGAGCTGGGAGAGAATCCTTTGTCACTATTTATACTCGTTGTAAATTGTCTTCTTATTCTTTATGACTATTAGTTCTATAATTACAACATACTATTTTCCTGATATTGTTACCGCTTCTCCCATATGTATCAGTACTGAGAGACACAAATTAGAGCAGCAGTTTTTCATGTCTAAGATGATTTGATTTGCAATTACTCCAAACAGCACTCTTCTAATGTTTCCTCATTCCTATGGATAACTTTCGTTTGTGTTCATATCTGATGCAGAACGGATAGGCAAGGCTTCAGTGGCAGCAACAACTGCTAATGTTTTCAGAGCACTTTTTAGTTTTCAGTGGGATTTTCTTAATTTCCTCAGATTTGATGTAACTGATCTGTCAGTATTTTATTATTTCTTTTGGTGAAAACTAAAATACAGAAAGGTAAAGCACCTTGCCTGGTGACCCAGGTGGTAAGAGGAACTGAGATTTGAACTCAGGACCTCTGACTCCAGATCATGCAATCTTTCTCTGTCATGTTGCTGATTACTCACAATCCCATAGAGGAGGAAACAGACACAATAACAATTTTGATGTCAGCAAACCTGCTTTGCTTAGTTAGTATTCTTATTGTATAGCTTCCTCATGGGCTTTAATAATCATTTCTACTTAACAGATTACAAAGGCTGACTTAGAACAGCGCCATCCTCAGCTGGATTATGTTTTTACATTGGCGCAGAATTTGAAAAATAAAGCTTCCAGTTCAGATGTGAGAACAGCAATCACAGAAAAATGTAAGTTTTTAAAAAGAAATTATGTATCATCCACTTTTCCTGCAAATGATACCATACACACACACACACAGATTTTCAAAGATTGTTCAACTTGGAAACAATATCATTTAATATTTGATACTCTTTATTTATGAAGAAACCTGGCTTTCCCTTAATTTTTGTGAACATTGTCACAATTCCCTTATGAATTCCTTAGAGTGTTAACATTATTACTTTTAAGTAATTACTTAACATTGGGTTTTCTTCTTTTACGTTAGGGGTTCTTTTAAAAGAATCAGAAAAACAAAAGTTAGAGAAAACCATGGGAATGCAAATTCATTCTCCCATTACAGTTTAATCACTAAATCCAGGTCTTCCATGTTTTTAAACTCACCTCAGAATTTATGTGACTGGCACCAATTTGAGGACACTTTAGTTAAAAACAAAATAAAACAAAAAATATAAACTTATAAAATAACAGCAAATAAAGACCCCTGTTTGGAGTTTGCATTCTAGCTAAAAAATATCTGTTAAATATGTGTGGCATACAAAACAAAGTTTAAATTCTCAAGAATGACATCTAGGGACTGTCACAATCTGCTCTCATTGTCCCTTCTCTCACTTCAGCCTTTATCCCCATCTGTAACTATCCTGTGCTATATATATATTCTCTAATACGTCCTGACATTTCCTAGTTTCCTTACCTTTATTCGTGTTATTTCTTTTCTCTCTTGGCCTTTTCTCCCCAGGTGAAAATTCTACTCAGCAGCTAAAATGTCACCCCCTTGTGAAGTCTTTCCCACCCTCTTCTAGTGCCTGGGGAACTGTATTTTCTATATTTAGTTTCTTCTGTGTCCTTTTTCCCCATTACTTCATTATAGATCTTGTAGCTACTTTAATTCTCTCTCCCCTCCATAGACTGTGAATATGCACCTTCCTAGCCCTTGGGCCTTTCATGGTGTCCAACACAAATTAGCTACTTAATAAATATTTGTAGCAAAATATAATTGGAATAATAAAATCTAATCTTTCTCAAAGGAAGAAAATCAGTTGTTCCTTTTGTCGAAAGTATGTTTTAATTTAAAAAAAAATGGTAGCAACAAGATTGCAATAGGATATGAGTTAGCAAAGAACTTTTAGTGTCTGACAGTGTTGGCTTATTTTTTACTAAATAGGCCATTTTCCTTCTTTCTTCCTCTTTTTTTTAATTGATCGATTGATTGTGCCTATAATGGAACTCTGGAGTAATCCCATTTTCCTGCAAATGGCAGGGTAGCACCTCTACTTTAGTGATACCCAACTACTGACAAAGCCATTTCCGGTGTGCTTTTTCTACCATCCGATGTTTGTCCATCACCTATGTTTGTCCAAAACTCCTTTAAGGTTTTGTTTTGTTTTGTTTTTTTTTTAATTACAAGACTTTTCTTCTTCTAAATATCTTTCCTTTCCCATTTAATGCCCTTTCTTTGTTTTCTCTTGAGTTTTTGTGTAGAAGCTACATAGTCTTCATCACTACTCATTACATGAAAAACTCTTCTCATCTGGAGTGTACTACCAATAGTAACCTGTTTTTAGCACTTACAGTGAATAAGATAACTTGCTTATTTTTTATAATAAACCTGTGATATTTACTTTGCTTGATGTCTTTAGATGTATATGTTCAATGTTAAAGGATTCTGTTAGTAATAAAATTGGTCATAAGTACTTTATGTAACTTTTTAACTGACAAGTAGAACATTATGATAGATTTGTCCTTTCTTTAAGTTAAAAACTTAAGCAATTTATTTAAACTGTTAAAAAAGCCAGCATATAATAGATAATCTCATTAAACAATTTTTTAGAATTATGACACTTAAGTATAACTTACAACCTTCTGAACAACCTTAGGTTGATAGATTTTATGGTTGCTATAACCATGTATTATCCCAAGAATTTTACCAAAATGTTCCATTATTACTCAGCTGGAATGTTAGCTTGTAGTTAAGTACTTCTTGAACCTGGTACTTAGCTGCCTTCAGCCCTTCAGTCTGCCTGGCATCCAAAGCATCTTCTAGCAGTTTGATTTTAGCCTCTGCCTATTTATTATTAATGAGTTGTTGCAGATATTCACAGTTACTGTTTACTAGTACTTCAGCTCAAGGTTGTGAACTGACCATGAAGTAATTAATCAAAAGTTTAAGTTTCCTTAGATCTTTCTTTCCTTAACTCCATGTTAAAATTAGAGAAAGGATCGGAGAGGAGAGGATATACAGAGACAAGAGACAGAAAGTGAGAGTGAGAGAAATAGGAGTGGAAAGAAACCACAGTAAAAAAGAGGAAGGAGAAGAGCCAATATGGAATTGTTATGATGAAGAGCTGCTGGGTACATAGATCTTCAGTCTACTTTACTTTTAGTGTTTCCCTTGAACTTGAACATATAAAAACACTTGCTTTTAGAGAGGTTTCGTGCTACAATAAAACAAATGTGAAAAGTGTTCTTAAACAGTTTTCTTTTAAAATGAAGACTAGCTTAGAGAATCTCCTTTGAGGGTAACAGGTGGCCATATCTTGGGGTTACAGTTTTGTCATAACACAGTGTTAATATTTACCTTCATCAAACCAAGTTCTATTAAGCACAAAATTAAATAGAAAATTATTTTATGATTTTTTTTTTTTTTTTTTTGCTGTATCAGTTTGTAATAGTCGATGTTTTTATTGTAAGATGTGTTAGGGCATTTAAAATGGAGTTTAATCCAATACTTTTTTCTCAAGAATGGTTTCATAAATATATCAGTTGTATGGTGTGGCTGACGTGTATTAAAATTCCTTTAAAATGTATTTATCAACTTGTCTCCTGTCTCTTTTCTGTTTAAATTTGATAACAAATTTAAAATGATGATAAATTTGGTATCAGGTAATTTTTTTTCTTCTTCCTGAGGCTCACTTTTTGGGATTTATTTTCTATAATGTGTCCCCCAGTGGAGAAGGTCAAGAACCAATGGGATAGCACCCAGCACGGGGTGGAGTTAAGGCAGCAGCAGCTAGAGGACATGATCATCGACAGTCTTCAGTGGGATGACCACAGGGAAGAGACCGAAGAGCTTATGAGAAAATATGAGGCTCGACTCTATATTCTTCAGCAAGCCCGAAGGGATCCACTTACCAAACAAATTTCTGATAACCAAGTAAGAGTCATTAGATACTTTTTGGAAATATCATTTTGTTGGATGTACTTTTTTCCCTATTGTTAAGTGTAATTCTTAGAACCCTGTTAGGATGTTTTTCCAAGTTCTTAGAATACATATGGACATTTATATGAAGAATTTGATCAGGAAGGTTTTTTTGAAAACTTTCTGGAGGCATAACAAGTCGGAATGTGCATGTCTGCTAGCCTTCTAGATCACTGACGTTTTGCAAATGGAGCACACCCTTAAAGCAGTCTCTAGAAAGAGAACACTGTCAGGATTCCCAGAAACCCTCATTTCATGCTTACCCTGAAAGTTACTTTTATTTGTAAAATTTCCTGAGATTTTCATTTGCGGGCTACTGTACTGAATAAATCAGGTAATAAGTAAATGTAGTTTCTTTTAGTGTGTTTATAACTAAACTGTTTTATCAATATCATAATAACAAGCACTTTTTTAGTGATCATTTTGGTCAGAGAGTTGGCACTAATGAACACCTATGGTATTTATAACATGCTATTTTAGATTTTCTCTACAATCATAAAAATATTCTTGAATTGGAGGTTGTAGTTGTAAGGTTATATTTTGGTGTAACATTTATTTACCCTTTAGATAGGCCAAGATGAAAGTGTATTATCTGTGAAGAAAATAATAGAGAATAAATATGTAGGAGACAAAATCTAAAACATGAAAATATGTTTTTATTCTCCACAACCATAGACTTTCTGTGGTTACAGTTTAAAAAGCAAGTGGCCAGCTGTACTAGTTTCTGGATCATTCTCTGTGTTTGTGATACCTGCTGGTTGTTATCACCAAATGACTCAAAAGTAGTAACAAACCCCCAGACACTTAACTAGAGGAATATAATTAAAAGTGATATCAACGTTTTGTCATTAAATTCAGAGTACCCTTTTCTAATCAACAGTACAGTTCTTGCCTTCTGAAACCTTAGGGTGAATATTTTCCTTCAGTTGCTACAAAAAAAACATAGAAACATTCTGTTGTCCTTTAGATTTCATGGGAATTATCTGGATCAAGACTTTCAGAGATTGGAAAAAATGTATCAAGGAACCAATGCCTATGGACAAACTCAGCATCAGTTTGGCTATTTGAGCAAACTCTCAGTACCCTTGTTTGGCTGCTTGATCCATTCAAGCAGTTAACTCTGTAACAGGGGCAGAGATCCAGGGGCAAGAGACAGAAGACTTTCATATTACTGATCCTTGGTATTTCTGCAAGTACTTACAGAGGAATTCTCTTTGTGATCATTCCTGTATGATGTGTGTTCTTATAAGGATCAGATGTACTGCAGAAGGAATGAAAAAGACAAATGGTTTGAGGAAGTGAAATATCTCAAAGAGAAAAAGATAATGATTTTTTAATAGCATCCTCTATGTATCTGATCACTTTCTTAGCAATCTTCGTTCTCACCTCTAGAATTATTCTGGTTTAAGCTTATGTGTAAGAGTTTGTCCCCTACTTAATTTTCCTGTTGTGATATGTGTGTCTAAAACATGTTGAAACCTCCTGGAAGTAGCTTTGTTTTGGTAAAACTAGTTATTGAGTGACCAGCTGTAACAATTACACCTGAACTTGCACCTTAGATATTGCTTCAAGAACTGGGTCCTGGTGATGGTATTGTCATGGCGTTTGATAACGTCCTGCAGAAACTGCTGGAGGACTATGGCAGTGATGACACAAGGAATGTGAAGGAAACCACTGAGTACTTAAAAACGTCATGGATCAATCTAAAACAAAGGTAAGTCTAAGGCCTTGGCAAGTGAATGTGCATTGTCAGGTTGAGAATTTGATTGCTGTGGCTTTCTCATGGAAACATGCCAAATAGATGACCACTATAAGTACAGGGTTTTTTTTTTTTTTTCTATTTTTATACTGTGATGTGCTGAGTTAGTATTATCATTCTTAGTGCAGAATGTATATTTATATTACATCTACTTGAATTTCTACAATGGAGTTTTTCCTTGAATAAGCCTAAAACCTTGCCAATGATCATTTTATGTGTTCTGATTGTCTTATGCCTCTTGGTATTATCTAAAGTATATTTTGTAGTACTCTGATAGTAAGGAGCATAGTTATTTAAAGATGCATTAGGGTAAAATTATCCCTAACTGTAAATATAATAGTGTGCTATTAATATTTGGCTGGGGCATTCCAAGTTGAGGACCAGGCACTCATGGATCCAACACTACACCCCTGAAATAATCTGTATGTATTTAGAGTTTCAACTAATTTGTAATCTTTTCTTCCCATTACTCTGTCTAATCAGTATATTTGGAACAGCCTAAAATAGCATGTGAGTTTACAAGAGATTTTTCTGTCACTTGAACACCTAGAATTTGAGGAACTGTAAACAGTGGTTAGCATCTCTTTAAGATTGTGTATTTATATTCATCATTAGTAAAAAAGGTGATTACTTCATGCGTAGTATTGGGAATGCCTATGTCTAAGTCAAATTACACACATCTTTAGCTATTAAAATGCAACTGTCTCAAATCTAATTTGATATCAAAACACATTTATTTTGCTGTGAATAAAATAGATAATATTAGTGTCCTTTATGATTATATATTTATGATAATAAAGTATGGCCAAGCATTTAACAAAGAGTTTGACATGTAGGAGTTTTGTACATTTTTCCAGAGTTTTATTTTTAGTTAGAACCTCTAAGGCATTTCTGAAAACTCAAAGAAGAGAATTATGAGGGCAGTATGTGAACTTGAATATACCAAGGATATTGGAGAGAGTAAGACAGGGCTAGTAAATATAAAACTTCACAAGTGGTTAGAGCAGAATGGCTGTAAGATAGATCTTTCAAGCATTTTACAACTTTTCTCTTTTTAATGACAGAATATTTAGATATAGTAAGGATACCATAATTAATGCAGGGAAGGAGGTGAATTAAAAACAGTTTTAGCCTTAGGAGAGAAAGTCCTTAAACTATTTGTGTTTCCAAAAATGCCATGTGTAAGAATTAAGACTTTGTTTTTGTTGTAAACCCAATACCAGAAAAATTAATCATTTAAGAATGTGTGACCTGCTTTATTTAGCACCTCAAATTCTTTTTCTGCTTTTACTTTGTAAATATTTTAAGACAGCCTACAGCAGTAGTTAGATTAGATGGAAGAGGCAATTAAAAATGAATTATATTCCAAGGTGATCTTTCATTTATCATAGCTAAGACAACCACAGTTTTCCAAATTTTTTGTAATTACAAGTGGTTGTCCTTATTCTATTTTCTTTCTGCATTTTTCGGGAGCATAGGTAATTGTATTAATATTTATATGTAATTTAGATATATTATTATCTATAAAGCAGGGAAAATAGAACAAACTGGCTCACAGGATCTCTTCATGAATGGCAGCTAGGATTTCTGTATACTGAGAGAGTTTTCTATTTCAAACATAACGATATTTACAATTTTTACTGTTCTAAATGGACATCTTTCTGGAACATATAAATTCTTGCCTTCTTAAAGTATGTGAACCTATATTTAACTTTTTTGGGAATTCTTAGCATTATCTTTGCAAAGACAGAATTAAGGAAATTTAAGAAATGTAAATGACATTATAGTTCATCTAAACTGGGGTTTATCAATACCAGTTGCTCCTTCCCTAAGGAGTCTTTTTATACCTCCTGCCCCACTGAAATTTTAATACTATGGTATATTGTGTATCTGTTTCTGGACTGCCTGGTTGTGGCTTATTCATAAAAAGAGTAAACTTTTCCCATGCCCTTCCCTCTGCAAATAACCACTTACTACCTCCGTTGAGAATACATGGTCTGAACTAATGTTCTCAGCCTTAGAGAAGTTAAATGACAAGTTCAACGTCATGGGGCACAGCCAAGATGATACAATATTTTTCTATGCTAAACGATGATGATGCTCTCCAGGCTCTGAGTTCTGAAGAATTGGTAGTAAATTTATTCAGGCTGCTATGCTTTGTGAGATTTTGTGCTTCATTTTTAGTGTATACAGTTACTGGGTATCTTCTCATTGTCAGGCACTGGGCTAAGCTCTCCCCATGCATTATTTTATGTAAGCTTCACAACCGCCTTAGGAGACAGGCAGCAGTTTTATCAACGTTGTGTCAATGAATAAACAGAAGTACAGAGAAGTTAAGGAATTACTCAAGATCACACAGCTCATAATGGTGGAGGCGGGATTGGAATTCAAGCCTTTTAGACTGTCCCATCAGGCTCTTACCTTTTTTAAAAAATAGTTTCATTTTTTTTCTTTGAATGATAATGTCAGCTATTGCTGGAGCCTGCTTTGTGTACCTGCCTCTAGGATCTGTCTGTGATTCTGCTTACTGGTTCTTATCTGTGTTGAGTTTAGAAACCAGATCAGATGAAAGGGATGGTGGCCTCTTCTATGAATAATGTAGCACCTTCCATCACACGCATGGCCACGGTAATGGCCGTGGAGAGGCCTTTCACCCTGGCTCTCCGCTTATCTCGCTGCCTGTTCTGTATATACATCATTGTCAGCCAAATTCTGGAAGGGCGAAGGGTTGTGCTTGTACATTGAATACTGCAGCATAATGTGCGAAGTTTAATATGAGCTTTCAAAGGAAGTGTTTTGTATGAATTGCGATTGGCCAAAGTAATTTGGTCATTCACAGTGACAAGTCCACAATCCCTTATCTATAATGCCAAAATCCAAAAAAAAAAAAAAGCTCTGCTAACAGAAAGCTCTGAATTGACGTGAGGCTATTTGTTATAGTCTTTATTTATCCTGCTTAGTGTGAATAGCCTTGCTCCTAGCTGCAGAAATATTAATGTTTGATTGGTTCCTCAGATCCTGCTCAGGGGTAATGGGTAATATAGATACATTCATAATATTAGTTTTCTAATGTACAAAAATTTCTTAATTCTGAAACACAACTGACTCCCAAAAAGTTTGGATTCTGAGAGCAGCAGGCCTGTCTCCCATGTTTCTAACTAATCTATGTATCTTGACCACTAGTTTTATTTTAGCCCTATATATAGGCACTCCAGGACTAAAGTAACATTTTATATCTATGTGTGTGTATATATATATACATATATATACACACACACATATATATATATGTACATATATACACACAGAAGGAAATGAAGCAATTCTAAATCACTTCTAAATCGCTACTTACTATGTATTTTTCTCCTTGTCCTTATCTCTGTGAAGGCATATTTTGCCTTGCCTGTTTTAAGCTGTTTCTGGGTTTGTACAGGCAGAATAGAAAGTACACTGGGAATGGTATCTGGCAGTCCTCAGTTAAAATTCCACTTTATGCACTTATTTTCTGTGTGAACCTAGAGCAAGTTATTTCAAGTCACTGAATCTCTATTTCCTTGGTTCTAAAGTGGAGGATCTAATGTGTAGGCTTATTGTGAGCTCAGAAGTTATAGATAAAAGCTCTTGGTACATGGTGTATGCTCAACAAAAGGTCGCCCAGATTACGATCATCTGGTTTGTCATATTATGTCTTTCTGATAAATCTAATGCCTGCATTCTGCTTCACAGTACTTTCTATGGTTGACTTAGTGGAAGGTTGAGTCATCAGTTGTTTGTCTATAGTCGTCTTGAATGGTCTCTACTTAAATTAATGATAAAATACTTTATCTGCTTTACTAAATGCAGAATAGACAGTCTAAACCTTTATCACCAGGTGAAACTTACAAAATGCAATTTTCCTGGTTGGTGAAATCATCACAGCTGCTGAATTTACATTGCCTTTAAGTGTTTTCTGCCAAAGTGAAACTTTGACCATCCTGGGAAGAAAGGCTATAGAATTTAAAAGGGCACAATTATTTCAAGCGAGATCCACAATACACATTTATCCAGTGAGGGAACTTAATTTTCTTCTTTTGAAATGATGTTGTGTTTCTTATTAATGTTCATTAACTTGTTAATAATGGCCAGCTGGACATGCAGAATGGACAGACCTGGTTTTCAAGGGGTTACTTACATAGTGTATATACTAAAGACTGAATTTGTGAAGCCCTGGACTATTCTGAAAACAGGTTAAGTTCTAAAAATTTAAATTTGCTTTTGATTGCTTTTCCGATTAATTTTGTTGTATATTGTGAAACTTCTCTTGTTTCTACTTTTTCAGTAGTGATTCTTTACTGTCCCTTTAGATTAATAAAAATGAAGCATTTTTTTTCAGCATTTACCCATTGTTCATTGGTCAGTTCCTTTTAATAATGATCAACAGAAAATACTCATATTGGGATTGTTTCCTACAGCCCGACTCAACCAGGCTCAACCTTTGAGCTCTTAACATGAATCCTGTAGCAGCTGCCATTCCCAAATCAATGGGCTTCTGTGAAAAGTACAAGTAGCCTTATCCTTCTTGCCTGTCCACCAGGATGAGGTTTAGAGATTAGGGTCAGTCAACTTGATTTATCCTCTCGGAAGCTTACTTCTTTCCCCGAAAGTCACCTTTATTTTTCAGCCTGTTTCTTTTATTTTCATTGCTACCTTTTCATTTATAGTTTTCCCTTCCAAGCTGGGAATAAAACTGGCCAGGAAGAAAATTGCAAAAATTATATTCTTCTGTATTTTCCTCTTCTGTAATGTTGTTTTAATATTTCAAGTACCATTTCATTGTCTTAAAAAAAATGTTACCAACAATATCTTTGTGGTATACGCCTGAGAAAGCTAATGCTTTCATTTTGCAAATATCAAGCTCAAGCATGCAGATATTTTCTCAGTACATTTAGCTCTGTATCAAACAAACTAAAGGGCCAGTTCCCATAGTCATTGTTTTTGCTTTCATTTGTTCCTTTTCCATTAATTAAAAAATGAATTAAATGACTATTTATTTAGCTTCCTATTTGCCAAGCTCTGTGATCAGCCCTGAGAGTTGAATCACAAATCCACCCTGTACCTGCCCTCAGTAAGCTTACATTTTATTGGGGTTGCCATGCAGTAAATAAGAACATAATATGTAGTTATAGGAGATTATTTTAGAGGGGAGAGAAATTGAAGAGTTGCTGTGTAAGAGAGGGACTTAATTAGCTTGGGTAAATGTGAAAATATAACTTAGAAGGTGACTTTTGAGTTAATTCTAAAGGTTAAGAAGGAGCCATTTGAAGAAAATTACGGAGTGAATGGCAAATATACATATCATGAGGCATAAAAGAGCATTGAATATGCTTGAAACATAATTAATAAGAGTAAGGGCTTGGTAGGAGAAGGAGGCCAGACCATGCCGAACTTTGTAAGACATGGAAAGGAGTTTGGCTTCTTATAAGTACAATGGAAAGCTATGGGATTATTAAAGAAGGGAGTGAAACTAATTTATATATATTAAACTTTAATCTCTTTGGATTTTATGTGGAGGATGCGTGGTAGGGGTAAAGAAGAATAATTAAATGGAAGGACAGAAAGGAAGTGATTGTTGTGGTCTAGTTGGGAAATGGTGATGCCCTTGGCTATTGTGTGCCAGCAATGATAGAAAGAAGATGGTAGATTTGAGATATGTTTTGGAAGTAGAAAATCCACTTTGGTGGATTAGATATGTGGTTTCAGGGACTGGAAAAAAATCCAAGATGTCATTTTTGTAAACGGATGAATGATGGCACCATTCACTGGACTGGAAAAGGCTGTGGGAGTTTTTGGGGAAAAAAGAAACCTAAAAATTGAGTTTTGACATATTCTTTGACATGCTTACTAGATAAATCTAAGTGTATAGGTGAAAGGGGCAATTGGGTATGAATCTGGAACTCAAATGTTCTGGGCCTCAGATATGAATTGGGGAGTTTCCAGAACTTACATTGGAGGTTAAACATGTGGGACTGGATGAGCTCACTGGGGAAGAAGTAGAGACCCAGAAGAGAAGAGCATGCTTAACTGAATCCATAGGGTTAGGGTTTGGTGATTGATCGACAAAGGAGCAAAGAGCAAAAGGGACTATGAACTTCCAAGGGTTTAGAAAGAATATCCTGGATTTATTGTGTTCAGAAGTGGAAGAAAGAGAACATTTTTAAGAGAGAATGGAGAAAGGAGAATATTTCTGAAAGAATGATCCACTGCATTGAATTAGGCTGAGTAATCAGATAGGAGGACACAGAGCACCATTTAGGGAATTCCACTCCTTGGAGATTCCTGGTGATTTCAGAGAGAGTAGTTTCAAGGAAGTGACCAGGCTAGAAGCTAGAGAGTAAGATGAACCTGAGGAAGTAGAAAGAATTGTGGAAACAACTTTAGAGAAGTTTGTTGTGAAGAAGGACAGAGAGATTAGGTGGTATTTGAAGGGGGCTGCAGGGTAAAGAGAAGTGATTGACTTCTTTCTTAAAAGAGGACATACTAAAAAGCATGTTTGTGTGCTTATGGGAATGATCCAATAGATAAAAGACTGATGATTAAAGACAGAGGGGACTGGAAGTCTTTGAGTAGATAAGGCCAGATTTGAAGAGTTGAGGTTCGTAAGGGCTGGAATGCATTTTTCATTATGACTGGAAAGAACAATGAGAAGATGAGTCCAGATGTGTGTGGACTGGAGCTTCAGTGGTGAGAAGACAAAAGGTTGTGCAAGGATTGAGCTTTTTTTACGTGAGGTTTGAGGTAGGACTGAGAGAGGTTGGAAGAAAGAGGATTGGCTGTAAAATCAGAATCTTGGTGAGTGGAACAGTTTCTTAGGGGAGCTTTATAGTATTGCTGGGCAGTAAGGAGTGCCCATTTGTGGTTCATAATAATAATTGTAAGAGGAAGGCAGCCCTGTTGAAGTGTTTCTTAGCAGTATTCATCTACTCAGAGGTAAGTATAAAGAATGCAGATAAAAGGTGGGGAGAGATGGGGTGGGGGGAAGGAAGGTCTCTGGAAGGGAGAGGAGACTGGGATTACCTCTAGTCCATAATGGTGTCTAATGTGTCCCTTTCTCTGGATGGTGCAGTCCCTCCCTAGACAAGCAGATCTTGAGTTGGCTTTCAGATTTCACTTATCCATGAGGCAGTGGACAACCTTTATAGCTGTGTGCAGTGGCCCTGAACCTAGGGCTTAGTATATGAACGTAAGGGATAAATGTCTTGTGCTTGAAAGCAGTAGGAATTTGCTTGGAAGATGAGTGAACCATGGCCTGGAAATGGCAGTGAGGAGCACGGAGGACCCTTGTTCCAACTCCTCACACCAAGGCATAAAGGATCTCAGAGAAAAAAAGAAAAAAACTTTGTTAAAAGCTTGCAGGGGGTTTGATGGCCCTCAGGAAACTAATTTCAGTGAAGACAAGATGAAGGAGTTGATCTGGGGAGCCTGAAGGTGCAGAGGAGTCTGGTAGTCATGGAATAAGAACTCTAGGGCATGTTGGAAGAAGGGCTTTGGGGGTGGATTGGGGCAGATTGGGGAAGATGCAGAGTAGTATTGGAGTTATGGTCCAATGTCAGTTGCATAATTAAGGCCAAATGTCTGATAGTGACTCAGCTAAAAGGAAAATAGGATGTGGCGAAATGAATCCTGTCAAGGAGATAGCTCTGTGGTCTTGCATATTTACTTACTGGAATGGCAGCTCCAGGGAGAACTGCTCCTTTGGGTTACCCAAGACTGTGGGCAGGTATCATGGGATGGAGGTGAGGTTGTGGTGGAGGTGGAGGTCCTCGCTTGAGCTTTCCAAGTGATGTGGCGTTAGCAGCTTACATAGGGTCTCCTTGAGTCCCATGGAATGAATTTTGAAGTGTCTTGGTGATGACCCAACCTCTATGTAACAAGAATTGGTCACCAAAAAGACCACAGATCATTGGGAATATCTGCAGTGACTAATTTTTTATCTTTACTGCATTTTTCCCACAGCATGCCATAATATTATTTCCAGAAAAATGTTATTTTATTTACAAAAGAACAAAATTACCTTGTGAAGGTACCCATTGAAAAGCTTGAAGAATTGTTTCATTGCTGATTTTTCTACCTGCCACTCAACCTACTGATGCTACTGTTTTCTACTCTAAAAGAGATAAATATATTTAAATCTCATGTCACTGTCAAGGTCACCTTTTATGTACAACCAAATATAGCAACACGTATCTGTGGGTTTCTTAAGATGATCTTTTCCATTGAAGTATTTTAAAAAAGACATATCTATTATGTTCTTTTGACCAATTATAAGCACATACACATTTGATTAAACAATATATTATATATTGTAGCTTAAAATACCAAGTATTATTCAACATCTTAAAAACTGACATTTTTAAAAAGGCAGTCACTTTGGAAGGGATGTTTTGTTATGTTACAAAATAACAATAGGCTATAGCATATCATAGCCGCTTTTATCACAGAAATCTCTTTAAAAGCTGAGTTTACATTTAAAAAATCCTCATTCCCTTTAATGTAAACTATTATGAATCTGTCACCCGTGGATTTTCTTAAATCTTTTATGGGAAGCTATTTATATTTTCCGTCTGCACCATTTCTTGCAGTAAAGACTTTTATAGTCTGTTACTTCTTCTGTTTGAAGTAAAAAAATTTTGTTTCTGCTAAAGTTATACTTCTAAACTTAAAATGTTGTATCTTTCAGGTTTTCAGCCTATGCTTACCTTTGTGATTTATAGATTTAAAAAAAGATTTAAAAAATGTCTTCCTTGCCTTTGTCTTCTAGCCACAAATTCCGAAACTTAAAATCATTTCTTTTCCTATATAGTGTTCCTTCCCCTATATTCTCTCATTATATTTCTCCAGATTTCCTCTAGCTCTGTTCTGATCTTTCTTGAGATGTAGCAATCAGAACTGCCAAATATAAAATCTACATTGAAAATTATAGACTAATGTAAGTTCAGTGCTGGATGGGATCTTAGAAATCTTCCACGTTAAAGCTTCCCAGCCTTTTTGCTATCTGCACACTACTCATCTGTTCTCATCAGTAACCTTTCATTTACATGCAGAGATTCTTAATGAAGCTGAATTTGAAGCCAGGAAGAGAGGTGAGCATGGCGGAACTCTTCTAGCAGTTTTTTTAATCCCTGTGTTGGATTATGTAGTTTATAAAAGGACCCCTGGAGATTTTTAAATAGGTCTTTTACTGATCTAGTACAAGCCTCTTATTTTAAGGTTGAAAAAAAATAAATTGGAAATTTGAAATGATTTACCCCAAGCTATATAGCTAGTAAATGGTAGAGGTGGTGGAATTGGGCCATTTTCTTCTGAAAGCTGTGTACAAATGGCATTAAAGGTAATTTATTAGCCTGTATGATAAAGTATGCATATATATTCCTGAGCCTCTGATTTTAGTGACATTTTTGCCTTATGATATTATAATAAATCATGTGAAATGCCTTGAAAATGGATAAAAGAATCTTGTAATATTGATGTATCATACTCTAACCTTGGATGTAATTTTTAAAAATAAAAAAAAAAAAATTGCCGGGCGCGGTGGCTCACACCTGTAATCCTAGCTCTCTGGGAGGCTGAGGCGGGCGGATTGCTCGAGGTCAGGAGTTCGAAACCAGCCTGAGCAAGAGTGAGACCCCGTCTCTACTATAAATAGAAAGAAATTAATTGACCAACTAATATATATAAAAAAAAATTAGCTGGGCATGGTGGCGCATGCCTGTAGTCCCAGCTACTCGGGCGGCTGAGATAGAAGGATTGCTTGAGCCCAGGAGTTTGAGGTTGCTGTGAGCTAGGCTGACGCCATGGCACTCACTCTAGCCTGGGCAACAAATGAGACTGTCTCAAAAAATAAATAAATAAATAAACTGAGGGGTGGAGAAAGCTAATACAACTGAGCTACTTTCTGGTAGAAATGTCATATGAATTATATTGATTTCAAAAATCAGAATACAAATTAACATACATACTAACTATGATTATAAATTTAAAAATGTATATTCATTATCATAATATGAAGATAATTTGGACTGCTACAAACAGAGTTTAGTTTTCAGTATGTTCATTATTTGTAGTGCTTGAGTTCCTGGTAAAAAAATTGGACACCAGCTATATGTACATTTAAAAAAGTTCACTAGGACACTTACTACAAATTTCATATTTGCATGCTATAAACAGAATTTCTTTCCCAGCATATGGCCAAATTCATATGTAAGGTTAGAGAAAATATTATTTATTGGGTGCTTATTATATCTTGATACATTTCTGTGCGTATACCTTATTTTCTCCTTAAAATATTGCTGTAGGCAGATATTGTTCCTATTGTTACATTAGTTTATTCAATTAATACTTGTTGAATTGCTACTGTATGTGGGTCCTAGGGATACTCAGGTGCGTTGATGATTCGGAAGCTTCAAACAGACAAGATAATAGTCGCTTACAGTCATAACCAGAGACATGGTGCAGTAGGCAGAATAATGGCCAGCGAAGGTGAGGAGATTATTCTGGATTGTCTTGCGGGGCCAGACTTATCCCACGAGTCTGCAAAACTGGGAGAGGAGGGGAGGGGGGTGTCAGAGAGATGATATGAGGACTTTACCCACTGTTAATGGCTTTGAAGGTGCAGAAAGGAGCCATGAGCCAAGGAATGTGGCAGCCTCTGGAAGCTGGAAAAGGAAAGGCAATGGATTTACCCCAGAGCCTCCAGAAAGGATTGCAGCCCTGTGGACAACTTGATTTTAGTTTAGTAGAGACCTGTGTTGGACACTAACGCACAGAACTGTCAGATAATATATTCGTGTTGCTTCAAGTCACTGAGTTTGTGGTAAATCATCACAGCAGCCGTGGAACACCAAGAGCCATGCTAGCGGAAATTATGAGGTATAACGTGAGGAAGGGTACCGTAGATTTGGGAGGTGTTTGTACTGAGTTCTAGAGGGTCAGTGGAAGTTAACCAGCTGGAAAGGAGGAAATTAGTGGAGGCTGGGGGCAGGGAGAGGGAAGAGGAAGGATATTTAAAGTAAAAGAAGTAAAATACAAAGCTCTGGATACAGAGACAGTGACCTGTTGAAGGATTACTAATTGGTTCGCTTGTGTAGACAAAATGCATGAGGCTCAGAGTGATGAGGTAATTCTTGGGGAAGTGAGCAAGAATCAGATCATGGAAAATCATGTGTTAAGCAGAATTTAGGGATGATGAAAATGATACTCGAGGAAATAAGGCATCTTGCTCAAACTCTCATGGCTAGTTAGTGATGGAGCCTTGTCCATATTTATCCAAACTCATATTCTTCTGCTGACGTAACCAATGAATTAGACTTCTCCTATGAAAACAAATTTGGGGTTTTTCTAAAATTTGGGGTTTTTCTGGGGACAGTATCCTATGCAGTGAATATTTTTAAAGCAGTATTTTCTTTTGCCCAGTGATGACCAGTAGACAGTTGACAATTTGACAGTAAGTGCCCCAGTTTCTGGATTCAGAATGTTCTATTGGTCTCCAGAGTGTGCTGCTGGAATTACTCTATCCAGTGGAATACTGTCTGAGGCCAAAGGCTCATGATCTTAGCTCACTTTTCCTTTGAAGCATGACTTTAGGTTTTCTACCTCCCTGCTAGCCTGGTCCTTTATATTTGTTGGGTGTATAAATGCCTCCTGTGTGTAGAGAATCCTCTGTCTTCACCCTTACGGTTCTTAGACATTTGCATCCTTTCCCCTAGTCTGGGCATTCTTCGGGTTTCATAGAACTAATCTCTAACAATCTGTTTGTACAACTGCTTTTGCCACATAACGTGTTATGTGCATATGAATATTCTTAAATAATAAGAGGATTCTGATTATGGAAAATGAAAATGTTTGACTTTACTAAATTTTATAATGAATAAATTTTATATATTAAATATTCTTAAAATAAGAATACCCTGTTCATGTCAGACTAATTGCATGTGTGGACTCCTTTAAAGAAGTCTTTGCTTTCTAGTAACTTTTTGGCACAGCCTTTATTCGGTGGTTCTTAATATTTTTTTCTGTTGGTGTCTTAAACATTGAAAATATGGGCAGGGTTTGAGGGAGTATAAAACACCACCAACAGCAGCCACCCAAATTCTAATGGGTAACTTCTCAGTTATAAAAATTAAAGAAACACACACCTATGATTACCAAAAAAACCCATCCAGGTTTATATAATAACAAAAAATAGTTATTCTCTCTTTACTCACTGCAATGCCTCCCAGATGCAACTAATTTCCTTTTTTATAATAGCTTCTCCTTGTATCATTTATACATTTCCATATTCTAATTATGATGAGTATTTCATTATCTTTCAATTCATCAATATTAGACATTGTCTACTGACATTCTATTTTGGTAAATATATAGGAAATAGCTTTCTTATGCCACTATGCACTTCCCTTCTCCATTATTGAATTTTTAGATAAATGGATATTCAGGGGTGTCATCATTATGTCTGTCCAAACATTATTAACAGCCAAGCATTGAAGTTTACATTAGTTCTGTCCTCTCTGTTTCACCTGAAATTAATAATGGCCTTGTTTTTTATATGCCTAGTTTTCTTTGCACCCATTGCTAATTCTTCCCACATTTTCCAATGGCCTGACAGTACAATTTTCCACAAAGTCAATCACATTAAGGAGGCTATCACTTCTAATATTGTTTCTGGGAGACATCTCTTCTGGAGACATGCTTTCCAGGCCTGCTGTGCAGCCAGCATGCTGGGTATTTTCTTGGCTTTTCTCCTAGTTTGGAATCCCTATTTCTTGGATCTCATGGGTTTTTATTGCTTTTGCTTTTGTTTTATTATCCTCTTTTGTGCTATTTCCTCATTTTGTCTGTGTGTATCATTTGCAAGTTTTGTCAAGTTAAAACAAGAATGCAGAGCAGTCGTAATGGTGTGATGACTGCCCTCATCTGCTCCAATTTGAATTTCCCACTCTTTTCTGTGATCTCCTTTCACCATTAGCGTGAAAGGCTCTTTGCTCCTTTCTGGGTTGGATCTCTCTTTTTTATGCTTCTTGCATGTTCCTCCTTCTTGATTCTCAAACAGGGTTTTGTGGAGGACATCTCCTAGGAGTTTCTTGAAAAATGGTCTGTGGGAGCGAATTTTAAAGGCATATTATGGGTAGGTTGTTGTTATTCTATAAATACTTATTGTAATACTGTAATGAGGACTCTGAGGGATATGGAGATATAAAAACTATTTCTGCCCATGGAAAGTTTATAGAATAGGTGGACAGACAAGAAATCTATATGATATAGTTAAAGTAAAATTTTAGAGTGAAGCAAAATCATAATCCAAGGGCTTTTCCAAGATACGTGTGATTAATTATTGTGTGAAAAGGAATAATTACCTTTTATGAACGCAGAGCAAGGAAACCTAATTGGGATGGAATGTTCTGGAAGAGGTGGTTCTTAAACCTTAAAGGAGTAGTAGGATTTTGGTAAATGGAGATGGCAAGAAGGACTTTTTATATGGATATAAAATTTTTATTTAAAAACAGTAGTAAGAATATTCTGCAGAAAAAGACACATACTTCTTTGACCTGAACAGAATATTAGGCAAAACTAGGGGATAAGGTTGGAAAAGTAAACTAGTGCTAGATTATGGAGGACATTAAATTCCAGGCAAGACAATTTGAATGTATTCTTCAGGTTAGTAAGTAAATGCTGAGATCAGAATTTATAGATCCAGAATGTCATCTAAGTGGAATTATAGTATGTACTCTTGTGTGTCTGGCTCCTTTCACTTAGTGGAAAGCATGTGAGATTCCATCCATGTTGTTGCATTTATCTGTGGCATGCTTATTTTTATTGCTGAGTAGTGCACCATTGTATGCAAGTACCATTCTTTTTTTGTACATTTACTAGTTGAAATTTGGGTTGTTTTCACTTTGGGACCATTACAAACAAGGCTGCTATAAACATTTGCATACAGGTTTTGTGTAGACATATGTTTTCACTTCTCTTGGGTGAATACCTAGGGATGGAACTGCTGGCTTCTATCACAAGTGCATGGTTAGCTTGACAAACTGCCAGCGTTTTTCAAAGTGGATGCACCGTTTTAAACTCTTACCTGCAATGTATGAGAGTTGCAGTTATCTACATTCTCACTAGCACTTGGTATAGTCATTTTCTGAAAGCCATTTGAATATGTAGTTATTATCTCATGGAGGTTTGAAGTTACCTTTCTGTAGTGATTAATGATGCTGAGCATCTTTTCATGTGCTTATTTGCCATCCATATACCTTCTATGATTATGTGTTGGTTTAAATCTTTTACTCATTTTTTAATGAACATGTTTATTATGTGTTAAAAGATACTTGTTCATTGTAAATTCAAATAATGCAGAAAAGTACAAATAAAAAAGTAAAGCAACTTAAATCCCAGTGCCCAGAAATAACTATTTTAATAAGTTAACATTCCACACATTTCTCCCTCTATGTACATATACAGATAGAAGGACAAATGGGTGAATGGATGATGAATGGATGGATGAGCGAATAGACAGGAAAAAAATATAAAAATGGAGTCATATTAGATATTCTGATTTCCATTGAGATATATTTTATATAGAATGGTTCTCCCCCTTACCCGTGGTTTTTCTCTTTCTGCGGTTTCAATTACCCATGGTATAGTACAATAAGACATTTTGAGAGAGAGACCACATTCACAGAACTTTTATTACAATGTATTGTTATGATTGTTTTATTTTATTTTTGGTATTGTTGTTAGTCTCTTATTGTACCTAATTTATAAATCAAACTTTATCGTAGGAATATATGTACAGGAAAAAACATGTTTATAGGCTTTGGTGCTATCTATAGTTTCAGGCACCCACTGCATGTATCCCCTACAGATAAAGGGGGCCTACTGTTCTATGAAATTCACACTTTTCAAGTGTACAACTCAGTGGTTTTTACTATATCGACCATGTTGTGCAACCACTTTTAATTTCAGAAAAATCATCACCCAGAAAGAGAACTCCACACCATAAGCAGTTAGTCTCCATTGCCCTCCACCCTCCAGTCCCGGGCAACAGCTAATCTACCTTCTCTCTCTCTGGATTTGATACTTTGGAAATTTTATGTAAATGGAATTTCATAATATGTGGCCTTTTGTGTCTGGCTTCTTTCACTTAGTGTGTTTTTTCAGGATTCATCCATGTTGTAACATGTATCAGGGCTTCAGCCCATTTTATAGCTGAGTGATCTTCCATGTGTGGGCATACTGTATTGTGTTTCTCATTTTCTCCCTCAGATATGGGCATTTAGGTTGTTCCTGCCATTTGGCCGTTATAAATCATGCTGCTATAAACATTTGTGTACAAGTTTTTATATGGACATATGTTTTCAGTTGTCTTGGGTTTAAATACCTAGCAGTGGAATTGTTGTAGCCATTTTTTTAGACTGAGTTGTCTATTTTCTCATTATGGACCTCTGAGGTATATAAAGTTTTAAATGTTGACTTTACAGACATGTGCATCTTTTAACTGAGGTAACTCCAGCATAGTTCTATGTTCAAATTTTGATGTAGGTTTAATGAAGGGTTTATGAAAGCTTGATTGTCCAATGTGCTCCAAATATTATTAAATCACATTAAAAAATGTACTTGTATTGATCTGAATTGTTTAAAAATATGTAAAGTAGGCCAGGCGCAGTGACGCACGTTTGTAATCCTACCACTCTGGGAGGCTGAGGCAGGAGGATCGATTGAGCTCAGGAGTTTGAGGTTGCAGTGAGCTGTGATGACGCCACTACACTCTCTACCTGGGAAAACAGAGCGAGACTCTGTCTCAAACAAAAAAAAGTAAAGTCAACCCTTTAAATTATTTCTATTTTATCTTAAATATTTCTTTAGATTTTACTTTCTAGAGTTCATTTAGTCACTGACTGTATGAATATTTCTTGATATTGCCTTTTGGGTGCCTGGCATTTTACTGAGGGATTGACTTAAAACATATGAGGGGAATAACTTCATGTACAATTATGAGATGTAAAGTGTAGTCATACTTATTTTATGACATGGATGTGATTTTGTTGGTATTTATGTGTTTCCGTCTCGCTCTTCTCACGGTTCTCACATGCCTCCTCCACTAAGGATTATTCAAGCTACACATATAAATAAATCTCCACGTTACATTCAGTGACTTAAATAAAAGTTCCTCTGAAGCTGTCTGTTAATTTTTTGTTTAGGGTGTGCGTGGAATGATGTGGAATGTCACGCCGTAAGTAATGGAACCGTGCCTGTTGTGTTGTTGCTTTCAGTATTGCTGACAGACAGAATGCCTTGGAGGCTGAGCTGAGGGCAGTGCAGGCCTCTCGCAGAGACCTGGAGAACTTCCTAAAGTGGATCCAGGAAGCAGAAACCACAGTGAATGTGCTTGCCGATGCCTCTCAGCGGGAGAATGCTCTCCAGGACAATATCTTGGCCAGGGAACTCAAACAGCAGATGCAGGTAAATACATGGGAAACTACAGCCAGTATTTGTGTTTGTACTGTGCTCTTTTGATCCATCTTTATGCAAATTTATTAGTGTTAAAAGGTGAGGTTGTCACCTTGTTCTGTTTTGAAATCCCTGCTCTCCTCTGAATAATTGGTTTCTGGAAATAAGATCTGTAAAATATTTTTACTTAATATGAGAGAGAAAAAAACCATCTTGTTTTATGGAAGTAATAATTGTTTGCGTAGAGTTAGAGGCTCATAGCTATTCTGTTTTCCGTCATTTTAAGCCCTATTACAGTTAGCTTTATTGAATCCTAAATTATAAGGGCATTTTCCCTTAATGTGAAGTTGTTTCTTTCCCCATTTATTATACATACTTAATATAAAAGCTACAAAAACTCTATGGCTTAGTTTACAACTAAGAATATTAGGCTCAAAGGTATTACTTTTATGTCTTTAGCTTGATAACTATGATTATATATACAGTCTGAGGTTCAAAGTATGCTAATATAGAATCTTTCCTTTAAAAAAATTACAAAAAAATCTCATGAAGCATGTCTGAATCTTTTTTCTGCCCCCAGGTAGTTCTGCTTCAGTGCCCTTGAATACCCTTGAACCTCCTATTTTGTCTGCCTAGATTGATCTATTCTTGCCGATCCTGTAGGTCTTCTCACTTAGAACTTGGTTCAAAACCTATTTCAATGGGGAATTCTCCTTGTCTACCAGAGTTTTACATGTCATTACTTCTTTATGCCATTTCATTTCCACATCAGTTTGACTATTATTTTTCTGATATGCTTGTGAACACACGTCCCATTATCATTGGATGCCTCTTTCCACCTGTCCCAGTTGATCCCATGGTTCTTCAAGGACAGAGATTGTATTATTCCATATTGTTGCCTGTGCAGTGCCCTGAGTGCAAATCCTAAGTAAATACTAACTGCCACTCTTGGACCCTGGCTTTCACTATTATGAAATGCACTATTGATGATCTTTTGTGAATTTGTTCTTAGGAACTCTTTTCCCTTGAAACATCGATATCAAGACTACTTTATAAAATGTCAACAAATGTGTAGATCTGGATAAAGGGTCTTGGGGCTTTCTTTCGACTACTCTTATTCTTACAGCTTTTCTCTAAGTTTGAAATGATTTTCATTAAAAAGTTACAAAATTTTTAAAGGAGACCTTTTTGGAATAGGCTTATTTATAACTCGTTCACATGCATAGAGACTCTTATGGTGTTTTACTGTTATGTTCTTTAGATTAACTTAATGAAAATCTGCATTTATTTACATTACTTCTTATTTCTTTGTTCATTTTCCAGTACTTTTGTGACTTGGTGTAGTGAGTGTGACCAGGCAAGTATCAGAGTTAAATCTGATCCTTTGTTTCATGCTCTGGAGTCTCTTGAGGTCACCATAAATGTTAATTGATGAAATATTTAGCTATATTTGGATTTTAGGGGATTACAAAGGGCTCTAAATGTAGATAGATACTAGAACATATTATTTTTTTATGATGTAAACAATAATAAGCCTGACGTATAAGTGTTCACCCATACTTAATTTATGTAATGGTGTTAATTTCAACAGCTATTTAGGCTATGCACTTGAGTAGGTGACAGTTCATAGACAAGTAAAAAAAGAGCCTTAAAATGAACCTTGATAATGAGCACTAGCAAAACACAGGCCTGTTGTAGACTTTAATGATGTCTTCTGACACATTTAATCTTAGGATACATTCTTCCCATAGCCAAAACTCTTCTCAATATTTAATGAATATTCAAACTGTGGAAGACATAAATGTAAATAGAAATGTTTAAAATCTTTCTAAATAAAAATAGCTCAGCACAGGATTACTTGTCGTATGGCAAACAGCATTGAGAAGGAAAGGTTGCTGGCAAAAATACTAAAATACGTTATAGCATGTATAGTAATGCTTCTCAAAAAGAATCTAATGTTGCTGAAATAGAATCTTTTGGCTCATAGAAAATAATAAAGAGGGCATTTATTAAGAGCTTATTGAAATCTCTTTGTTTATCTAGAGATAAATATGTACATTTGTTTATGTTTAGGATGTTTCATATAATGGTAACTTACATGATTTTTTACTCCCTTCCTCCTTTATTAAATGTGCTAAATTTTAAAGCATTCTCTCTATTTTATTTAGAAAATATTCTATGGCTTTATTTTTAATACCTTATAGGTGGATGACTGTTAGAGACTTGATACCTTTCGCTGAGTATTTCTGAGGCAAGAGAATTTTAATTTTCCTGTGGGCTTGTGTATTGATTCTCCTTTTGTATGAATGAACAGACATTTAAAATGGAAACGTGTTTGGAAATGGAAAGGTGTTTGTTGAAGGAAATGACTGTACAAAAGCACGTCAAATCATAAAATAAATTTTCTGGTGGCGTGGTGGTGGTGGCGGCGGTTACGTGTGTGCTATAGAAGGTGGAACAAGGACCTCAGTGTATCTGTGCTCCATGCAGAAGGGGTGTATATAGAAATGCCTAGATGACACATTCACTATTTATACTCGTTTCATGTCTTGTGACAGTCACATGCAGGGGCATGGGACTATTTCATGAAAGATGAAGAAGTTTATTCTATATTCAGTTTAAGGTGAATCTTGGGTAAATTTTGATAAAGGGACAGCTCTAAAGCACATGAAAGATGAAGATGAAGATTAATTTGGGGGAGTATGCTATGATACACAAGATTTCTATTAGGGATGGATGATCATTTGGATTTATGTATTTGCGTTTCATTGCCCTGCTGCTAGGCTGTTAGGTTTTATCCCTCAGCAGAGGCCTTTTCTTTGGAGACTTGCAAGAGAGACAAGCTCCTTAAGAGCTAAGTAGTCCAGATCAAAAAGGGTCTTGTATGCCATGCTGAGTATTTTTTATTTATAACCTGGTGGCAATGGGGAGAAGGAATAAAAGACACTAAGGAAGAGTAATGCAATGGGGTTTCTGCTTTATAGGAATCTAACTGATGACGTTATAAGGAATGGATTTGAGTGAGGCAAGAGTGACAGCAGAGAGGTCTGTTAGGATATCCTTGTAGCCCTGCAGGCCAGAGATGATAATGACCAGAAAGGATGGTAGGGCAAGACCTAATGACTTGATAGTCAGGGAAGGGGGAGAGAGAAGGAGGTGGTATTAGAGCCCGAGAGACTGGGAACATATGAGAAGAAAGTGCCAGGGCTGGGGTGCAAGTTAGTGGTAATTGTGAGAGGACCGTACAGATTGCATTTTTACTATGTTGAAATGAGGCATTTGAGTAACAACCAGGAGGAGATGCCTGGTATGTGGTTGCTGCTGTGAATCTGTATTCAGATGAGAGAATTTGGCCAAAAATGCAAAAACTTTTTATTTTTGTGCTGTTGAATGAAAGCCTTTTGACTTCCTACTAGTTTATTAATTCAAATGCATTTATTCTTCATTTTCATGTCCATTTTCTAGAATATTATTATTTTAATTTTTTTTTTAAACTTAAGCTTTACATTTTAGCAGTATGAATTGAGATGCTCTTCTTCTTTCTTGGTTAAAATCATGAGGCCCTTTTGCTTTCTGGGGTGTGTCATAATAGGTAGTTGATTTCGCTCTCTTAACAATTTGTGTTTTGGGATCATTATATTTTCATCTCCTGTGTTTACATTTAGCCTAATTTTTCACCCTCTTGTTCCATAGATCCAGACTTTGACTATAGAGTGTTTCAGATCTTCTTTCATGTTCTGCTCCTTACACAGCACTGTGTTTGGGGTAAATACTTCATCTGCTGGCTCTGGAACAGAAATGATAACTGCATATTTTTTATAGCAACGTCATTGGTATATAATTCACATGTTATACAGTTCATCCATTTAGAGTTTACAATTCAGTTGGTTTTAGTATATTCACAGAGTTGTGCAAACATTTTCATCACCTAAAAAGAAACCCTTTACCCTTTAGCAATCAATTCCCCATTCCCACCCTTAAACAATTACTAATCTGATTCTATCTGTTTGCCTGATAACTTAGTATTTTAAATCATGTCTTTTTGAATACATCCTCTGCTTTTGGTTTGGCACATGTATAAAACACTGTTAGCCTCACCAGAGGGAGGCAGTATAGACTCTTGGTATAGCCCTTCAGGGAAAAAACATGCGGGCAGAAGCCACAAACAACGCTACTTGATAAACAACTCTATAAGGCCCAATAAGACTTTAAATCATGCTAAAATGAAGGACTGAAAAAGGCAGATGAAGTAAACGAAGAGAAACCAATACTTAAACACTGTATTTCTTTTAAAAAGTCATGGTAACATTCGAGAGAGGTGAAACTGTGGCATTGCCCAGGTTACTAATTTGAGCTGGGTGCTGATAATGAGAAACATCTGGGTTCTATTTCTGGCTGTGCTCTTTGACCCAGTCATTTAATCATTCGGGGTTATTTTGCTCATCTACTGACAGTACCTTACTCCAATTGCTATTTGTAAGGGTATTCAGACTGCAGTACAGAATGTGTCTCAAGTATGTATACCTACACATAAAAGCCAAAAAATTCTGAATTGGGTCTTCCTATGATATAATTATGGTCTCATATTTTCTATTCATAAAATTAAAACAGTTTTATGATAACTAAAGTGAGATCATGAAAATGCTGTTTACAGGGGAATATTCAGTAGTCAATTACAGACTTTATTTTGTATTAACTTTGCCATTTAGTTAGAGGAGTGCTAACCTATCCCATTTCTAATGCTTTCCTCCCAGGCAGTCATATGAGAGTCCACTGGACAGCTCTGCTTATCTTAGGTAAAGCCACCTACCCCCTGCAAGTATTTTTGCTTTGTTTTGTTTTGTTTTGTTTTGCTCTTTTGTTTTATATGGTCTCGTGCTGAGATCTGTCTAGAGGTGATTCATTAGCACTTAATGTATGGGCTGCTATCCTCAGAGTCAGGTACCCTTCTCCTCTTCTCAGGATTTATAACAGGGTCTCTTATTCACTAATTCACAGAGCACAGCCAGAGCTGTATTTATCAGGTAGTGAACACATCCCTCTTCAGAGAGGGGGAATGCTACTCTCTTTCTTAATATAAACCGGCTACAAGGCATGCACGGTGGTGGCGGTGGCGATATGTTGAATCTCTGTTCCCAGGGGATGTCTGCTTTGTATCTGCAGCTTTAATGTTTCACTTAATATCCTCTTTGGCTACGGAGCGCACTCGTCTTCAGCAGCCAGCAGCGCTTGGCGGCTCGACAACTTGCTTCATTTCTGGCCATGCCAGGCTGAGCAAGTGCTGGCTGTGAGCATCTGCTGGGGGGCTTTCTGTGTGGCGTTTGTCTTTGCTTTTCAAATTGAGCAGAAGTTGAAGGAATACCAGCCTGCTTTTTCCAAGAGCCTAAAACCCCTGTATCTTTCAAATGCATTCCTGGAAACGAGCATGCTCAGAGAACTGGCAAATCATTGTCCAGTGACCGGGAGGAAATGATCGTTGCTCTTCATTTATAATGCAAATTCTGAGGTGTCTTCAGAAGTGTGGTAAACTTAAAATGATGGCTGTGGTGAGAACGTCTCTGCAGAAAGTTGTGGTTTTGTTGCATCGTTTACAAAGGATGGCAGTTTCCTCTCCTCGGTATCAGAAGCTCTGTAAGGTAACTGAGTGATTGAAAATAAGGATCTCGGGTGTCTGACAATTCTACTGTTTCTCAGGCTCTAAAAACTAATCTTTCAGGTTCTTATCAAGGAAAAATTTCCTTTCTTAGTAACTGCTTGTACAAGCTGTTAAAGTGAATTGCTTAATTAAATTTTGTTTTAAGAATCGGAAACAGATACAGTTTTAGTACATAGTTTATTTTGCAATTGACACAACCTTGTCTTCTGAAATGGGTTAGTGAACTGTCTGGAGGAAAATGGCACAACTACTATATTTATTAAGACCTGTTACCTCTCTGTTATTTTGCAGTGTCTTAATATTGAATGGCATGTTAATTGTATGTAAATTTCAGTAAAATTAAAAGAAGACTTTAAAATAATCTTTCAGGAGATCATTTAAAAACTGCCCATCTTTTTATAGCTGATACTTTTTCAGTTAAAAAATTAAAGCACATCTAAAAAATGATCAGAGTTAATCTCATCATGAAACATCCCCTGTATTTTTAAATCTCCATATGTTGTAGTTACACTTGAAGAACTTAATTTCGTTTGGACAGGTGGATTAAGTAGACTTTCAGAAGGCAACTTGTTTGACAGTTGCAAATTTCTACTACTACGTCATCCTGAACATATACCATTGAATTGGCTGCTGTGTTTTTTTTAAGTTAGCTATTATATTTTCGATCACACTTTTGTTTTACTCAAACTATGTTCATACTATTTCATCACGGTTGTCAAAAATTAGAGCGATTTGATGTAAAAGGAGGAAATTATAATAGGAATGCTAAAGCACCACTGCAATACCATGTTCTTTCCTGTTATGTTCTTAGTACTGTACTCAAGAATGCATCTTTTTGCTCTGATAGCTGCCCGGGTTCATTTGTAATTGGAAAAACTGCCTCTAAGACAATACTATTTTTCTGCTAATATAAAATATGACATGGCCAAGCACCCAGACTGTGCATATATGGCAGCAGATTGGGATGGGAAAGCTGGATTCCATGAACTTCCTCATATCACATTGCTATTTCTTACAGCTTGGCCAATTCAATACATTTCTGTCTGGACACTTTTTTTTTTTTTTCTGAAAAGTTTTGATAGAAAGATTAAGATAGTGAGGCATTCTTTGTAGCAATACTTAGAAGTGTTTTCATTTGTATAGTTAGTTAAAACTTAATATAATTTAATTAGTTCAGTTACAAAGGTTTTTAAACCTAGTTATTTCAGTGTGTTGTGTTTTGGTTCATTTCCTGGTAAACATTTGTGTTTTTCATGAAAAGGCAATTTTGATAATAGGGAAGAAAAGCTCATTCACTAATACATGTTATTCTTTTAAGCTACCAGTATGAATATATAAAACATTCTTTTTTAAATAGCCGGGTCATTTTTCTGATCCATTTGTATGTGTGCTTTCACAAAACCAAATATAATATTTTTTTCTCACGTCATGTGACCAAGGCATTCAATTAGTGCAAGGTATGAAGCAGCAGAAGTCAAGTACTGGAGAAAGTTGCTAATTAGTTTCATAATTATACCCAAAATAAGCCCAAGTTATGGAAGTTATGTGTAAGTTAACTCCTATCACATGCACTCTTTGGCAATATCTGAGATTTATAATTTTATTTCCTAAATTTTATTAAAATTTAAATACTTAGAATGAATGTTCCTTTTTTCTTTTAGAAAATTGAAATTTGTATTACTTATTGTCGAAATGTTATCTTCCATATATTCTTTACACAAATGCAAAATTAACAACCGCCTAGATAATGCAATGAGAAATGTACAATTCCAATACTGTCCAGCAGGTGTCAATATAAGGCAGTGATATATGAGATGTTGGCAAAAGAAATGGAAATCCAGATTAGGAAATGGCACAATTACTATGAAATAAATGAGCTAGTAACAGATATATTTTATTTGCATGGTCATATTTTGAAAAAACGTCTTAGTTATTGAACTATATTAATTCCTATGATATAAATAAAAGTTTTAGTTGCAGAATTAAGTATTAATTAATACTTAATTGCCATCTTAGTTGCCATCTCAAATATTGACATAAGCATGTATACCATCTCAAAATACTTAATTGTATTTTAATTCTCAATAGTCTGTGTGTTGTACTTTAAAGTTTAAATATGTTTGGCATTTATTTGCTTTAAGACACTGTAAATTCTCTTCCCCCTAATTATAAATGCTGTCATGACTTTCTCTCTATACCTCCTACATTCTCTAAATTTAGTTTCTTAGAAAGGCAATACTGTAAGTTTCAATGTTTCTCCATAAAAATATAGAGAAAATCTATTGTAAATACTTACGGACTGAAGAGAATGAGAAAAAAATGTTGCATAACCTAGGTGAAACTTGATTTAACATTCATATTGGCATTTTCAAATCCAATATATTACGATTTTTATCACTGTTTTAATTCTTCTTCAAAATCACTCTTTTTTACATATTACATGGAATTTTAGTTGTTTATCAGACTTTTGCCTTAGTGGCACCTCATCCTTCTATGCTTATTTTCATACCTCTCTCATCTGTCAGAAAATATAGTGTGTGTTACACAAGTGGAAATTTGTGTAGAATACTCTCATTTTGTGATTTTTCCCTGTATGCTTCAAAGAGAATGGAGGAATGAAATGAGGCACTTCATAGTTCTCAGAGTTAAAATGTACTTTTCCCCTCTCTCAACTTATTTACACATTCATTTGTATTTTCTGCCTTTAAAAATATTTCTTCCTATTTATTGATCCCATAAAATTTGTGCAGGAAGCTAAAACGTAAGTTCTGTTTACTTGGAGATATAATTAGCAACATTGAAATTGCCCTGATGACCTAACATCACCCTATGCTGTTTGCTAATTTTTCCAGATTTGGTTTTGATTGCTTAGTTCCTTGCAAATATTCACGACTAAAAAAATAATTTTTCTTCTCATAGAGCACAGTAAAAGCTAAACTGAATGTAAATGATTTTAAAAATAATATTGACTTAAATTTGTTTCCATTGTTATGTAATCACTTGGGGATGTTTTATATCATTAAATCTTTGGATTAAAAGCTGGTTGTCTGAGTTTATGTTGAGTCAGAAAGGATTTTTATAAGTCCTTTTATTCTTAGTGCCAATTTTTGCAAAATGTTTAATTGAGGACATGGTAAAAGCAGCTTCTTGTAGAGCAGATTGGGATATGAGCCATTATAGAAGGATGAGAAAAAATTAAAAATTTTGTGTTGTAAATTGAGTTCTTCATGACTTAAGCACTTTTACAAATTTTGATTTAAGTAATATAACTTCTATTTGTCTGGATATATATGTAAATAATTTTAGCTTACATGGTTTTAATCATCTCCAAACTTTTGTGATCATGTAGTAAAAATATTTTAAACATATAACTATATATAGATATATGTCCATTTAAAAGCTATCCACATATGCCATGGTAAAATCATATGTTAAATATTAATAGAGAGTAATTCTGTTCTTACTTTCTACTGTTGTCTTACTGCACCCCCATTGGCCCTCTTTTCTATGTGGTACACACACCATTTTGGTGACAAGTGGTTTACATATAGAGTGAAACTGTTGCTATTCTTAGCAACAGGCCTTCTGGGGGGGCTAAAGCTTTCAGGATGCTGCTAATCTCAAAGTTATCTCTGGAAAACTGTATTCTGTGGTATTAGAGCAGCTGCCTCTGAGTACTCTGTGAAAAATAGAGAGACCAGAAAATTTCACCCGGCAAGTCACGATTGACTGGTGATTTCTATAAAACAGTGTGTGTGTGTGTGTGTGTGTGTGTGTGTGTGTGTGTGTGCTTTCACCTACAGACAACATAGAACTATGTGGATGCTTATAGTGCCAAGTGGTTACACATTATGACCACAAAGGCACACTAATTTCTCAACAGATTTTCAGATTCACTGATTAAGTAAGTTCACACATCATTTTTCTTCTACATGTGTAGTTCTTTGTATTTAGAGTTAGTTAGGGTTGAGTATGTGGTTTTTCAGAAGGTATTAGATGGAATGGTAGGTTTTCAACTAGTTATTTTTTAAATATTTTTCATTTGCAAACATTTTTCCACCCCTTTTTCAGGTGGAAAACTCTGCTGTCCTTGAGCAAGTAAATCCTCAAGTGTTCTAGGATGATAAAGCCTTACTTTGTCATGATCTGATTGTTGAGATGTAGGTATTTTAAGGTCAACTCTCAGATTCCCTCAGTTTTTCTTCATAATCAAATCACATATAGATTGAACCATAGAGAAGGCCAGAGTCATGGCCCTCTATCTGCAGGTTAGAATTCCCCATTGATCAAGTAAAGAATTATCTTTTCTTGGTTTGATGAGAAACTCTTGGTTTGGTTAGTTCAGCAAATTCATGAAGGCTGAGGTTTAATGAAGAAAAATGGCATATGCAGAAGAATTTGCCTTCATCTAAGTGCTTTCTGGTGATGCCTTAACACCTGGCAGATTGCTTCCTCTGCTTTCCCTCTATTTCCGCACTTCCTGATCAGGTTGAGATTGCAAATAAAAGTGGGGCAGAGTCAAGGAAACAATACCTATGTTCCTACCCGTCACTGTCAAATATTTTTCCTATGGCTTTCACAGGCACAAGCACTATTTTAGATGGCTCCTTGACCTCCGTTTTGCCATAGCTCCCCAAGTTGATGTGTATTATCAGAATTTTAAGTTAGCTAATTAACATTTTTTAATCCAGAAACTCATGCTATCAAGGACTGTTAGCTAAAAGCACTATAATTAGTTCTGATGTAATACTTTGTCTTACTTAATTAAAAAATAATTAATACCATTCTACAAGATTGCATTTAAAGTTCCTTTATAGGCATGATATCGTTGTCATTTGTGTAAGTCACTGAATGTGATACTAGGACAGATCCGGGGCAAACAGAAAGTCCTTCTGAGAGAGAGTTGGGATAGTGTTGTGGATAAGGATAAAAGATCTTTCTTTTTTAAGAGTATTCTTTGATAATTATAACTAAATGGTTAATAGTTTTTGTTTTCCTAGGGGTAAAGTTTATTAAATTTTAAGTGGAAATTTCCAAGCTATATGTACTACTAGATTTTAAATGTACAGACATTATCTTCTCCCTCTTACTCTTGACTGTGAGCACTGCCAGCTTCTCTTAGTATATTTGGTAGTTTATTTTTAGTTCCCTAAAATAAGCAATTAGTAGAGCTCCAATCATAGAATAGGAGAATATAGAAAATTTCATGCTATGGTAGCTTTCTCAGTTTCACAAAATTTATTTATTTCTGGGCAAGGTAAATGAGTCCAAATAATTGAAAGTGAAAAGGATATGAAGTGGTTCAGAGGGTTTCTTTTAATTTTTCTTCCTCTAGTTTGTTCAGTTCTATGGAATTTTAAAAGATTACATTATAACAAAACTCACTTGTAAAAGCAGACTGTGCCTTTTAATGCTTAATAAATAATAGGCTGATATGAAAGTATGGCTTGATCAAGCCTAAACAGGAATTTTGGTAAAACATCAAATGGAAGAAGATGTTGAACTGTTATTGCAATAAACAACTGTTTTGCTTTTAAGAGAATTGAGAGAAAAATGGTCACTTCTAGCAATAAAATAACTGTAAGCTTTCATGATGGGAAAATATCTTGGTACTGCTGATAAGATTTCCTTATATTTTTAGTGTTTTAGAGTTTACAGTGTGTTTTCTCATAATTACATTGCTGATGAATATAATTTTATTCTAATTATAATTAGAATTATAATTAATGTATTGTAATTAATGTATTGTATCCTTAAGACATAGGTAGGAGAGAAATTTTCAACTACGGGGGAAACAGATTTTATAAATCAGCAGGTGAAGGAACTTGCCAGTAGTCGCTTAGCTAGTATGTGGTCCAACTTGTACTCAACATAGGTTTTCTGGTTTCAGATCCAGTGTCTCTTTACACTTAATTTCAGATAGTTTTAGGAATTGTACTAGGCTAAAATGGACCATGCAGTAGAAAGAGAGTCACATTATTTCAGTAGTAGATATTGTTTTGTGCTAAATTATCGCCATGGGCATTTTATTATCTAAAGAAATTTAGCCTACACTTTCCTTGAAAATATGAGCTGTGAAATCCTGGAGCACAAGAAGATGTTGGAAATCATCTGATTCAACCATTACATTTTATAGATAAGGAACAGATCATCTATAAGGGATGTTTTATTGTTGACAGTTTTGGAGGATAGCTATGTACTTGTTTTATCTCAGAAGTTTAAACACAGTAAAGTATATTCTTTTCAGAACTATTTTGATGCTCAAGTTCTGGCTGTGTAATTTTAAGAGAACAAAGATTTTTTTATAGTTTAAATTTGTACATTGGATGCTTTTTTAATGGGTTCATTTTGCAGTTTTGTAAAAAAGATGGGTTGGTTCATTTTAGTGGGAATTAATATAGTTGGTTCTGGTTTTTAATTTATAATTTAGTTTGGTTTGAGTCTCAATAATACAAATATTAAATTTTGCATTCACGGAACCACCTAGATCTCCATACCCAAACTACCAAAAGGTAGTTTTTTTTTTTCCTTTTTAGAGACAGGATGTCCCTTTGTTGCCCACGCTGGAGTGCAGTGGCATGATTGTAGCTCACTGCAACCTCAAATTTCTGGGCCCAAATGATCTTCCTGCCTCAGCCTCCTGAGTAACTAGGACTATAAGCATGCCACCGTGCCTGGCTAATTGTATTATTTTTTGTAGAGATGGGGTCTTGCTGTGTTGCACAGGCTGGTCTCAGACTCCATGGCACAAGCAATCTTCCCACCTTGGCCTCCCAAAGTTCTGAGATTACAGTCATGAGCCATAGTTCTTGGCGCCAAATGTAGTTATTTTATCATTATGTTTAAAAGGGCATAATAGAACCTTAAAAAAGTAAATTGAAAAGAGTCAACTTTCTAGACTGTACCTTTTTAAAAATAAGAAATATGTCTTTTAAAAAATTCACTTTCGTTCAAAGAACGTGTATTGAATGGCTGTCTTGTGCCAAAGATATGTGCTGAGCCCTATAAACATAAAATGCAATCTTGCATTTTCCATGTAAAACGAGGAAGTTCAAATAAGTTGTACGGAAGAATTCTAATGGTTAAGAGATTTCACAGTAGTCTAGAGTGAGACTAGATTCAAACAAGCCTGGCTTTGCCACTTACCCGTTATATGACCCTGGCAAGTCATTTAACATCTCTGCGTTTCAGTTCCCTTTTCAGAAGGTGGGGCTAGAATCAATCTCTGTCTCTGTCTCTGTCTCTCTGTCTCTCTGTCTCTGTCTCTGTCTGTCTGTCTGTCTCTCTCTCTCATGAGGTTGTTGTAGGAATTAAATAAGTTAGTATTTATTAAAGGGTAAAAACAGAGCTGGCCCATAATGCTACATGTTTTGGCTACTGTTATTGCAGTTATCATTATTTTTACGATTATTCTCACACATTGGTTGTGTGGCTCAAACAAGATGATCCACGCTATTTGCCGGCACAGCCTAATGTCTCCTGGGAGTAGAGGTGCTATCTTCACCCTTATTGCCTTCACCCCTGTAGTAACCCTTACCTCTTAACAAGGAAGTTCACATCATAGTCACCCAGAGAACTTTTCCAAAAGATTCATGCCCATAGACTTTGACTCACTAGGTCTCAAATGTAACCAGGTCCAGCCCAAGTTACATAAACCACTGGTTTCAACAGTAAAGGAGAAAAGACATCTTTCAAGTTTCTCTTGGGGTTGTTATTTTCTCTGAGTCTCAGCTTGAGGAAGCGCAAGAAAAAGCTTCCCTTGACCGGTGGGCTTGTGATAGCAGCCTCATAGAATGGGTCCTCAGTTTATGAGGGCTTCTCTGGGTTATTGCTTAGGCTCCTAAAAGCCTAGTTAACCCACAATGAAACCGATACAACTCTGTTTTATATAAAGCATCATATTAAAAAGAAGTCCTATTCCATTGCCAGAAACTAAACAAAGGAAAGAAGTCATCTTGACTGTGACTGATATACGAGGGAAAGCAAACATGTTTGCTTAGGATAGCATGGAAAGAAATTCTGAGACTTAAATGTACTTCTCAGTGTTTTTAAGAATTACGTTTTTTGAGTCCATCAGTTTTGAATCTAAGCTCACCCCAAAACATCTGAATTTAGTGTTCTAGGTATACATCTGCTATTAATTATAATCATTTTTTTTAAAAAGCTCTTGAAATTTTATAAAATGAGGAGTTTTACATCCTTTAGGGTAAACTTCGAAAGAGTTAAAGAGATAGAGGAAAGGGGAACTTTTTTTCGGTTGAAAACATCATGTAACAGCGTATTTACTCTGGATTCAGGATTTGAAAAGACAAAGGTGTGAGTGCAGCTACCCAGTGCAAGCTGCCAGGGGACTGGTCTCCCTCAGGCCAGGGTGGGTGTGATACAGAACTACCAAAATGCTGTCTGCTATTTAGCTTTCTTCTGGGATTTTATAACCTTCCTTTTAAACTTTACACATCATGAATTCTTTTCCATGTCTTTTATTGTGATTTTTAACAGTGTAAATAAAATTCTATTGAATGGCTGCACCACAATTTATGCAAGCTATCTACTGTGGTTAGATAGCGAGGTTATTACCAATGTCCTCATGATAAATAATTCTGTGATAAACATCCTTATAAATTATTGAGTGTATCCTTATTATGTCCAGGATATGTTTTTAGAATAGAATAACTAGACCAAAAGGACCAAAACATTTAAAGGTCTTTGATATATAAATTTCCCTTTTGCAAGGTAGTAGCTGTTTATATGCCCACTACCAGCTTAAATGCCTAATTTCTTGTGCCCTAATAAGAGAGACAATGCTAATTAAAAATATTTTATGAAGTTATTAGATGAAAAACATAGCCCTGCTATAGACTAAAACCTAGTCAGGTTAAATGATTTGCCTCGGTGTGGAACCAAATATTCTATCTCTGAACTATCTGAGTTCTAGATACTGAGAACCCAGACACTGTAGTGTCTAAAATGGGATGTGCCTCATACAGTATAACAAAACAATAGAAGTTGTTAGAACACAGAAGAAGGGGTAGTAATTTCTGACTTGATGGTGTCAGGGAAGTATTAAGAGAAAAGGTAGTGCTAATATTGAACTTGAAGAGTAGGTAGAATTTTAGTAGAGCAGAGAATTCTGAGAATAGACAACTGAGCAGAGAAACAGAGAACAACAGCATGCTGACTGGATTCAGAGGACATTGGCTACTTGTTCATCAGAAATGGCTACGAAGTTCATTTATTTACATTTTCATCTTAGTTAAAAAAATTGCTCTTTCGGTTGCCAGCTATGTTTGCCAGATCCTTGACTTTTGACCATTTCCAAAATTTAGTTCATTTTCAAAGGAAAAATATTTGTGAATATTAGAGAAACCCAAACATACAGAGCATTTACAACAGGAAATGCTAAAAGAGAGACTGTATAATATTTGTATCTTTAAAATAAGGACATAGTTCTTCAGAATGTCTCCTTTAAAGGAAACAATCTTCAGTCGGGCACAGTGGTTCAGGCCTATAATCCTAGCACTCTGTAGGCCAAGGCAGGAAGATCACTTGGAATCAGAAGTTTGAGACCAGCCTTGAGCAAGAGAGAGACCCCTGTGTCTACTAAAAATAGAAAAATGAGCCAGGAGTGGTGGTGTGAGCCTGCGGACCCAGCTACTCAGGAGGCTGAGGCAGGAGGGTTGCTTTAGCCCAGGAGTTTGAGGTTGCAGTGAGCTACAATGATACCATGGCACTCTACCTGGGGCAACAGAGCAAGACTCTGTCTCAAAAAAAAAAAAAGGAAAAAATCTTATTTTAGATGCAAGTCATTTTGGTATGGGAATGACAACAATGTTATACTTCTATGTTATGTCTTGTTGATAAGGGAATGACACAGTGTTTCAAGCAAAAACAAAACATGATTCACAGTGGAAGTCAGTCTAACTAGTATTAACTTAAATTGCAGTTTTTAGAACTTTATGATTTGTAGAAATTCCTTGCTCATTTCCTTATTTTATAAACGAAGAAGCAATGTCTTAACATGTTTGCAGAGCTGTGCTCTTAAAGTACTTTAATATATTATTTTGTGCTGCCCAAGGTCACAGAGCCCCTTGGTAATTCATATTTAAGCTTCCAGGAAATTCCTCTGGAATGTTCCACTACATTTTATGCCCACTTATTTACATGGAATTTATATTTAACTTTACCTTGTATTATAACTAACTGTTTATTTCTTTGTATTACCTTCTGAATTATAAACTTCTTGAATTTGGGGCCATATCTTATTTTAGAAGAGTCCTTTGAATAGAACAGTATTTGTAATTGAATAAGAAACCCAAATTTTCAATATTTCCTTAGATTTACAATGTTAATATAATAAAGCAGAAATCCTACATACTTTGATTCCAGTTTTTTTCTTTTTGGAAAAGCTTTATTGGGATATAATTCACATGTAATTCACTGCTTTATAACATATAATTCATTGATTTTTAGCATATTCACAGGATTATACAACCATCACCACAATCTAATTTTATAATATTTTGTTCCCTTTCAAAAAGAAATCCCCCATACTCATTACTCATGAGCAGGCATTCCTCATTTCCTCCCATCCCACTGTCCTAGCCCTAGGCAACCACAAAGGCTCTTTCTAGGTTTCTTCTTTTTAATATTAAGCTGGCAGTACTTTGATAGCATAGTGTTAGGTAAATGTCATGGCAAAGTAATTCTAATTTATTGTGATAATTTTACTACTTTGTTTTAGAGAATTTGGTAGTTTTGAGCTTTAATTATTTATAACAACTAAACAGTAAGTAGCTTATGTTAAATGATTTGTAAACCTTATGGAACTGAAGTATATATAGTAATTTATTTTTCATATTAATTATAGTATGGTGAAAGTAAAATGTAATGGGAAAAATGCTGTATTTGGAATCAGAGGGCCTGGATTTGATTCTTTACTTGCTAATTGGTCTTATTTAATTTATAAGAGATATATCAATCCCCAGTTTTATCATCTAGACAGCAAGAATACCATGCATTCTACTTACCTGAGAAAGATAATATTAGGGCCATGGTGTTCATGCAGATCAATTTGCTATACAGACCTACAATTTGAAATATCAAATTTTCTGTAGTTTCCTTTTCTATAAACAAATAGAAACAATAAAAAAACCAATGACAGTATTTAGCTACATATGATTTTACCACTGTTCACTGCTGGAATACTTTTTGAAAATGGTGAAAGAACACACTAAAGTTTCTGTTTGTCTCGGCTCAGGTGGCAGAATGTTGAATAGTTACCACCTCATGTCTTTCTGCAGTGCAGGGTCAGTTCATTTTTCTTCTTTGCTGAGGCACACGGCCAGCTTCCATATTAAGGTGCATCTGCTGCCAGTAAAATCATACTGTTTCCAAACAACTGAGATTCAAACTGGGGCTGCATAAACGGGTCTGTGTCTTCAGAGCAGGACTAATAGCCCCTGAGGCTACAGTTTCTAGTCGAAGGAAATGTCCTGATATCTTTATTCATTCCAAAATCAGTGCAGCCATAATTTTAAAAGTCTATGCATCAGTAATCTTAGATGCTTGTGGGTGCATATGAAACTTGGGAAGGCTTGAAGAAGATCTTCCTTGGATTTCAATAATAATTCAACATTCTGGCAATTCTCACGTGATTTTCGTATAATGTCTATTTTGAGGGTGAGGTTTTGATAGGTAATGAATGATCCAAATTTAATGACCATAATGACCAAGTGCTGTTTTGCATTAATTCTTGAAGCAGAACCTAGATTGCTCATTATATAGCCTGTCATTGCGGAAGATGCTTACATGATGTGGTGGTAAAGAAAGGGAAACATTTGCTCTTTTTTGAAGTAATTGCTTCTAATGGAAGCCTAATGACCTATTATACTTCTTTCTAAAAGCTGAGCAGCAAAGCTTGCTAGGAAGCTAATGAAAGATCTGAGAAATTATATAATATAAACCAAAATTTCAGGAAGTTGCATGTGGTTGAGAATCAATAGTTCATTAGACAACTTAATAATTCAGTAGTTTCCTTGTGCCAAATGTCATCCTTACTTTAAAGGCTGGAGTGATTTCTAGAAAAGAGTCCACAGCAGTGAGGGCTAGGGTAGAGGGCCAGCTGTCTTTTAGTACAGTACAGTCTCTCCACGCTTCATATGCAGACTGAACAGGGCAGCGAGAATGGAGTTTTCTTGTGGGTATTGAGATGATAAGATTTAATAACCAGTGGTGCCTTTGGATATTTTCAAGTTTAGCTTCTTCATTATTTAGAGATGAGGAGACAGAGGCTTAGAGGGGTGGAGTGGTCTGTCCTAGGATGTATTAATAGTTAGTGGCCATGGCTGAACTGTTTTGATAAGGATATATTCTATTTTGGGATTTTATGGGGCTATACTACAAAGTGTATTTTACAGGTTTCTGGCTTGCATTGTTGACACCAACTGAGTCCAGTAGTTGGAGTGAACAATTTACTTGAAGAAGGTTCCAGAAAATAAATAAAATATACCTCTTTAGATGAAACACATGTGACGACATCTTAACAGCTGTTGACTCTGGTTGTCAGCATGTGGGTGTTTATTTTACTATTCTTTCAATTATCCTATATGCTTGAATATTTTCACGATAAAATGTTTTATGAGGAACACCAGCCCTGCTGTTATCAGGACTGGTCAGATCACCTGAAGCCTTGCACACTTAACTGTTGTGGGTCATAAAGGAACTTGAATCACCCTCTTTGTGTGTTCTTCCCTTTTCAACTTAAGATGGTGACAAATGCAAAATAGTTTAAAAATGGCTTGACTTACCTGTTGATCAACATTTACTGGGTCTGTAGTGTTCATTCTTTCAGCTCATTTTAAATTTAAGTGGAAGACATTTTAAAACTCTCATTTTTTTTTCTTTTACAAAAGCTCCATATACCTTACTATAGAACTTTGTGACTTTCCAAAGCATGAAATATGTAGTATCAATATCCTCATTTATTATAGTTGACTAATTCCTGGAGAGACTAGAAAGAAAATTGTTCTTTAGGAAAGCATTCATTCTTTGAAATTCAGTATAATAGTAAGTGTGGTTTGTACCCCTATTTGACAAGGTTTTGTAAATCCTGCTTAAAACTGATAATTTTTGTTGAGGCAGGCACAGGGGACCTTTCTTTTGGTGTTGACATAATGTCTTTATTTTTTCCACATTTAGCAAAGTTACTAGAAATTTATCAAGATTCTATTCTTAAGCTCTGGAACTACCCTTGTCTTTATTTAGGAAAGGCACATACGCTTTATCAAATGAGTGATTTACTCATAATAAGTTACTGCAAAACCCATTCATAACTACATCTTTTTGTTTTGCTTTTCTCATTTCTCTGAGTTTTTGCTTAAAGCTACTGCTTTATAATTTGACTTAATCACATATGGTGTGGTGCTTTCAGGACACATGCTGTTGTTTTTAAATCATTATATTTTAAACCTCATTGTATCTAGCACTTTTTACATTGCCAGATAAACTGAATTTTCCTTTTATCTGGTGAGAGAATGGTAGAAATTATAATGCTTGAAACATAGGGTTGTTCCTTATTTACTGAAAATTATATGGAGCAACACATTTTACACTGGTTTTCAAGAATGAATCACAATGCATGTTGCTAGACGAGAAATGACTCAAAGGTTGTTGGAGGATTTTAAAATGTATTTATTTATTTATAGCATCTAGTTTGTGCTCTTGATTAATTGCTCTTGATTAACCTCCCTGGTCTTTAAATTAAATCAAAATTAACAAATATTTATTGCAGTCTAGGAGATATTTCATTGAAGGCTCAAAGCACTGTACAGAGCAGTAGAATGTTTTCTTTACTAATAAGGGCCAGAAATTAAAGACCAGGAGTCAACCACTCCATATTATTTCCTGATATACACCCGATTAGTGCAGATATGTATGGGGAGATGGGGTGGTTGATTAGGCCTGGAAGGAAATTAGGAAGGATACGCAATTAAATAGTTCTGCATGACACTAATTTACATTGAAAAAAAATCTTTTGGGAGATTAAATAAAGAATTAAGGTACTTGTGAAGCAAGAGGGATAGCAAAGGGAGCCCTAGGTTGGGAGTGGGGAGGTTGTCTTTCTAGACATACCTTCAACTATGTGAAGTGAAATGAGTATGTCAACTGACTGTGCCAGACCCCAGTATTTTATCTCTCTTGGTTTCTCTAAGTTCTAAAACAAATTTTTTTAGAAAAATCTCTGAATTATACCATCAAAGAGGTATAATGGCATCAGCTTTTGAATCTGAATCTGTAGCAAGTAAGTTTTAATTTTGTTTGGCAAGTTAAAATAGATTTCGTTAATTTTAAAAATAGCATTTACATTTTATTCCTGGATGGCTTAGAAAGAAAATGCTCACTTCATTAAATGCAGAAAGGGAGGAAGAAGAAAATTTAGCCTACCAGCTGAGTCTGTTACTCAGAAGGGAATATTAATAATGTCTCACTTTATTCCATTTCACTCTTCTTTGTGTACTCAGGCATACCCCGTTTTGTTGCACATTGCTTTACTGTGCTTTGCAGATAATGAATTTTTCACAAATTGAAGGTTTGTGACAACCCTGCGTCAAGCAAGTTTATCGGTGTCATTTTTCCAGCAGCATGTGCTCACTTTGTGTCTCTATGTCACATTTTGGTAATTCTTGCAGTATTTCAAACTTTATCATCATTATTATTATTATTATCATTATCATTATACATCTGCTATTGTGCTCTGAGATCAGTGGTTTTTGATGTTACTATTGTAATTGATTTGTGGTGTCAAATTGCCCTTATAAAACAGCAAACTTAATCGATAAATGTTGTGTGTATTTGGACTGCTGCAGCAACTGACTCTTCCTCCGTGTTTCTCTCTTCTTGGGCCTCCCTATTCCCTGAGACACAACAATATTAAAATTAATAACCCTACAATGGCCTCTAAGTGTTCAAGTGAAAGCATCCCTTCACTTTAAATAAAAAGCTAGAAAATGATGAAGCTTAATGAGGAAGGCATGCCAGAAACCTAGAAAGGACAAAAGCTAGGCCCCTTGCACCAAACAGTTAACTAAGTTGTGAATGCAAAGGAAAAGTTCTTGAAATTAAAAGTGCACTTCACTGAACATGGATGGTAAGAATGTGAAACAACCTCATTGTTAATATGGAAAAAGTTTGAGTGGTCTGGATAGAAGATCAAACCAGCCACAACGTTTCCTTAAGCCAAAACCTAATCTACGGCAGGCCCTGACTCTCTTCAATGCTATGAAGGCTAAGAGAGATGAGGAAGCTGCAGAAGAAAAATATGAAGCTAGCAGAGATTGGTTCATGAGGTTTTAGGAAAGAAGCCTTCTCTGTAACATAAAAGTGCAAAATGAAGCAGCAAGTGCTATTGTAGAAGCTGTAGCAAGTTATCCGGAAGATCTAGCTAAGATCGTTGTTGAAGATGGCTACAAAAAACAACAGACTTTTAATGTAGACAAAACAATCTTCTACTGGAAGAAGATGTCATCTAGGACTTTCATAATTAAAGAGGAGAAATCAATGCCTGGCTTCAAAGCTTCAAGGCTGACATTCTTGTTAAGGGCTAATGCAGCTAGTGACTTTAAGTTGAAGCCAATGCTCAGCTACCATTCCAAAAATCCTGGCACCCTTAAGAATTATGCCTATACTCTATTAAGGGAACAAGCCTAGGTGATAGTACATCTGTTTGTAGCATGGTATACTGAATATTTTAAGCCCATTGTTGAAATCTGCTCAGAAAAAAAAGATTCCTTTCAGAATATTACTTATTGACAATGCATCTAGTTACCCAAGAGCTCTGGTGGAGATGTACAAGGAGATGAATGTTGTTTTCTTGCCTGCTAATACATCATCTATTCTGTAGCCCATGGATTAAGGAGTAACTTGACTTTTAAGTCTTATTATTTAAGAAATACATTTCATAAAGCTATAGCTGCCATAGATAGTTATTCCTCTGAACGATCTGGGCAAAGTAAGTTGAAAACATTTTGGAAAGGATTCAGTATTCCAGATGCTATCAAGAACATTCGTGATTCATGGGAGGAGGTCAAAATATGAACATTAACAGACTTTTGGAAGACGTTGATTCCAGCCCTCATGGATGACTTTGAGGGGTTCAAGACTTCAGTAGAGGGAGTAACTACAGATGTGGTGGAAAGAGCAAGAGAACTAGAATCAGAAGTGGAGCTTGAATATGTGACTGAATTGCTACAATCTCATGATCAAACTTGTATGGATGGGGAGTTTCTTCTAATGGATGAACAACACTACAGAAAGTGGTTTCTTGAGAAGGTATCTACTCCTGGTGAAGATGCTACGAACATTGTAGAAATGACAACAAAGGATTTAGAATATTACATAAACTTAGTTGATAAAATGGAAGCTTTTGAAAGGGTTTGGGAGGATTGACCCAAATGTGAAAGTTCTGTGGATAAAATGTTATCAAACACCAGTGCATGCTACAGAGAAATCTTTCATGAAAGGAAGAATCAACTAATGCAACAAGCTTCATTGTTGTCTTATTTTAAGAAATTTCCACAGCCATCCCCACCTTCAGCAAACCACCCTGATCAGTTGGCAGCCATCAACATTGACGCAAGACCCTCCACCAGCTAAAAAATTATGACTTGCCGAAGGCTCAGATGATCGTTAGCATTTTTTAGCAATAAAATAATTTTAAATTAAGGTGTGTACAATTAAGTCCTCACTTAACATTGTTGTCAATAGTTTCTTGGAAACCGCAATTTTAAGCAAAATGGATAACAAAAGCAATTTTACTATAACAAAAGCAATTTTACCATAGATCAATTGATATAAACAAGAGTTAAGTTTCTATGGTGTATATATTATCACAAAAATCAGCAAACTTCTAAATAAAGACCAAAACACTTCTAATATGAATCATTGAAATACACATGAGCTTTATATGCATTTATGAAATATTTGTAAAGACAAGTAAGAGTATTATTTGCCTAATCTTGAATCAGTGAGTGATGCTGGTTGTGGTGGTGGTGGGTTAAGTCAAGGAACAAACATTTGCAAAGTAAAAACTGTGAGGACCCCTCCTATCACGCAGTTCCAAATCCATCACAAACATAGCAGTTAAATGAGTGCTTTTGGCCGCGTGGTTTATTGTCGTGCATTTGTATGATTATCATAAAATTTACAAATTTTTGTTTTACAATAATTCATTCATTCATTCATTTTCCAACCCATTTATTTCAGTTCAGGGTGGCAGGTGGCTAGAGCCCATCCTGGCAGCCCACAGTGCCAGGCAGTCACCAGCTCTGGACAGGATGCCATTCCTTTGCAGGACACACTCACTGACACTAGGACCATGTAGACGTACCAGTGATCCTCCCAGGTTCAGCCTTGGGATGTGGGAGGGCACTGAATACCCAGAGAAAATCTGCCATGGCCTGATTATAGGACAGGGGATGAACACAGAACATAAAACACAGACAGACACAGAAGGATAATACATAACTCAAGTGCCCAATGCACTGGTCACTTTATTTTTATACCTCCCAGACCCAAGGTCAGTTCCTTGTATGTGAGCATCTGAGCATAGCAGCGATAACCATTAATTCCAGAGTTGTATCACAAGGGAACAATGGTCCCATAATCTCAGACCTCAAAACAGTTACTTAAGGCACCAGACATAGCTCAAAAGCCAAGGCTGAGATAAGCAACATAAAGCAATGCAGCCATCTGAAGAACTTCTTGTTCTCTCTCCCAGCCAGCAGCTCTCTTCCAGCCAGTGGCCGGCCCCTACGGTTGTGTCTGGTCTTAGGTTGCCCCTACCTTGAGGATTCTTACCTGTCATTGACTATCAACCATCTCATGGGGCTGGGCCTTGGGAATGTTCTTCTTATCTTTATGGCCTCCAGACTCCCACCACGGGGGCCCACCGTGTGGGAGCTGGGAAACATTTGCTTACGTGCAGAAACTCAGGCCTCTTACCATGTCACGAGGCAGTAACCCTGTCTGAAGAAAATGCTGACTACCGCTGAGTCATGCAGCACATGTACAGGCTATAGTGAATGATTAGTATAAGGCATAACACCAGAATCAGCCCCCAACAAAAACCCACACAGACATGGAGAGAACTGCAGACTCCACACAGACAGGGGCCCTGGCGGGGAATTGGTTTTTTTTTTTTATCATCAATGTTATAAGGAAATAATGTGGAATGAATGACATTGAACAAAACAATGTTATTTGAGGACCTGCTGTACATTGATTTTTAGACATAATGTGATTACACACTTAATAGACTACAGTATAGTGTAAATATAAGTTTTTTATGTACTGGGAAACCAAAAAATTTATTTGACTCTATTGCAATATTTTCTTTATTGAGATGCCCTGGAACTGATCCTGCAGTATCTCCAAGTATGCCTATATGTATATAAATCATATTTGTATAGATTTGGAATCATATTTTATATACAGCCTTTTGCTTTTTTGAATATTATTTATTTTTGTTTCTCCCTAATAGCATTTTATAAGCATTGTTATATTTCTTTATAAGCCATGTCTTTTTATGGCAATGGTATATATTCCATTGTACTTTATGTACTGAATAACCTTTTCTGATTTTGACGTTATAATGCTGCAGTGGGTTCTTTATGTATAAATCTTTGAGTATAACTGATGAATGTTTTTTAAGAAAAGGTTCATCTACGTGACTCTGCTGGATCAAAGGCTTTTCATTGCCAGATGGCCTTGCAGAAAGGCTGTCCAAGTCTACTCATATCGTGTATGAGAACACTGGTCTCATCATACTCTTTTTGGCCTTGAATTTTATAATTTTAACATCTTTGTTAATTTGAACATTTTATGCTGCAATCTTTGATTACTCATAAGAATTTTTTTCTTCATATTCATTGGCCATGACAAATGTTTTACTTCCTTTGAGGTGGTATACATCTGTTTGATGTTTCAATACCTGGTTAGCATCTCTTTGATGTTAAGGAATGTAGATTACTTTCGAAGCAGTTTTTTTTTCATTGAAGTTAAGAAGTATATTGTTTTCTAAGTATTTGAGAGCAAAATCTCAGTCAGTACAGTAAAAAATTTTGACATTTTCTGAAAAAAAATCAGGCATTCCAATGGTTTGTTAAAAATATCAAGTCACCATTATATTAGTTCAAAAAAAAAAAAGGCAAAAGTTACAAAGAATGGCTTCAGTATTATTTAAATAATTAATTTTTTAGGGAATTTACTTTTATATTTTTAATTAATTTTGAGAAGATTTAGTCCACTCCTGACACACCAGTGATGTGTCAATACTCATAGTTTCATATGATTTAAATCAGTAAGACATGTTTGTATTGTCGGGGTGTAGTTGTGAAATATAAAGCTTTCTGAAATGTAAATTGTGTCCACGCCTGCATCTTTGTCTCCACTTCTCTGTTTGCTTATAATTCCAGAGCCAGTGGTCTTTGTAATTTGACACTGTTTCCATGCTCTTATTTCATTACTTGCAAGCTGTATAAATCTTATTTTCCACATCTATGCAGTGAAAACACTGATTCATATCTCTGAGAGTTGTTTGTAAGATAGACCATGCATGGCAAGGTCCCTACTCAGCACATTGCCTACAAATGTACAAAATAAATGTTGTAGTTATACCTCCCTCATGGTCTTCAGAGGGACCAAATAGGATTATGAGAGAGAAGAAGAGTATCAAGTAGGGTAACTTTTACTCAATTATGAATGATGTTGCCTTAAGAAATCAATGAGCTAATTTTTAAGAATTTAAAGAATTAAAAATTGAATATTATTACAACACTTCATAAAATTATGGCTAATCTTCAAGATTATAATCAACTCTAGACAGATATCTTTTTAAACTCAGGAACTTTGTACAAATGAATTATTATTATTCCTCGAAAGGTACATTCTTTATGTCATGAGAACTTGTCTTTTTTTTTTTTTTTTTTTTTTTGTCATGTGTCTCCCCAGTACAGAATATGGAACATTTTGTAATTGTTGCTCAGTTTTGAATGTTAGAGTTTGGTTGCACGTTTGATGGCTTTAAAAGTCAAAAAATAAAATCCCTAAAGTTTGTAAATATTTTTTTCTGAGCCTAGTCTCTCATATTTATGGAAGGATCCAGTCGTCCCAGTGTATCCTTGGCTCCCCTGCAGCACTCTGTAGCTATTGGGTAAAACTCTACTGCGCTGAAAAAGTTATTTCAGTTCCCAGTGAACACAGATCTCTCCCTGGCACTGACTTGGTAGTCCCTCTTGGTTCTTAGGCCTGCTTGTACTACCTTTGTACCAATTTGTATGACCTGCTCACTTAATCTTTTTTTTCCCCCAACTGTTATACCCCAAATAGCAAGATACAAAATTTGTAACAAAAATAAATTTGGCATATAATAGATATTCAAGAATACTTGATGAAATGCGTTAGAATAGTACACAACTATCAGCTTGCTAGGCAGGGCATCCATAACAGAACTTCCTTTGCAGTTTCATTATTAAACTCCAATTCCAGATCTGTTCCCACTCTTCTTTCATTATGACTGAATAACTTTTCCCTTACCATCAGTTTTGGCAAGAGACAACCTGTCAATTATTTAAGTAAAACTACTTAGAAGTGAATCTATATTCTATTTATTATCTTACCTCTACTTCAAAAGATTATAGCCCTGTGTTTTCTTTCAACTAATTTCAACTTCATTGTTTTTACCTTTTTTTGCCTTCCATCTTTTATATCTGAACTAAATATTAAGTATAAGGCCGGGCGCGGTGGCTCACGCATGTAATCCTAGCACTCTGGGAGGCCGAGGCGGGCGGATTGCTCAAGGTCAGGAGTTCAAAACCAGCCTGAGCGAGACCCCATCTCTACTATAAAAATAGAAAGAAATTAATTGGCCAACTAATATATATATATATATATATAAAATTAGCCGGGCATGGTGGCTCGTGCCTGTAGTCCCAGCAACTTGGAAGGCTGAGGCAGTAGGATTGCTTAAGCCCAGGAGTTTGAGGTTGCTGTGAGCTAGGCTGACGCCACGGCACTCACTCTAGCCTAGGCAAGAAAGCGAGACTCTGTCTCGAAAAAAGAAAAAAAATATTAAGTATAAACTAAGAAATATTCATTTTCATATTTTGTTAATATAAATGTATTCCCAATATCTAGAATACTTAGAAATTAAGCAGAAGAAATTATTTTGAGAATTTTAGCTTTTTTTTTCTCATTTTGAACACTCCTTATCTTTCTTTGTAAATGTTTGCCTTTGTGAATTGCTAAGAAGAATAATTTTCAAGTTTTATAACTGTCTTAGTATTTATGTTCACACCGCAATGACTCTTTCTTGGGAAGTTAACATGTAATATGCTTTGTGATTTGTTTTTCATGTCTTAACCTTTTAATTTGAGAGTGTTTGCTTGTTAGAACCTAATGGCAATAAAATTCTGATTGTACACCATCGACCTGAAATGTGACATTTATCAGTGATTACAGATGGACTTAGTTTCATTCAGTACTATTTACACAACAGTATTTGACATTGGGAAATAAAATAACTGATCTCTGTTATTTTGGTGTGATGACGTCATCCTGCACGAAACACAACTTCAGATCGTATGCAGTTTATACATACACAGATCTAATTGCTATAATACAAACCATGAAAGAGAGAGAGAAAAAGAGAGCAAGCTAGATGGTGTCTAGGACCTATAATAATTAGCATTTTCAATAACAACATCTGTTGCTGGCAATATTGGCAGTATCGCAGGAGAAAGCAATCATTAAAATTAGCTAATGCTCAGTTTAAGTGCTACACAATGTACTGACATTTTCAATATTTTCACTAGTTTTGCATTTTCTCATTCCAGTAAGTATGCGTTTTTGAGTTTGCATGAATGCCTTGTATTATATTAAAATGTTCTTCAGACGTTCTCTGCAAATTGATCTGGGGCTTAAAGCTGTATTTCTAGTGTGTCACAGTGGCATTGGTCCAGACTGTCATAGCCATACATGTTATCTAACACCCTTGAGTTGGGTTCTGTGAGTTCGATCCTACTAGAGGTAGTTACTCTCTGAGTTAGAAATTCCCCCTAACCTGCATCATGATTTCCCTCAATGTTCTTGCTTAGCTTTCTTGAGTTTTCATCCTGGAATTTCTATTTGAGGTTTAAGAATCAATGTCAACTCTAAAAATTTAGTGAGGCTTAAGTCAGTTAGAGTGATTTGAAAGGTAACTCACTACCTACAATTCCTCACTCACAGAGGAAGCTGTTACCTCCAAGCCTCAGGTGAGCCCCTCTAAGGAGGAGGGACGTGAGGGCAGCTGCTGTACCATACGGTGTCCTTGGCCTCATTATACAGTCTTTACTCACCTGTTTGCTGGCTTGGGAATATGTTAAGGTGAAAGAAGAAAAATAATCCATTTTCTCTTTAAAGGTAAAACTCACCAGTGAGTCAACATTTGAATCATATACTAAGATATTACACATAAACAAATTTGGAGTCTGCATAATTGCTTATGAGAATAAATGTTGAGCCAGAAATTATGTTTCTGGAAATATTATGATGAGCTGAAATATTTCCCATGTATATCTTGTTAGCCCTGTCTATAACAAATGGGATCTCTGTTGAACTCTATTCTGGGAGATGGTGGTATGTACTGTGAAAGTGATTTCTGTGGCCCAATTTGGAAAATTCTGCAAATTATATCTTCCTTTGGAGCTGCATGATGCACATAATATTTTCAATGCTATGAAAAGTTCTGCTATTTAATTTTGTTCATCTCAATATTTTCTAAACATTTTCTTTTCCCGTGAGCCATTTTTTATCATGGAAACAAGTTTGGGAAATGCTGCTCCTGCCATATCAACATTTAACTGCTAATCCTGTTTGTTGAAGTTGGCAGAAAGGGCCATAGGTTTCACTAGGTAAAGGCTGGTTGCCTGACTTTTTAACAGGTGTTTTGAGCTCTCTGTAACTTTGGTGACATTATCAGGGTGGGGTTGGATTCTAGGCTTTATCAGTGCCCTGAAAGATGGACACTCATGGTATCAAAATTCACCAGACAATGCTGTATAAACTGCAATAAATTTATCAATTTATATTGGAGGGTGTCTTGTTGAAAGACTGGTGTGCCCATGAATCTATTTAAGTGTAATTTAGAAGGTCAGAAATAAACTGGAAGAGATTGAAGCAAGAATAAGGACTGATGAATTAACCTTACATTAGGGTGACTTTATCCTGTTTTGCTTGGAACTTTCACACTTTTGGTATGGAAATCTTCTTGCCCCAAGAAATCCCTCAATCCTGGACAAGCCAGGATGGTCATTCACTCAATAGCCCTGTAATAAAAGCATAGCTGTAGTGACTTCCTATGTTTCCCAGATTTTGTTTTTCTCTCCCCTTACTGATGTTATGATAGTTAACTTTATGTGTCTACTTGGCTAGGCCATGGTTCCCAGATCTTTGGTCAAACTAGATGTTTCTGCAAAGTTATTTTTTAACGTTTGAATTAGTAGATTTTTAGTATAGCAGATTATACCCCATAGTGTGGGTGGGCCTCGTCCAACCAGTCAAAGGCCTTAGTAGAAACCTAAGTCAGTAGAGACTGACCTCCCTGAAGAAAAGGGAATCCCTCCAGCAGACTGATTTGGACTTGAACAGCAACTCTTCCCGAGGTCTCCAGTCTGCCAACTCAGATTTTACACTTGTCAAGCCTTCACAATTATGTGAGCCAATTTCTTAAAATAAATCTCTCTTGAGGAGTGACATTAGGAAGATAGTGGAATAGGAACAGGAGTTCTCTGGTTTCACTTCCCCTCACACCCTGAAACTCAACTATCAGCCATCCACAGGCAAGAATCCCTGAACTTGAGAGTGAGGCTGAGACATCCCTTGACTGCAGAACTGAGAAAAGCTGTGATGGAACATTAAGAAGGGTTCTCTTTGACTTACCTGCCCCTCCACCAACCCACTGCATTACCACACACAGAGAATTTCCCTGGACTCATGGTTTCTACAGTGGGAAAAGTGAGTTGGAGGTGGATAGTCAGCTTCCCCACCATTCTGGGACTCTTTGCAGGAGGGAGATGCGTGAAGGACATGAAGGACTTCTTGTGGGGCTGTTCTGGAAAGTCCTTCAGATAGTTTTTACTCTCAGCCATGCAAGCATGAGCTCTTCCCACTCGTGCTTTACCAGCTCCGATTTCTTTGGGTTTGAGAGATTGATTTCATGCTGGCATTTGCAACTTTCACACTACAAAGCAGAAACCTATAGTAGCAGCACAAAATATAAAAATAAACGATTCAAAGTATACAACCTCAAAAACCTAGCAAACTGCAAAGGAAGAAAGAGAGAAATAAAGAAAAACAATTAGAAAAAAATTACAAAATGGCAGTAGTAATCCTTACCTATCAATAACTATCTTGAATGTAAATGGATTAAATTCTTTCAATGTCATTTTGTAAAATAGAAAAACAGTCCTCATTGATATGTTACCACAAGAGACCCTGAGCAGCCAAAGCAAACCTTGAGCAAAAACCCAAAAGCTGTAGTCATCACACTCCTTGATGTCAAAACGTGCTCTCAAGCGATTGTAGTCAAAACAGCAGGGTATGAGCATAAAATTAACATACCATTCCACATTGACCAATGCAACAATATATAAAACCCAGAAATAAACCCACACATTTGCAGTCAAGTGAAGAAATGGATTTTCTCATTGTGTGCCAGAGCCTTTTTTTTCCTTTTAATTTTCTGAAGTTTCAATAATGCCTTAGCCCTAGAAGTCTTCTTAGCAGCCCGGTTTGCCTATCATTAATTTTTTCAATGGATGTGGCCTGCAAGAATAGTTACAATGCTGGTATTTAATGCTTTCTGCCAGCTTTTGAAAGGTGCTGTGAAAGGTGTTGAATCAGATTTTTGGTGGCAAACAAGACCATAAATTCAAATATTAAGACAGAAACAATAAAGCATGAAGAAAAGATCCAGCTGATTCTAGGAAGAGCAAATGAAGGAGAAACATAGGTGAAAGGAGCAGGTACCAAATTAGAGAAAAAAATACAAAGGAGTCTCACGACCTCCCCCAATGACAGATTCCTGGGAGGTTTTCCAGTGAGTTTTTGAACCTATGAAATTAAATACATCTTTTTTAGTCTCAGCTAGTCTTTCTAAATAAGTACAAATTCTAGAATTATTATATGATTTTCTCAGATATATATGGACTACATGTCAGTTGCATGTTCTTAAAGCAAAATAAATGAATGAATGAACAAATAAGTGAGTAAGTAAAAGGAACCAACTATTCCCTGAATGTTGTCAGCTTCCTTTGGCTTCCGATACCAGCAGCAGGATAGTCAGAGAGATCCCACCACTTAACTTGGAAATGAGGTAGTTGAATGTGCCTTTGCACAGTGGTGTTAAATATGAGGACGGGGCCAGGATGGTGGCTCACGCCTGTAATCCTAGCACTTTGGGAGGCTGAGGCAGGAGGATCACTCAAGGTCAGGAGTTCGAAACCAGCCTGAGCAAGAGCGAGACCCTGGCTCTACTAAAAGAAAGAAATTAATTGGCCAACTAAAAATATATAGAAAAAGTTAGCCGGGCATGGTGGCGCATGCCTGTAGTCCCAGCTACTAGGGAGGCTGAGGCAGGAGGATTGCTTGAGCCCATGAGTTTGAGGTTGCTGTGAGCTAGGCTGATGCCATGGCACTCTAGCCCTGGCAGCAGAGTGAGACCCTTTCTCAAAAAGAAAAAATATGAGGATGGATAAATTCTTTTCAGTATTTTGGGTTATGGAGTATGTGTACGGTTAGAAGTGAAAACTTTTCCTAAGTTGTTCACTTCCTAGGAAAGTTATTTACATGATAATTACAGGAGTTTAGAAGCCATTCTTGATATTAAACAAAGATAACTTCTAGCTTTCAATGCACTAGTCTTTAAGAAACACTGGACATTCCAAGGGCACAAATCAGAGCACTTCATTACCTTTTACCAAAGTCTTCATCTTGAGTAGTCTAAGTAATGGACCCCTCCTTCGTCGTGTTCATTTACAGTGTATAAAATATTTGATGGAAAATTTGATGTTATTATGAAATATTATTATAAATCAATCACTGACATTTTAGTTTATGAAAAACAGTTTATCACTGTTCAGGATACTTCTGTTGAAGGGATATCTATCCACAAACCACTAGATCTGTCATTTCAGTGAGGAGTCAGTATATATATTATAAAACTGCACACTTCTCAATGATACAGCCCTGAAGAAGTCTTTTCCTATATTATTTGACCATAACAGTGTATTAATTCAGCCTCTTAAATGTATGGATCTGATTTTTTAATTGTGAGCCTCAATAAGTATTGTTATCTCTGCCTGTGTAGACTGTTCTCTTGGAGTCCAATTGTTTAATTCCTTCAGTTGTCAACTCAGGCATTAGTTTTCCTCGGAAGCTCATCCTGCTTCTCCCTCTCAACAGCTGGCCTAGGAGTTTCTCTGTGCTCATGTAGCACCTATTTCCACCCTGTCATTTTCATCCTGATTAGTTTCTGACTCCTATAGCTTGAATGAAAACACTACAGTAATGGTTGATTGCTCATTGTTTCACCTACCTTATGTTTCATTCTCATTTGTCCATCTCAGTAAGCACATTGATGGTCTGTCTCCAGAGCGTGCTCTTAATCATCTGTTTCTCTTTATCTTCACTGTTAATCAACCAAAGCCACACCATTTTAACTGGACAAATATAGTGGCCATCTAAGTGTTCTTTTTGCTTCTAGTATTACTTTTATACAGTCAAATCAGCAGCCTCAGTGATCTTTCAGACACATAAATTGAGTTATGTCAGTTCTCTTTTTAAACAATCCAGAGGCTTTCCATCTAAACCCTGCGCTGTCATACCACGCCTTCCTACATGATCAGATAGAACCATTTGTCTGACATTTTTTAAAAAAATCACTCTTGCACCCGTGGTCCACCACACTTGAGCCATATTGGCTCTGTTGCTTGCACATACCAAACATTCCAACCACAGGACCTTTGCATCACTGTCCCCTTACCCTAAAACAGTTTTCACTGATCTCCATGTTGGAATTCCTCCTTAGTGGTAGCATTGGGCCCTAAGGATGTATAATATTTTATCCTGCATTAATTCAGTTACTCTGAACTAGATAAGCAGTGGGCCTTACAGTATATATTGGTGAAATATTGAACCATCTAAGAAGTATTGATTCTGAAGTATTACTTAAGTAATTCTCATGTTAATTATAATTACCATTATTGCTTAAGAACTACTTAATAAAGCAAGGTTTAGGGCTAAAATTTAAGGACAATTTATTGGATATCTTCAAATTATAAAAATGAGTCCTAAAGATGAAAGAAATAACTATTAATAAATCTTTTGGGTTAAGCCACAAGCCATAATAATTTGCAACAGCAAGCATTGTAATGCTAATGATAATTGTGAATCAGTTATTTGTTTCTTATTCAATAATGGATCAGTGGTTGCTTTGGAAGTTTGTACTTTCTCTGAATAGGTTTTTCTTTGATAGCCTTTTAAAAAAGATTTTAAAAAATTGAGATGAACATCAGATAACCTAAAATTAACCACAGTGAACATCTTTGATAGCCCTTTTACTTTGACATTTATCTCTTTTATTGTAGCTATTTAATATCCTCTAAAAAAGACCCAGAATGTCTTACTAATTCTTTTTTAAGAAAAGAATTCTTTAGTCTCCCAAAATTATATGCCCACTGGCTCATTGGACAGTCTCTCTGCAATCTATGCCAGGTCTGCTCTTATAAATTGTGAGCTTGTGTTTCTCATGCCAGGTTCTATTCCAGGCACAGGTGGGCATCAGCATAGCCAGTCCGCCATGGCGCTCTACCACCTGGTGTAGAAATCTGTTAGGAATACAGGAGGACTGTTTGTGGCCTTTATTGACTATTCCTTTGCTTTTGAATCTGTGAACAGAAATCTATTATTGAATAAAGCCCCATGAATTCAATTCGGACCCTGCATTATTGATTTTTCAAGCAGAACTAGTGCCATAATACTGTTACACTGTCGTTGGCTACATTTGGGATCAATAGAAATGATGTCTTGAGATATCAGAGGACGATTTTCATTGGGATTAGACAGGAATGTGTTCTGTCTTCCATCTGTCCACACATCATAAATTCTTAATGATTTAATGAGACTTTTGGTTGAATTAGATCCACTATACCCTTACTATGGTAAACAGAGAGAGATGCATTCTGTAGTATATAAATGTCATGTTTAGGAACATAAATGAAGAATATTTTTAATTACCTACTGGCCCAGCTATTCAATTCCTGCCATCAATTAATTATTCTGAAATAATCATCATGATTTCACATGATATATCCTGTGTTTAAACTAATGTAACTATAAGTATGGAATAGCAGATCACCTCAATTTGATACCCAGGTTTGCATTTGACAACCAATTCCTCTTAGTATCTTATGGTTCTTAATGCTAGACATGCTGAAGTTATGTTTGTGGAGGACAGAATTGTGAGTGTTGGGTTATTTTGCTTTGAACATCTTCCAGTCTGAAGTCATTATGGTTGTGCTTTGTGGGTGAACTGTAGGAGTTTTGTCTCCCTTGAGTTTGTGTTGAGTGAACTTGTTCCTTGGACTTCTTTGCCTCATCCCAAGAGAGTGGAGGTGGACATCTCTTTAGGAATGTGTCCTAATTATTCAGCTCTTTGTAAATGTCCATTGATCTTGTTCTGCATGGCCAAGATATTAAAACATAATCACTTTGCATTTCATAAGCTGCATAGAGCTAGTTCTACTGAGGAGTATACTTGCAGGAAGCATAATCTCAAATTTATTGCCACCCAGTCAGCACCATTCAGAGCTTGCTTGGGAGTTTAGGGAGGGTTGTCTAAAATATGCAGTCAAACCATTTCTCCAGATAATCAAAAATCTATCCCTAGATTTAGCAGACCATTAAGGAATTCCTTACTTGGTGCTGTATTGTTTCTCTAAAAGCTTGCTTTGGAGTGGTAGAGGCATGGCTAGGAAGTAACCCTGCCAACAATTTGCTCCTTACTGCCTTGTCTCACTATTGCTGGGTCAGGATGGAGTGTCTCACTAGAGCTGAAGCTCATTGTGTTGCTGGTGGATGGATCATGGAACATTGGCAAGGCAAATTTTAGAACTGTGAAGAGTTTCATTTCTTACATTGTGGAAATCTTTGAGATTGGTCCCAAAAGAGTACAAATTGTTAGGTTCTGACAATATTGAAGACATTCAGACTTTTTCATTTCGCTCTTTTACGTATGATTTATTAACCCCTATTAACTGTGATCAGTATCAATTCATCCAAAGATTATTTCAGTGGCCAACCTTTACTTCGTCTTTGACTACATTTCCTCCCACCTTCATAGAACCTGGAGACTTGAATTAAACATCATTGTAAATTTGATGAGCTCACAAACACAAGAGCTGAAATAAATGAGAAGGTATAACTAACTATAAGGCATTAATAATTTTAATAAAATTTTAATATACTCTAAAGATTAAAAAAAGTAAAAGCTTGCTTTGATTAAATTGCACTTTGGCATTTTAAAAAGAGGATACATGTGAGTGTTAATGGCCTTACATTGTAATTCAGAAGATGGATCTATTTTGCAAACAAAATTAAAAGGTACAGAGACCATTCAGAGAAGCCATCTGTCACTATTTGAAAGTTATAATTAGGGTCATAATTTTTAATGTCGTTGTCAGGGGGGAGCTTTGGGATATCAGCTGGAGGTTTTACCCTGCCTCTGTAATGTCATTCAATTTCCAAATTTGGAAGTCTATTTGGCTGAAAGTTTTTCTTTCAATTTTAAAAATTATTAATTTTTTATTGTTTACCACTGGGCACAATGCCTTCTTGAGTATGATATTCCTTAATAAATATTTCTTTAATTTGTATGAATACTTTGCCATAAGCCAGTCTTCAGCTTGACATTTGAATTTATACTTCTGTGTATTAATTAGATATGTACAAACCACAGAGAATTAATTAGTTACAGACTAAAAGACTTTAGAGTTCATTTTCAAAATCCATTTGCTTCAATAATTTTAATAATCAATAGTTAATCAAGAAACTTTAAAAACTAAATCCATTTCAATTTTATTTAACTGTCCAGCTATTCATTCATTTGAAAAATATTTAGTTTTGTGTTACTATGTCCTTGGCACTGTGATAACCATTAGCCAGTTCTTTTCCTCTGTCATTATTGCTTAAAGTTTGGAAATTAAAATACTTCATATTATATACTGTGTTAGTTAAAGCTATGCATAGTGTTGTATCATCAAACACAATAGCCAAAAAAGTCAAAACACACCATGTTTTATTTACATGCAGATATCTTAAAGGATAAATTTAGGTATAATATTTAATAAGTTTTTTGCTCCTTCCAACAGAATTTGTATTCTTTCAAGAAGTGCCTTTTTAAAGATGAAAATTAAATTGACCATGTACAACGTTGATGCAATTGAACTATTTGATCCTTTAGAATAAAACCATTTGATTTTGTTGACACTTAGCAAATAGCCCATTATGTTAGGTATAATTGCTTCATGATCATAATTTTAAAGTCGTAAATGACTCCCTTCAAGGTCTTAGTAACATATTATGAATTTGCTATCTGTATGATTAAATAAGCACAGCAAATTTATATGAAGCTGGTCAATATAAACATTTTATTATTGTGCCAATAGACCAGCCAGCTTTGGGATTGTTATTATTAATTTTTTAAATCATTAAGTAGCAGTATGACCACAATTTCATATTCATTAGTGAAGTAGAACTCCTTTTTACACCATCAGAATTATTTGACATTTAAGCAGTGCCTTCTACTTTCAATGCTGCCATTATTCTTTGAGAATTCTACCTATCAGTTTGGTCAGTCTGGAAATGTAACTCATTATAGAATGAAGCAGAATAACTACTTACTGAGGCAGAATACCATTTTACAGCCTCTTAAACCACAATATGAGAGAAGTCCAGTTTACCCTTACAACTGTTGGGTGTTTCCATGGAATAAAGGTGTTAATGTGCCTTGTGAAATTTCTCGATGGTGAATGCATTTCTTATTCTATGTGACTGATTTCTGGAGAGTTCCTTTGATCTATGTGAAGTTGCTCTGGAATTTGGTTGAGTTTGCCAAAATGTGCCAAAAATACAAAGTATCCCACCTCTACTGATTCTAACACATAATTTGGAGAAGACAAAGATCGACTCCATAGGAAGGAAGAGGGCTTCAAAATGACCTCTTCACATCTTTACCAATTCTGAAAGTGCCATTTTGTGAAAAATGTTTACATTACAAATGAGCTAGAAATACGGAAGCATTTTAAAACCATGTGGGTTTTAAAAATCTCCATGTGGGTGATTCAACACTCGACCACCCAGGAACGGCATTCCTTCTGTAATGTGAAAGGTCTTTACACCTGGAGTGGCTCACCCACCGTATGTATTAAGTGTGGACATCCCTCGGCCCAGAGCTCTCTGTCAGATATCCTGTGTACCTAGATGTATGAATCTTTCGCTCATTCTGTTTTTGGTTAAGCATGCAGAGTGTTGTATGTTGGATTCGTCTTGTATTGTTGGTTTACTTTAGGTGCCTTCTGCTTATATTAAGCCTGGCTTATTTGGGGTTAGCTTATAAATTTAATGAGATCATTGTGATGGCCATGATTGCAGAATGGAAAATGTCACTACTATGTGCCAGTTTGTTTAAATCATTTTTAAGTACCCACCTGTGCTATTAAACTCTCCGTTTGAATTTTATTGGCTAATATGTTTTTGCTCCAGTATGGGTTTCTTCAACTCTCATACCTCGGTAAATTAAGCTAGGGGTGTGTGCCATTGTCCTTTCAGCTTCTGTTCCTGTTCTAATAGAGGTACCATCTGCTTAATTGGTAGACATATAGGCCTTTCTAATTTTAAAAATTGTTTTGAGAAAGCAAAGTTTCTAAAGGGCAAGAAGAACCAGAACACTTTAAAATGTATTACTTTGGACTTGTTAAAATTTCTGCCATCGATGTGCTGAAATGTATGTAGTGAATGAGAAATAGCATCCAAAACAATACTGGTTTTCTCACTACTTTTTTTCCATCTCTTGTATAATGCATCTCTGTTTCTGCATTTCATGAAAATCTGCCTTCTCTGATAAAGTCTTGGTGAACTTAGGACAAGACACCTCTGTCTAAAACCTGTTTTAGACATACTCTTTACTTTTTTCCTTTTTGATCTTGCTGCCTTTTTGGTGACATTTCCATGAGAATGAGGAGGGAATAAGGAATTATTGTAGAGTGAAATGGCAACTTTGAGACCTGAAACCATGAGAGAAAATAATCGAGGAGGAGAAGAGTGGAAAAGGATTCTAAGAAGGAAGTAGGAGGTGGGTTTGGTGTCTGGAATCCCCATTCTTTTTGTCCACAGTAGACATAGGTTGGGCAGGTGTAAGCAAGGAGATGATTGTATGGTAAGAGCATCCCTGGTGCAGTATTAGTAGGGTTGATGATTGAGCATATGGTTTAGTGCATAGGCTCTAAGAACATCCCGATGTCAGACTGTGACCTTGGACAAATTAGTTAACCCCTCGGGGTCTCTGTTTCTCCATCTGTAAAGTGAAGAAATTAATAATAGTATCACCTCTTAGGATTGTTAAGAGGATTCAATGAGCTATTACAGATAAAGTGCTTGGAAAAATGCTTATCTTATTGCAATATTCATTTTTAATAATAACTGTTATTAGGAGTGGGAATAGCAATTTGAGTGAGTTAGAAAAACAAGAATTATGGGGGAGGGGAGAGGATGGATAGGGGAAAACCTATCTAATGGGCATAGTGAACACTATTTGGGTGATGGCACTCTTATAGCCCTGACTCAAGTGTTACAAAAGTGATTCATGTAATCAAAAACATTTGTACACCAGCAATATTTTGAAATAAAAAAAGAGAAACAAGAATCATGAACCTTTTAGAGAGCAACAGTTTGTTTTATTGCTAATGTGAACAGACCATGCTGTATATGAAACTTTTCATGGCTCTCCAAAGAAACCATGCACTTTTCTGACTTTGTACCTATCCTTTTGCCTGGAATGCTTTTCTTCTAGAAAGTTTTACTGATCCTCAGGGCTCATATTAATTGTTAACTTCTTAGTGAATTCTTTCGAACCTCCTCCAGGCAGAATGGGTTTACTTCCCATGGTGGGCTCCCATAGCACTTCGTTAGTATCTTTGGTATAGCAGTTATGTAATTATAAGGAGATCATATTCTTACATTTGTGTGTTCTCTCCTTGATAGCTAATACAGAGTCTTCCCATAGTTTTAATAATCAACGTGTATAGTCTGTGTACATGAAACTGGTGGGTTTCGCTGATACCTGATTAGGAAAGGTAAAGTTATTTATTCTCAGTGTTCACAAGTCAGATTCTTTTAAGACATGAATTGCCACCATATTTTTTACCTTAAATATACGATCCCATTTTGAGACTGTAATAAATACCTGATTCATTTCCTAACAAATGCTCAATGGAACTGTTAAGCTGATTTGTTTGGTTTATGGAAGAGAAGATGTTTATTTTCTTCCTCTTCCTCCTCTTTTTCCTCCTTTGCCTTCCCTTTTTGTCCTTCTTTATCTCCTCTTCCTCTTCCTTCTCCCAGCTCCCTTCTCTCTCTTTCCCTCTTTTTGTGTGCAGTTAGTTTACTTAAAGTTTTTGTTTGTTTTTGTTCATCCCTTTAGAGATTCACTTCCTCTTAGCATAAATAGACTTTTATTATATTCATGAAATATTTCATCATATTTTTCATGAAATTTTAATTAATAACCAGTAGAATATTTTCTATTTTTGAACTATTTATACATAGTTTTAATGTTACCCTTCTCAAATCTACCATTGAATCAGTGTTTTATCTTACAACAGATGGTATCCTATAATCAAGAAAAAATGTAATATTATGTAATATTATGTAATTATTATGTAATATTAGTAATATTATGACATAAACTTTAAGTATAGTAGCCATATGTAAATTTGTGGGATCACCTGATAAGAAACACATGCTTGCTTATTATCTTTAGATGGAATAATAATATGTTTTTTCTGATATTTTTATAGGTATGTTAGAAGTCATCTATATTGTGATGCTCTGTCATTCAGTCCAAGGGGAATAAAGCATGAACATTTATGGGCTTTTATTTATAAATGAATCTTTTAAATATGTTTCCTCATAAAGAGGAAATTTAACTCTAAAAAACAGGAAAGGATTGTAGAAACTCCCATCTGCTTTGGAAAGTGATTGTTGCTCTCATAGTAGACCAATGATTATTACAGATGATATCTATTAATATTTCATTCTGAATCATTTCTATTTTAAAAATGAGATTAAACTAATTAATATAAGTGCAGGATTATTGGCAACTCCATAAGTATTAGTGTAGAAAGTGTTGGTAATGTGTCAGGAGTGCCAACTATGAGCATCATTTTAAAGAAATAGAGTAGCAATTCTCCCAATCGACCAGGTTTCTTCCAGAAAATTATAAAGGAATCTTTCATATAAACTAATTTCTTACTGGTTTTACTTTATCAGCCTAAGTAGTTGTTTTCTTAAATAAAGGATGGAATGCTTCAGTTTGGGTCCTGGTTTTGTTACTATACTAGCTGCATGAATTGGGTCAAGTCATTTAAATTCTCTGGCCCTTTTGGTTTCTTCATCTGTAAGATGAGAAAGGTTGAAATAATTGACTTAGCATTACATTTTATTGATCTTAATAGAAACATTAATGACATCAGGAAAGCTTGAGCCTATAAAGTCATTTTGTCATCGTTTAAGGAACTTAAATATAAATAAAATACACCTTTAATTCATCTTTGAATTCTTTTTTTTTTTACAAAGTGTTTTATTTATAAGCGGCAGTGATAACAAGATTTAGTGTTTAAGGCTACTTTGTAAATCACTTTAAATGATTCTAATTACTTATTACTCCTAACTATTTCGTGCCTAGATTGAGATGGATCCCCTTTAGAACTCTGGGGAAGGTTGCTTTTCATTGCATTGTGGCACACAGAATTTTGTGAAGAAAAATAGTAGCCCCCTTTCAGGTAGATCACTAAGTCAGCTGTTTGAAATTCTTTGTGTAAAAGTGCTTAGAGCCTTGCAAGCTACATAAATAGGAAATGTTTTCATTTTCAGCATTTCCAATTCATTCTTTGCTTTGTCAGTGTTTTACAAATTTTAAGGCTTTAAAAAAGGATTATTCGTGGAATTATTGTAGTTCCCTTCTTTCAATATTAGGTCATAGCACATTTCCTGGGGAAATTATCCTGCATTGATAGGGAACAGAAAAATAGGAAGAAGAAAAATATATGATGCCTCCAATAAACTCTGGAATTTTGGAAGGCAGATAAAAACTATATCTTTTTAGTAATGAAAGAAAACAAGTAGAATGAAATAATTATTGAGAGAGAGGAACAAAGTCTTATAGTGATTTAGACCTAGGAGAGATTATTTCTAGTTGGAAGAACTGGCAACCTGGTGGATGTATTCTTCGGGGTTAAAGGTGGCAATGGAGGGAAAGGAAACAAAGGGCGTTGGGGGCAGAGGGGACAGCCTGGTTGTTGGCTTGGGAATGGGATGAAGCCAGCGTTGCCAAGTAGTACCTGTTAAAAAGGAGCATGTTGGGAAAATAAGAATAGAAAGGTAGAATTAGGTCAGATTACATAGAATTTCAAGTTGTTATCAAAGAATTTGAACTTGATTCTTTCTAGATTTGAGGAAGTTACTGGAGGTTTTAGAGCAAGGGAGGGCATCACTGTGCTTTAGAAAGATTAATCTGGCCACAATATATAATGTAGTAGAGTAGTTGGAAGCAGGAAGAGGGAGACCAGGCATGATAGCATTATTAATAGCTCAGATAAACAACTGAAGAATAGAAATGTCAATAAAAATTGAACAGCAGGAGATTTGGCCAGTTAGAATCAGTAGAAAATAGCCACTGATGTCTATCTTGTTATCAGGGGTGTGTGAGAGAAAGAGAGGGAACAGTTGGAGATGCTTCCAAAATTTCAGCTCAGAAGACAGAGGATAGTAGGGAGGAACATTGCCAGAAAGAGTGAAGAGAGGCTGAGGTTGGTTGGGGCTGGGTAGGGAGGGAGAGAGATGAGGAGTTGCCTTTTGGATTCATTGCCCTTGGGCGGATAAGTCAGCTCTTCAGCTAGAAAAGTCCAGCAGGCTACTGGGGATAAGTACCAAGATAGCTAGGAAGTCAGATCTTTAGGAAAGCTTTGGGTAAATAGCCCTAGGAACTTAGGTTAGAAGTCTGTGCTCCATTAAGCAGTGAATACAGATCGTTTTTGACAGTGAAACCAAATAACACGAATAGGTTCGAAGGAGTAATGAGGCTGAGAGCTTTCTTTTTAGGAAAGTAAGAGAGCTGAACATGTTTCCACTATGAGGAAAGAGTCAGTAGATAAGACAAGATGAACGCCATAAGAGAGGAATATAATGCTTCTGAAATTTCCCTTCAGTTTCCACAGCATTGATTAAAATTGAAAGCAAGGCACTCTAATGGCTCTACCAAGATTTTATTATTGGACGGATAAAAAAGGCCCTAACAGAATACTTTCATTAGGAAGAAAACATCTATGTGTTTTCTTCCATATACATGGAAGAAATGGTGAGATGCCCCTTGGAAACACATAAGGAAAGTAGGTTTCGGACGCAGAGCAGCCTCAGAAGACTTCCGTAATGCCAGGTCAGTGATGAATTCATTAATGCTGAGTAGATTGCTTGAAAAACTTTGTCTCTTACCGTCATCACATATTTCAGATACCCTTATAGGTATATGAAAAGCTACATAATTATGCCATTTTGAGTTAGATTTTTATGGTTTATGCTTTCCATAGAGAACTTTGACAGGATAATCTGTGAGGGGTTTATCTGTATATTTGATTCCTCAGCTTACATGTGACTTCTTGACTTTGTTGATTTTCAGAATTAAAAACTTGAACTTTGTTAAGAAAATATTTTGTCCATTTTTGGCTTATAAATAATACCAGATTTAAAATCATGACCATTGGAATTTATTTAGATTTTTCAAAGGAGGTGGTTGAAAGACTTGAGGATTCAGATAAAGAAATAGGTACTGTGTTAAGTGAAAAGCTGCCAAATTTATGATGGAATGTCATAATAAAAATATTTATGCATTGATTTGGTCTAAATATTTCCCCTAGTACCCTTTAGTCCTCTAATATTTATTAGAATCAACCCAGTGTAGCCTGGAACAAAACCTGATGCAGAACTTCACTAAGGTTATTTTGGCTTTCTCTGGACTAGCTGAATAAAATATATTTTATCTTCCTTTTAAATGACAAAAATGACTGAGAAATGTTGAATGCTTAATGATTTTGAAAACATAAACAAGATTGGAGATTTTATAAAGCCTTGGTTCTGAAGCTGAAATGGAAAAATATTCCATTTCTGGCTGAAAAAACTTTCTGTCAACAGTGAACTGAGCAAACAGTTTTCTTTTCAGACAGTATTTCTACAGCTGTATCACAGGAATTAGGGCCTGACAGTGACCAATAGTTCATTTTCATTGCCTCAAGCTTACAAAGAAAGCAAATATGGACTTGGAAAGTTATTAATTAAAAAATATGTTAAGGAGGGGTGGTGGGTGTTTATTTAAAGAATTAATGAAAACCCTGATTTACATTTTTAAACTAGTCTATGCATTCTCTCTCACCTTTTCAATTTGTTTGCCATGTTACTCAAAAATTATTTCAACAAATATTTAAAAATTCTCCTCATCACAGGGTCCATAATAAAGGTAGTTATTCTTAGCGAGACTTTAGAAACTTCTGCATGATTTTTGGCCACAAGGTACTGTTCCAGCTTCCTCCAAATCAGAGCCCCTCTCCCAGCTGATCAAAGACTAGACAGATAAATACTCACATGGCTTTCTGATCTCAAACCTGAATCTGCTTTCCTGCCCTGCTTTCAGCATTTCTTCTCCAATTCTACTCCACCTTCAAGATGTTTCCATTAGTTCAAAATAATTCCTCTTAAAAATCGGTAGCTTTGGTCATAGTGGGTTTGTACATGGCACAGCACTGGGGTTGTCGCTTGGGTAACATCAGGTTTGTGCTGTTGCTTTTCTTCTACACAAATCACAGTGTATGTGTGTATCTCACCTGCCTGTCTCTTGTAGGTATTTCAGTTTGCAGCTTCTGATTTATATTTTATACATTTGTAGATCATTGAGGAATGAGACTTCGTCTACACAAACAAAATACCCACTGGGGTTCAGTCCCCCTTCAATAGCCTTTTAGCCCATCTGTGTGTGGGGTATTGGGGAACAGGGGAGAATGAATAAGGGTGTGTTGCTTGGTGGTAGGGTTGTCTCCAGGAGGAAGATGTTAGGTACAGTTGTGCTTTGCACATGGGCATCACATCTAAGTGGTGTCATTCCCATTGTAGACACCAAGTAATTGTGAAAGGGGTAATAGCTGGTATAATAATTTATTGGTTTATTTTCTGTTTCTTCACATGGTTTCAGATAAGAGCCATTTTGAATGATATTGATAACCCTTCTCTGTCTGTCTTTTATTTATTGCTCTATTTGGTTACTCTGACTATAAATATGACTTTATAAAAAATTATGGTGAAATATATTAAAATATATAAAATATAGCATTTTAATCAACTTAAATGTACAGTTCAATGGCATGACGTACATGAATGATGGTCAGACTATCACCACTATTCGTCTTTGGAGCTTTTTCTTCATCTAACACAGAAACTCTGTACCCATTAAACAATAACTCCCACTCACCCCTTCCCACCAGCCCATGGTAACCATTGTTCTACTTTCCGTATCTATGAAGCTCACTACTCTAGGTACCTTGTATAAGTGAAACTATCCAATATTCACCTTTTTGTGCCTGGCTTATTTCACTTAGCATAGTGTCCTCAAGATTCATCCAGGTGATAGCATATTTCAGAATTTGCTTCCTTTTTAAGGATGAATATTACTTCATGGCATGTAGGTACCACATAATGCTTATCTATTCATCTGTCTGAGGAGACTGGGGTTGTTTCCACCTTTTGGCTATGGTGAATAATGCTGCTGTGAACACTGTTATACAAGTATCTGTTTGAGTCCTTGCTTTTAATTTTTTTGGGTATATATAAACATAACTTTTAAATCAGTTATTTATTCATGTCTCATAGCTCTTGCCCCAATGTATACTTCTTTTGAAATCTATATGCATATAATATTCTTTCATTATTGTATTCCTGGGAGAAGGGTATTAGTCCCTTTCTTTGAAATGTGTGCAGAACTCCAACACTTAAAACTTCCATCTGAAACCATTGGTTTCTAGCCCACAAGAATTCCACTGAAGCTATGCTGAGCTGTTTAAACTGTGTTTCTTTAGAACTTCCAACATTTTTAGCTTTTCCTTGACTTTTTCTCTAATAGACATGCTTCAGGTAAAGCTCCTTCATCCCGAACTGGATTTTGTGGCTTACTAACTCATTAGCTAAATGGAATCACCTAAATAGAGTCCATGGAATCATTCTGTTGATTCTGTTTTGGTTGGTATGTTGTGATTGATGATGCTTACCCTATAATGAATCCCACTTCCCATTCAGGGTTCCCTGAGGTGCGGGGTTATATATAGATTGGACGTTTTGCAGCGGACGCTGTAGAGAACAGCCTGCCCTGAGAGATCGGAAGTTCTGGGACTGAGGACTGGTTTAACTAATCAGGGCACTTAGCCTGTTTGGACATTCTACCTATAAATTACTGCAAATCTTTGGGCTGTACAAACAAGGCTCTGCAACTGTTGGATTTGATTAATATTTACCAAGTGCATAGAAAATTGCTTATTATATTGGTAGCTCTCTTTGTGAAATTTTCTTTTATTCTGAACACGGCCAGTACCAGCACCTGTTACCCCTATGTTTGAAGCTCTTTCCTTTTGAATCATGAGACATAAATCTTCATTGCTTACCTTTAATTTTAATATCACGTGTGAGCAAAGTCTTAGTGAATTTGTTATTTTGCTCTTATTTTTCAAAAGACGCTACATATATTTAGTTTAAAAAAAAAGGCAAAAAATGTATGTAGTAGAAAATCTACCCTGATTACAGACTGGTGTTCTCACGAGAGGCAGCCGCTGACACCAGTTTCCTGTGTGCTCTTCCAGAGATACTTGCTATATTCCTTTTTATTTTAAAGTGTGGCATGCAGACAGAACAGTATAAAACATATACGGACCGCATTAAAGAATCATAATTAAAACAACCAGTCAGGAAAACGTTATTGCTGGTCCTTAGAAGCTGTCTCTGTGTGCATCCTTGCTTGTATGTACTTCTCCTAAAAAGTAACCACTATTCTGTATACAGCAAGGAAATAGGGACACTGCATCCTAAATGCCTGTCTTACATGCAGTGTTGTATAGAGACTAATTCTTTTAAGCGCTGATGAGTTGTTCGTGGCGGTTTTGAATTCCAGTGCAGATGTTCCTGTGTAATCACAGTGCTTCTCATCTGAGCTGAAACTTTGCTTCCACTTCAGCCATGACATGATTCAGATATTTGAAAGATAATTCCACCTGTAAGAGCACTTTGAAATTTAATATATTTGTGTCATTTTAGGGATATTGTACACCTGCTAATGCAGAGTGGAGATTTTGAAAATAGAAGACAGTTAAAAAAAATTTTAGAGCATTCAAAAGTGGCATTCTGATTGGGAATTACTAAAGGTATATAGCAGGGGAAGGCTTAACATTCAAAAAGAGAGCTTAGTCTTGTTAAGTTTTCATTATTTGTGAAGTGCCTGATACAAAACAGGCCATTAATACATATTTATTGAATAGAATCGGACTGTTTATTTGTCATATGCATACTTAAGTTATTCTGCACACCACTAATACTGTCCCTCTGTTTGTTGGCCTGAAGATTCAGCTCCATTTCAGTATTTGTCTACCTTGCGATGTGTCCTGTGCTGCTGTTGTCACGCCTCCTTGTCCCTCATTTTGTTCCTATCTTTCACAATAAGCATCCCAAGAAGACTTTTCAGATTTCTTTTGATCTGTGTGGGAGAAAAAAAAAAAAAAAGAAGATACTTTTACTATTTTGGTTTGGGTTCTTCTCTCTTCTCTTCTCTTGCCTTCAATTCGTAACAGGAAATGCTATTAGAGGTGATGTCCCCTGGTCCCCTGACCTCTGTTGGCAAGAAGCGGAGGGTGTCGGATGAGTTACTGTGGAAAAACCCTTCTCTGTGCTTGTGTGTAGCTGAACCCAGTGAGTGACGTTCCCTCCTAGTAAGAGAATTGAGGAAAATTTTTTGAGATTGCTGAGAGAGAAAAGAGAAGAGAGAGAATAGCTATTCTTTTTAAGATGTCCTGGAACTATCGTGGTGTAACATCCTGTCTGGTATTCACTCATTTCACCTGGCAGGCTCCAGCTGTGCGGTTCCTTGGCTATCTTACTGCATAACTTGTGCTCCAAATATTGGAGGAAAGAGAGGGAGATTGGAAAAGAAATGTTATTTTAGAGAACTTGAAAAGCATTCATGACTTATCATTCTTTAAATTCCATAAACTACTAAATGTTGGGAATAAATAATCAAGGAAAAAAAGGTTTTGTGACAGAAAGGAGTGTCAGAGAGAATGGAGAACTTGGCATATGTATTGGAAAATCATCGTAATTGAGCCAGGTAATCAGGATGTTGAGAGAGGTGCTTGTCATGATTTTAAGGGAGTGTAGAATATTTTCTTTCATTTTTGTCTACCATGGATCAGTTCTTTAGTTTGCCTCTTCTCCCATTCCTTGTTCCTGAAGGCTTTGGGCTTCTTTTTCTTTTTATTAAAACAAAGTCTTTTTTAAAAATCTTAAATGATATTCTAGTTGGCATTGGGAAAACAATAATGTCATACTTCATTCTGGCCTATTAATGCTCTGAATAAAAGGAAAAGGGCAATGAATTTAGAAGGAATGGAGGCTAAATTTTCCATGAAGTAATTCTGGCCTTTTCTGAGTAATGGTAAAGGGCTGGCATTCCCACCTTTCAGATGTCAAGGGAAAGTTTTTCAGATACTTTGGCTTCTGAGGGACTTGGGAAGTCCCAGGGTACACCAAAACGTAAAGAAAATTATTAGAACGTGCATCTTCTTAAGCTTTCTGGGTTTGCTGGGGACCATCTATGTTTTAAAGTATCTTGAGAGAACCAAAGTTGTGGTGAGAAAACTCAATTTCCTCTCGACTCCTTCCCACTTGAAAACAATTTAAGGCTCAACTGCTGTAAAAGACGTGAAAATGAATCCTTTTTTTTTTAACATTTGGATTTTTGGTTATTCATATTGTCTGTATTTTGCACTATAATTGTATCCAACTTGTTAAATATATCTTTTATAAATATAGTGCAACTGAGAAGGAAAGGAAATGCTGAGAATCATTTGTGAATGTAGTCTCAGGAAGAGGGGGACATGCCCTTATATGAAGATCTAGGAAATAATAGAAACTTAGTGACAGATTGAGGTGCAGTGTTTTTCTTAACTACTTTCCCCCTGGAAATTCCATGAATTTGAGGAATGAAGTAATAGCACACATGACTCTCACGCTCAAATGATCTTTCTCGACAGTAGAGATATACAATTTTGTAGACTATTATCCTCAGTATTGAACCATGGAAACTCCTTTCTCTGATAGCCACTAATAGTTTTATTTATTTTTACTCTGTTTTAATAACAAGAGCAGACCAGTGAATATTTGTCATGAATGTTTGATTTACTGTATAGGAATATGCTTAATTTTATATTCTGAACTTTTACCTATTTAAAGCATATTTTTAAACAATCAATATATGGCATAATTACTTTGCCAATGCTTCATTGCATATTTGCAATGAGGCATTTAACAAAATAAATTGGAAATGCATATATATAATTCCTTTACCTGTTCCGTCAGATAGGATATTTCTTAAGGAGTAAAGAAACTTGAAATATAACCTGCTGCTTTTCCATTTTGGTCAGAAGATATATATATATATATATATATATATATATATATATATATACACTTTTTTTTTTTTCAGAAAAGTGACATTGAATTATCTATTGTTCTGTAGTGAGTCCATTATCTTGGTGAACACATAATTACTCTCAGATAGTCACCAGAGCAGTCTTCAAAAGGAAAAGCAGTGAACACACCATTTATTGGGCTGTACTACACTAATATTCTTTGCAGTTTCATTTGATGAATTGACTGGATAGTTTTAGTCATCTGTTAGAATGGTTTTCATTCTTTTTCTTGCCTTTGGTGTAACGAATTCTTTTAAAATTGTTTTATCCAACTCCAGGAAATGGAAAATACTTGAAAAAAATATTATTTTGCAATTTGTCAGAAAATACCTTATCACTGCTTGATTGTCTTGTAATCTCAAGCATTGTTAGTGCAACTGTGTTTACTTACAGGGTGAAAGGTTCTTGGGTTAGAGAAGGGCCTTAGATTAGATAGGCATTCTTTCTGCTCCTTTCTAGCTGCACCGCTGAGCCAAGAAGCCCAACCTGGCAGTCAGAAGAAGGTGCCCAAGGGAGCTCCCATTGTTCAGCCCCATTCAGGCAAATACAGGATCACATAGTAGTAGCAGAGCACCCACGCAGGTGAGTGGGGCACAACTAGGACAGATCTAGGTATGGGATGTGCGGATGTGCTGTCTTCACAGTGATCAAGAACTCAGGATCTAAGAAAGAGCCCAGTAAATAGGCCATGAACACTTGGTTTTAGGAAATCCTCATGGCAGGGGCATCCAGGAGTACCTTGATTAAAGAACTTGGTTGGAAAAGCCCTGTTGTCAGTTGGGGGCCTTTCAGGTTGGCTGTTTGTGACTGTCTGGATTCTTTTGACCATCCCTTTATTTTACACTCATTTATATTACATTTATAAATTATAAAATAGTAACTTATAGGTATTAGAGTTACCATGTGGGTGACAACTAGAAGACTTTACACTAGTCTGCTACAGATGCATGGCCGGGATGGTTTAGGTTCTTTCTGCTTCTGGCAGTGCTGGTGCAGGAATATGGTTTACGAGGTTGAGATCAACCAAGACAACGGAAGTGGCTCTTGACTTCTTAATATGTTTTTTTATTTTTTAGAAGCTTTATTGAGATATAATCCACATTCCATATAATTTACTCATCTAAATTGTACAACTCCATGGTATGTAGTTTATTTGCAGAGTTGCACAACCATCACCACTGTCTATTTCAGGACAGTTTTATCACCCCCTAGCCATTATCTCCTAATCCACACATGCCCCCAGCCCCTTGGAACTACACATCTACTTTCTATAGATTTGCCATTTTGGATATTTTATATAAATAGAGTCAATCATACAGTTAGTGGTGCTTTACGACTGGGCATTTCCCACTTAGCATCACGTTTTCAAGGCTTGTTCATGCTGTAGCTTGTATGGGTATTTCCTTTCTCTTTATTGATGAATAATATTACATGGTATGGATAGACCACATTTATTTGTCCATTCATCGGTTGATGGACATTTGAGTTGTTCCCACTTTTGCTTATTATGAATAATGCTGCTATGAATATTCATGCGCAAGTGTTTTGTGAACATAGGTTTTTATTTCTCTTGAGTAGAATTGTTAGGTCTATTAGTCTGTTTTCAGTCTTTTGTGTATATTTGGTAATGTTGACACCTAGTGTGAAATGGTTTTTAAATACACTCAACAATATAAAGCCTCCAGTTATTTGTGGCTGCCCTTGAAAAGCTTTTTGCATTTTTCTTTTCTGAATTGATAGACCTGTCATTATTATTAACAGCTAGCCCTTCTTTTTTAAGGATTTGATAATCTAAATTATTACAATTTTAAGCCCAGTTCTCAATTTCTTTGGCTTGTGATCTTTTAGACAATTATTGTGTTATTTTCTAATAAGAATGTGATGAAATTTGATGCCATATTTGAGTGTTTATTTATAATTTGTATGTATGAATTTTAAATACCTTAGAAATATGTGTGATAGTAATAGTATTTTTAAAGGTGGAAAAATTTAAGATGTAATATGTTGCAAGTTATTAATAAATGCTTCCCTTCCATTAAAATGCAAGTTTTGTGACTTTCTTGTGCTTGTAATGAGATGAATAGTTTTAAACTGGATTGTCCAGGAAAGTTCTCTTTCAGTAATGGAGATAACAAAGAAGATAGGCTTTAGCAGCAGAAATATGCTTTTCTTCTTAATTCTAGACGTTTTAATAGTCATCTTTATAGCTTACTCCAGTGCTATAACTTGGGATTATAGTTGTTTGCAGTATAGAATTCATATATTTGGATTTTCATTTGCCTTTTGTGAGTCAGTTTGAAGATAGCTTTTCCTTGTTCCTTTTTTTAAAAAATTCGTTCTCTAATTCTCTCTTGAATTCTCTCTCATTCTATCTCTTATTGGTCTTGTGAGAGAACATGATTGTATTTTTGCTTTGAATTATCTTTAAGTTTGATTTCAAATTATCAGAGTAACCTTGAAATTTTTTTATGGTAACTATTTTGTGATGCTGTGACTGAAATCTTCTTTATTACTATCATATTGTCATTTCAGAATCTAATGAAGTTATTTGGCTCTTAGATTATATGCCCCCCCACTCCCTTCTTTATTATTGTGCATTCATTTATATTACATTTATAAATTATAAAATAAAATTATAAATTATAGATTACATTAGATTTTTACATTATAAAATAATGCATGTTTCTTGGAAGAAAAACATGAATATAATAGTATGTATGTGTTATAAAGTGAAATGTCTCCTGCCTTCTGGTTCTATACTTCCCAAGTACCACCCAGAATAACCACTGTTTCTTATTTGGCCTTCCAGAAAATTTTAATATATGTATATACAAGCACTTATATTCACATGCTTTTTTTTAAAAAAAAAAAAGAGAAATGATATTATTCTGTACTTGCATTTGCTTCAACATCTTGCCTTTTCCACTCCACCTGTAATTGACATTGGGTAATGATGTAACTAACTTCTGCTTTTCAGTTCGCTATGGCAGCCAGGGAGCTCTAGGCTCATTTACAATTGCTGGGAGCCCAGTGCTCAATTACAGTTGCCTGCCCCAACTTTCTGATTTCATTTTCTTCTCTCTGTTTTTAAATTATATATTTTTTTATCTTTTTTTTTTTTTTTAAGTTGTATTATGGCTTCTTTTGTGTGAGCCATTTTAACAATTTGGGTGAACAGGAGGATTTAATAATTCTGGCTAACAGAAGAGATATATTTGACTTTATGCATCAGATATTAATTAGATGCTACTCCATGTTTGTGTAATTCTAGTACTTTGGAAGCTCAAAAGATAATATTTAGGAAATTGTTTTTCAACATGGTAGTGGGTACTGAAGTACTCCAAAAGGTTACTGTAGATCACAAACTCAGGAAAGCATTCCCTATAATGAAAGCACTATTTTTTTTTTTTTTAGAAAGAGTCTCACTCTGTTCTCTGGGCTACAGTGCCGTGGCGTCAGCCTAGCTCACAGCAACCTCAAACTCCTGGGCCCAAGCAATCCTTCTGCCTCAGCCTCCCAAGTAGCTGGGACTACAGGCATGCGCCACCATGCCTGGCTAATTTTTTTTATATGTTTTTAGTTGGCCAATTAATTTCTTTCTATTTTTAGTAGAGATGAGGTCTTGCTCTTGCTCAGGCTGGTTTTGAACTCCTGACCTTGAGCAATCCTCCCGCCTGGGCCTCCCAGAGAGCTAGGATTACAGGCGTGAGCCACCACTCCTGGCCATGAAAACACTATTAAAAAAAAAATAATTAATGATTTTCTAGTTGAAACATCTGAAACAATTTTGAAGTACAGGGAAATTTTCTTTAAAACAGTGATCATTATTCACTGAAGATAAATTCTTGTTCATGTGTCATCCTTGTTGGAAATTACATTGTTTTTATTCTTTGGTGCCGTATTTCAATAGAAAAAAAAAGACAACTCATCTTTTTTGTTGTCTTTTCAGACCGCAGTGTTTTGTTTGGATGTGGTAGAATTGATTTTATTACACTTGGTGCTCCTTATTGCTAAAGTCTGGATGCTCCCCTTTATTATGGATTCACAAAAAGCGAATCACTAGACTATCTGTTATAACAGTGAAAGAAGTCACTTAAGATGAAAGTATATCTTCGTGGAATTTCATGGAAGCACAATATCCATTTTCTTAGCAAAGTGTTTAAGTCTAGTGTATATCTGTTTGGAAAATGATATCAGAATTGATTTTCAATTAATCAAAGTTACTAAATTATGCTCTGTGTTACCAATGGTATTTAAAATTAATTTTGGAAGTTGTATGTTTTTTATTTGTGTTTTCTTTTTCTTGTGTGATTGAATGCCATATATCATTGACACATTGTGGCTCTTGGTTGTAATCCTTTTAGAGGGCAATGGGTGAACTGGCCTGTCTAGCACAATCAAGTGAGTTTAGTGCTAGGATTCTACGGGTATTTAATTAAAAGAGCTTGTACTAGAACTACTGTTTTCACATTCTTAGATTTGTTAATGGTTAACTTAGCCAACTGTATGTTTTAGTGTTTTATGAATTGGTCAAAATAAGCTTATTCTGTAACATTCACTCATATTTTCTATCACAGTCAAATTCTTGAAACAGCTTCTACTTACATTATCTTGACATCCGCACTTCCTGTTTTCCCTCAATATATTGCAATCTAGGTTCTGGTTCATCCACAATGACATTGTCATTACCAGGATCCTCAATTACTGCCTACCTCTTCCCTGGTCTTACCTGATTTTATCTTTCTGTACCATTTTATAATGACAGTACTCTCCTTTAATTGTTCTCATTTCTTCTTGGCTTATTACTTACTGTTAATTTTATTGCTACACTGGGCTATTTCTTCTCCTTTCTTTGTTCAAGTTCTTTCCTTCACTCAATGCTTAATTAGAATAATTACCCACATTTCCATCCTCAAACCTCTTTCATTTTCACTGAAGACACCATTCCCTGGCTTCAGCATCTATCTGTTTGCTAATGACTCCTAAATCTTTATCTCCAGCCCTTATCTTTCTCCCGAGCTCTAAATTACTATGTCAGCTGCTTACTGGACATTCAAGTTGGTGATGCAGCAGACTCTTCATAACCCACATCCATTTTTGTCTGACCATATTTACTTATTTGATTAATCTTGCTCAGTTTTCCAAGCCAGAGAGTTAGGTACCATTCTGGAATACTTTGTGTCTATCACTTTCCATATCTACTCAATCAAATACACAGTCCTATTGCTTCTTACTTTTTTTTTTCCTTATTGCTTTTGCTTTCAGTATTTCTTGAATTACAAAACCATGTAAACAGACAAGGCGATATGTGCCATGTTGGGCTGCCTGCAGGATGTTGCTGTGGAGTTTCTATGTAGAAAAGAGGGCATCAACCAAGCTTTGAGATTTGAGAGAGCAGACTTTCCAGGGGAGATCATCTGCAGACAATTCTGAAGAATGTGATGGCGTTATCCAGGCCACAGGTGCATGAGGCACTATCACAGGCAGGAGAGAGAGGCTCTTCCCAGGAAAGGCTCCAGCATGTGCTGGAGATGATGCAGGCAACATTAAGATTTGAAAAAATAGCTTGGTGAACAAAGTATTTGAGGCTTAAAAAGAGAAAACTAAGGGATTATGATAATTATGTTCAGATAGAGGAAGGATCATCTTTTGAAAATATGAGTTTGTTCTATAATAGAAGAACATCATCTTTATTCCCATGTTAATATTAAGAAGAAATTTTGGAATCTGATATACTGAGAAGCAGCTCCCATTGTGTCAGATGTTAATATAGAAATTGGAAAATGCTTATCAAGTATATTAGATGGAATTGAATCATTATAAAGAGTAGACTAGAGGACCTCTAAAGTCCAGTCCCAAACCTGATACATAAGAGTATCCCTTAGTATAATTCTAAAGAACCTCAGAAGCTTTACAGTTTTAGCTGTAAAGCTTGAAAATATTTATAAGAATATACTACTTAACAATCTCTAAACTCTTTTACATCTTTTGCGTCAGGTATCATAAATACAATTTATGTATTTCTCTACTAAGATTATTAGTTTACAATTTCTAGAGAAATTACGAGAAAAAAATATCTTTTTAGTTTTTATATCCTTTAAAAAGTATCTTTCAACTTACAGATTTGAGGCAGGGGGGGTATATATAATCATGAGTACAGTTTATATTTATTTGTTCAAAGCTCTGGTCTCATGAAAATTGCTATATAAATACTTGTTTTAACAACTGTTATTATTAGGGGTTTGTATGAAAGTCTGCCAACATGGTCCCAATATTTATATTATAGATCACAATGTTTTGAAAAGAACAGTTTCTCAACTGTGATCTTTGTTGTTTTTGAAATCTAAAATATACTACTAGAGTTATTTTCAATTATTGCAGTTAAAATAGTTTTATCCACTCTTGTTTTGTTTTGTTTTATTTAAAGACCAGAAGTTCTTGGACAAAGAATATATGTTTATTTCAGATTAATAAATACATAAAGTGAAATAAGAGATTTTTTTTCTAGAATTGAGGAAGTTGACGTCAATTAATAAAAACTATGCACTTAATCATTAGTATCCTAGGCATCCTAGCTCATTTTCACCAATGATAATAATCCATCATTGAAATTATTCCTTGTCCCTAAAACAATTATGGACTCTGAGTACCCTGCTTATATTAAGTGATATATCAAAATGCTACTTTTAGAGTTTGAATGTCTTACACTTTCAGTAAATTCAAGTGAGTAGAACTCAGTCATTAAGGAAAAAGCACTCAAGACTTGAATAATATTTCCATGAATAAAGTAATTAATTTGTGATTGGTTGATTTTATGCTTTCAGTTCATAGAAGTCTTATTACTGAGGAATCTTGACACAGGCAATGTAGGTGTTTACATGAATATAAAATTAGCAGCTATGTTTAGCCATGATTAAAATCTAGTATGGTATGTAAAACCTATTTGTTTTTCGCTGGAACTTATTCCAAGTTAATGAGATCTCCAACAAGGCATAGAATGTATGCCCCTTTTTGAAAAGATGGTGATATTTTCTTAACCACTGTCTGTGTTTAGGTTATCCATTTTGACTCAGTTAAAAAGCTGCAAAATCATGGGCTGACCTTCTCTTTTTCTTAAGGCTAATTTTTCTTTAAGTTTATACTACTTGTACAAATACCCCATATTATGAGCCAGAGAATGTTACAAGTGTGGATTTAATGTGTAGTGTGAGTCCACAGAGGTTGTGCTCATTTGTATAAAGCCTAAATTTTTTCCTAGTTGTCCTAGTCATATTCAGATCTATCTTCTTTCCAGCCATTTCTTTTTAATTTTCTGCTAATCTGATATCATTCTCATTTTACTCATCTTTTATGTGTGTTTGTGTTTGTGCAATCTTTTGTTTTTCTAATCCCAATCCCAAAAGGCACAGGTGATATATTTTGAGGGATTTTGGAAGGATGTTTCTTAATTTCTGAGTTTTGTGTTTGCTTTCCTCCCTCTCTGATAAGTTGCACTATATATGGGTGAATTCCACTTGTTTTATAGTAGTGACAGGAAAGTTCTTTTAGAGATAAAATGTCACAACTCTACCCACCTCCTCCACTCTCCCAAAGAACTCTACAACATCCCGTTTTCTGATCTATTTAACTGGACATGCTTCTTTGTTTTGGAGAAATTAAGAAAACAGTGAAGAATTTTCTCAGCTCACCAAGGAGAAGATTTTTTTCCCAGTAGGACAGTTGTTTTATTCTGAACATAAAGTATAGTCACCTTAAAATTGCGAGAATAAATATTGATAGGATTCCATTATATCTACTTCTCTGGGTGGATTACATTTATGACTGTGCAATATATTATGGGATATGCTTCTTAAATAGATTTTGTATAATCAGGAAAACTTTGACCCTGAGCATAATATAATACTGTTTTGCTTCTTCTGGGTTTACATAGACGAACTTTTAATTTTTCCACGGTGTGTCTCAGAACCCCAAACTCTCTGTTTGAGTCCTCATTCCATCCAACATGATCATATACCTTCAGGAAAAATAGTAGTTGATTGCCCTAGAAAATTTGTTGATGGATATGAGAAAAGCACAAGGTGAAAGTCAAAGGTATTGTGTAATCAAGGGCTCTCATCTCTATCAGAAAATAGTGGTGTGTAGGAAGTCAAATATATGAGTGGTCACCATTTTAGAATTAGAGAAAGATTCATGGAGTTGGGAGGGGTCTCAGCTAATTTTTGTTTTTGAGGATACTTTAAAGAATTATTTTTGTCCTAATCACTGTACATAATTTCATTTGTTTAGTGTAACAAGATTACAGTTTTTTGGCTGGGCATGGTAGCTCATGCCTTTAATCCTAGCACTATGGGAGCTCAAGATGGGAGGGTTGGTTGAGGCAAGGAGTTCCAGACCAGCCTGGGCAACATAGAGAGACCTCGTCTCTACCAAAAATTTAAAAAATTAGCCAGGTGCAGTGGCACAGGCCTGTTATCCCAGCAACTCAGAGGCTGAGGAAGGAGGATCATTTGAACCTAGGAGTTTAAAGCTGCAGGGAGCTACATGATGATGCCACTGAACTTCAGCCCAGGCAACAGAGCAAGAATCTGTTTTTTAAAAAAATTAACATTAAAAATTTTAAATAAATAAATAAAAGAATTTCACCTTTTTAAATAGTCATAGACCTTAGATAATGTTTAGTTATTAATATACAGTATTATATTTTATTTTGAGGAAAAGTATTATATTTTGTTAAGTTATATTTAGTATTATATTATAATAAAAGTATTATATTTATAACTAATAAATAAATATAATAAAAGTATTAAAGTATAAATATATACTATAATAAAGTATAAATATAATAAAAGCATTACATTATATAAAAGTATTATATTTTGTATAAGTTATTAATATAAAGTATTATATTTTGTTGGAGCCATTAAACTTAATGGCTCCAAAGACAATTTCCATATTCTTCATTGGGCTTTCCTTTTAGTTCAATTTGAAACGAAAACACAAATACCAGGGTAGATAATAGAAATACGATTCACATCATAAAATGGTGCTTTGCAGTATTAACAAGGTAGCAAATATACAGGTTGATCCTGGCTCTTTGATTAATAACAGGAGAGAGAATATTAAGGCTTAGACAAAACACTAAGAATCTGAAAAAATAAAATGAGCCAGAGAAGGCAGGCTTACAGCCAGTGATCAAGAAATCTGTGTTGAACAGAGGGGTGGTTGGGGCTTAAGGATAAGGAATAAAAAAAGGAGGAGTTATGGAGAAAGCTGTGTTGGTGATGTGCTTCTATGGGTTTCTCGTGGTTCAGACTTTGGCAAAAAGTGGGAGGTCAGAGTAGAGTTGGCTGCTAGTTATTGGAGGGGAGAAAGCAACTCTTTAAAAAAATTTATGTCAAAATGGTATTCAGTGGTCCATCACATTGAATCAACACACCTTTACTGAAAACATACTGCTTAGCACACGCTCTGGGGGTTCATTCCTCTTACTTTGTGAACTTGAAAACCTTTTCTTGTTGATCCTTACTATGGGTCACTAAACAGATTCTGTTTTACCTGATTAAATAAATGGTAACAAGGCCTAGGTCTGCTCCTGCTATTTGACTGTATACTTACTTAGCAGTTCACTTTGTCACACTTCTACCCCCTCTACAAGATTAAGAAAATTAGTGGTTACAGTGTCATGCAATTCTATTCAGCTTGAAAAGTTATTGAGGCACATGTTTTCCTACCTTTTAAACCTGTATTTATTTATTAGAAACATTCCTTTAAGTGTATGATGAGTCAACATTTCTTTTGTCCAAGTCCAGCAAAGTTAAAGCACTATTTAATTTTAAAATGTTATAAATTGTGTACATGCTAATTTCCTTCCCTTGACATTTAATTGGAGACTTTTTTTCTCAGCTCACCAAAATGTTACTAGGTTCCTCTGTGGCTGTCTGCTATTTGAACAGAGAATCGACTAATTAGAATAATAGAATAGCATGATTGTCATTCCTCCATTCTCATAGTTTTGTTTTGTTTTTTTTCCAAAGGGAGATTTTTAAAAGTTCCAAAATGTATTATATTAATGAAATATAACATCCATATTCTCCCTTGAGTCACTTTTTCACTTCGCCTTGCCATCCTTCCTTTATTCTCTATTATAATACTGATCAAAAAATGGGATGTTTTCCAAGTAAAGAAAATCTCTCATGCATAAAAATTCCAACTGAGGAAACAAATACATGGTGTGGGGGGTGGCTTTTAATTTGACTTTTAAGATCTTCTACATTACAAAAGAATGTCATGAAGATTACTTTATATGGACAACTTCCTTAAAGTGCTGAAAATCCAAGAATGTTCTAAATTTTAAATACTTTTTCTTTAATGGGCACACCTGTTCCTAATATTCATATGTAAATGGTGCCTATTTACATGTGTGAGTCCCAGTGTAGTGGGTAAATGAAAACTGGCTTATGAATTGCTTATGTTTGTTAATGCTAGACAGATAGTCTGGATGGCTTCATCTACTCTGGCTATGCTATGTTGTCCAACCAATCTCTCACCTCCTAGGCTCAGAGCAGAGGATGGAAGGGGCAGCTAAATCTTATCCTAAGAAGCACACTCTCTGGAAAGGGAGGAAAGCCTATTGCATAACACTCAGTTTAGGATTTTTTTTCCTCCAGTTCTAGTTCTTAGTACCTTTAGAAGTGAGTCAACCCATCATTTGTCACTCAAGGGTTTTTTTTAGTAAACTGATATATTTAATTGGATTCCTAAAGCTCATAAGATTTATAATGATCATTTCTGTCGATTGTGAATCTGCTCACATTTGTTCTTCACGAAACTGTGGAATAGTTTTTCATATATTTTTATGTGTCAACCTAAAAAGAAACTCAGAGACCCAAGGTCTCCAGTAGAAATGAGTTTATTTGGTAATAGCAGAGGATTCAGTTCGGGCTATGCATGCTATGACAGTTCATAGGCATATCTGAGAGGGGTTGGGGCCAAAGAGAGACTTTGCAAGACAAAGAGAAGTCCACTTAAGCTGTTTTGTAAGGAAAAATCATTGTTACAGGGCCTTTCTGCAGGAGCTGGCATTAGCTCATTAGTGAAGACAGCCATACTAGTCAGGTGTTCTTGTGCAAGCTGCTTATCTGGGATATTGCAGTCTAGAGGAATTTCCTTGCAATAAGTCCTATTACAGACCCAACATGCAGTACATGCAGGAATTTCTTATGAGAAGGGCTGTTGCAGGCATTTGTGCATGAAGGCTCCCCCTTTGTGGCTTCCCAACTCCCGTTTCTAGGATTTGACATAGTGATTCCATTTTGGTACTTGCATCTTTCATGCATGGGTAGCTTAGAATGTAAGCTCCTGCAAAGTAATAGTTTTATGTCTTTTTTTCATAGTATCTATTATCTGTGCCACATAATAGATGCCCAAATAAAAGACAATATATTATTGCCATTGTTATTTTTTCTTAGGGACTGTGTTGTTTAAATGACTGCTATAATAAGCACGTTCCATGTGACAAGAATTATGCTAATTATTTTACCTATGCTTTTCACTCAATCTCAACATAACTCTATGCAGTTTGGAGTATTATTGAACTGCTCACTTTATAGGGAAATAAGTGGAGCGAAGACTGGTTAAACTCTTGCTCAAGGTCATACAGTGAATTGACTTGAGACTGCCCTTGTGGTCATTGCCTCATCTTCTCCTCCACCGGCTGTTGCTCCGATTCTCCCCACAGTGATACAAATTTTAAAAAAACTACAACTTTTTATTTTTACTAGAGTGAAAATACACATATACCTCCCATTCAATATTTTTCAGGTATAGTTCAAGGATGAGCAGTTTAAAGATCCATTCCTCGTTTGGTTGGAAAATATACCAACAGAGCAGAAAAGAACAGGAGGGAGAGACCCCAGGGGAAACACATTCAACTTTGAGATAAATTCTATTTTTGTTTTAATGTTAAAGTTTAACTTCTAATTCTTTAGCAGTATTTACTCAACTGTCAGTGAAATGATAAATCTTCTACCTCATTTCACAAGAGGGCAGCACTTTCTTTTAAAATTTAAAGTATGACTCAAAAAATACAGTCAAATTAACTTTTTCTGCCATGAAGTTAGGCTTGAGTGATTTGCAGGAAGACTGGTGCCTCTCTTTCTTTGGGGAAATTTATGAGTAGGATGAGTGCAAATCTACAGGCTAACTTGGTATCCTTCTAAAAATGGAAAGTTGGATTTAAATCAGCCCTTAAAATTTTTGACTTGAAATTAGAATTAGATTAACTAGTTTAGTAACTTTGTAAATATGTAAGAGTCTGCCAAGATCATGACATTCTCTTCAATTATGGAATCACATTAAGGATGTATAATTTTAATATATTCTAATTATTTTACTCTTGTCAAAAAGTATGTATTGAACAATGGTTCAATCATTCTACATCATTCTACAGGTCATTTGAGGGGCAAATAAATTGAACATTTTTCACCTTCTCTCAAAGAGCTTGCTCCCTGTTAGGGTTACAGGAAGATAAAGCAAGTTGACAAAATAACTTGTAAACACAGCAAGGCAACATATAAGTAGAGTACAGGATAGTAGTATAACATAATGGAGATGACCTATTTGGATAGGAGATTGTTGAATAAAAGCTATAGGGCAGGGCTTTGAGTGGAAGTTGGAAGTTGAATTGAACCTCAATGGCTGAAGAAAATTTGAATAGATAGAAAAAACAGGTAAGCTATTATTTAAGAGAATAGAATCTTGTCAATAGAGGGAAAAGTAGAATATGCTTTAGGGAAACTTAGAAAAGCATATTGTTTAGAAAATTGGGAGGAAAAAATACTTGGTATGTAGATTAAGGCTAGATTATGGCATATTGAAAGCTAGGCAGTGGAGCTGCACTTCCTAGTACCATAGCCACTAGTCATATGTGACTGTCTACATTTAAATTTAAGTTAATTGAAATCAAAATTTAGTTCCTCGGTCATACTAGCCACATTTCAAGTGTTTAATAGCCATACTATTCTTTTGGACATTACAGATACAGAATATTTCCATTATCACAGAAAGTTCTCTTTGGACAACAGTACATTATGGTTTAGATATTTTGGAGTTCAGTTATGCAGAGCCATTAAAGATAGAGATAAGATATTATGAAGAATATTTGAATTTTAAAGCTATGAGCAGGAAACCTACTTTTTTGGTATAAGTGTTCTAAAAAATGTTATCATTAATTTACATTTTAAATTAGTTACTAGTATAGTAGCTTTTTAGATGAGAAAATAGAGGGTAATATAAAAGGAGTAACTTTTTCATTAGTTTTCTTAAGAGAATTCAGTTTAGTTTGTCATGCTAATAGGATAAAGAAGATAATTTGAAGACATAGAGAGACTAGAGTCAGAAAGGACGTTGTGAACTAATCCTGTGAGGAGGTGAGAAAGTATGAAAAATATTAAGAGATTTTGATATTAAATAGTTGGTAAATGTGGGTATACTTATTGGTCATTCCAAGTTGTTTTGAGGTTTCACAATTTTAGAGCTTATGTATAGATAGTGTATATGACATTGATTTAGTAATTCAATGACTATTTTTTTTAATTTTTTTTTTATTTTGGCATATTTTGGGGGTACAGATTTTAAGGTTTCAATAAATGCCCATTTCCCCCCCTCCCCCCAAAAGTCTGAGTCTCCATCATGACCATCCCCCAGATGGTGCACATCTCACTCATTATGTATGTATATACCCACCCCCCTCCCCCCTCCCACCTGCCCAATACCCTATTACTGTAGTACCTATGTGTCCACTTAGGTGCTACTCAGTTAATACCAGTTTTCTGGAGAATATATCTGGTGCTTGTTTTTCCATTCTTGGGATACTTCACTTAGTAGTATGGGTTCCAGCTCTAACCAGGAAAATATAAGATGTGCTATATCACCATTGTTTCTTAGAGCTGAATAGTACTCCATGGTATACATATACCACATTTTATTAATCCATTCTTGGATTGATGGGCACTTGGGCTGTTTCCACAGCCTTGCAATTATGAATTGTGCTGCTATAAACATTCGAGTGCAGGTGTCTTTTTTGTAGAGTGTCACTGGATCATTTGGGTAGATGCCCAGCAATGGGATTGCTGGATCAAATGGTAGATTCACTTGTATCGCTTTAAGGTATCTCCATATTGCTTTCCACAGAGGTTGAAGTAGTTTGCAGTCAATGACTATTTTTTGGCGTGTACCATATATCAGAAACTGTTACAATCTATGGAGATACATCAGTGTACAAAATAGAAAGAGTATTGCTATTTTAGGAATGGCTTCACTGATTTGATGAATATTTTATTATTTAATATTGCTTTTTAATAATTAGTGACCAGTGAACATTCATGTGATCTATGTATATATGTTTTTTAAAATTGTGTTGGCAATAATAGCTAATGTTAACTCTTAACAAGTATAAATATTTTGGTAAAAATATGCACAGATATTAAAAAACATCATATACTTCACTTCTCAAAGTAATATACTGTAATATGTTCAGAGTTCTTATTGGTGTTTTTTGAAATGTATGAAAACTTAGTAGAACCCTCACCCCTAAAAAATTCAGTGCAGCTACTTACTCCTGGTATTTCATATAAGCATAAGAATGTCTTAATTGTCCTGTAACTAAAACTATCCAGTTCTCAATGAATTTTCATTGAAACTAATGACCAATCAATTGTATAGTACTAGTGAATGCCTTTCTTGATCTGAGTGTTTGCTCAAGTGTCAGAGGCACATTTTACACAGAAAAATCAAGGTCCAGACGAGGGTCCCAGGGTCAAGCAGCTAGATAAGTGTCAGATAAAATCATGACACAGGTCTTTTGACTCTCTTATTCATCCCATGAAATATATAATATCTAAGGGCCAGGATGAAATAATACAAATAAATAATCTAGTTCATAGGCAACATCAATTAATACTTTCTCATATGATTAAAAAGTTTTCTATATTGCTCATCAGACTATCATAGTAGTAGAATGACCTGACTCATAATTTCTAATGAAAAAGTTATGTTCTATGACTTAGGATCTTATCATCCCCGAGTTATATGCTCTTTTCTATAAGAGTATGTAAGGCCGGGCATGGTGGCTCATGCCTGTTATCCTAACTCTCTGGGAGGCCCAGGCGGGAGGATTGCTCAATGTCAGGAGTTCGAAATCAGCCTGAGCAAGAGCGAGAGCCCGTCTCTACTATAAATAGAAAGAAATTAATTGGCCAACTAAAAATATATAGAAAATGTTACCTGGGCATGGTGGCACATGCCTGTAGTCCCAGCTATTCGGGAGGCTGAGGCAGAAGGATTGCTTGAGCCTAGGAGTTTGAGGTTGCTGTGAGCTAGGCTGATGTCACAGCACTCTAGCCCTGGCAACAGAGTGAGACTCTTGTCTCAAAAGAAAAAAAAAAGTGTGTAGTATCAATTGTAAGGTAATTAAGAGGCATTAAAAATATATGGCACAGCTAAAAAGGAACAACCAATGACTTTGGCAGTGGGAATAGTGCTGAGTGGGATGATATGACCTGAATTAAAGAATATTGATATTTCTCAAAGTATTTTATGGGAACATTTAAGTTGCATTAAGTTTTCTAACTGAATTTCATATTTTTCAATAATGTACAGTTTTTGTAGCATTTTTAACTCTTAGTGTTTTGAATCTACTAAATAATGTTGGACCTTAGAGTATATATTTGGTATATATTTCACTATATATATATGTGTATATATATATATATATATATATATATATATATATAGTGAGTATATATTTTTGAGTATATATTTGGTTTTTGCACATTACCAGCAGCACTCAGTTTAGTCTAGTGATCAAGATGTGCATTATAATTTTGGTGAAATTGGCAGCATAATTGAAAAATGATGACAATGTCATTATATGAGTCCCTTTTTAATTATAAAGATATCTCCAAAGTAATATTTCAAAAATGTTTTGTGGAATAGTGATTTTGCTTGAGTATTTGTTTAGCCTCTCAACATTATGGTCTTGATACAAATACTCAACTTTATATGCACAAATACTAGATTTGGTGTAGTACTTTTAAAGGTTCTATTACTTCATAATACTAACATATTTCAATTTTAAAGTTAAAATACCCTTCAGATCCAATTCTGGATTTAAATTTTGCTTGAAATTCTCTAGTTTGGCAAGTTTCAAGGTAGAGCTAGAGATAACAAAACCTTACAAACTATCCCTACTACTGGATCTAGTCCTAAACAAGAAGGCAGCTGATGTCAGCATCAAATGGCTTCTTTACCTGTATTGGTGCATTTCTTTAGTATTTTGTTACAGTAACTTTTGTAGCACATCAAGTATCCCTTCTGAACATGACAGCATGGCCCAGGATATTTTCTTTTTTACTACTACAGCTCTGATCCATCAATGAAGTTGCTATTTGTATTTTAGCATCTCTACCTGCTAGGAGACTCTGGCGTGCTCACTCTGCTGCAGTCTAGGTGGATCACTTAGACCAACTTGAGAGATGAAGCGATGCTTCAATTGCCTGAACAAGTTAGGCCAGGCATTCATTTTTGAGATATATCAATGGATTTTATAAATATTCCAAAACGTTTTATACCATAGAATATTACAGGATTAGATGACAATAGACTCTTTCCTTTTAAAGAGAAAAGCTTGAGTTATATAATGCCTGTTTAGACGCAAAGTTGTTATTTAAATAAGCAGGAATTACTAGTTACAGGATAACTTAGGAGAACAAAAAGGCTTTGTCCATGTGTTCTTTAGAAAAGTTTACCATTGACCAACCCACTGCTGCTGAAGGCTTGTTTCTATTGAGGGCTTATTTGGTAGAATGTTAGACCATCTGGCACTTTTAAACTCCTAAAACTTCAGAAGCAAAAATAATTGCCTCCACTGGTGTTAACTTTCAAATATAATGATGCTACCATTTTTGGAATGGATATCTACCTAGGAAGATAAATATGTTTTACTTGGGGATTTTCCATCTATTGATTTGATTTTGTGTGAAAAAAGTAACACATGCTGTGGTAAAATTTTCACACAGTATAAAAGATTTAAACTTAAAATATCCCATTCTAGACACTCAAATCTCCAATCTTTTAGACATAATCATTATTGCTATCTTATAGTTCTTTACACAAATAGATTATTTCATAGATTGTACTTATACATAACTAAATCACTCCCTCCTTTTTTGGCGGGTACATATATATCCTATATACATACATATATATTAGAGATTATTTATTAGCCATTGAGACCATCTCCTTTTTATAGTCACATAGCATTCCATTATGTGAAACTGCTGTAACTTACCTTAGCCAGTTACCTATTGATGGACATTTATAATGTTTTCAGCTCATTGCTATATCAAATAGGGTTTATTGAACATCCTTGTACATATGTCTGTACACGTTTGCAAATTCCTGGGAACAGAATTTCTGAGTCAAAGGTTATTATATGCATTTTGATATTCCATGAGTATTGTTAAATTATTACCTACCCCCATATTGGGCAGATTCTAGTAATCTCCAGGAAATATAATGGCTTAACCTAATTCTGTTGAACATAGGAATTCTTCATCCTATAATCAATCAGCCTACTGATTTTCTTATAGGCTGCATAATACACTGGGTTCACCACCTATGGAGTACTTTATTGAAAACTTTTTGGAAAGAAACAAGGATATAATGTAGAACTCAGTAACTCTAGGAAAAAATGGATGATCGTGGTCTATGACTTTTTGGGGGAGGCCATATTTGTAAGTGTAAGTTGTTCGTGTTGTCAGCATATTAACTGGTTATTGGTGAGATTAGTGAAAGTGAATCATGACTAGGGAATTGAAATAGGTCAGGGGTGTGATCTTGCAGAGAATTCTGAATAGGATACTAAGCACGAAAACAGCAAGGCCATGGTTCAGTTGAAGCAGTAACTCAGCTATGAATGGATAAGTCTACATGCATTAGGAAAACCCTACTGCCTAGTATTATACACAGAAATACGGCTGATCTCCTGGGGTTAGTTTGAACTTCCTCTGTGTTTACCCAATCTTTAGTTCCTTAAATACAAATTCAGATTATAGGAATAGTGCCCTCCTGGGAAAAGTACCAGTTTTTCACTTGTGAGTGAAAACAGCTTGCACTTTCAGTTTTGATTTATTTTGACATTTTCATCACTGTTATTAAAATTTGTACTTTAATTTTGGCTTTAATTTTCCGAATCTGGATAGCTAAGGAAAATTGGAAAAACCTTTATAAAGCTTTTCAAAACCCTTTAAGAACCTTCTTTCCAGAGCCCTGTGTGATTTAGTTACATATCCCACAGGCTGTCAGTAGACATCTGGAGGCTTGGCCGCCTGAGATTGTTTCACTCTTGTGTGATGCTGCATACTTTTTAGAAAGGACATGGTTTGGAAACATTAACTTGTCTTGGCATTATTTTTAGTCACCTAATAAAGTGCACTCTGAATTATTAAATATTTAGAGGGTTGCTGAAGGCTCACCCCTGCACCTGGTTGCCTAATTCAGAAGCAGATCAGCTATTTCTCTTCCTGAACCCCTACTCCACCCACCCACTCCCCTTAAAAAGAAAATGCTCTTTGTGCCTTTTAAGTATCTATTAGAATCTTCTGGCTATGAGTTATAGAAATACATACAAACACGCACAAAGTGTTGAATCATTTTCTTATGAATCATTAATTTTATTTCCCAATTACCACCTGTATAATTGTCAAAATTGATGGCATTATATTGAAGAGGTGAACATTGAAAATAATTCTTTGTGTACAAAGTATATCGCCTGAACTTCCTGGGATAAAAGGAGAGCTCCCCCTTTCATCAGAGGGCTCAGGCCTCCATCTTTGGATTGAACTTTCTGCCCTTTAGGGCTGTATATTACCTTAAATAGCTACCAGCTGACAGCCTTCGCTGCTGGTTGGTGTTGACTAGAAAGCTGTAATGTATGGAGTGGTCTCTCCTTAATGGCACTTCAGTGGTAGAAGACAGCGAATTGAAATCTCAGATCATGATTAGGGTCTTGAAGCTATTTTATTTTTGGATTATAAACCTCAAGTTAGAAGCGTTATGAAAAGGAGAATTGTGTGTATTTCTTTCACAAGAAATAAACTGGATCTTTCCTTGAGTCAGAATGGGCTTATAACAAGTGAATTTTTCTACCCATGCCTGAAGCTCTTCATTCTGGTAATGAATAAGCCATAATGTAGCGATTTATGTGTAATCACCTATTGACCTCCATATGCTTCACTTTAGAGGCTCCTAAGAAGCTTTTCTTCTTTTCTTTTCTTTTTGTTCTTTGTATTGACCAATATAAAGAGAAACCTGCTAGGTTTTACATCTTTACAGTTTTAAAAATTTGAACTGAGTGTTTACTGGAAAGGGTGCTTTTAGATCAACTATAGGAGTTAAGACGTTACTTTGTTTTTCCACAAAGCATGTAGACTGCTCTTTTTGCTTATGTTTGATCGAACCCTAAAGAATGTCTTATTGCCTTAACAAAATTACTAAATAGGTCATCTTTTAAACAAATTACATAAAATATAGTTTTTAAGTGTAAAAATTTTTTAAATTATCCCAGCCTATGGAAGTTCTTGGCAAAGCCATGTAGACATTTAGTGCTCATTTGGGCATTGGAATTTGGTTTTAATTGAGTAATTTAGATTTAGATGTTGTTGAGTCCATTGTTGAATTTTCCTGTACTTGTCTGTGGTTCTGGAAACTTTACTTTCTCATAGAACTATGTGTCTATGTTTGAGATATAACTTACTGAGCTAGAGATTCCAGGGTTATTCAGTGTTGATCTGTTGCAGGGATTGGTAGTATTAAGTTTATTCTACCTCTTGAGGATTAGTGAACAATTTGTTTGCACACTAGTTGAAACTGGCAAAATGTCAGCTACTTCAAATGTCATCATCCAATTTATTAAGTCTCTCTGGTGATGTATTGCTTTCACTGGAGACCTCTGTTTTTTGTTTTAATGATTACAGGATTACAAGTGATAATGTATCAAAGAGGTGCTAGGTAAAAAAAGGGCTATGGAAATGTAAGTTTTTTTCCAGGATGATATTTTGTGTGCTGATTTTAAACTGAGAAAGTATTCTCATCTTACGGATATCAAACACAATTCAGAATAAAATGCACTCACTGTTATAAAAGCAACTCACGTTTGCATTTTATAAGCCTCACTTTGAATGTGTTACTGAATTATCAAAGAGTATGTTACTTTTAAATACTATATCAAATATTTAGCTATTTGAATTTTATAGACTATCTTTGGATTTTTACATAAATAATCTATTTGCCTTTTATACTTAAAAATAACATTTTTGGTTATTTTCCATTGTTTTAATGAGAATACAGTACCCTGTAATGAAAATTAGTGAGGAATTTTAAATTTTCTTTTGAATGATTCCACATTCTTTTGATGATCCCTTTTGAATATAGATCCACTAAGTTTTGTACCCTCTGCCTTTCTCTCCTTCTAAAGAGACTGTCGTCATTGCTAGTTTTATCAATATCTTAGTTTTTGATATTTTATAACTGTATGTAAGGGAGCTTAATTTAAGTATTCTCTTTTCTGATAGAGTATGTCAGTTCTGAGAATGAGTAGTTGATATAGAGGTATCCACTTCTGGACATTCTATTCCAGAATTCCACGCAGCAACATACTCTTGTTCTCTTTCCTTAGCCTATGAAAGACATAGGTACTTATAAAGTACCCTTGCTCTTATGTTTCGGGGAAGAATCCCTGATACAAAGGATGCTCTTTCTTTTCTCTCATTTTTATTAGGCCTTGTGTTTAGCCTTGGGTAAGGACACAAGATATTTGAGGCTCTTCTAATAATAACATATCATTCTCGTCTTGGTATAAGAACCCGATAAACATAAAGAATCTACTTCAGAGAAAGACTGTGGTATTCTCTGTTGTTCTGGAGAGTTTTTATTTAATTCACTCTCCTGATATGTGCATGGGGGATGGCGTGTTTGCACATGTCTCTGATCACAGTCATCCAGCACCCTGGGTGGTTGCTGGAAGTTTGCCCAGCTGAGAAAGATTGTTCTTTTACTCTCTCTCCTTTATTTATTTATTTTTTGTGGTGGTGGTGATGGTGATGGTGCTGGTGCTGGTGGTTTCTTTTGTCTTGTATTTATGTAAAAAGTTTATTTGCTGCTGTTGAGAGATCTCAGCATGTGGCCCTAGAACTCTCACAGACCAGGTTCCATGTGGTCGGTTTTTGTGTAAGTTTCTTTGCTACAATTCTGATGGTTAGTCTTCGTGCTGATGTTAATGCTGCTTTGATCCTAACTGCAGATTATTTTTACTTATGAATTTCTGAATAGCCATTAGATTAACCCCTTTGTTTTTGAAATCAATAGTACCTGTGTATAAATCTGGACTAGGTGCATTGAGGTGAAACACGTTCTGCTAGAAATCTCATAAAGCCATTTTGCCTCTGGGGGCATGTAGGTTTTTATGAATAAATAATGAAAATATTTTAAAAGCTTGTTAAATGTGTATAGATGGGCATATGTAAAACACATGCTATTTAAATACTGATAGGAAAATAAGTAGGGAATGAAATGGAAAAAAAGAAAAATAACCACATTGTATACTGTTCCCTGATAGGTTTTTAGTTTTTTCTGCTGTTAAATGGAATCTCTTACTATGTATATTTAAATGAGTGCTGACAATTTTGATATTTAAGCAATTCAAATTGCCTTTTAAAAGATGCATATTCTAATTTCAAGGTCCCCCCCACTTTGGTCTATACCCTGAAGCAAAAAGTAAACTTAGCTATATTAACATTAATATATTAATAATTTCATTTGTGATGATATTACCATTTAAAACACTGTATATTTATGATGAAATTTTGCACACAACTAGAGAAATATGTTTCATATGGCTATTTCTGTCATATTTAACTTTTATTGATATACTAAATAGCTATGTAACATACATAAAGGCATAATCACGTATGCCTTGGAATCATGTCCATAATACCACCACGAAGAATTTATAATTTGGATTGAAGTTTTTCTTTTAAAATGATTACACTTGAAGTTTGTGGAACATAGCATTTCTCTGAGTGCCAGTAATAATTTAACATCAAAATGGAAGACACATTCAAAGTGATTAGTTATTACTCACATTTTTGAATACAATAATTTCACTTGTTAAGTTTTATGTTAGAGGCAAATAACTTCCCCATAGGAGAAAAGTCTGAATGACTTTCAGTCTTATCAATGAGATCAAAACACTTCCCTTTGAAATTTTCCCTATCATTTTACAGTTAAAACTTTTTTTTTTTTGGAAATAATAAAAGTAATCAGGCATATTTTCTTTTGTGATTTGTATTGTTCTGTACACTGCCTCCCTTTCCTTTCATGGGTTGGCTCCCGGTTGGAATAGGGGTGCTGTGACCCATTCAGGATTGAGACAATGTGCAAGGCACTGCCTGCCTTCCTACTGAAGTTTGGGGCAGCAGGTTTCCAGGAAGTGGGAGTGAGCTTCACTTCAAACTGTGTGAGGGGTGGTGGAAAGGGAGGATGCTGATTAAAATAATAAACAACTGCCGGAGAGAGAAGTCGATTGCCACACTGCTGTCAGATCAGGGAGGGGAGCTGCAGAAGCTGGCTGAGGCTGCTCTCCCCTGCCACGGAGCCTGCAGAGGGGACCAGGAGACTTGCTGCTGCGAGAACTTTCTCCAGGCAGATAGGACAACTTTTAAAACAACTTTAGTTCTGTTGCATTGACAGCATCCCTTAGCCCAGGCCGACCTAGGGAAAGGGACTGAAACTGGCTTGGTGGTTACCATAGCAACCGGGCTGCTGGTGTCTGGGAGAGTGAGAACCGGTGGCCTCTTGTCCCGTGTTGGGTGTTTCCTCTGCTAAGAGCGCACTCTTCCTTGTTCGAACGCTCCCTAAGTCATGCTCTTTGAAAACTGGCTCTTTACCCAGGATTTTTTTTTCTTTTTCTTTCTGAAACCAGTCTGAATGGAGGAAGTTGGTAATACTTGGCTTTTTTTTTTCTTCTCTCATACAAGTTTCCAGGATATAGCTTCTTTTTTTTTTTTTTTTTTTTTTTGCTGTGTGTAATTGAGAACAAACTCTAAGCTTGGGGCCCAGGAGAGAACCGTTGTGGCCTGCAGGTCATTAGTGAGGTGAGCAGAAGGGAACCCTGGACTTCCCAGAGAAAGAGGAGACCATGCCAGCCTCGTGGAACGCAGCTACCAGAAAACACAGAAGCGGGTCTATCCCTTGCGAACTCTGAAGTCCATGAAAAAACGGACCCACGGTGGGGTGGCTAAAATGTCCCAGCGCAAGCTGCTGCTGCTGATGGACCGTAGCTCAAGGGCAAGGCTTGTAAAGGATTTTACAAAGGATTTTAAAGTATAGCCAGAAAAGATACGGTTTTTAGAAGTGAAACGCTGTTGTTTGAAGGAAGTTTGCCGGAAAGATGTAGGCTGCAAGGGTTACTGGACGATGATTGGTCTGAACTTCAGCTTACGGGAATTGCTGACAAAATTTGAAAAGGTATGCAGAAAGCAAACTTTGTGAATCTACTCTTTTTCCTTCTTTCTTTCCTGGTCTTTTTTTTTTTTTTTTTTAACTATATGTTTAGGTGGCAGATATTCTATTGACTCTTTGGTGGTTTGATGTAATTTATAAAGCATATTTGATTTTGATATCCTCTTTAAATTGGTTTTTCCAGTAAAGGGCAAATTAGCAATTCTTTCCTTTGGTCTGGAGGGCTTCTCCTGAGGCTTGTCACTTTTAGAGTTCCACATCAGAAGAGATCCTTTGTACTCAAGTCGGCTGGTAACTTAATTGAAACTTCTTTTGGGGAGGGGGGAAACAAAACTAAAACAAAAACGCAGCAACAAACACCTGGTTTTGGTGCCAGAGTCTGACTTCATCGGGCATGGCTTCTGTTTTCCATACCCCTCAGGTTGCTGTCTCCAGACGCTAAGCCCGCCCTTTGCAGCCCTCTCTGCCTGTGGACTCAGTTTGGAGTTGCAGGAGAAGTCGCCTTGCAGCCACGATGGCACATCTGACCTCAGGCGTTTTCTTTTTATCTGTGTGTGTTTTAAATGTGGAGTGCTTGTACACACTGTGGGGCTTTACTGCTTGGATTATTAATTTCGTGTGTAGTTCTTTTTTCCATAGGAAGGCTCTTGGCACACTCCAGGTTGAGTCTAGCCTGCCAAATGCTACCTTACATTTATAGTTAAAACAGAAAACCTTCACATGCCACATATGGGCTCTCGCCCCTCCTTAGCTTGTGGATGCCAAGCACCAATCTTCCGATTTCCAATCTTTAAATAAAAAGAAAGGGAGAAAGAGGTGAAGTCCTCTCTCACTAAGTGCACAAGTCAATTATTTATCAATTGTTAAAAGATGTCCTCAGTGGTTTTCACCATGGATACCCTCTGGTTCATTGCAAGTACAAATACTGTAGAAGCCAGACTGTATTGAGTCATTAAAAAAGAATAATGGGCTTTTCCATATAAACCGCAATTGCCAGAGGGAAAAGATGTAAAACCACACCATTTGAAAAGTTGAGAGGCTTTTCCAAAACAATTGCAGTCATGGCTTGCTTGCCTTCTGATGGTAGGAACATTGTAGTGGGAAGAATGTGGAGAAAGGGGAGTTTAGCTCCTCCTAGGCAGGTGCTCCCCAACTCTCCCCAACTGTAACCCTGAGGATTATGCTTGTAAGGTGGGGCAGACTTTGACCTCTCGCTTTAATGCGTCGTTAAACAGCTAAATTTCTGAAAGATGCTTCCCTGTCAGCTTGCTCACCATTTAGAAGGGGCAAGAGAGGGAAAGAATATCTTCCTTATGGCAGCTGGTAACAGCAGGTGACAAACTTTATGACCATAAAGAGGTCTGTTAGCTTGTTTTGTATAGATTTGTCTGTTTCTTCCTTAAAAGGTACGGGCATATGCTACATGAATAATTCATTGCTTAGACCCCCTGAGAGGCAGTAATTGTGGGCAATAGCTGGACTTTTGTATTGTAATTGCTGCTATTAGTCTTAAAAGCGTAGGTCAGATACCAGAGGTTAGTAACCTGCCTCAGCCTTCAGGCCCTTTTATTGGTGGAGTTAGAAGTTCTGGTCATGCTTCCTCTTTTAACTTTCAAGCCTCAGTTTCTGAATATTTCTTATTTTGGTAGTTGAATCGACAGTGAAAGAAGTCTACTGGCTTATTCCTGTTAAAGGCTTGATTGGGGTTGGTTTTATTATTTATTTATTTATTTTTTGGTTATCATTTTTTTGAGACAGAGGGCAAATTCAAAGAAACAATCCTGCTACAGTCACAGTCTGAAGTTCTCCACGTGTTTATTTTTGTGTTAGACACCGTTATAAAAACCTATGTGAAAGTTAATCTCTTTGCCATATTTCACTTGTAGGAAGTTGTCATACATGAATGTATTTTTCCCCAACTCAAGTCTTAAAATCCTTTGTGTATTTTTACAAAAGCTGTCTCATATGTTGCGCCTTTGCTGCACTGATTCATTGCCAGGAAAAGTGAAATTATGAAAAGGTATCACTGCCTCACACCTCTCGAATACAGCTAACTGCTTTCCTCCATCTCTGAAAGTAATAATTCCATTTCTAGGAAAAGATCAAGGCCTACTGCTCTAATGCAAAAGCGACAGGATACCTTCCAAAAACTGAATAGCAGTCTTTCCATATGCAAAGGCAGAATCCCTTTACTCTCAACTCCCTTAGTCCATCTTTTCATCAGTATTCGTGACCTGTTTCTGGAGAGAATGCTAACCTTAGTGATTTAACACTTTTCATATCAGTAGTTATAATTGTTCAATTTGATGTTTAGGTTATCACAGTAAAAAGGTGGTTGTGCTGTGTCCCTGGAGCCTTTTCATGCTTTAAGAAAACTGGTGTCCAGTGTTGGGAGAGTGGACCCAAATCCTGCTGTGTTCAGTAGTTGAAGCCAGCCAGCAGCTGAGTGGGAGGCCTTGCACTGATGACTAATCTGGTTATAGACAGGTCAGATAAAGTTCCCAGATGAAAGCAGACCTTCAGCATAACTTCAAGGAAGCAGTTTGTTTGTGGAGGCAAACTGAAAGGGATGTTCCAGTAGGTATTTCTGAATTTTAGAGAAATCCAGTGGTTTTATGATTTTAATTGGGTATCCATTCATATATGAATTTTTGGCACATGATTGAGTATCTAGTCCCAAAACCTGGTTTTCCAGCCTCGATAGGATGGGAAAATTGTACTTGGTACTCATTTTTAATCTTCTAGAGCCAGAAATGGCAATGCTGGGAGGACCTGGGGTCCAAGGGTCAGGAAGGATTCTATTCCCACAAGATGACAGCTCATCAAGGATCAGGAAGCCCCAGTTCGGAGGAACCATACATATCCCAGAGTGGTACCTAAAGAGGAAGAACTAGGATGACCAAGTGGCAAGATGTGCCTGCCAGCAAGCAGGTCCTAATCATCCAACCTAATGATGAGGGATAAGCAATTGTGACTTAGGCCCAAGGGTGACTATCTGGAGAGTTCGAACTCAAGGTTGACTTGAGACAGGAAGCTGGTCCACCAACACACCTCTCTGAAATCCAGCCTATACGTTAGTTTATTGCCACCCTGACTTTAATTAATTCTTTTCTCCCTGAAAGTACTTCTTAAGGGAAGTATCTCATGCCTTTAATGACTATTAATATACTATCATACTTGAGCCATATTCTTGTGTACTGTCTTTATTCCCTTTGTTTTGTAGTCACGGAGGAGAGAGTCATGGACGTTTTTGGCTCAGTGACATTTTGAGTGATTGTTACCTTTTATTATTAATAATTTATGCAGCCCTGCTACTAGATGATTAATAATAATGGTAGTTCTCTAAGGTTTTTTTTTTTTTTTTGGTATGTGACTGAGCAGTACCATTCTCTTGGTGAATCCTTGGGGAGAGATGTTCCCCATAGTGACAACACTCAATGCTGAATTTCTTGTTGGCATTTACTGCCTTTAAGATGACTCTAATTTTTAAAATGCCAAATTGAGGCTATCTTGTGTAGCTCAGTTTGTAATATCTAATTTTGAAACAAATATGTAAACTTCACACTTCAAGGTCTACTCATTTATTCCATCCTTAGTCCGCATTTATAGAAGTATATAGTATGTACTGGGTGGTGGCCCAAGTGTAGACATGGAAAGGACAGTGGGGAAGACCTTCCCTCATTGATATTACAGCCTGGTCGGAAGATACAGATCTTTAAAAAGGATGTTTTAAATGACAAGTGCATGATTGAACAAAAGTAGAGGGAGTCAGAAGAGTAGCAGTAGCCATAGTTAATCTCAGTGCTCATGTAGTCTCTCTGGGAGCAATTACATTTAGACTGAGACTCAACAGAAGAGTTTAAGATGAAGGAAGGAAATGAGATTGTGTGCCAGTGTGCACATGTGTGTGTGGCCTGTGGGTGGCCTTGAGTCACAGGAAGAGATGGGAGCTTTCTGGGCAATAGGAACTGCTTTGACACGGGTCAGGAGTGACGGAGGAGCTGTATGCCCCAGGATTGTAGTTTTAAACATTTAAAATGCAGTAACTCTTGTCTGGGTTTCAAATCTGTTCAATTTTGATTATACTGTCTGATTTGGGGAATTAAGGTTAGACAGTAGTTTGGCTTCATGAAATATTTAATAACTGCTCTTAAGAAACTTGTGTTCATATGCAGATCAAATCTGCCCGTGTATAGTGTACCTCAGAAGGGAAGCTACTGTATTTTAATTCACTACAATTTTAGTGTATTTTAGGAACAATTGGTTTTTAGAGTTGAGGATTTGGAACATTTTTTGGTTGTCAAAGATATTTCTCCTTATAACAGTGTTTACTATGTTGAAATTTAAAATGTAATTTATTTATTGATTTTTACCATTACAAATTGGCTATTATCTTGAATGTGCAATAAACTGTGAGTTTGTTCCATTTAGTAATTTGACTTTTTTCTACTCTATTGTCTTACCTATATTTATAATCACAGTTAATGGGAAAAGAACATTATTAGCATTGATTTCATAATTTATACATGCTGCTATAGATCTGATGATATCACCTCTGTTGGTCAAAATGTGATTCAGTAGAGTGATTAAAATCTGTGAGATTAACTGTTGGAAGAAAATGTAGTTTATAGAATAATTTAATAATTGATTGAAATAAATTAATTAATTGAAATAATTAACCAAGTAATTAATGGCAATTACTCACCATCCCAGAAACCTCACAAACTGTCTCAGGCATATTTACATATAACAAAACCTTCAATGATAATTTTTTCTTTGTTATTGTATTATTTAGGTAATATCTGATTTTCTTTTTAGAAGTTATGATTCATTTTCAAACCTGAAAGCTCTGGCAGTAATCCTACTGAGCTCCTGAAAGTCAATTTGAAACTGTCTCTGAAATCCAGTCTAATCTTTGGAAGGAATGGTGGATTTATTTTCCCCTAATGTTTAACTTTGTTTATTTAGCCTGAGCTTTGGGACATGATAGGGAAGTTGTTCTAACCTCACTTCTTCTTCACCTTCAGGAAAGGGGTCAGAACTCCTTTAGGCAAAACATGGCTGTAGCCACGTAGGGTTAAGTAAATATGCCATGCAAAAATAAACCAAAATTATGTTAGTGAGACACAAAGAGGATGAAATCTATCCTAACACCCATTTGGTTGTTGAAGACTTCCTGGTGGTACTGTTGTAAATCTCTGTTTCCTGTTAGAGGGTTCAAAGAGTTCTGTTAATTGTAATCTGAAGAAATATTTTGGCTTACATAGTTACAGCTCCTGCTTGATTATAAACCGTTACCAAGAATTAGTATATGATATACATTAGAAAGTGTTTGTAATTATATCATTAAAGAACTGTCCAGTTAAGTGCAAAATTGGTGTTAAAATACTGATTATTAAATAAGTAAAAAGTAAGTAAATAAATAAGTGTTTTTCTTTATTTGTGAAGTTTATTTTGACCCAGGTAGTAGATGTTGTGCACAAAAAGAATAGTTGTTAATCAGTGAACCTCTGTGAGCTTTTGTAGCCATTTTTGAGAGGGTTGCTCTGAAACGTTGCATCTTATTATGCTTTTGAGGGTGTTGTACTTAGAAAAAAATATGCAGTCCTCTTTTTCTAACCCCTGGCTTTTCTTAACCTTCTAGATTACACTTATATTATTTAAAGATACTTTTCAAGTGCATCCTTGAGCCATTTCTTCTGCCCTGTTTTCAGATGTTAGTTCACTGCTTGAATATCTTGCCATGGCCCCTCCTGTGCACATGACCGGTTTATGTTAAATTCTTGGAAGAGCATTGCTTTGTGCTTCTAGATGGATTACATTCCCATAACTAATTATCAGTAACTATTTTGTGCTGTTTAATGGTCAGAAGGGCTTGCAGGTGACAGAGGTAAGCATTAGTAGGGCCAAGTGCCCCAGCTGTGCAGTGAGAGTCGACCCTCTTTCATGGAAGTGCAATTTATTGTAGCATTTAATGCCACATCAAGGCCGTGATCTGACAGCCTCCCATGCTGACATCCTGCTTTTAGAAGCAGTGCATCATTGCACAATGATCTACGAAGGAGCATGAATCATTAACCACATTTAATTCTAAATTTCCAGTGAACGCTTAGGCAAGACTTTGCAGTGTAGGCTGCTAAATAGTTTTAGGTTCCCCCTATTAAATTTTTTAAGTGAAGAAATTAAACAAAATGATTACTACATTCCCTTCCAGTTCTTCAATTGTCTGTTTTTTTCCTGGCACTACAGTGGCTAATTTGCCAGTCAATCAAGATGCACTTATTCATACCTTCCTTCATGGGTTTATACACTTATCTATGTATCCTCTATCTATTCTATTTTACATTAGGCTCATTCTATGTAACAGAGACTGTGAAGGATAAAGAAGAAATATTAAGATAATTTTCTGCTTTTAGGAGTTCTTGGTGTATCTGGCAAAGTAAATATGCCACCAAATGTTACATAAAACAAAATAATGTATGCTGATTTCCTTATCTTTGATCACTTTCTGGGTGTTGATTTTCTTCCCAACTTTTGATGATGTTCATGTGTGGAAGGTTTTCCACATATTGAAAGTTATATTCCACCATGAACATATGATCACTGGTGGTGCTGTTAAAGAGAACTTTATGGAATTACTTAACATCATTGGCCGGGCCAGTTAAGCAGTCCTGTTTTACCATGGTAGCTGGGTTGGAAAACATCACCTGATCTGATGAGGAGGCAAATTAGCTCATGTTCTTGGCACCCCAATTTCCTGAAGTTGGGGAATGCTCTTGTGAAATTCAGAAAACTATTTATACATCTTAATACCCTTCTATCTTTTTGCTTTTCTTGAATATGAAAGGAAGCAAATACATCAGGCTACAAGAGGATGTTGTGGTTTGAGGTTGTCTTGTGATTTTAGGTGTGGTCCACCAACCATAATCATGTTTAGGAAATGTAAGGGCAGGTTCTCCTTGGCAATAGAGAGCAAAGAGATGCTTTATTGTTGTGTCGTTGAGCTTATTAAGAAACATGGCTACCATACAGATATACGGCATTTGCTTGAAACCATTGCAGATATTATCTGCTGACCTTTTAATATTTTATATACTTTAGATGTCTTAAAATGCATTTCAAGACACAATAATAGAACAGTTCCATCCTAATGAATAGGAATCATCTCGTCTAGTACTGTAGTTCCCAACTCCCAGGCTATGGCCCATTACTGGTCCATGTCCTTTTAGGAAATGGGCTGTGCATCACCACCTGAGCTCCACACCACACTGTCACCCACATGATAGCCCACTCTATCTTCCCATCCCCAGTTCATGGAAATATTGTCTTCCATGAAACTGATCCCTGGTGCCAAAAAGGTTGGGGACCACTGGCCTAGGAGATGACACCAAATAACTTTTCAGCAGAACTTTCTTTTTCTCACTGAGAATTTCTATTTGAAGCATCTCAAACTATGACCACAGTGAGATTGCCATTTTCCATGCATAATATTACCCAACCTGAGAACCTTGAATCAGTATCTGACTTTCTTCCCCAGCTGCCAGTGAAATGCAAAAGAGTTGCCAGTGCAATACAAGATTTAACAATCTCAGAGTTTCTGTTCAGTGGTTAGCCCTGGTTCTGCATATCACATCTTGCAGGTGGGAGTGATTTGGTTTTGTCATTAGGGTCAGATAACCTCAGCGATCAATGGGCTTGCAAATTTGGAGCATAAATCTTGTCAGGCGTTGTCTATCAGACTTTGCATTCATCTCACCCACTCTCCAAATCTGACCCTATTAGTATCATGTTAGATATCACAAATCCTATCACAAACAATAATAGGGCAGTTCTGCCCCTTCACCTCATGTTAAGTGACAACTTCCTAACATGCTGATTGGAGTGATGAGGTGCAAAAGACCCTTTATAGCTTTTGATATTGATTACAAATACTTCCTCAAAATATGAACCAATTTTTATTATTTATAATAATTCTCATTTTATTCAAACTTCACCTAACTGTATTCTATAAAAATAAACTACTTTCCTATATCATAGGGGAAAACATTTATTAATAGTTTTTATTTCTTAATGAGGATAAAATTATATGTGAAAATATTCTTTTACAATTTTAGAAATAAATTTTGTAAGACTGAAGGGGCAAACTATTAGTAATTTTGTCAAAATGTGAAAAACATTTAAAATTATGTAATTTCTTAGTGACCCCTATAAAGCGTTATATTTTAAGGGAAGTTTTGCCCATGTGTAAAGGGGAAAAATAATCTCTTTGGATATTAGGCAGTGTTTGATGATTTGGCAACAAAAGTTATATGAAATTTCAAAAATTGCTCACTGAATTTGAAATACTGACATCTAACTAGCTGATGCATAAAATTTAGATTATAATACATTCTCTTTTTAAGAACTGGGGAATCAATATATTGAAGATTTAAAGACTATTATTGTCAGTGTAAGGATTTGGAAATGCTTGAATTTGTTGTCATTTAGGGTGAAATGAACTATTTTTCTTGAAAGCAATTCATCTGTGAATATAAAAAAATAAATACAGAAAACCCAATACCTAATACTGATACCTAACATTTGCATTTTCTCTGCTTTTTTCTCTTTAGGACATCCAGGCGGAAATCGATGCCCATAATGACATATTTAAAAGCATTGATGGAAACAGACAAAAGATGGTAAAAGCTTTAGGAAATTCTGAAGAGGCTACTATGCTTCAACATCGACTGGATGATATGAACCAAAGATGGAATGACTTAAAAGCAAAATCCGCTAGCATCAGGTCAGAATAGTCAATATCAAAATAAAAATAATGGGGGGTTGATTTCTGTGATTTTTATGTATCAGAAAGAAAGAGGGCAGCCTTACTACCAATGCTACTTTCTCAGAAATTGTCTAAGATTTAAATGCAAGGACTATTTTCTTGAAAGTTATAGTTTTAGCTCCATTTATATCCAGTGCTCACTGCCAACTGTTCTTGACTATTCACAAATGTTCATATCATATTTTAAACCTAATGCTACTACTACTGCTAATGTTACTGACTCCTGCTAATTACTGAGTGTTTACCTTGACCCAGTATTGTGTTAGGATTTTTACAAACATTATTTTGTACCAAAAATATCCCAGTAAGAGGGATGGTAAAAATCCCCTCTTATATGAGGAAATAGAGGTTTAATGAACATAACGAACTTGCCAAGTTTTTGGGCTAACAAGTGCCAAAACCAGGATTTGAATCTAGATCTTTTTTACTTTTGGCAATGAACATGTTTTGCTTCATCATGCTGTTTGTACATCCAATTTGATGATGTATTTATAGAAATTAAATATCTTTTATGGACACCAAAATAGAAAACTGATGATTCATGCCTGCATTTGGAGAGAGTAAAATTAAATAAGGGGGAACCTTAGGACTAGAATGCTGAATAGGAAAAGACTTTGAAAAATTACCCAGCATGACAGAATGATTATCGTTATTGGGGGCCAAGAATATTTTAAGATTATATTTAATAGATAATGGACAGTTCCTAATTATATTTAAGTTTAGGGAATACTAACTGAAGAAAATGTTATGAAACATCCAAAAGAGGAATGTTGGTAGGAATTCCTAGATCAGTTTTTTTTCCTTCTGTGTTTCATGTGTATAATCTTAAAACTAAGTGGTCTTGAATTTGTCTCTTTGACTTTACTCTCTGATCTTGGGCAAATTAGTCCCTTTGAACCTTAGTTTTCTTATTTTTAAAATCAGAATATAAATATTTAACCCTCATAATTGTTGTGAAGATTGAATGGGATAATTTGATAGTTCCTTAATCTATGTAAAGCGTATCTCAAGAAGCATCTAGCTTATTTTTTTAATATACATAAAGCAGCATAGTGGATCTGTTTCATCTGGTTTTGGGATGTCATAGAATGACTTCATGAAGAGCAGAAATCTTCAATGATTGTTTATTTTGAATGAATTTTTAAAAAATTTATTTCTGCTATGATGTCCTGCTGGGCACAGTGGGAGAGGCAAGAGGAAGGGGTTGAGCTTAGGAGTTCGAGGTTGCAGTAAGCTTTGGTCACTAGGTGACAGAGTGACACTCTGTCTCTAAAAAAATAAAAATAAATAAATAAGTAAATGTCCTGGAAGGTTTTTATTCTGCTGGGGCTCACAGAGGGGAATTTGCAGTTCCTTTTACATGTAAGGAGGGGAGTAATGTAGCATATGTTTGTATGGGTGTCTCTGTGTAAAGATCTTGTTGGAAATTATGTCAGCATCGGCCAACTACTTTTTTTTAAAGACAGGAAAATTAGAGAGTATTGTGCAGTGAGATAATATACTTGTTTAGGAATTGAATTTTCAACTGGCTAGATCCCATCAGGTCGTGACTTTCTGTTCCTCATAAATGTAAACAAATAAAAGCATACAAAAATGTTAACACAGTAAAAAGCATTCACTGAGAAGCCAGCAGAAGCAACATCTGGGCTAACAAGCTAAAAGTCACAGGGCTAGCCCTGGTGAAGACTGTTCATATGGTGCTGAAGTTTTCAGAGTTTGGAGAATGAACTCATTAGGAAGGAAAATTTAATGAAGGCCTACATCGTAAATAGATCATTCCAAATAGAAAGCTACAGACAAAAAAAAATCTTTGGTCTTTCATGAAAAGTTAACACCTAAGCCTATCAAGTCACATTTTTTCTAACCTGGAAAGAAAGAACTCATAAACTACAGTTGGAATATTATCTAATAAGTAAATTAATGTTATTTTTAGGAGATGGGAGAATGTGCATGGGCCAGTGGACTTCCGCATCAAGGTAGATCATGCGGTCCAGTAAAATGTGATAATGAATTCATGTGATCATGAATTAAAGTAATCTTTAGCTAGACTACTTATCTCAAGAGATCCAGGCACTTATTCAAATATTTAATACAAACTTAATTCTATGTTTAAGGCATTGCTAATCATAAATACAATGTGGTCCCTGCCCCTAGGTGCTTACAGATCTGTTCAGATCAGTTAGGGCCCAAAGGAGGAAGTGTTTACTCTCACATCAGAGGCTTAATAAAAAGGGAGATTCCTAAGCTGAGCCTTGAAAGATGGATTGGGTGAGGACTGGAGAAGGGCATCTAAGCTGGAGGCTTGAAATAACTGTGTTTTCGTGAACATGAAGAAGTTCAGTCCAGCTAAGAGTAGATTTTGTTGGTGCTGTAGTAGAGGAAAGACTGTGGCTAGAAAAAGGTAGAAAGAGAGGTAAGAAATAAATCATGGCACACCTGCGTGCACCATGCTCCCTTCCACTGGTGATGGAATTGGGAACTTTTTGGGAGATAAAATTAGATTTGAGCTTTGGAGGAATCCCTCTCACACAGCAACAGAAGATGCATTGGGTCAATCCTGAAGACAGTGAGAACTGTGAAGAAGCCCTTTCAGCATCTAGGACAGGGAAGAGAGATTGAATAGATACTTTGCTCACATTGTTGAGGCACTGGTGAGACATCCAAAAGCTAACAACCAGTAGCCACTGGATGGATGTCTGCTCTTCAAAAGAGAGCATGCTGTAAGTGAAACAAACAGATGGGATGGGTTGGGGGTTTCCAGATAGAGGTGACAGGTAACAATCATGATTTAATTATTTAAGAGGGTGAAACATTAGGAAAGGGCAAAGTAGATAAACTTGAGAAATCCTTTGAAAGGGAAGCCAGCAAAGGAACCTGAGCTGTGGCTGTCCTTGAAGAAGGAAGAGAACCAGGAGAAAATGTTGTCAAGAGCCTAAGAAGGAAGGATTTCAAAAAGAAAAGCAAAGGAAATAATGTCAGCTGCTTGAAGAAGTGGAGTAAGATCAGGCTTGCAGAGTCCAAGAGCAATAAGAAGGACTTTGGTGCCTCTTTGCCAGGGCAGTGTTTTGGTTGAGATAGAAATCTCATTGCAGAAGACTGAAGAGACAGAAGAGGAAGTGCAGAAGTAGAAGTAGAACTGAGTCTAGTTATCTCAAGGAAGTCCACTGTGAAGGGAAAAGGAGAGAAGAATGCGATTGCTGTAACCGTATTATTACACATGACAGTATCACAGGTTTATAGCAGCTGCGGGGCCATATCTATGTCTGTTTTGACCTGTCCCTGCTTTCACATAAATTAGGTATGTTTAACTAATGAAGTGAATGATCTGTTCTTCCTTTTTGTCTTCAGAAAGAAATGGGTGAAATAAATTACATTAGCATATTCCTTGTTACTTGGATATTTATAATAGATTAAGTGTTTTATTATTTCTCAGTAATGGTCCTTCATCTTGGAAGCATAGCTCAGAAAGAAGTGGTACAGGATAGTGTTTAATAGAGTTATTCTCTTGGACCTAGACTAACTGTTTTCAAACACTGGCTTTACAACTTAGCAGTTTACCACCATGGGAAAGTTACTTAACTCAAACATGCCTCAGTTTCCCCATATGTAAAATAGGGATAACAAGAGTATCTTTCTTATTGGGTTGCCAAGAATATGTTTGTTTAATTAGCCTCTATAAAGTGCCTAAAACAGTGGTGCATGGTAAATACTTAATAATTTTTAACTACTACTGTTATTATTCTCATTGATTCCCACCTTGTTTGGCACTAGTTAATTTAAAAGACATAGATAGTCTCTCTACCTCATCATTTTCTATCTTCATCACTAATGTTGGGGATTTCTCAGAGTGTCCTTAGTACATAGCATCTCACTTTTCTGCTGGACTCTGAACTAGTACGAAACAAAAGTGTGCTCAACAGGCATGCGTAGCATGGCCAAAAAAGAATTGAAATGCCATGCTAATTACTGATCAAGGCCGGGCTAGAGAAGATGACTTAGAATGGAGGTGAGTAGGGCTGTTAGTCGAACCCCAGAATGAGACAGAATTACCAGTATCACTGGATGAGGTGGCGTCCCAAGTGGGAAACCCTACATAGAAGAGTAGAAAAGAACTCAGTCTCTGTAGGCCTGTTCTCAGGAGGAGAGTGTGGGCTGAGCTAAGCATATCCAGTTACTCTCCCTGGACTCGCAGTTCAGAGTCATCATGCTACCTCTGCAGGGATGAGTGGGAAAAGGGGTGGAGAAGCCAGAGTGTGCTTAGTGAAAAAATTCCTCCCCAAGAAGTGGGGGGATGTTCTCACTAACAAGTCTGTAGAGGTGGTCCACTCCCAAGGCCTCCTGACATCTTCATTCCCTGCGGGAAGTGAGGCCTGCAGAGCACTCTTCATTCTGCTCCTCTGTTGCTTCCTCTTGTTTAAAGCACAGGCTGCCCCTTACACTGCCTTCTATGGTGAGCAAACTCTCTTATGTCTTTCATATTTTTATAAACTCTTCCACCATTTTTCTCTATAATTGAAAGCTGTCTTTTCCCTTAATTGCCTGCTCTACTTGAAGCACTCTTTAATATATTATACAGATTAATTCCCCATTTTCCTCACCCAGCAGCCAATGGGAATATTCCGTATCTTTAACAACTGCTGTGGACATCAAACAATCCCATTGCCAGCCATGTACGCCCAGGATGGCAGCGGAAGACGCACTTGCTGAAACAAAAGCCTGACACGCAGGGATAAGTGGGAAAATGGGCATCCTCATTGCTGAAGCATTGCTTCTCCATCTCCCAACAACTCCTCTGAAGTGAATACACCCATCATTCTACCTCTTCTTCCCTTTGCTCCTGCTTCCTGCTGATTTGTACGCTTCCATACATGCTCATTGATTTGAGCAACCACTTACCTTTATTCTCCATGCTCTTCTCAGCTATTATTTCTTGGTGTCAATATCCATATTGATGCCTTTTTATATTTTGATTTCCAAGTTTCTTTTTACTTTATCTGTAAAATCCTTTATTCCTATTCCAGGTTCCATAGGCCTGGTCCTACTTGGACTGTTAACATGCCCTGTCATCTTGGCATCTCTGAGATCAGCAGTCTCCAGGAGTCCAAGGACAAACTGTTCTTACTACATTCCACCCGACCATGTGCATCTGAATGCAATTGGTTTTGCCCTGTTATTTAGAGAAGAGCCTCCTGATGTATCAAATCAAATCAGAATTGTTTACAACATCATCAATAAAACATTTCTTTTTCACATTAAAGTTATGGACTCTATCCAGAGGGGTGCCTTCCTTTATTAGCTTATTATATACTGGACCCATCTATCTGCTATTACTTAACTTAATAGTTTTATCTAGTGTATATAATTAAGCTACAGTATTCCAACTAGATTGTTTAAAAATGCCTATCCTCCAGTATTTTCAACTGTGGAATTCTTAGCTTTCTTTCTTTCTTTTTTTTTTTTTTGTCTTAGAGACAGGGTCTTACTCTGTTAACCAGGCTGGAGTGCAGTGGTGTCATCATAGCTCACTGCAACCTCAAACTCTTGGGCTCAGGCAATCCTTCCACCTCAGCATCCAAGGTAGCTGTGACTACAGGCATGCACCATCACACCTGGCTAATTAAAAAAAATTTTTTTAGACACAGGGTCTTGCTGTGTTGTTCAGGTTGGCCTCAAACTCCTGGGCTCAAATCCTTCTGCTTTGGCTTCTCAAAGTGCTAGGATTACAGACATGATCCACTATACCTGACCAGTTTTTTATTTTATTTTATTTTTCCTTCTTCTTCCTGAACATGACCATCTTTCTTCCAATCTTTAGTTATTTTTCAGACTCCACCCCTCCAACCCCTTCTGCCTAGCTGGAAGCCCATCGTAAGATATTTCAGTAATGTCAGGACCTTGAATTTCCTTTCCCCCTTGTACTTCCTCTGTCTTTTTTCCATTCTGATGACACTCTGATGACCACACCCTCTCTATCCCCTGCTCTTAATCTTGGGGTGCCTAGTGTTGCACCAGAATGTAAAAAATAATAACATTTCTTCCATTGTAATTAGACACTTTCTGCTTATTATTGGTATTGTGATTTTGAATGGTTTCCTATCAATCATATATTCACCACCATGCCTGTTTTAAAAGACTTCAGTTCCTCTTTAGCTCCCAAACCTCTGTCTTTGCAGGTGGCCTTGCTTCATTATTTTCTGAGAATGAGGCCATCTGATTGATGCCTCTTGTGCTACTTGGAGTATATAATATTTGTGGATTCTGTATCTCACACTGTGCTTTAATTGTACTAAAGTTGATGTAAAGTTTTCTGTGTCATAAAGTTGTCATGGCAGGAAGCGTTTGCTCTAATTTATCATCATTTTTAGGAGAGAGAGAATGTCTGCCAAGATCATAATAACAGCTAATATTTGTTGAATATTTATATGCTAGATCTACCCTAAGTGCTTTACAGGCATCACCTCCTTTGACTGTAGTGTGGTCATTGGAACAGTGTAATAATATGCAGCTCAATACCTCGGATTAATATCTTAAATACTTTTTTGCAGTCTTTTTGAATGACCATGATTAAACTTGTTAAATACTGAAATTGGACATGCCAAATATTCTTTAGCAATCTAAAAATAATACATTGAATTATAAATTTCACAATTCCACTTAGATCAACATAAGAGAAGACAGCTAACAATTTGAAACTTCAGCTAGAAGATAGTCTCTTAGGAACTTTGATGATAACTTTTTATTCGATGAAAAAGTGTGAATTGGAAATACACTAATAAGTTCTGTAGTGTGGATGATATGGTTTAAATTTTTATATTAAACTTATTTAATTTAAGATTATGTTAATTAAATATCCACTTATCAGCTTAATGATGTTTAATATAGATCCTTATTAACATATAGTTTCAAAGGCCAGTGAAATTGTCAAATCTAATGAAAACAGAGTTCAAAGATAAAATTCTATCTTCCCTTTCTTTTATGAGCCTCTTAAAAATTCAGGGCACCTTTTTAAAAGCGTTTTAGAGAAGATTAACCTCTAATATAATCATGTACATCTAATGTTATCACATTTTACAATGTCATTGATAGCACTTTTAGCCTTAGTTAGTTGGTTTTGCTAAACATCTTGTAAAACTACTAAAATTTCCTTTTCCCACATCTAATAGAGGAAGATTCTACTTCTCTCCTTTCTCTTTTTTCCTCTGGTGTAGCACTTTCCAATAGAACATTCTACAATGACAGAAATGATCTATATCTGCGCTTGTCAGTGTAGTGGGCACTGGCTTTATATGGCCTATTCTATACTTGAAATGTGGCCAGTGCAACTGATGAACTGAATTTCAAACTTTATTAATTTTAATTATCTTAAATTTAAATTTAAATAGCCTAGATGTTGCTGCTGGCTACTGTTTTGGAAGTACAACTTTGGTGTTCTTTTTAACCCAGTCAGACTGAATTTTGAGGATTTGACTATTTTCTCCTAATAGGTCTTAATTCCTTTTCTGGGAACAGGAATAATCCCCTTTTAATGTTATCTGTTATTCTTATACTAACTAAGGTATTTTTTTTTACATTATAACCCAATTTATAATTTGTGGATTTTACCATAAACCAAAAAGAACTTGCACTCATAGTAAGAATGCCAAATTGGACTTTTAATTCTGTGCAGTTCCTACACAATAGGGAATAGTAAATCTTTGCCACCTCTTACTTTGGGTCATTATATTATTTGGTAGACTTAATTTCCAATTGTATCTTTCCTTGTCTCTAAGTACCGTACGTCTGGGCAGTTTCTGTCTGCCCTCTTCAATGCTGCCCATGATGAAGGCAATGGAGTAGAAAGAGCTTGGACTTTGGGTTGGATTCCAAATTTTCACCGTGGCTTCCTCAGCAAGCTTCCTCCTTCTCAGAGCCACAGTTTCCTCATAGAGCCATTGTCAGGTTTCCTATCTTAGAGCACATTTGATCAATTTATCTTTCTCCTAACTTGACCCTGGAACTGTTGACGGTGTGACTTTCAATTTCTGAAGCAGTCAGTGCCTGCTGTCACAGGGGTGCTCCATAAGTGCTTGTTTGCATTAAATAAATGAAAAACTGCATTTTATTTTAACAAATGCCCCTCCCCACTCACTCATACAATTTTCTTTCATATCTACACACTGGGAAAAGAACTAATAACTGTTGGAAGACATAGCTTCTTTGGAAGGTGGAGGCTTTTGATGATTTAAAACAAGACATCAGTTCATAGTTTTCTCCATAGTTTCTTTTCTACTCTACTTAAATGATGAGGTACATTTTTACGGATCTTTACCTCTAACAAGTTTTTGCATTACATTTAAAAATATAATTGGTCACTTAAAAATGTTTAGAGAGTTGTCAAAAATAATTTACTTTAGAAAGGGATAACTTGTATACAGCATATTCCGTAGTAGATACCATCCTCTTTTGATAATACAGTCAGTGAAAGTATTTATGGCTTTGTACACATCAAGTGTCAAAAGAGTGAACAGCAGTTATAAAGTTAGAATCCAGTTATCTAAAAGTGCGAGTAGCCAAAGAGATGTGTTAGATAAAGAAATGTTTTTAGTAAAGACTCTGAAAACGTGATTGATGACTGGTTATTGGTCATCTTGGAGAAATTTAAGTTTTTTAAATGTTTATAGGAAAATTGAGAAAGTACAGGTAAGCCATTCAGAAATTGGAAGTTTCTTCTTACAAAGCATTCAACCTACTGCCCAAGAAAAAGCTTTCATCTTTCAAGATGAAAGCATCAAAACGAGACTAGAACTCTGAAGCTACTACAGAAGCATGCATGTAGGTGGGCATGTGGTAGTAATCCACTAAACACATAGTTATACTCTATTGGAGAATAACCAGTACAGATTGGCCAGGCAGAGGTTCTGCCAGATCAGCTCACTTTTTACTATGGAAAAACAAAGATGCAAAGAATCCCGTACACCCATGTTTTCTTTTTTATTTCAAGACCACTTCAGCATCTCTTTTTAAAAAGTATTGTCTTCATTTTTATAGATAGTTCTTCAAATGCTGAATGCCATAAGTTTCAGTGATCGGTTTCATTATTTCTGTGCATTCAAAAGAGTTAATTGTGTTGGCAGAGACATTTGTGTGCTCTTCAATAAAATAAGTGTTTGCGACTGAATTTCAAAGGATTATAACATGTGATTTAGTTATTGATTGATGAGTTAAACTACATACATTGAATGTGCAGGATCAAATCATCTGAAATAAGAGGTCATATTATGTGTGTACATGTTTTGCATACAGAGCCACTTAAGCACTTGATTGACTGAGGACATCTGGTTTCTAAGCATCTTTTGCATTAAAAAATATTTGAAAGAAATCTCAACAGCTTAGTCAAATGTACTTGTTTCAAAATGGCTATTACTGAAGAGAGTTTCCAGTTAATATAATTGAAATTATTTAATTCTGCTCTGTGACTAGTGAAATTATTGTTTATAAGTGAAAGGTAATTACATATTTGGCCTAAAGTTAATCAATATGAATGCAGGAGAGCCAGAGCTCAAGCAGAATCAGGACTTTGTTAAAACAATTTTGTAAAGTGAGGTCAATCATAGCACCTGTGGAATAAACAGAAGTGATAGTAATGCAAGCAAATAAAATAAATTTTTTATCATATAATTCTCAGAGAGTTATATAATGCTTTAAACTTTCCTGTTTTTATAAATTATTTGTTATTATTTCATACCTAGCTTTTATGAATAAGACATAGAATTTTAGTTTTGTATGTGATTGTTTGTAAATGCTGGTTCATGATATCTTAAAAGATATGTGAACTCCAGTTTTTTTTAAAGCTAAGCATATTGGTTGATAGACTATGGTTATTATTTTATGAATTCTAGATAAACTAGAGATTAGAGATCTATATAATAGTTGTTCTTGTGAACACATTATGAGTTTTCTAACAAGGACTTACGATACTGTTGAATATTTGTTGCTAGGAATATCACCTAATGTGATAGGGAGGGACTATTTGTTTGAATTAGCTATAGCGGGGATGATGCAGCACTGAGTAAAGTCTGACTCCTTGAGTCTCTGATCCATGTTTTTAAATCCCAACCACCAGCGGGCTTGAGGCTAGATAGTGGGCTTTAGCTAGAGCCCTAACAAGAGCAAGGAGGAATATGTGCTTTGATTTACACTTGTATTCTCAAGAGATTTTGCTCTTATTGGAAACTTAACCACATAAAAATGAATTTCCTAAGCATAGTCCCTGATTATGAAGTTCATAATCTAAGAACCTAAAGGCGTGTTTCTGTGCTGAAAACAGAAATTATTATTGAAACAAAGACCTCACCTTTAAATGAGAGTATGAAGTACTGCAATCAATGACTTTAGCCCATTTTTCTCTGTTCACAATGACCATTTGTCACTGGATGCCAGTGAACCTTGAGCCAAACAGTATACTGTCCAAGCAGTGCCTTATTGTTTTCCAACTTTTTGAGATAAATTTTGGTAATGTTCTGCTCTTAGTAATTTATTTGGTTACAAGAGAAATTAAGACACCAGTAATTTCCTTTCCTAAAAAATTAACTAACTTGTTTTTTGGTATGAAAAATAATATAGGCCTGTTGTAAATCCTCAAGCAGTGCAAAAGTATATAAAAATTAGGTGTTTAACTGTAATCTTAGTGGTTCTTTTCTTCTCTCTCCGTCTTTCCTCATCTACATAGATGAAATGAGAAAAAATATATTTACATGTGCATCTATACTGTACATAAACTACTAAAACTTGTTTTATAATTTTACATTTTATCATGGGCATCCTTCTTGAAACCTTCATATTTATGCCTTTGTGATATGTAAGTATACTTTTTAAATTTTGATAGATATTATTACCAACATATCCGCTGAATATTTTAGCTTATTCAAAATAACTACTTATTACAGGACATTTTTTTTTTTTACAAAGATTCAGTGTCTTTTTTGGAAGTGAACATTAGTTGGTCATACAGGAGTACTAGGCTAAAGAAAAGTATATAATTTTGTGAATGCAATTCGAACTTCTAAATGTGGTTAGTTATCTCTCAACAGGGCCCATTTGGAGGCCAGTGCTGAGAAGTGGAACAGGTTGCTGATGTCTTTAGAAGAACTGATCAAATGGCTGAATATGAAAGATGAAGAGCTTAAAAAACAAATGCCGGTTGGAGGAGATGTTCCAGCCTTACAGCTCCAATATGACCATTGTAAAGTAAGTTGACCACCTATAGGGGGGTAGGGGGGTATATCTTTTTTATTTTTTTAATTTTGGTCAAGTAAACACTTGAAATAAAATTCTAAATAAATTTCAAAGTTGAACTGATTATCACAACCCTTCAACCTCCTTTAATTGTCAGTATTTAGGCATTTCATTTAAATTGTATGCATTACTTTCATTTGTTTCAAATTACGTTGTGTCTTCATATTTAACCCAATTTTTTCAAACATTACAGGCATCTAAAGCATATTACTTTTAGCTTATCATGAAGTTGAACTTTCTAATAGATTTAGAATATTAATATATTATATTGGGAACAATTTTTAACTATAAGTTGACTTAATCTTAAATTTAAAATCTTAAATATAAATTTAATCTTAAATTTAAATTTAAAATTCCTTAGGGTCATAAGGAATTACAACATATCTTGTTTTATTAAATGAAAGTGAAAAAAAGTAAGGACTTTTGGTAGTAAAAAAAAACAAAGTCTTAAAGCAAATAAAGACCATAGTATTTAAGATCATTTTATATGTTTAATTTTCTGAACTTAGCCCTTTCTTTGAATTACATTTTTATTCTGCTCAAATTTCTGTCTCTATGCAAATATGTACTTTGATTGGCAAACAGATATGCTGAAATGTTATCAAATGACACATTAATTCTTTAGATTCTTATATTATTTACATTTTTGCCTTGCTCACTTTTAATTAATTTATTTATAATCCATCATGCCCATTTTCTTGTATATTGTGTTTCATCTTGTTTTAGTGTGTTTTTTACTCTTCACATACAATGCAAGTTCTCATTCTAGATCTGAACATTTTAATATGACTTAGAATTCAATTTCCATTTAAAAAATGACAATCACTAACCTACGCATCTTCTAAAGGAACATGTCATCTATGTAATAAGTTGCTTTAATACAAAATGATAAGACCTTGAAATTCATTTTATCTCGAACCCTTGTGTGACTAGGTTATTAAAATTACCATTTGGGTGTATTTTCTCTTTCTACTGGAAAAGAGAATGTCATAGACAAATAGCTTTAAGATAAGAAAAAGGAAAACACTATTTTCTATGATATGCAAAATAATAACAAGAGGAGATTTAAAATTACTGATTTAAGAAAATCATACTTTCTCCTTATTTTTCTCAACTTTCTGTTAATTATTCATAGAGTATTCCCTTTTTGTGGGTTATGGTATTAGTAATAAAATAGAATAATACAAAGCTCTTCTGATAGAGGTGCTCTGTAAGGAATGAAGGCTGACTGACTAAGTGCTACTAGGTTTGACTAAAACCCAAATCTTGAAATGATTTTCCTATTCTGGCCTTAGCACATAAAGTGCATCTCAGCCTTAACAGTTGGTCTCATCTACTTTTTGTTTCCCATCCCAGCAAGGTTACCTGGCTTTCGGTTGTGTTTTGCTCTTAGAACACCACGTGCAGTTGTTCTACTTCAATCCTTTAGACCCAGGCATTTAGGTAATAAAGATAACACTTGATGATGATGCTGGCAATAACATTGGTTCATTTATTCAGCAAGTGTTTACTGAATGCCTAATATGAACCAGCACTATTCCAGTCACTGGTGAATCAGTACTGAACAAAACCAAATCTCAGTACTGAATCTCAGTAGTATGAGACGGACACTAAACAAGCAGGCAGTAAGTACATGCTCTGTCCCGCAGTAAAGAGTGCTGCGGAAAGAGTAAAGCAAGGGGGATGGGAGAGCATCAGCAGAGTTGCTACTTTACATGGAGAAGGTCAGGAAAGTGTCACAAATGGGATGATGTTTCATCAGAGACCTGAAGCAGGTGAGGTTACTGAAGCACTTAGTCACCCCTCCCGGGGGTAGAAACTTTATGGAAAGGGGACAGAAAGCACAAAGGCTGCAGAGGCTGACTGGGGCATATTTGAGGAATAGCATGGAGGCCAGTGTCGTTGAAGCAGTTTAGCCAAATAGAGAGACAGGAGATGAGGCTGGAGTGGCAGGTGGGAGGAAGGGGTTCAGAGCACAGAGGTTCTTGAAAGTTTTTTGTAAGGGCCTTGGCTTTTACTCATTGAGATGGGACACCATGGAAAATTTGGTATCTGGCTTATTGTATCACAATTGCAGATTCAATTGTGAGGAGCAGAATGCAGAGAGGAGTTCAGGAATGCTTCAGTAGTCCAACGGGGAGGCTGGTGACTTGGACAAGGGGATAGCAGTGGAGATAATGAGGAGTAACTGGTTTCTGAATATATTTGGAGAGACTCAACAGGATTTGCTGATGGGTTTGGATGCGCCGCCGCATGTGAGAGAAAAAATCAAGCACTGCAGTAGGCAAATGTTTTCAGACCACCCAAATGGAAAATGGAAGTAGCATTTAGAGAGGTGGAGGAAACAGCTGGAGGTGCAGTTTGGGGAGAAAATCCAAGGGTTTAGTTTTTGACATGTTAAGCTGTAGATATATATCAGGCAGTTAGATCTACAAATGTGAAGTTAGGGAAAAGGTCAGGACTAGAAATCAAAATCATCAGCCTACATATCAGCCATGGGATTGGATGAGATCACCTAGCTGGTAGTGGTTATAGTTAGAAAAAGGAATGCCAAGAAATGAGCCCTAAGGAGCCTCAGCTTTAGAGACTGGGAAGATGAGGAAGACTGAGAAGGCAGATCCAGAAGGGTAGAAGAACCAAGAGAGAACAGAGCCTGGGATACCAAAGAAAGAAAGAATTTTATGAAGGAGGGCATGGTCACAAGGATCACATATTGCTGAGACGTTAGATAAGATGAGGGCAGAAAATTAACCATCTAGAGACAGTCTTGTTGACATTGAACAAGAGTTGCTTCAGTAGCCTGAGAGAGCTGGTAGCCTGATTGGAATAGATTCAAAAGAGACTATAAGCAGAAGTATATAAACCATTTCAAGGATTTTTAACAACAAAGTTAATGGAGAAATGAGGCAATAGCTGGAGGGGAGAATGTGGGGTTAATCAGTGGTTTTATAAAGATGGGGAATAATTCAATATGTCCTGTGCTGGTGGGAATGATTCTGTAAAGTAGGAAAAGTCACTGATGCAGGAGAGAGAGCTCTGTATGGGACATCAGCAGAGTGGGATCCAGTGCATAGGTGAAGCAGTTGGTCTCAGGGAGGAGAGCAAAGAGTTCATCCATTTTCACGGGAGGGACCGTGGACTATATGGGTACAAATAAGAGTAGGTTCATGGATTTGGGTGTAGAAACATGTAGGTGTTCTCTATTTATTGCTTGTGTTTTCTCAATGAAATAAGAAGCAAGATCGTCAACTGAATATGAGAAGAAGGAACAAATGTGGAGGTTTGAGGAGAGAAGAGCTAAACAGAGTCTAGAACTAGCTAAGTTAATAAACTAGGGATTTATAACAAAACTAAAGAGCGACGGTAAGGGTCTACTTGAGGTCAGTGTTCATGAATTCACAGTGAGAACAGCCAATGTGGATGTTTTTCTTCATCCGTGTTCAGTTGCTTTAGTGAAGGTAAAGCCTTAATTAGAGAGTTGAATTTAGTCAAGCAAATGTGATGGAGGAAGAGAGGGGCAAGGGAGGTAGGATTATCTAACACAAGGGAGCTGTAGTAGCTATGGGACGTGGAATTATTGCTGGGTCAGGGGAAGTGTGAGAGTACAGAGAGGGATGACGGACAATAAAATGGTGTTAGAAGTCTGTGACTCAGACAATCCAGTGGGACTAACTGTTGGTGTTGGGAGCCTGGTGGGTTATGAAGTGTAAATAATGCAAGGGGTGGTTAAAGACGGGCTGCTGGAAATTGAGTTTATGGAGGGGTGTGTTTATGTTAATGGCAATATCCAGTGGTTTTTCTTTTTGTGAAAATGCATTGCACAAGTAGGGTGGAGGGCAAGGTCCTTAGAGGAGAGTCTGTCAGGGCCCTCCAGGGTCATGGAAGGATCGTCTACATGGATATTGAAATCACCAGGAATAGGAGGGAGAGCCAGAAGTCAAAATGGTGGCTGTGGAGAAGGAAGGGTAATGGAGGTACTAACACAATTTGGGATTCTGACATAAAAATGATGTTTTCATGTTCCATTTATCCTTTGAGTCTTAAACCTACTCAAAATACCTCTGTTTGTGGGTGGGGTCAAGGAATAGCATGAGTTGGATGTTCAGCCCTGCTTTCTAAATTTCTTGATGCCTGTTTTTGGACTTTTCTAAGGTTGCTGTTATTTTATTTATTTATTTTTTATCACAATTGCCATCACTTAGCAGGTTGCCTAAGATCCAGACTGCTGTTGAAGGATGTTCTTTATCAGTAATTTGGTCTTATTAGGCGTTTTATTTAATAGTCTGTACTTCCTTACCTTTGCGAGTTATATATTAGATGGGTTATATGAATAATACTGATTGGGTTTCTGAATATTGAGCTGGATCAGGTCTCATCTCATTGTTATATCCTCACTAGAAACAATGCTTTGTAAAAGTTCACGTTGATTCTGTGTTCCAGAATATGACACTTTATTCTGGTCTGTCATAGTCTGCCTGTCGATTTATCAGGATCCAAAACTGCAGGCTTTTAAAATATTATTTATTGTTATAATCTTTGGACAGACATTTCATACTTAATTCTGAGGACTAAGCAGGAATAAGATACTAGGAGAAATAAATTATGGAATACATTTTAGAGTAAAATTTGTAGGGATGTGTATTGGTTTTCTTGGGCCGCCATAATGAAGTACAAATAGCCTGGGTGACTTAAACAACAGAAATGTATTTGCGTACAATTCTGGAGGCTAGATGTCCAAGATCAAGGTGTCGGCAGGGTTGGTTTCTTCTGAGTCTCCTCTCCTTGTCTTGTAGATGGTTGTCTTTTCTCTGTGTCCTCACATGGTCTTCCTTTGGCGCATATCTGTGTCCCAATTTCCTCTTCTTATAAGGACACCAGTCATACTGAATTAGAGCCTTCCCTAATGACCTCGTTTTATCTTAATCACCTCTTTAAAGGCCCTGTCTCCAAGCCTAGTCACATACTGGATGGGTAGGACTTCAACATATAAATTGAAGGGGGCAATTTAGTCCATAACAGGATTAAATAATAATAATGATGTACTAATTCTTACTGTTGTAAGTTCCTATGACATTGCTGGTACATTGGTAAGCATTGTGCTATTTCATTTCACCTTCAAAAAAACCTTTTCTGTTATCTGCATTTTACGTTTAAGGACTTTGTAAATCATAGACCTCAACCAATTTACCCACCATTACTTAAATGAGCAATTAGCAGTGTCAGGGTCTAAATTTAGGACTGTTGACTCCAAATATTAATATATTCAGTGTTCATTTAAAACATATTTATTGAACTACTTTTATCTGCCAACACCATACTGAGCACTGAGGATACATTCTCATGTTTTTGTTTTTATTGGTTTCTGTCCTGCTTTTTCTGCTCTCTAATGTCACTTTCCTGGCTTCGTTTATGGAAAAAATATGAAGCAACATTTCTCACCCTATATTTTTCTCTAGCTGCTTTCTGAAAACAGACAAAATGAACATTGATATATCATTCTCTAGGACTAATATTTTAGTATATAATGCTAACTTTCCACTAAAGTAGCCCTCAGTAAGCATTGGCTGAATAAATTGATTCACAGGGTTTATAGAAAAAAATTGCCTGTTATCTATTTCCTGTAGAACACGATATGGTGCAGAAAAATGTGCTTGGGTTTGGGGTAAGCAGTCTGTTAATATATAGGTCATCGCTGAAGCAGCAGGACTGGAGCATCAGTGGTTCTCTCCAGGATGGCCATCAAGTATTAATAAGTACATTAATTGGCATCACATCTGACTTTACCCATATGAATTATACAGAGAAGAAAAACTCAAGGGAAGGAATAAAAGCTTAAAGCAGAGTTTTTCCATATTTTCTTTATAGGTTGTGACATTTGCTATTGCTTTGTGAGTCGGGCTTGAAAGTCTAATATTATGAGCCTTTTTTATGTGAGGCACAAGATCTGTAATGTAGTTATCCTACTGTGCATTGTGGGTGGCTGTGGGATTTTAGGGTGCACTAGAGGCAGGTAAGGAGTGGTGGGTGGCTCCTCGTATGTGTGATAATTTGGGTTAAAGACGTAAGCGAGCTTTGTTCCTGAGGGGTATGGTAATGGGAAAGGCACTGAGCTGGAAGGAGAATGCCTTGATTTAGGGGCTGGCTCTGTCACTGACTACCTGGGTGGCCCTGAAAAAGTTATCTGACTTACCCACGCTTCAGTTTCCACATCTGTAAAATGGAAATAATAAGTACTGTCTTAGTCCATTCAGGCCACTATAACACAATACCATAAACTGGGTGGCTTACAAGTAACAGAAATGTATTGCTCCCAAGGTCAGGGTGCTGGTAGATTTGGAGTCTGGTGAGGGCCCATTGTCTGGTTCATAGATAGTGTCTTCTCCCTGTGTCCCCACATGGTGGAAGGTTCTCTTTTGTAAGGTACCAGTCCTATTCATGAAGGCTCCTCACTCATGCCCTAAGCACATCCCAGAGTCCCCATTTCCTACTACCATCCCTTTCGGGGTTAAGATTTCAAATATGAATTTTGGGGAGACATAGACATTCAAACCATAGCAAGTAGCTCCATTTTCCTACATGGAACTCTTCTGAGAATCAAATGAAATAATGAAAACGAAAGGAATTTAGGAAAAGTGAAGTGCTATAGAGCAGCATATTATTTTATTCAATTATGTGTATTCTGTCAGAAGCACTTTTCCTTCCCAACTGATGAGAGTAATGTCTTAAAAATTATATTATAAGTATAATATAAGATACATAATTATAATTAATATTAATTTATATCAATATGAATCTATATTATTACAATTGAGGTGAATCATTATGCATTAGTAGATTTAGCACAATATTTAAAGAAATGTGAATACCTATCTATAATTATTAATATTTACTTTTCTTGCTGAATATCACTAACCATAATCATTAAATAGTCTTAGTTTAACCTCATCCTTACATCCATGAATTCTTTAACTGGAAGTATGTATAGTAGTCTTTGGCCAATGTTCTGATATAATTCTCTAATTTATCCTGAATCTTTTCTTAAAATCTCTTGTGTGTGCTTGCTCTATGTTTCAGGGCAGCTTTTTTTTTTTAAGTCCTTAGAATTATTCTTTTTCTCTGCTGTCATATTCTATCTATCAGCAGAATTCTTTATTTAGTTTGTCTGCATGTATAACTTAGAATTATCAATTATTAGAACTGAAAGGGACCTACAAAATAAGTTCATCCAGTGACCTTATTAATAGTGGAGGAGGATGAAAGGGGCATGTGGTTTAATGAAATCTGAGTTTTCATTCCTGCTTTTCTCCCACTTCTATTTACCTTCTATGTGCCTGGCAATTTCTAAGACACTGGAAAGATACTAGTTCAGAAAACAGACACAGCCCCTGTCTACATGGAGTTTACATTCAACGAAGAGCCTGTGCTTGTCCTTAAACGTACAGTTCCTTTTCTTTGTTTTATGAGAAATCATTTCCAGAATGGTTTGTGGCTGAGCTGTGAACTGGCCATTCTTATCCCAAATCTCTGGTTGACTTTTCCCAGTCATCCATTTCTTTAATCTTGACATCGTTCCCCATGATGTCTTAGTCTGTTTTCTGCTGCTATTATAGAAGGCCAGAGACTGGGTAATTTTATAAAAAACATAGATTTATTTGGCTCATAGTTCTGAAGGCTGGAGGTTCAAGTGGAGGGGCTGGCATCCAGGGAGGGTCTTCCTGCTGTGTCATCCCTTGGTGGAAGGCAGAAAGGCAAGAGAGTATGCGTAACAGAATGCTAGGATGGAGGCTGAACTCGCCCATTCATCAGGAGTCCACACTCCTGCTGCAATAATGGCATTAATCCATTCGTGAGGGAAGAGCCCTTGTGACCCAATCACCTCTTAAAGGTTCCACCTCTTTATACCATTACAATAGCAATTAAATTTCTGCTTGCGTTTTGGGATGGAACATTCAAACCATAGCACTCGGTTATAATTCAGGCAAGTTTTCAGTTCATGTACACATTTGTTTCCAATCTTTTTTTTCTGAGGGATTATAGAACTCTTTCCAATTATAACATTGTGAAGTAGCTTTAAACAGAACATAAAATAACTTTTTAAACTAATTTTTTCACAGATATGTTCTAGCATACCGAAGTAAAGTTGCTTGTTTTTCTTTTTCTTTTGGTTTTGTCTATTATTAGGCAACTCTGTAATTCTTTTTTTGAGCTCCTGCTTTTTAGGTCTTTTAATTGTTATAGTAAAGTGAAAAAATCTCTTTAACTTCAAAGAACTCTTGCCTTCCAGCTTAAAAGTACATAATTAGAATCAATCAAAATCAACCCTCAAATGGCTTAATACTAATATTAGGCAAGGTTTTTTTATTCCTTAAAATTTCCCCATAGAAAGAGGGGGACCTTGTACTTGATTTCTATTTCATTCTCTAATCTTATAGGTAGCTGTCAGGATTACTTTATTTCAAACAACACAGTACTAATTAATTTGACATAATCTCTCCATGCTAATTTAGGATGTCTAAAGATTACCAGCTGGAATTTTTTTGGAGGAGACAAAGAAAATAACACTGATTTGTTAATTATTTCCAATGGATAAGATCTCAAAAATGCAAGTTTTGCATGCCACTGTACATAAGGCTTTTCAAAGATCAATTAAAAAAGCAATACCATATGTCTTTTCATTGTGGACAAGACAAATACACATCCACAAGATGCATTTAAAACCCACATGTTAATGTTATTCAAACAAGCGCTTTAGTTTTGCATTGAAATTGCTTGTGACATCATCATAAACAAAGTAAGAAAAATAAAAGCTATGCCTCAATACCTTATATGGATGTAGAGTTGTTGCGTGCTAGAAAGCTGTTAAGTGTGTCCAGTGATACCAATATCTGATGTCAAAGAGTCATGTGAAGAATCTGAATAAAATAATTATAAGTAAACATCTGACTATTTTACCTGTATCCCTAGCAGTTTATATATTCAAGTTGATCAAAATTTGTTTTGACTCTTCTCATTTGGACAGTGAGCTGTTACTCTATATTCTGAGACATCTTAGGTTGGGCACCTGGCCCAAGGCCTTAGGTAGATCCAGTTTCAAGTCCCAAGTCCTCTTCTCACTAGGTCTGTGATTAAGGCTTTAGGGCATATTGTTAAGTGTCTTCAGTCCTTGGTTTCTACCCATCAGTATAAACAAACCATTTAGCATAATGTGTATAGTAAGTGCTTAATCAACAATAGCTGTTAGAGTTATTCTTTGAACTAGGACTTGGATTTTCTAGTATATTTTTAGTTTTGAGTTACTCCAGGTCTACATTTTGTATTTTTTTCTTAAATTCATTACTTTGGGGCATAATAAATTATAATACCGTAACTTACATTTATCATTTTTGTCTATTGGTGGTTTAAAAAATACTTTAGACGACTTAGGAAATTGGATGAAGTCATTGAAACAACAATACTTTTGAGGATTTACAAAGGATAAGATATGAGTCTAGAGACTGGATGATGATTTATTTCTTGTTCTTAATAAAAAAAAATAGCTTACCATGGAAAGGCTAAACCCATAAGACATATCTGCATGTACTGCCTTTAGTTAATCTTTCAAAGGTTAATAAACAAATTATGAAACTTTAAGCATGAGTCTAATTACCTTTAAAAGCTGTCAATATTTCAATGCTGCCATAATTTATGAATAAAGGAACAGAATTAATATGTATTATTTTGAATTCATTTGTATGACTTTATCCCAGGTCCAGTCTGTTTTCAGGGTCACAGGTAACTATGGTAAGAGACTGATATTTCAGATTTATACATGCAGCACCCTTACTTAGGGATTGGTTTATAAGAACTAATATATTATCTGCTGATTCCTACCTATATTTATATATTGCTACCTATATTTATTTATTCTAGTACTTTATAGGTACATCAATGATTTATTAATAATAATTTAATGATATTCTTTCATTCATTTTCAAAGACAAAGTTATTCTTTGATAATGGCAGTGCTAATCACTTTATCATCCTTCCATCCCTCCCTCCCTCCCTCCCTCCCTCCATCCATCCATCCATCCATCCATCCATCCCCCACAGTATTCACTCAATGCATTAATGTTAAAGTTAATACTTCTTTACGGGTACGCGGGCATACAAAGTGGTACAGTGGGCATTGGAGACTCAGAAGGACTGAAGGTGTCAAGGGGGTAAGGGAAGAAAAATTATCTATTGGGTACAAGGCACACTATTTGGGTGACAGATAATAGTAGAAAGCCCAGTACGCAATCATCCATGTACCACTTGTACCTCTAAATTTATTGAAATAAAAATAAATAAGAAAATAATTAAAGTTAATGCTTTTATACAAAGAGCAATAAAGCATAACCTATGAACTTCAGTGATATACTTTAATAATTCCTATTATTAAAAGCTCGGTGCTTGTGATTTGTTGGTTGCATCCAAAAGGGATATTATACATTTACATTTTAGGTAATGGGTCTGAGATTTCCAGCTGGAATGATACTATAAAGTAATGCTTTAAAGCACTCCGTCTGTTCAAATACCTAGTAATTATAGATATAATATAAAAAAAACCCAGAAAACCAAACATGGCATTGTTGAGATCCAAAGCATGACAAACATTCTATAGACCAGAAACAAAGCAGAAAAACAAAGTAGCTAGTAAGGTTGATCCTGCTGGAAAAATGTAGCAGGCCTGGGTGACAATCAGGTGGAAAGCCCCACCTTTGAGCAAAGTCCCTGCTCAAAACCTCTCTCTTACTCATTGAAACGAGTGATTCGTGGATTGGCATCCTTTCCTTCTCTAGTGTAAATGCCCCAGGAACTGATACTATGAAATACCAGTGTATTTGGGGCCCTTAATTCAATGGCTATATTCCCTTGGATGTTTTAATCAGTGACTCAGGATATTGATATGTTTTGAGCAATGTCAATAATAAATACTTTGTTCAATTCTTTAACAGTATATACACATAGACAGATGCATGAAATAGGAAGAAGAAGAAGAAAAAGAAATCATAGGACTCTGATGGTAAAAGATTTGGCCTGGGGCCAACACATAATAAATGCTCAGTAAATGGCTAATCCCCCATAATTGTTGGGAGTCTGTCTTGTTAGTTTTGATCATTTTCATTTTGTTTAAAACTATCTAGGCTATATGAGTGGTTTTTAATTGAATAAAACTATATTAACACCTGATATTTACTATCTAATACAACCCAAAAGATCTAGCCTCCAATTACTATCTAGGATTAACCTGTTAAATTAGACAGGGGTCAGTCACCTTCCAGTAGATATAAGTTATCAGTTTGGTAAACAGTGAAGTCATATCATTTTTTTCATGTGAGTACATATTTAATCCCCTCAAATGTTAAAATAAATTATTACTTTATAACATATAGTGTTTTTAAAAACTGTTTTGGAATAAATAGATTAAGTTGAATATTCCCATCTAATGATTTAAATCGAATTTTTAGTATTTTAAAAATTGTGTTAGAAATGAGCTCATTTAATATTAATTCCTTTTAAAGAATGTGAGATTATTATTCAATCCACAAATTACTTATAAGGCACCTATAATGTATATCACGTTTATTTGTAATGTTATAGATTTACTTCAGTCAAATACTCTTAAGACTGGATAAAATCCCAGATGCAGTTTTTACTGTTCAATTTGCACTTCATTTTCATAACAATGTAAATAAAAAGTTAAGTAGGGACAGTTATCAGAACTCTAACACCCTTTCTCCAATAGAATGCATATTTGATTTTACAAAAAGCAAATCACCAAGAATAATTGAAAGTGCATGATTCAGGTATAATTTCTTGTGTGTGTCCTTTTCCTCAGGGCTACTCTGTCCTTTGCTTAACCCAATTTAATTCCTGTATTCAAACCTTATTATATAAGAGTCAGGACATTCTGACCTTAAACTGAATTGCCAAGATACATTAGCAAACATAATTATTGAAATAACAAATTCTAACATTGTCTTTAAAATGACAACACCTCACCGTTAAATTTAGGCTGTGTGTGTGTGGATGTGGAGTGGGGGTAAGGCTTTCTCAATACTAAGGCAATCTGAGATTCCGACTATGATTCTGTAATTTTAGAGATCTTGCTGAGGTTACCTAAGGTGGGAAATTAGCCTTTTTCTAAAATTAAAAAAAGTTAATTTCTGAGGTCTTCTCCAACCTTTGCCAACTATGTTGACTTCCTTCTTACCAAACACACAGCTTCCTAAGGTCTGCTAGGAAAGGCATTACTTGTGTGCAGGCCTAACACAACAGTTCTCCAGGTGAGCCTATACCTACCTGCCACACCCCATTTAGTTAGCTGCACCCGGCCTTGACTCCTGAGCCTTATGGATAAAATTGAAACCTTACCCCAAAAGGCCATAGAATATCCAAGTTTAGAGGGAGAGGCAAGGCAGTATAATAGCACTCTCTGGTGGTGAAATTAAAAGTGGACAACAAACATAGGCAGGAAACAGAGGTCTATAAAACTAATCAATACAGTCCACCCCTTTACTGCCTCTGGACATATTTAGCCCAGGGACAATTTCTTTTATCTAGTAGTCCATTCATGCAGGAAACTTTTATATTGCACCTGATATTTGCCACATACTTTGCTAGGTACTCAGCATGCATCCGTTTGTAAGATTGTTTTTGCTGTCATGGAGCTCACTGTCTAGCAGCAGAGATAGTAGCTACAGTAGACATCAAAAATGCTTTACTATGAGCATCACGACACAGCTTGGCAATCTCAGATGAAGCACAATTATTTGTGATTGGGAAGATTTGGAAAGGCTTCATAGAGCAAAAAGCTTTTCAACTGAAAGAGACCTTGGAGTAAGAAAGAAATCATAAAATAGTGTTATCAAAACACCTGGAAGAGAAAATCTTCCAGATTAGCCGTTGCATGCCTTGGAGTATACAATAGAGCAAGAAGTGCTGCTTACTTTCTTTTTGACTATCTTGCAATAGGATGAAAGTGAAAGAAAATACAAGTTTAGCGCCCAATAGAGTGCCAAGGTAAGAATAGGTACAGGTCGAGTATCCCTTAGCTGAAATATTTGGGATCAGAAGTGTTCAGACTTTGGATTTTTTTGTTATTTTGGAATATTTACATTACATTTACCACTTAAACATTTCTAATTAGAAACTCCAAATCCAAAATGCTCCAAAGACTATTTCCTTTGAGCATCATATTAGTGCTCAAAAAGTTTTGAATTTTGGTGCATTTTGGATTAGAGACACTCAACCTGTATTGCATGTGTTTGCTGGATGAAGGAATCCATTTGTGTATACATGTATTTTAAAGAGTGTAGGGAAGAAAAGTGTTTTATTATTAATACTATAAGAAGCTAGAGGATTCCTGTCTCGGTTTTAGCATTCATACTTAGTATTCTGATTCAAGCATTATTTTTGATGTCAGTGAGGTGGAACCAAAATGAATTTATATATTAACTGTTCATTTAGAGATGTTAACCAAGGCTTTTAAAGCACTATGAAGGATATATTTTTTTTTATTTTGCCTGCATACCAATGAAAAGTAAGCCTGTTTCCTTTCCCCTTTTTTCATGTAGTTTTATTAGTGCTATCAAATTTAATGACTGTTCTGTCCTTTTATGCTGTCATAGTATAATTACTTCAGATCCATATATGCTGATTTAGCTTTGAAAGCAAGTTTGGGGGGGCGGAGAAAGTAAATTACATTCTAGCAGATTCTCCTTATGTTTGTATCATTTTTTTTTTCAGCTTGCATCCTGCAGTAAGCAGTTAAATGCTTTTTTGAAACCCAAAGCTAAAGAAGCTTGCTGTACCAGCAATACCTCTGTTTGTTATAGCTCAGCTGCCTTGTATCTAGGGCCAGCTTCTTGGATGTCCCATGCAGTCACACAGGACTCCCACATTTAGAAGGGTTCTGCCCTTGGCTTAGTGCTCTGCTGCCACCATCTTGAAATTCTTAGTAGTATTTGGACAGGGGGCCTTGAAGTTTCACTTTGCACTGGGCTTTGCAGATCATATAGCCAAACTATCTTGCCTCAAGAACAACAATAATGTATATGTGCTGACACATGCAAAATGTAACATTTATAATAATGAAAGCTTATTGAAACTTACTTCAAGCATCTTCTATCTCCTTAAGTAGTTAAGCCATCCTTGAGCGCCACTCTGTGGACACGCCCACCAATGTAATTTGCCATGTCTCTGTTAGTGTTGGCCAAGCTTGGGCTAGTGGTCCATTCTCAGTCCTCCCTTTCCTGTTGACTCACTAACTCTTCCTCTGCACTCTTGTAACTTGACTTCTGGGACAGTGCACTGTCCCGATTTTTTTCTCACTTCACTGGTAGCTCCTTTTTAGTTTCCATTTCTGGTTCCTCCTTCTCTCCCCTGATCTCCTAAAATTGGGATGCACCAGGTGTCAGGCTGTGCCAACTTCTCTATACTCACTCCTTCGCGGGGCTAAAAGCCATCTATATGCTAACCACTCCCAAATGTATATCTTTTTAGATGTTGTCTCTACTTGGGGGAATGTAATACACATCTCACACTTAATATGACCAAACTGAATTCCTGAACTGGCCTTTCAAATGTGTGCTACCCAGTCTTCTGCGTTTTGATTGGTAGGAATCCCATTTCAGTTGCTTAGGTAAAAAGTGATGATCACTTACAACTTATCTGTCTCTCATGTTCAGTCTGTTAGGAAATCCTATTGGTTCTGTGTTGAAAATATAGAATATCTGGATCCGCTACCTCTCACTACTCCTCTGCCTTTGGCATTTTCAGCACAGCAGCCAGAGTGTTTCTATTAAAATAAATCAAACTCTGCAGTGGCATCCTATCTTATTCAGAATAAAAGCCACAGTCCTCATAATGGTCTACAATGATCTTCCCTATCTCCCACTCACACCTTCCACATTTCATCTCATGCTATTTTCTCTCTTACCCTCTGGTTTCAGCCATGTGTGCCCGTTGCTGTGCTTTCAGTCACAATGCCATGCTGTCTTCTGTACCTCACATGTTTCTGCTCCAATTGCAGCCTCCTGCCAAGCACTCCTATTCTTTCACCCTGTTCTACTTCTTTCTTTTTCCATAGAATTTTTCACCTTCTAACATAATTACTTATTTTCTATTGTCTTTCTCTATAGGTCTGGTAGTTCTAGATGCCAAATAAATATTACTTAAACGTTGACCAAATGAAATAATACCAAAGAGAACATGTCCTTTGGTATGAATATTCCTTTTGACTCTTTATCTCTCAGTAATCCTATTTCTACTTTAAATAGCCAAATCTTTAATAAAGATAATAGCTGACTTAGAAAGATAAGCAACGGTCTTTTCTCAAGAGCTAGAAATAATTTCTATGACATGACATATTTGAAATGTAAGAAAACAAACCAATGCACTTATATTTTATACTTTAATATTATAGGCAGTCCAGAAGTTACCTTTTCCCTGTCTTAATACTGCCTTAAATTCTTCAAATGAAGGGTGGAGAAGATTTTTATATGAAAGAAAATGAATTGGCGTGTCTTTGATTGTTGAGATAACTTTAAAAATATAATTTATTATTGTGGCTGTATGTGGTGAATATTGCCAGATTCTCCCAATGTTTGTGCCTCTCTCTGGTGTAGAAATGTGATACTTTAGAAAGCTAAAGAAGTTACGATTCCTAAGGTAGGGAGTAGCTTAAACATATGGATGGAGTCTCACATTCAGTAACTATACTATATGCATTACATTTCATAAATAAATCTAGCCTCAGCGAGGTCATTGAAGTAAAACATAATGGGAAACTTTTATCATTGTTACAGATATGAAAAATAGGCTTCTAAAACGTATTTGTAATTCTTAATAATGCTATCCTTTAAAAGTAGTAATTTATTCCATGCTAAATGAGCTCAATTCTGTTGGGCATTTCTATCTTAAAAGTATAATTTTTAATTATAAAAGTGATAACATATTACAGATTTATAAAAATAAAGATCAAAACAATTGGTCATAATTTTATCACTTTAACAACCCTTTTCATGTTGCATCGCTTCCTTTTTGCATATTTACCTTTGGCACAATTTTGCTAGGGTACCTAATTTTTATCCTCTCCTTTTCACTTAGGTATATGTCATGCCTATTTCTTCACGTTGCTGTGTGGTCATTATCACGATAATTTTTCAAGGTTATGTAATGGTCCCTAGTGTGGCCATACCATAGTGAACCTAAATATATTCCAGGTGTTGGAGATTTAAGTTGCTTTCAATTTTTTTTTGAATCATAAGTAATGTTATAATGAACACTTTTGTGTTTGTAGCTTTTTTTGGATCATTTTCTCAGGATATAGTCCCAAAGGTGAAATTCTTGTTTCACAGAATATGACCATAGTAATGACTCCTGATATATTGCCAACCTCCTTTCCCAAATGATTGAACCAATTTTCTGCCTCCAGCAACGTATGAAAGTGCAGCTTCACTGCACCCTGGCCTGTGATTTCTCGTTTTTGTCCGTCTTTTCTGTCAACCTTGTATTGTTAGTATTGAAATACTGGCACACCACGTGTAAGTGCGAAAATTTAGAAAGCAGTTTGGGGATGTCAGACACTGACTCAAGATTCTCCCTCAAAGAGAAGGAAGAGGGAACTGGTTGGATGTATTTGACTTAGTTGTGCCTGGAAGGACTAGGGGGAAAGTTGTCCCTGCTTTGCTGGATGCATCAGTTGAAGAAATTTGATCTTTATCTCAAATTAGTGTACGTGACATGATCTCGCTGACCGTTTTTACCTCCCCAGAACTGTCCTTTGCTGTTTTATTCCAGAACAAACTAGTTCACCAAAAAAAAAACCCCTACTACATTTGTTTTAATTGTTTGCTTTCTATGAATCTAAAGTGACTTGAAATTATTGCAATACAATTTTCTGCTTACCAATCATTTTTGCTTAATCTTGGGTAATCACATAATTCTATTTTTTCCTAATTAAATGGTTTATCCCTTAGAAGAGTTAAATTAATTCAGTTTTTTTCTGCAGATGGAGGGTTTTAAACTGGTATTGCTCATCCAAAGGTGTAGATAAAATTGCTAGAACTTTCCTCCACAAGTAACAGTGAATGGGGGCTTTGGAAAGAAATTCAGTCTTAGAGAAGAGTGGGGAAACATGGTAGGATCAGCATCCTCTTACCACCAACTCGTTATTCTACAGCACTGAATAGTTTCAAAATATATCCCCACCCACCGTCTCACCTGTGAAGTTAGTGAAATGAGAGATATTAGTGAGATGCAGAGAAGTTGAGGGACAGACCCAGGGAAGGGCTCGTGGCAGGGGAGGCTGTGCCTGCATGGTGAGGATTGCACCGGAGCACAAGGCTTTGGGCACCAAGTCTTGATCTGGTTTTACTCCATCACAAAACAGTATTTTTAATGTCTCCTTATTCTTTCATACAAATACTCATTGCATTTCCACAACACCCTCTGGGGCACAGTTGGGAGCCTCCCACAGGGCCATAGTGTGGGGCAGGAGTCAGGTTTGCAAAGAGGCCATGGAAGGAGAGGGTGCCGCATGCTCCTGCAGAGTGGACGCCAGGCGCGGTGACAGCACAGTGCAGGGAGGGCTGAGGTTTATGCTGATGGTGCAGGTGGCAGTGGACCCGGATCCCTAAAGGGCCAGCGAGGGTGACCCCTGTGGATTTCTTTGACTTTCACTGGTGACAGTCAGTGAGGTTGCTCAGAAAGCATGCAGATATCGAGTCTTGAGAAATAACTTTTATGGCTGGCTATCATGAGACAGCCACTTCCCTCCTGCTTAAAGTTATTCCATGCTGCTTTCTTCCACAGACCTGCTGAGTATGAAATGCTCATTTCCCCAGAGTTATCCTTCCTTGGTTCCCTTCTAACTAAAGCTTCCTGAGGTTCCACATTTTCTTTTATGTCAGTTTATTCATTTATCCAAAAGAGGTCTTGAGTGCTGACATCTAATGAGAAGCAGCCAGCCATTGAAGATTTGAAGCAAAAGCTTTCTGAGTTGCCAAGGCCATGAGGAGGGAAAAGCTCGGTGTGTTCTAGGAATAGAAATGAGGACTTTGAAGCCAGAAATTAGGAGAGGAGACTGGAGAGCAGGGAGGGTCCACACAGGTAGGAAGTTTAAAATTTATTCTAAGTGCAAGAGGAAACCATGGGAGGGTTTTAAGCAGGAGAGTGCCATAATCTGATTTATCTATAATTTTAATAGCACGATCTACAAAATATTAAGAAAAGTATATCCTCTGTGGATGTCTGTATATCAGGCTCCACTTGATATACAGACAATTGCTTTAGGCTGAAGAAAGGAAAGAGTCGCTCTTTAAAGAAGGCAGCTGGTACCCAGGATTCAGTACACGCACGAGTCTGTGTGACTTCTCCTCTTTTCCCAGTCCAGTAGGGCCAGTTGCTAGTTTAGGACAGAAGAGGATAGCGGGCATTCCCTCCTCTCTCCAGCTTCTCTCAGACTTTGTTCTCTTACTAAGAAACTTGCAGGGTCCTGTCTGTGTGAGTGCTGCCAGGAATAAGTGATACTACCGCCGTTTGCTTGGCAGAAGCTCATTCGTTCCAGCGAGCTGATGCTATGCTCACGATGAAAACGAAGAGCAGCTGATGGACTGGCGAGTATTTCTGACCTAAGCCCTACCAGGCACTTCTTTATACCTCCTTATCCCTTAATCCCCTGTCCTTCCCACTAAGTTATAGCAGGTGGGGAGAAATGTTCCCAGACCACTAAAGGGGGATAATTGAGAATCTCTCTGAAGGCATTTAAAGTTGAATAAGCAGCAATTTATTCTGCTGCCTGGCACTCAGAGGAACGCCAGCAGCTGCCAGAGAGCACCCTGAGTTTGAGAGAGTTAGAAGAGGTGGGACAGGAAGAAGGGCAGTCTCTAATACAGGGGACATTGGCCTCTTAGAAATTCTGTTGAGAATGCAGAAGATAAATACAGGGAAACAATGAGAGACTAGATTACTTTACATTTGTTTATTCTGCTTTCTTGAATTCATTTCCTTCTAATTACCCTTAACCTAATTCCAGTTTCTTTTTCAACACAGTTCACATATTTTTGTGAAGGCTCCTTCCTCAAGTGCCCTCCTTGTACTTCTCTCAACGATTTGTGACACTTAGCACATTCTGACTAGCGTAATTCTTTCTCCCCCTTAGACTATAAGTTTCTTAAAGATTGGGTCCATAGCTGATTAATTGTTGTCTCCTCTTGTGCCTAGCATATTTCTTTATATATTATATCAGTTAATATGTGTTTTAAAATTTTCTTTAGGTGGAAATCTTTGTTGAAAAATCTATACTTTAATGCCACCTGAGAATGGGAGAAAAGTTGCATGTTTTCTTATGGACACAAGACAATCATCTTGTTTTCCATCTGTTATTCTTGACTCTTGAGGTGTCTGGGATTATATCTCCTTCTACTAAGTGTTTCAGTACATGCAACTTTTAAAACACAAATTGTATTTTCCCTTTTGAAATTATCATGCATCTTCCTCCTTGTTACAGCTAAGGCTGGCCTACTGCCTGTAGGCCAAAACTTCATTTTACATGTGTTTGTCTGGGGGTTGGGGATTGAGGGCATTTCCACCTGTCTACTATAGGTTGAGTATTTCTTCTTTAAAAATGCTTGAGACCAGAAGTGTTTCAAGATTCATATATTTTTGGATTTTGGAATATTTGCATATATATAATGAGATATCTTGGGGATGGGACCCAAGTTTAAACATGTAATTTATTTATGTTTCAGATATACCTTATACACATAGCCTGAAGGTAATTTTATGTAATATTTTATATAATTTTGTGCATGAAACAAAGTTTACATATGTTGTGTCGAACCTTCAGAAAGCAAAAGTGTTAGATGTGGGATGTTTCACTTGTGGCGTCATGGCAGTGCTCAAAAAGTTTCAGATTTTGGGCCGGGCATGGTGGCTCACACCTGTAATCCCAGCACTCTGGGAGGCCGAGTTGGGTGGATCGTTTGAGCTCAGGAGTTTGAGACAAGCCTGAGCAAGAACAAGACCCCGTCTCTACTAAAAATAGAAAGAAATTAATTGGCCAACTAAATATATATATATAGAAAAAATTAGCCAGACATAGTGGCTCATGCCTGTAGTCCCAGCGACTCAGGAGGCTGAGGCAGGAGGATCGATCGCTTGAGCCCAGGAATTTGAGGTTGCTGTGAGCTAGACTGATGCCACGGCACTCTAGCCTGGGCAACAAAGTGAGACTCTGTCTCAAAAAAAAAAAAAAAATAGTTTCAGATTTCAGATTTTCTGATTAAGGATGCTCAACCTGTAGAATGGAAAATGCATGAACTTTGTGACAAGTTGTTACAGAAGAACATTTAATTCAATGCCTAAGCCTTGAATCAGCAAAGTAGCCAGATATCTACAGCATGGATAAGTACGTGCTTCTCTGATCAAGCAGAAAAATTCTTCCCCCCTTAAATTTCATGATATAAATCAGTCACCCTCATCCTTCACTGACTCAGCTCTGATAGCACAAACTGTTAAGTTGGTTATGCACTTGCCCCAGGGCCTTTGCACTTTCTGTTTCCTGGACCCATATTGCTCTTTTGCCAGATATTCTCATGACTTGTTGTCTCACTTTATTCAGGTCTTTTTTTCATGTATCACTGTCTTTGAGATGTCTTCCCTGACCACTTATATAAAATACTATAAGGCCCATCTTCAACACAGCTGTCTCTTTCCCCCTTATCCCATGCAGTAAATTGTTGTAGTTATGAATCATGCCTCCTTGTGTCCAAGCCCCTATGCGGAGGGATATTTTCCTCCTGTCATCAAGGGATGAAGCCTATTTCTTCATTCTCTTGAGTCTGCGCTGGCCTCATGACTTGCTTCAAACCATAGAACGTGACAAGTGGTGTGCAAAATCTAGAACTGCTCTAAGATGGTAACCCTTAGCCACACGTGCCCATTTATATTGAAATTTAAATCACTTACAATTAGATAAAATATAAAATTCAGCTCCTCGGTTGTACTAGTTCAACCACAGTTCAAGTGCCAAATAACCACATGTGACTAGTGGCCACTATGTTGGACAGCAATTAGAGACCACATACAGGGGAACAGAGGTGCCCCAGCCAGTAGGCAGCAATGATTTCCAGGCATGTGAGGCCACCATGGACCTCTGGCCCCATTCAAGCTGCGGATGATTTTAGCCTCACAAGTAATCCCAGCTGGTACTAGCAGGAGAACTGGTCTAATTGCCAACCCACAGAATCATGAAAAATAAATCGTTGTTGTTTTAAGCCACTAAGTTTTAGTGGGGTTTGATATGCAATGGTGATAATGGATACACCATTGAACTTTAATGACTAGCAGTAGTTTTGAAACCATGCCCTACAGAGCTACCTGATGGGTTAGGATGTGAAAAAAATGGGAAGAGATGGAATGAACCCATACATCCATTGCAGTGAGATGAGTTCCTTGTTTATCCAGGGAGAGGAAAGAATATTTGCTATTAATAAAATAAAAACCAACAGGTGACTGATAGGTTTAGCCCAGACTAGCTGATAGATGATAGAAGAAAACTAACTTTACATCAAAAAATTATTGAGAGTAATTTGCAAAGTAGATCATTAAAATAATCCAGGACTAACCGGAATCCATTAATTATTTCAATTTAGACTGAACAGATTTGGGTTTCTTTGTTAAATTTTGCTCTACAAAATGATATCATTTCATCATTCCACCAACAACGCATGAAGATTCCAGTTTCTTTACAGCCTCACCAATATTTGTTATTGTCTGGAAACAATTGTTTTGAATGAAAATATAAAGTCATTAAAAGAGAAACATTTCAATTAGATTATGTTATATACTCATTTAAGGTGGCCCATATATACATACAAGTCATGTGATATTGGAACCTACACCTGAATGCCACTTTGTAGGTCTGTATACAAAACAACACATTGGAGTCTAATTACCTTATCATTAATGTTCACCAGGTGGCTGGAAAATGCAGGTCTCTTTTATGTCTAATTGAGAGGTAAAGGGTGGTGAAATGATTATATGTGTAATGCTGTTGAAAGTTAAATCCATTTCTGACATGCAATTAAATATAATTGAAATAGGACAAATTGAACAACAAAATTAAATTTACAAAAAAAGGCATGAGCAGACATTATTGTATGTGTGCTGCTCTCTAGGATATTTAGATGTCGAGTTGGCATTAGGGCTGGAGCCCCGTGTTTGTACTTACGTGGCGCGGTTCTCACTTGCCCACACTTGCCTCCCGTACTTCCCTTCCTTGGCATATCAAAGGAGCTCACGAGACAGTTCCCGGCCAGCAGCCTGTGCCAAGAGGATTTTTTTATGAAGCGCCGGAGTTTCATGTGGTCAGGAGGGAAAATAGATTCTCTAGACCTGTGGAACTTTCATAGACTCAGACTTGTTTTTTATCAATCTAGGAGACCTGACAATGATGTTATAAAAAACAAAAATATAAATCTGACAGTCCCCCTCCTTCTCCCTCAACTTGTCCAGCTCTTCCGTGGCTTCCTGTCACCCGTGACTGGGTTGAGTCTCAGATGCAGCTGAGCCCCTACAGCTGTCTTTCTGGACTGGTCTCTGCCCACACCTTGGGCCTCAGCTGAGACCACTCTCTGGGTACCAGAGTGCTTGCAATTTTCTGAGGGCACAACTGTGACGCTCATTCTTCTGCTAGTGATTGGTTTCCTCTCGTGGAAGTGCCTTTCTCTCTCTGCTAGACTCAGTTTAGGCACTACCTCCACCAGGAAGCATTGCAGGGCCCTCAGTGACTCTACCAGGCCCCGGGGCACAGCATTGACCTGGGTGCTTTGCTTACCACAGTGAAGAAACCAGAGAAAGTCCCTGGTTTCATGGAGCTTATATTTTATCTGAGAGAGACAGAGATTAAGCAATAAACGAATAACTGATTACCTACCTTGCATAGTAAAAGGTGATAGTTCAGCAGAGTAAGGGGACTGGGAAATGCAGGGGATAGGAAAGGAGGAATGCTACATTAAATAGGGTTGGTGAGTGGGCCTCGCTTCTTAGAAGGACTTAAAGCCAGTGAAGAATCTGCAAAGTGGCTATCTGGAGAAAGAACTTTCTGGGCATAGTTAACAGCCAGCCAAATAAATTTTATTGTGACAGCATCATGTTAAATTGATAAATTTCAGCCATACATGAAATGGAAATTGATGGGTTCATTTTTTTTCAAGTATCTTTTCTGTAGACAACTGTGTATTTCCATTGGGATTTTTGGAAATTCTAAAACTAGTTCCAAGATAAATCTCTCTTTTGCCCTCTTCCCTCCCCACACCCCTACTCAGTAATGCACATTTTGTGGACTACTATTAATAATAGTCCAGAACTCCCAGTTGGGAATTACCATACACCTAAGTTGTATGGATCACAGTATCTCCTTTCTATACTATAAGATCTGGATTCACCCACTGTGAACTACACGCCCCCTAATGGTTTTATATTTCCGGAGGACCAGTACTGCCTCTGCTCTTCTTCTCTGAGTCACATTCCTTTGTGTTGCCTCTTCTCTCAGTTTTTCATTTCCTTCCACATCATTACCTATTGGTGTTTTCAAGTTTCCCTTTTGTGCTAAGTCTCTAAGTACTGTCTGTGAATTTGTCCTCCTGTTTGTCTGAAAAGACTGAAAAGGTGTTCTAGTGCCTTTACCTTCTCTTCCACAGCTCACAGTAAATAGATAATATTCCTGGGATGTTCCTTCCCAAAAGAAGAAATCTAGCACAGTTCTTGCATAGCATTTGCAGACCACAGTGTGGTCTTTACCACTCCCACATTTACTGGTTAGTTTTGGGTTGGGGGAGTAAATACCCTTGACCACTAAAATTTTTAAAAATAATTTTGGTGTATTACCCACTGATTTTCACTGGTGTTTTTTAAGCAACATGATTTTTCATATCATTATTTTGTATTTCCAGGTGGTTTTGGAAATAAATACTAGGGTTATTTTTACTCCTCTAGAGCTTCTTGCTCTAATAACACAATAACCTAAGTTAATTGGCTCAAGACCTGTAAATATGTACATATATCTCTGGATTAAAAATATCTTTTTCCATTTCTCTTGTGTCTCTTTTATTTCCACATATCAGAAACTTTAAATGTAAGAAGATGATCTTTTTTATTTCCTGGAATGTTATACCATGGAACTTCTTCACAGAAGAATTTCTTTTTTGTTGTTGTTGTTTCTTTTTTAATTTTTAAAAATTTTAAATTTTTAATTATTACAGGTACATGATAATTGTATATATTTATGGGGTACATGTGTTATTTTGATATAGGCATACAATGTGTAATGATTATATCGGGGTAATTGGGGTATCCATCATCACTTATCATTTCTTTGTGTTAGGAACAAGCTGCATTTCTTAAATAAGAGATGATGGAGGGTTGGTCCTTTCCCTCCTAACATGTCATTTAATGCTCATTGGTCAGAATTTTGGTGACTTGGCCTTGCTTCACAGTTTTTGGCTTTATGGATACTAGGAAGGTTGCATAAATGTATCTGTAGATTTTAGAGAGCTTTATTTCATCCCATATCCTATATTTCATTGCTGTATCTGAATTGCAGATTGGTGGGATTTTTGGTTACCTTTTATTCTTTTAATTCAAGTTTTTTTTAACTGAAATAATAATTGTACACAATTTAAAAGTCAAAAAAATTTACAGTGTTTACACAAAAATTAGCATTTTGTCATTCTCTCTCTCACTGCTCCTTGCCAGCTCTTCTCATCTCTCCTCCCCTCACTACCAGTGTTTTTTTGGTATTTAGCTCCATATAATTACATAAGATGATTACTCTGGTACTTCTAGATATTTTTATTTTTACTTTTTATCAACTGTGTAAGATAAGGATTTAGCCTGCAAATAACCCTGTCATACCAACATAGTTAAATACTACTAAAAAATTAGTTATATTCAGAAGGAAAGGTTTTATAGATTCTAAAATACTATTAAGAATGCAGTATTTTAGAAAATAACAAAGTGAGTTTGCATAATATGTTTCCAGTGAACTGCACCAAAAGCAAAGTATTAGAACTGTGTTTATATGTATATTTTTAAGAGGATAACAATATTTATAATATTGATTTAGCAACAGTGTTAAAATTGCACATGAGAAACTCTTCATTTACTCTTATCTTGCAGTAGTCACTAAAAGAGGTTTGTTGTTTTTATAGGTGCAGGGGTGAAAGTTTAGCTTCACTTAAAAGAATGAAAGTGCTAAAGAGAAACTATTCTGAGAATCATAGATTTGCATGAAAAACTTCACAAAGGAAAAATAGTAATTGCCTCAGCATGAGAGATGGAACATATTTTAAGATAATTGGAGACTGTTTTATATGTGCTGTCTTTGGTTTAGTTTTGATTTCATGTAGGTACTTTAATTTGTTTCTATCTCTTAATTTTTTTCTCAGTGTATTCTAAAGAATGTAAAGCACTTCTGAGGATCTCATTACTCCTTGTGAAATTACCTTCTTCTGTACTTTTGGATGTAATTTTTTTGTCAGTCAGTCTTACAAGAAAAAGTATCTTAGAACAGGCTATTATATTTTAGCAATCTGACATTAGTGAAAAGCCTAAAAGTACATTTTCTGTAAGTTCAAATACACTGTAACAATTTCCCTTAGGTGAATATTTTTAAGTGGTTTTTATTTGGCATATTTAAGTTCTACAGGAGTCATCTTTTTGCTTTTATTCATATTTTTTGTATATTTACACTTCTAACTTAGCTTAAATGCTGATTGTTAGTCATTCATTTGACAGTGTGGTCAGAAGTGGTCTAACTGAAGAGGTTCCATTATTTGGTGAACACATAAGGTTACCAATTCAACTTTTGCTTCTCTTTGCAAAGGCACTGAGACGGGAGTTAAAGGAGAAAGAATATTCTGTCCTGAATGCTGTCGACCAGGCTCGAGTTTTCTTGGCTGATCAGCCAATTGAGGCCCCTGAGGAACCAAGAAGAAATCAACAATCAAAAACAGGTGAGACTGGTTTCTTCAATACATCATAAAAAACACATGTTAGGGGAACAAAAAACGAGAATCAAGTAGGAAATTTCCTTATAGCATTTCAGGACCTAATATTTAAAACATTTCTTCTAAGTGTTACTTTAATCAACTGTGTCAATTATTCAACAAATATCTAGATTCTTAAATTAAGAAAATGAAGTTGCTGTATACTTCCATATCATTATTTTTGAAAGAAATAAACTGCAGAAAAATGAATTTATCTAAAAAGTATACTGTAACTATAAAAAACTTTTCTAAGAAATAAAAATTTGTATCTCTTCTTTAAACAAGTTACATGATAAATAATTGCAAGTAGAAGAAAGTTATTAAAATATCATAGGAAATATATAAAATATTTCAATATCTATAAAGTAAGGTTACTTTTGAAAATGAGACACTGAACTGCCTTTCTTTTACAAGCAGACAGCAGCATTTGTTTAATTTAAAAGTAACAACCTATAGAGTTTATGTGCTTTGGCTTAAAATTGAAACAGTAACTACCTTACTAGTAAATGGCAATATATCACATAGTAAAGTTGATAGAAAATTTGTAATGAATTTGGGGTCCAATATATATCTTTATTATGATTTTTCACTGTTGGCAATAAAAACATTTCGATGCATTTTAAAAAAGAAACATTTCATTCAACATATCACTTCTTTTACATAGTAAAAACAAACCTGAAAGATTGCCTGTGTCCAGTAGTATAAATCCTGAGCATTTATTACTTGTAAGGGAAGCACAGTTAGAAATACTTTGTTGCTGGAAGTGGATCAGACATTTGGACAGGTAGCCATTTTCCTACTGAGACTTTCTCAAGGAAACTCCTCTGCAGTTAGAATAAAATTTTCAGAGGCCGGGCGCTGTGGCTCACGCCTGTAATCCTAGCACTCTGGGAGGCCGAGGCGGGCGGATTGCTCGAGGTTGGGAGTTCGAAACCATCCTGAGCGAGACCCCGTCTCTACTAAAAATAGAAAGAAATTAATTGACCAACTAAAAATATATATACAAAAAATTAGCCAGGCATGGTGGCACATGCCTGTAGTCCCAGCTACTTGGGAGCCTGAGGCAGGAGGATCGCTTGAGCCCAGGAGTTTGAGGTTGCTGTGAGCTAGGCTGACGCCACGGCACTCACTCTAGCCTAGGCAACAAAGCGAGACTCTGTCTCAAAAAAAAAAAAAAAAAATTTTTTTTTCATCAAGACCATGATTTTCTTGACTCTTTGAACCTAGTTTTAATGTGTGCATACAACCTGCACATATATGAACACACACACACACACACAGAGCATACTTATCCTTTTCTAGATTAGTTTTTATTTTCTGCTAGTGGTATTACTGTCTTTCTAGTCTGCCTACTGGGAACCTAAGTCATAGTTGCGTCTTCTACTTTTCATCAAGCCCCACAGTCTGCATATCACTCATAATTGTTATTTCTATCTTTGAATACTTATTCTTTTGAGTACGCTATTATATACGTATTATTTCTACATACACACATACATACCCACAGAACATACCCACTTGTGCGCGTGCGCATGTGCGCACACACACTCTACCATTGATTCCAGATTCCCAGCCTTTTGTATGTAGTCTTCGAATAGTTTTAGCAGAATCAGTTGCTACTTTGGTAGCACTTATCCCAATACATTGTTTTGTCCTCTGTGTGCAACACATAGCATTGGCCTATTTTCTTTCTCCTCCACTTGAGTACTGATGAGAAAATCTTACCATCACGTTGTATTTATGTTCCTTCCCTGACTTTTCATTGCATACTGAAAAAACTTCTTGGCACTAGCATGATACTTGTCTTGTTAAAAAAAAAAGCCCTCCTGATTTTTCAACCTATTTTTTTCACAACTATTTTCATAGTTCTATGACCAATGTATGTTATCTACTTCCTTGAATGATCTTGGAATTGTTTCGTCATGGCTGTGCTACATTCTCTTCTTCCATCATTTGAATTCTTTTCATTCATATTGATTTGTTTTCAGATGTTGAAATTCCCTTACTTGCCCTGAGTTGGGGAATCTAGTTTTAATAATTTTGTATCCTATACAATGCCCGCATTATCTCAGGCACTCAATAAAACTTTGATGAAGAATGCATGACTGCCTGTATAAATCAGTGGTATAAAGGAATTATTTTACTTACTATCCTGACTTTACATAACAGTCCATTACAGGAACATTTTTATGAGCTAGATGGTTGACAATGATTCTCCTCTCTTCTGCTACCACCACCACCACATTTAAAAAGAAAGAAAACAATCCCAACTTGTAAAGTGTTTTTTTGAAAGGGTTGAACTCATCGAAACTGAATTTGTCTCATAATCTTGAATTCATAAAAGTATAACTGTAGACACTGATATTATGAACAATAGAGATGGTAATTGGGTCATTGATTTTTAAGATGAAACACAAATAAACCCCAACTTGGAATAAGTGATCAATATTTATGGAGTTTTTTTCCTATATCTATCAACAAACTCCTGCCCTCTCCTGCCACCTTGAATCTATTCTTCCTGCAGTCTCTGCATCTTGCCTCATACAACTCTGTCATCTGGGTTGCTCAGGCCAAAATCTTTTGGGCCACTGTTGACTCCTTTGTTTTTTTGTCACCCAAATCCATTACATCAGAAAATCCTGTCATTGCAACAGTAAAAATGCACCCAGAATCTGATCCTTTGACACTTCTACTAGCCTCTCCTGGTCTAATACCCCACCACTTCTCACTTGGATTATTACAGGTTCCTGCTCTGCCTTTGCTTCCTTATTAGAGATTTCCAAAGCAGTAGCCATAATGAGGATTTGAAAACATAAGTCCTAGCAGGTCAATTCTCTGCTGCAAATTTCCAAGGGCTCCTCCTCTCACTCAGGGGAGTCAGATTCCTTATTGTGTCTCACAGGCTCTGAGCTGGCTGGCTCCTTGTTAAGTCCCTGACCTGGTCTCCTAGAACTCTCCCTCTCATTCCACCCCCCGCAGAATGTCAGCAGACAGAGCTTTTTCAGTTTTGTTTTGTTTTTTAGTGCTGTATTTTGAAGTATCTAGAATACTGTCCAGCGTATAGCAGGTGTGTACACCACAGTTAGTGAGTGAATGGATGCAGGGGTTGAGCATTGTTGGGAATGGATACAGTGTAAGACATTTATTCTTGACAAAGTTTCAGTTTAGTTGGAGATCAAAACTAGCACAAAGAGTGAGAAAACAAATATGTTTAATAAAGTCTACATACTTAGGTTTTCGGTTGTGTCTTGAAGGTTCTAAGTGATGTGGGCATTCCAAGAAAGAACGACTTGGAGGGTCAGAGTGGAAAGGGTGACTCCTGAGCTAGCCTTTGGGGTATGGCTGGGGAGTGATCAGGTATAGGAAGAGGGATGGCCATGTTGGGGGACAGGATAGAGGACAGCCGGCCTGGTGGTCAGTGGGTGTCTAGACAGGGGGTGGGGACAGGGAGTGTGTCTATGCTATATGGTTCAGACTACAGAGGACCTGGAAATTCAGGCAGAACATTTTCCCTTCATATGGCAGGAAAGAAGGCACTACTAAAAGTGGTTTGTTTTTTTAACCTTGGGAGAAAAATCAAGTTCACTTATCTCACCATATCCATTTAATGTCTGCCTTTCATCTGCTTTTCTTGCCTCCCCAATACTTTGCAGAAAGTTAATAATAAGCTACTTTATATCATTAAAAAGTATCGTTGTATCACTAAAGCTTCATTACACTGTATCTTCTCTTCAGGGTCCAGTCACTTAATGGTTAAAAAGATACTGCTTTTTGAGTTCTTACTTGCTATTACATTCAGGATGTTTCTAAACCTCATTTTTAAATACTACCTTTGGTGAGGACAAGAAAAAAAAAAAAAAACCAGTCAAGTGAATTTCACTTTACGGGATTTTTTTTATGATTAGCTATTTTTATGCTTTATCATTTCTTGATATTATTTTCTGTAATGCTGGCTGATTTTACCTGCTGTTAAAAGTAAATGAAAGAAAATTGTCCATAATAGCTTTTATACTTTTGTTGTTTACTATGACTTATATATACAGCTGCTATCAGAAATAGCATGTGAACATTAGTGTGCGTGATGCTAAAGAACTCAGTGTTGGAGGGGTTGCAGCAGGGAGAAATCATGTTGTGATTTTTTGGGTTCTATTTAATAAGCATTTTTTGAGTATGCTACATGTCCGATGCCATCAGGGAATACGCAGATGGATTTCTTTCCTTTTAAGTAACTATTCCAGAAAATACTCTCCACCATGGTTTTTCTCTCCAATGCCTTTTCTTTCTTCCAGGTCCTTAAATTTTTTTTTCTATTATCAATTATCTTATAGTGTTGTATGTATTTTTAAAATATTTAAAAATCACTACTAATATTATCTCCCTATCTTAGGCCCTTTTACCAGTCTTTTGCTCGGTCTATTTCAATACTGTCTTCATTACTATCTCTCCATTAACATAGACGTGAGAATGGCAGATCGAAAGCACAGACCTGGCATTTGCTCTCCTGGTGTAAAAACTGCACGTGGCCTCTGGAATGGGATCTGAGCTCCCCGCCTGTGCAGGTGGCTGCACAGTGCTGTGACCTCGACTTTTCTGCCCAGTGTCACCTCACGCCTCCCTCTTCCCCACACTCGATGTCCGCTGGACACCGGTCTTCTCAGGATGTTCTTCAGGCAGTGGTCTTCCTCGCCTGTATCCGAAGCCCGTCCTGGCGTTTCTGCCCGTAGTTCTGTCTGAGCTGACTTCCAGCTCTTGCCTCGTTGGTCTGCCCCGGTCTGCCCAGGCTTTGTGTCTTCTTGGACACCTCCCCTTCCCAAGTTCTGTATTAACTCGTACTTTAAACACCATTAGAATAAGTTGAACTTGATGTCCAGTGAATTACAGGTAAGTAGCAAAATGGAAGTGGCAGGGACAGGGACAGAGGTTGGCACTGAGAAATTACAGCCGTGAGCCACCGGTGCCCGGCCTGTCATGTAGTTTAGTAGAAGTTACTTTTATACTAATTCTCTGTATAACTTAAGGTTACAACATATTTTTGTGTGTCTAATAAAATGAGTCCAAATTACAATTACCTAATAGAAATAATTAGATTAGTAAAATTAATGGGTGTTTTCTCCCCAGGGCTTTTTTGTTTTCCTAATAACAGCTTTATTGATTGGAACGGTACTCGTTGTCAATGACAGGCACTCAGCTTCCGGAAGCACAGGCAAGAGGGAGAGTGCATTGGGCCCATAACTAAGCTACAGTAATGGCAGGGACACAGTTGGCCACAGGGACTGCAGTGCCACCCAGAAGACTTCCTGCCATATTTTCCTCTCTGCTTGTTTGTACAAGTTTTCATTTTCTTAGCTTTCCCACAACCTTACATTTCACAGCCTCATACCCGGAAGGGCTAACCCTTCTTTAGACCCAGAACATTCCAGGAGAGGGCTCTCATTGACTCAGCTTGAATACCGTGGGGCTCAGGGTCCCTTTGTAAATATAATGCTAAAGTGAAGGAACATCAGTTCCCATAGGGGAAGGGAGAAGTGAGAAACGTTAGTAAATGAGGATGTTCACGACAAGCCAACATTTAATAATAATGTGGCAAGCGCCATGCCAAGAACCTTATGTGCTTTGCTTCATTTAATTCTCATAACAACCCTTGGAGGCGTGAGCACTGTGACCACCCATTGGACAGATCAGGAAACTGAGAGTGTGAGAGGTTTAGAAGCATCCTGTCACCTGACAGAGCCAAAATATGAACAAAGGCTTATGTCATGAAACTTGATGCTCGTAACCACCAATTAAACCATCAGTATTTCTAGGTAGATATTCAGTAGAAATAAGATTTTATTTTCCATACTCTTCTACTTTAAAAAAATTCATGCAGTAATTAAGCATGTTTATAACTCCTTGCTTTTCCATTTATGCTGCTTTTTCTTTACTGAAATATCACATTGCTTAATAGACTCACAAACCAGTTCACTGATTTCCTAACACGGAGGGAGACGGTGTTGAGGCAATATTCGACTTTGACTTTTACATTTTCATATGAAAACTTGAGGTATAAGTAATTGCTTTCAGGCCTGTAGACCATGGCAATAATTTAATTAGCTTCTCAAATCTAAATTAGATTAGTAAAGTTGTAATGCATGAAAAAGCACAGAAAAATATAACGTTACTTTCTTTCCCAGCATTCTTAACTACAGAGCAGTAATGTGATCCTTCACAAATTAAATTCTGTAATATCTGTATGGATCTAGTGAATCTAGTCTTAAACTTTCCTAAAATATCATGAGCCAGCTGAGTAAGCCCATGGATTGGGTAAAAATTCGAAAAATTTTTTTCTCATGCTAATGTATGGCATAGTAATGAAATCCTGTTTAAATAAGCAAATAACATTGTTGATGAAGAATTATATGATAAAGGTTAGTTTGATGGACACAACATTTTCAATTAATTGTTTACCATCTGTTATGTTCTCTAATTAGTGTTACAACCATCCATAAATCACATTTGCCTCCTAACAAAAAGAAGGCAATAATTTACATGTGTGTATTTTATTATAATCAGCATCTGGGACATTACTTTCTGATTTAAACAAAAAGGACAGGAGGATGCTTAACTCCTAATGTGCGGAGGTACTTATTTATTACTGATGCTCCTTAGTAGAAAGCTGGAACCTTTCAAGAGTGAATTAGAGGTTTTGCCATTTTTTAGGAAGTGAAATCCTAGCAAAGACATACATTCTCCTCTTCAGTTAAACTCGTCACTTCTTTAGGCAGTACCTAAACAGATGACATACTTAACTTGTAAGAATGGCTAAGCATGGGTAGAAAGCTCCTGCCCGCTTTGTAGCTTGGTCAGTCGTTAGCTGCTGTGTTTAGCCAGGACTGCAGCCTGGGGAGCAGGTAGCAGCAGTGTGGCAAGAAGTAAAAGGCTTTTAATCTAAGACTCCTGTCCGTTGATTCTTGAAGGAGAAAGGGGAGAATTTTCTCTCTTTTTCCTTTTTTATTCAAAGGTGTTGTACAGAGATTTATTTATTCATTCAACAAGTACTTATACATTCACTAAGTAAGTACAACAAGTACTTACTTAGTGCCTACTGTGTGCCAGTGGGTATTCTAGTTACTAGGGATACAGCGGTGGACACAACAGATGTCCTCACCCTCCTGAAACTTACACTCTTGGCTTTTCTTCTTTCCGTGCCCCTTCCCCGCCCCCAGTGACCTGTCTACTGCTGTCAGTTAGCACATATAAGGAATTTGAATAAGTCACAAAACTGCCATTACTGTGGGGAAGTTCAGGAAATAATAGTGAGATCTCAGGTTGTGTAGCGACATCCTGGTTGTCCGTTCCAGGGTCTTGCTGCTGTTCCTGCTTCTTCCCTGGAGGTTCATCTCCTTAATGGTCAGCCCCTGCTTCTTTCTCAGCTCAACCCTGAGCTTCTCTACTTTGGCCCACTTTGTGGGAAGAGAAAAACATAACTGTATTTAGATTCCAGTTCTGCCCCCATTGACCTCTGGTCAGAAGTGCCATTTTACTCCCTGCAGAGTGTGGGCTGTATTCCTAGTTCCTCTACATTTGTTCTCTTTCTTAATACTTTGCACTTGGTATTTGTGGAAGTGGCCCTAAATCTCTTTACTTCGGAGGTCTTGATTTTTCCCCTGAATTTATCTATATTCTCTGTTTTAAAGAAAAAAAAGGATTTGAGAAGTCCCCTGGCAGCATGGATGCACCCATATCATCGTTATCATTGCTCTCTTGAAAGACATAGGCTGCACATTAAGCAGGTTAATCTGCTCTGAGGAGCCTCTTGTTATTGTCATCTTATAATTTATTAGATGAAGATAATTAAAACATTAATCAGCAGATGGCACTTGACGATGTCCTTGTAATCTGGTTTCATAGTGCATTGTTGCCATCATACAGACTAGGAAATGGGAAGAGTCCTCTAAAACAGTGAACATTTCAGAGAGATTAAGTTGACTGTAATCATTTAATCAGAAAACATGGGAAGAGTGTATTGCCCAGTATTTTAATTAGAAATATCTTTTGCTTATGGAATGAGAGAGACTAAGAAAGAGAGTGAGCGTGAGAAAGAAGTGGAAGGTGAGGTGAAGAGAGAGAGATATTGAGAGAGAGCAGGTCAAGACTTTTTCCTTGAATTCTTGTTAGCTAATTAACCTGGTTTGCTTATATGGAAATCTCTAGAGATGTCTCAGCCTCCCAGACTCAGTAATAAAATGATAAAAGGGAACAAAAAAAATTAACCTTCGTTGAGGGCCTATGGTGTGCTAGGCATGTGCCAATAGCTCTATAGATAGGAACTGAGGTTTATAGAGTTAGGGACATATCAGGATGACACAGTAGTTAGTACTGGAACTGGCATACTTTCTCATAATTTCACCCTACCCCAAACTGTCCAGCAGTCAAAATGCAAGTTGCAAATTATTTTCTTTGTTTGTCTTAAGTATTTCCTTTTCACCTTTTGGTGAAGTACAACAGTAAGATTATAGACACATGGCAAAAAAGTAAATAGTACAAATAAGATATTTGGAATTACCATACCTGAAATGACTTTGTAAGGTTTATCCTCCCCTTTCATAATAACTTTTTATAAATGCTTTACATGGATATGGGAAGGAGGGGAAAAAATTAAATGAAAAGATGTCCACTTAAAATGATGAAGCTAAAATTCTCAATAAGAAGTAAACCAAAAAATTCTGTTTGGTTCAACTCAATTCAGTAATTATATATTGAAGATATACCAGCCTCTAAACTGGGACTGCAAAACCAAGATGGAAAGGAAAAAACATTCATGACATAAGGTTGAATCTAAGCATTTTAAAGTCACAATGGAGTTTTTAAGAGTCAGCACCAGAATTGAGAAAGAAAATAGAATAAATATGGGAGATGTTTATTAAAAACAATATGGGCCTGATTCTAATAGATTTCTATCATTATTTCAGGGGAGAAACATACTTTCATTATTAAATTTAAAAAAATTTGCATAAGCACTCAAAAGGAGATTTTCTTTTCCTCTACTATTAAAGTTTCTTTGAGATATACTCAGCCTTTCTGACATCTTTGAATTGAGGAAAAATAGACTTTTGGAATGAAATATTTTCCTAGCATGAGAAAATAGGGTTTCCACTTGATAAAACTGGGCTGAGCAGATCAGGCAGCTGGTGGAAGAGCAACGGGCAAGAGGTCAGCAGGCTGATCCCAAATCTTAGTCTCTTCCTGGTGCAGGCCTGTTTGCTATCATCGGTGTTGCAGGGAACCATATTATAGTCTTTACCGCCACGGTATAAAAGAAAGTGTGTCGTTAATGCTATACTGTTAATTTGCGTGTTTGAAGAAATCAAGGTAATTGGGACAAAAGAGAAAAACATCATGATTGATCTATCCTTTCTCTTCTTTATTTTTTCTTCGCTTTCTTCTTCCTAGTTACCTGTGCTCACTTAAATATCTTTGTAACATGATAAAGAAATTGCTATTTAAAAATCATAAAGTATAAATGTAAAATAAGTGTGAAATTTGTAATTTATAATATATTACATAGTGCATACGTGCCATATAAAGAAATAAATATATAAATATGAGTAAATAAATAAATACAAGAATTAAATGTAATTCTACTGTCAACCCGTGGCCAGTTATATGGGAAGGTCTGGAAGGAGGAGAGTGGAGAGTGACAGTGTGCTTGTGCACGCACACACACACACACACACACACACATACACACACACTTCAGAGTGGGAAAGGAACATAGGAGATGCTCTTCTGGTCTCAGAATTCTCAGTCAATTTATTTAGTTTTATCTTGCCATTTCCTCTGTCTCTAGGATTAGCCTTTATTACTGTCTCTCAAATGTAAATTAGATTACCCTCTTATCACTGAGCTTCGTTTGCTCTCTGGCCTCCAATATTTAGTGGCTATGCTCTGCGTGGGGTTGACACAAGAACCCACTGGAGTGGAAAAGCCCTGTGAGCTTCAGCGGCAGGGACCAGGAAAGTCAATTTATATGCCAGCAGCCTAGCAGCATTCCATCCTGACACCTATTAGAACCACCTGGGAGCTTTGACATTTATCCACCCCAGGCCTCACCTTGACCAGCTAAATTAGTACCTTTGGGGGTAGGGCCTCTGTTACCACCCTTTACAAACTCACTCACTCTCAAGGAGGTTTCTGATAGGACACCAGAGTTCAGAAGCGCCGTTGGAGAAGATTCCTCACTCTTGCATGAGGGCCTTAGAATTTACCACAGAATATCTATTTAGAAAATTTGAAACAACATTTGTCCTTTGATTTACAGATGAGAGGATTTTTTTCTTCTTAAAGAATGCATCAATTTCCCTTTAATTCTTTTTTTCTGCCTTTTTGATGCTTTAATTTGTTTCTCTATTTTTTTTTTCTACCTCAATTTGTCATAACTCCGTATTTCACATGTTCCGTCTTACGTGTTTCACAAATGTTCTGGAAAGTTTTTGTTTTGTACTTCGCTCTGTTCTTGGCTTAAAGTATGCATTGAACTGAGATTGTTGCTGCAATAGGAGGCACATTTATTCGTTCTCCAACGTGATTAGTTAATATGTTTCCTTTCTGGGAAACAGATGGTGAATTGAACATAGAGCTTTTCTTCTGAGTAGCTGCTTGAGTGGGGATTATATAAGAAATACTACAAAAGGACGACTCCATCGATAGATTTTACGTTAAGGGAAGCCAAAAAAAAAAAATCAAAGCCAGTGACGATGTTTTGCTACAGGATTTGGAGTCTCTCTGTGCCAGATTATTTAGTGACTGACTCAGAAACAGTTTTTACTTTATCTGAGGAAAAGCATCATAATTAAGTTGTCTATTCTGAAATTGGTATTTTATTTTTTTATGACAGTCAGTGCTTAAGATATATCCTTGAAAAGCCCAAGTTACTTATTAACAAACAGGTGTTTTAATAGTAAAAGTTACCATTTCTCATGAGGCTAAGAATAATTTTTTTCATCTCGCACGTAGTATTTTATATTTATATAAAAAATATATAAGTATTACATATTTATCATTTTATAAAAATCTTGAAGGTATAAGGATTTATTATAAATAAGATTTGCCTGTCTATTGACATACCTTTCTTCAGAAAGTTTTTTTCTCAGAAACCTTGGAGTTCTGACATGTTGCACATTTAAGGACTTTTCTCTGGTCTCCTTGCCTCCTTCCCCAGCTGTTACTCAACCCTGGTTCTCTAATTCACTTATTTTCATAAGTTACCTTGTGCTGGTATATTCAGCCTCTCTAACAGTTGTGATATTTTCTCTTCTTTTCCTCAATTCAGTTGTTAAGGGATTTTTCAAGTCTCTCTGTGGCCTCATGGCACCAACTCCCGTTCTGTGGTTTCCAAAGCTTTATATTCTATTTGGTTCCCAGAGATTTATTACAATGAATCCACTTTTAAGTTTAAATATCGATGTCTAGAATTTTCTGGAAATTTAGATAGACAAACATATGTATCTCTCCCGTTTAACTTGACTTTTATATAATATTTGAATAAAGCCAGATAGGCAGACAAATTTGCATTGAAGATGGGAAGTTACAGTTTAGAAGAGCTTACTTTTCAGTTTATCTTATGATGTAGTTCATCTTAGAATGAAGTCTGATGAACTTTCGTTCATTTTACAAATGATTTGGAACATTTTGAGGTGAAGTGGAAATTGCTGATGTGATTGATGCTGAAAGATGGGAGGTTACCACAAAGAAGAATATGCATTTCTGTCTTAGTCTATAGTTTACCTTGACTGTGTGTTTCTGATCTGCCTGTTTCCAGTGGACAGTCGGATGTCACCGTCATCGTCAAACCAGCTAGACAGGAAAGGTGGCATCGTCAGATGTAGAGGGAATTAAGGCCCCAGGCGTGTTCAGCTGTGCAGGAGACCTTTCTAACCTGCTTTGAGAGTGTCCTCTCTGTGTTTATCACATTCCTCTGCCCTTGTCTTGTCAGCTCCCTGTCTCTGTTTCCAACTCTTAGCTTTGCACTTGACTTGGGTTTCTGTCTGTATCCTTTGCTTCTGTTCTGGCTGCTTGCTCTTCCCGCCTACGCCCTGAGGCCTGGCCTTGTGTTATACCTGCCCTTTTTGTCTGAAAGCCTATTTCAGACATTCTGGAAGCCCTCTTACCCTATTACGGATTTGGGATGGTCCTTGACATCTTACTATGTTCCTGTTGAAAAGTTCATGGTCATGCTACACTTCTGGGCTACACAAAATGGCCTTTATTAAAAATGAGCTGTCAAACAGCCTTAGAGATGATGATGTATCCAAAATATGTTATTTGTCTTCAGTTATTTAATTTTAGGACACAATAAATTGATTTTGTGTGAGAGTTTTTCTTCATGACTTATTGCTATTCTCCACTAATTATACTTATACACTTTTCTTGAGAACAATGAAATGAAACACCTTCTTTGGGTTTTACAATATTGAATTTACAGTAACAAAGTATTGTTTTATTTCTTCATTCATCTTGTTACACTTCAAGGTTTACAAATATATAAAATTCAAAAGTCACTAAAAAACTTTGGGCCAATTTATTAATGTGAGTATCTGTCTTCCTCTAGTTTTGAGTGTATATTGGGGTATGATGGTGAATTAATGGAGAAAGTGGGGAGAAATTTTTTTTTTACCCTGTATTAATTTTTTCTTAACTCTTTCTTTGTAAAACCTGGAAGAAACTCTTTAAATGCTGATATGCCACTTGGCTATACAGAATGTACAATCAGACATCCAAACTAATACTGTTTTGTTGTTGTTGTTGTTTTTCAATCACAGAATTGACTCCCGAGGAGAGAGCCCAAAAGATTGCCAAAGCCATGCGCAAACAGTCTTCTGAAGTCAAAGAGAAGTGGGAAAGTCTAAATGCTGTTACGAGCAATTGGCAAAAGCAAGTGGACAAGGCGTTGGAGAAACTCAGAGACCTGCAGGGAGCTATGGACGAGCTAGACGCTGACATGAAGGAGGCAGAGTCTGTGCGGAGTGCCTGGAAGCCAGTGGGAGACTTACTCATCGACTCGCTGCAGGAGCACATAGAAAAAACCATGGTCAGCATTGCTGCCTTTACCAAAGAATTTTTAAGAAATGTTTTCTTAAAAGAGATCCCCATATATGAATTGTTATAAGGGATTGTTATAAAGCCAACACTGCTGCAGCCTTTACCCAAGTCAGGAGTCAAACAGGTGCTTTCCATATGTCCCTCACCATCAGAACCCCCTCTCCCCAAATGACCACTTACGTGACTTTTATGATAGTTTACTTTTATTTTTCTTTGTATTTGTATAGATTGTTTGCCTGTTTTTTTTTAAAAAAAAGACTTTAAAAGTCCCTTTGAACCTCTAGATTTTCCCTCTATTTCTTTTTTCTTTTCCTTGCAATTTATTTGTTGAAGAAGTTGAATTGTTTTGTAGTGATTCCCATAGTGTGGATTTTGCAGAAATGTATCCACATGGTATAGTATACAGGTTCCCCTCTACTCTGTATTTCTTGTAAATTGGTAGTAGGATTTATAGGTTTAATCAAAAGCATACTGTTTTACTGGTACTTCTGATCTATAAATTTTATCTCATTGTCTGAATGTATTAATGGATAAAGGGTTTAGATATAAATTCTCTTTGTTGTCAGGAATTGCCCAAAGTTAAGGATGTAGACCTATGGTTAGACTGCTTTTGGTTCCCATATTCTAGAGCATCTCTACAAAATAAAGTTAATGACATTTAGGCAATAAGATACACAAATATAACAGATTTAGAGTCTAGTAGGGTTTGTAGTAGCATAGTAAACTATATACTAGGTAGTCATGAATCAAACCAATGGATAATCTAATGAAAAATTAGAAGTTATTAGACTGACTATATCTATCATAAGTGTAATTTTTATTTCAAAAGATACACATCTTTTGTGCCCATACATTGGATAGCATTCTCCCTTTGTGTGGATGTAGCTGAATAGGAAAGAGAACTAAGATCTAGGAAATTAAGTGAATACTTAGGTAAATCATGTAAGTCAATATATGTATGCGTAGACATGGGAATAATAATATTAGGTAGTGTTTATTGAGACTATTGAGACTTATTACTATGTGCCAAGAACTGTTCTTAGCCAGTTTGCATGGATATGTCTTTTAATCCTCACATCCATCCCAAAAGATAGGTATTATTATTATTATTATGCCCATTTTATAAATAATAAAAATGAAAGTAATTGCTCAAGCCCACATAGCTAATAAGTGATAGAGTTTCCATCGTTTATTTTTCTTGATTTTCTCTTTCATTGCAAAGACCTTTTCATACATCTTTGATCAACTATTTGAATTTAAAGCTTTAAAAGTTAAATATTAAATTTTCAACTTAAAAATTTATTATTAATAGGGTACTGGCATATGTAAATATACATGTTTCTAGCTACCCTATGAATAAAATAGGCTTCTTCCTACAACTCTAGTATCCTAAAAGACATTTCCATGATCTGGGTTTAAAACAACCCACTGAAAACAAAGCCTTTAGCATAGTTTCCTTGGAAGTTACACACTTCTTTTGTTTTAATGGATGATTTTAAACCCTTAAAATCTTTAAGTCACTGGTTTACAAAAAGTATGGCCTATTGGACTGCAAAAATGCCTCTTGATTAAAGCAGGAATTTACCCATTTGAATTTGAAAGTATCAATTTATAATGCAGAATGATTAGTGTTGGAGGAAGCATAAAGAATTGTATCTGGGGTTATTAAATGCCCCAAAATTTGGGAGTTGTTAATCCCATTTGATTAAAAGACTTATCTACCTCTACATCCAAATACTTTTGTTCAAATCTCTGCTTAAGTGGAAAGCTAGGAAAAATACAATTAATATTTTAATAGAAAGGACTAAACTGTGGATTAAAATATTTTAACATCTTTTTAGGAAAAAAATCATAAGTCTCATTAAGCTAAATAAAATAGACTCAAAGTCTGCGATGTTTTATATGTGTTTTAAAGTATACCTCAAATCTCATTGACACTGTAGTCAGATAAAAATAAGGGGTTTTTTTTGTTCGTTTGTTTTGAGACAGAGTCTTACACTGTTACCTGGGCTAGAACGCAGTGACATCATCATAGGTCACTGCAACCTCAAACTCCTGGGCTTAAGGGATCTTCCTGCCTCAGCCTCCCCAGTAGCTAAGAATACAGGCACTGCCACGCCTGGCCAATTTTTTCTATTTTTTAGTAGAAACAGGGTCTAGCTCTTGCTCAGGCTGGTCTCCAACTCCTGATCTCATGCTATCTATCTGCCTCAGCCTGCCAGAGTGCTAGAACTGCAGGCATGAGCTACCTCACCCTGCCTTTTTTGTTTTGAAAATAAATATTGATTATTGCTAAATATTATTAAGTATGTCAAGGCAACTGGAAAACAAAATCTTTGGGAAAGATCAAACAATTTCAATTCACTAAAATTATCCTTAATCATTCTTATTTGCAGAATATACACCTTCTGGCAGGAAACAGGTTTGGGATTCACACCTGCCAGTGGGCTGCCAGTTATTACCTTTGCTACTAGCAGATGTTTCTGTTTTTATAGCCAGGGAGGCCACATAGACTCATTCTGTAACAGAGAAGTGCAGTCAAAACATGAGAAATTGGTTCTTTATACTAGTTCTTGATACCATTCTGAAACCATTTTAAAATGGCTTTCTTTCAAGCCCCTTAATTTGAAAGCTCTTAAAAAACAAAAGATAAAACTTTCTTGATAGAAAGAGTCCTCATTGTCATAAAACACCTGACCATAAAAACAAAAATAAAACTCAAAGACTTTGTTTGTCAAAGCTTTTTTAATGCTTTCACCTATGGCTAATTATAGAAAAACATTATTTTTGTAAAGGAAAAATTTAAACTCCTTTACTGTTCTATAAGATTTTCTAAAAAAAATCTTTTAAAAAACAACTTTTACCATCTTTTGAAGTAAAACTGGTATTATTTAAAATTATATAAATCATGGAACATTTTCTAGCATTTCCTTTTTAATGTTGAATACCTAAAACATTAAAAAAGTTAATTTTAAAAGATAATTATAATTCTTGAGTTCTGCATTGTACCCATGGAGAGAATATTAATATATAAAGTGACAATCATGACTGAAGAAACCTCTAAGGACTGGAGTTCTGTAGTTGTTCTCAAACTGAATCTGCGGGAACCTAAGCCTTTTCAAAGTCCAGACTGAAAAATTCTCCTTCACCTGACCCACACTTCCCTCTGTCCCGTGCTTTTATATTAATTGTTAATTCTTTACACCTGTAATGCATCAGTTACCATACAACTGCTCTTCCTATTTAACTTTATTTGTGTGTCTGTCTTTGTGTGCACATTCTGTTAACCATAACATATGCAGCAATGGGAAAAAAGCTACCTCAACTCTACTTTTCTTCTAGTTCCATATTGCAGCAATTCCCATGACTTTGTGGCCTTCCCTTCCACCTGCTTTTGAAATGTTGGCGTCTGCAGGGTTCTGGCAGTATTTCTTACTTTATGCATATTGACTTCCCTGTTGACTATTTCGGTGTCATTTATACACTGCTATTTCCAGGTCCATGTTTCCCACGCTGACTCTGGGCTCCACATTTGACTGTAAACTGGTCATTTCTAAATTGGACTTCTTCATGTGGCTTTTGGGCATGTTAAAGAACTTTGAAACACTAAATCATACTCACTGCTTTACTTAGGATTAATTTCCTTTTCAAAAATACGAGTTGATTCTTTAAATTATTTTGATGTTTATTAGCCATAATAATTATTTTTAGCATATACATATGTAGGGGAGGCAAAATTTTACCACTTCCCTCTTAGGGGTTTTCATGTGGGTCTGAGAATTAAACTGACATAAGACATTAACAGGAGAACAGCATACAAATTTATTTCATGTAGTTTTATGCAACACAAGAGCCTCTCCATAAGGAAATGAAGACCCAATGAAGTAGTTAACAACTAAATAATTTTATATTAAGTTGACCAAAAAGAGGCAATTTTGTAAAAATAACTATATTGTGCGGGTAGACTAAAGGCAGGTAAGAATTATTTTAGCAAGGTCTGCTTGTACAGAATTCTCTGTCTTAACTTTTCATCCTTGACGATAGGTTACTTTCTTCCTGGTATAGAGAGGGCATTTTAAATTTATCTCCTGCTTTCAGGAAGAAAAAGTCAAAGGTCAGAGTTCCTTTTTGTACCACCAATTTTTTTAAGTGCCTTCAGCTCAAAATCTTTATGCCAAAGTGGCCTATTTGGGGTGACGAATTCTGCCATCCTTGTTATAGAAGGGGGAGTTATATAAGGTAACTAGAAATGTTTTGGAAGAGAGAAGGAAAGGAGGAAGTGGTTAAAGAGGCTTCCCTTTTATAAACAGAAGGAAGAAGCCAAATTAATACCATAGTGTTTTAATAAAACTTTAATCTTTAAAGCACTCTGGTATATATTTTTTCTGGGGTATATTATTTCTTTACTAAACTTATAGTGGTGAGAGAAAAGGGTTAATAGGCATTGGCTTTTGCCCATAGTATCTTAAAGAACGAGGAATGTAGAAATGATAAAAATCTGAGGGCCAATGCTACCAGGATGTTTACAACACCTACCACCCGTAAGTTAAATTTTGTATATGATTAACTAGTTTTGTGACATGCCAAAGAATTAAAAATATACTTTCCTCTTTTAGCATCCCAATTCTGTTTCTCATTCTATATTGGCTTAATCTTGCCTCAAATATCACTTTTCAGGCCTTTATCAATAGAAATGAATTCTGCCCTCTCCGTATTGCAAGTCATGAGCGGAATGCAAGAAGCTTCCATTCTTTGTTGGGGACTTCAAGAATATGGTTGCCCATAATATCAAGTACTAAATGCTCTGATGAGAAATGATATTTAAAATATCTAACAACTCGTTTGGTATGGCACCAAACAATCACAACGGCCGCACCCTCAAACTCCTCAGTCCCAAAGTGTATGTCCAGATGCGTGTGGGCCAAAAGTGCTGGCTATGTTGGAGGGGGCAGAGAAAACGCCCTAAGAGCACGTGGGAGGGGCCTCCAGCCCAGGCTGCAGGAGGAATGGAAATCTTCCTGGTGCGTGGGGACCAGAGTTGAGCCTTCAAAGGATCTCTAGGATCTAGGCAAAGACTGCTGGAAAAGGGGAACATAAACATAGAGGCAGGCAGAGTTATGTGAAGAATGGAGAAAACATACTGTTCTTGTTACTCCGTTTGCTCTCGTGGGACACATTACTGTCACTGATCCAAAATATGTTTTGTTTTATCTTCTGCTCTTCGCATACACCCTCTGCCCCCACACCTACCAGCTCTCTGTGCTGTGCTCAGAGGTGGCATTTGTCGATTCTAACACTCATTTACCTCTTTTCCCGTAGACTTCACTCTTCCTGTCCTGGCCCCAACCACAGACAGGGATCATAAATGAATCTGAAAGGGACAGGACTTATCTATGGAATACAAAATGGGCATTGATTTTGTGGTTAGGAAAGTTGTTTTTACTGGCCACTTTCTAACTTAATTTTAAGTGGAAACATGTTTAAATCAAGTTGTTGCATTGGGTGAAAAAGTATTCAAGGAGCCATGTTAAAATAGGGGAAAGAAAAGAAAAGATGAAAGAAAATTAAGGCTAGAATAAAGACTAGAAATCGGTAAAGTGGAAAATAATGGCAGACATTTTCCAGACTAAATTTCCTGTAATAAAAAATATGAAAGGATCTACATAATCATTTAAATAAGTTTGAATTATGGTTTTTCTCTTCACAAACTAATTTATATTGTTGGGTTATAAAGGGGGACTCTGGCTCCTCCTCCGGGTTACTAACGCCTGCATTAAGGCAGCTGTGGTGTTGAGTGGGTAGCTGCCGCAGATCATCTCTCTGCTGGCTTTGCCATTTTCCCTGAAAGAAAGTGGGTACCACAGTTCCCTCAGTGCGATGTATGTAGGGAATTGGTTCCGAACCCCTGAGTACACCAAAATCTGAGCACAGTTATGTTCCGAAGTCCTTGCGGAACCCGACTATACAAAAAGTTGGCCCTCTGTATACCCGGGTTTGCATTCTGCGAATACTGTATTTTCCCTATGTTTGGTTGAAAAAAATTCCATGCATAAGTGGACCTGCACAATTTAAACCTGTGTTGTTCAAGGGTCAAATGTATTACCTTTTTTTATGTTCTTTCTGATGACATATTTTCTGTCCTTTTCTTGTAGGCATTTAGAGAAGAAATTGCACCAATCCACCTAAAAGTTAAAACAGTGAATGATTTATCCAGTCAGCTGTCTCCACTTGACCTCCATCCATCTGTAAAGATGTCTCGCCAGCTAGATGACCTTAACATGCGATGGAAACTTTTACAGGTATCAGCTTATCCCCCTCGATAATGCAGGCTTACAACTTGGTGGCTTTGAACCCTACCTCACTATTCTATAATACCATGCACCATCATTTTTTTTTCTTTCTTTTATAATTGATAATGAATTTAGCATGTGGCAACCCCAGGTATTTGTCTTTCAGTATCTTGAACCCAAGAGCCTCATCTATTTATGCATATAGATTTTAATGTAATTTCTTGATATGCTAGTCATATGATATTTGGAGAAAATTGCAAAAGTTCAGATAAGTCACAGTAATTGAAACCTATGGTAGGTCACAGAAACATTTTTTCCCATAATGATTCATAAAGAAGTTACTTTTTTAACCTTCGTGTATTTTTTTGTTTTATTTTGAAAAATTAAGAAAGTCTCCATCCTTTTTCTTCCAACTGATTGCTATTTAAATATCTTGCTTGTTTTTTCCAAACAGCACATTCACACCATAGTGGTGTTTACCTTTAGCTCTTACGTCTGAGCTCTTCTAATGCAGTTGTTTTAATGACTCTAGACCTTAAATATGCAATTTTGATACAGCACATAAAAGTGTTTTATTTGACAGATAATATTTTATAGTATAATAGGTTTGCTGAATTAATTCAAATGTCAAAATACTCAGTGGTTCATATTTTCTTAATGAAACTGAAGAAGTAAGAAACGAACGTATAATATTTGACAATCTTCTGTCTTTGCAAAGAGTGTCAATCTGGGATTAGTAAGGCAAAATCTGTTAAGTTCATATTTGCTTTTCTAGTGGCTGGAACAAAACAGCGTTTGGTCTTTTTTCTTTTTTTCTTCTGGTCCATTGCTCTAAATCATTATCTTCATGTGAAGATTCTTGTGGTCCATCTTGATTTATTTCCCATTCTATTTCTGTTATCAGCATCTCCAAAGATTAGAAGTCAGGGAAAATGTTATACTTGAAAGAAGACATGTATTCTGTCATCCTTATCTATGACCAGTAACCACTAGAGCTCAGATGTTAGTTGCTGGTTGGATAAGAAGAAAAAAATCTATGCTGACAGGAAATGCTATTAAATTTCAGGAATAACATTTACTTTACTCACAATGTGTGCCATTTTAATGCTTTTTGGCCTTAATAAACAAAGTGCATACTAATGCTATTTAAATGACCAATCAGGAGAAACTAGAGCTGCCCAGTGAGCCAGACATGCACAGGTCTCAATTAAAGAGAGCTGAAAATAAGGCCGGGTGCGGTGGCTCACACCTGTAATCCTAGCAGTCTGGGAGGCCGAGGCGGGAGGATCGCTCAAGGTCAGGAGTTTGAAACCAGCCTGAGCAAGAGCAAGACCCCGTCTCTACTAAAAATAGAAAGAAATTAATTGGCCAACTAAAAATATATAGAAAATATTAACGGGGTATGGTGGCACATGCCTGTAGTCTCAGCTACTCGGGAGGCTGAGGCAGAAGGATCACTTGAGCCCAGAAGTTTGAGGTTGCTGTGAGCTAGACTGACGACATAGCACTCACTCTAGCCTGGGCAACAGAGTGAGACTCTGTCTCAGAAAAAAAAGAGAGAGAGCTGAAAATAAGATTGTCATTCTAAGTGGAACAATGACTAGCATTACACAGACAAAGACCAGGAAAAGGAAAATGGAAATGTCAGTGGGCTCCATGTAATTAGTATTGGTGTGCATTTAGCTTCTCAGTGTCATAACTGTTTGCATTTTCATAGGAGAATTAACTATAGAATGTATGTAAACAAATATATAGGGTGTATTAAACTGCTGGAATACACTTGAATATACATCCCAAACCCAAGTAGAGATGATCAGACATAAACTTGGAGGAAAATAAGGTGGTCCATACTTATGTGTCTTTTATCTATCATCTTATTCACTGTATCTTATCTACCCATCATCGATCTACTTATCTATTCATCTGTCTAGTTTCCCTTGGAGTATTCTAGGCTTCTTTTTCATTTGCCCTCTATAGCGCATTTTACCATCTTCCTTACAAAAGAGAGATCAATAGTCACGGACCCTGTGGCCACATCTTGATTTTAGGGGCCAAAGAGGAGTATACTGCCTTAGAGGTGGTGCAGAGTAACAAGGCATATGTCCTAGCAGCAGATGACCAGGATAGGATAGTAGCATTGCTACTCACTAGCTTTATGATCCTGGATAGGATACCTTTTCGTGTCTCAATTTCTTCATCTGCAAAGTGATGATAATAATAATACTTGGCCATTATGTTTAATGTGAGGATTAAAAGAGTTAATTCCTAAAAATTGCTTAGAAGAGCACCTGGCATTATTTACTGTTACTTGATGCTATAAGGAGTCCATTTTTATACCATTACTTTGATACCAGAGACAGAGAAGGAATCTGTACAAGTAATTTTATCTTGGGTAACAGCATCATTTATTATAGTCCTTAAGTCAGGGATATGATTAAAGTCTTCGTTTTGAAATCACATTATTTCATCTGTCTTATGTGTGTGTGTACAGGTTTCTGTGGACGATCGCCTTAAACAGCTTCAGGAAGCCCACAGAGATTTCGGACCATCCTCTCAGCATTTTCTTTCTAGTAAGTACTAATAAACTTGACTGATTGCATTAATTGAATGAATCAGCATATGCTCTCACTTTTATTTAAGAAACTATTCTTTGCTATAAATATATTTGCTTATATCAAATGTATAAAAGGAGATAGTCATATTCATTAAAATATCGCTTATTCATTATTTATAATGACAATTGATAAGTTTTTTGAAGTGGGACAGAAATGAATTTGTCTTTATGGTTTTTCACTGGACCATCTCTTATGGTAACTCATATAGTATCATATGATTATTATTTTGTCATAGGCAAGGGTTATGAACTTTTTCATAATGAAATCATTTTTATATTTTAAGATTTTAAATTAATTTTTCTCCTTCAAAAGTGCTTATTAGTTTAAAAGGCACCTGCAGTTTCTCTCTTTTTTATTATTTTATAGATACATAATATTTTATATATTTATGGGGTACATGTATTTGTTGCATGCATAAAATGTTTAGTGATCAAGTCAGGACATTTGGGGTATCCATCATCTTGAGTGTTTATCATTTCTGTGTGTTGGAAGCACTCTAGTCCTCTCTTCCGTTTACTCTGAAATATATAATACATTGTTGTTAACTATAGTCACCCTACTATGCTATCGAACATTAGAATTTGTTTCTTTTTTCTAACCATATGTTTGTACACATTAACCAACCTCTCTTTATCCCCTCTCTCACTTATATACCTGTCCCAGCCTGAGATATCTATCATTCTTTTCTCTGTCTCCAAGTGTGAACCTTTTCAGCTCCCACAGAAGAGCAAGAACATGCAATATTTCCCTTTCTGTGCCTGGCTTATTTCATTTAACATAATGTTCTCCAGTTCCACTGATGTTTGCTGCAAATGACATGATTTCATTCTTTTTTATGGCTGAATAGTATTTTATTGTGTATATATACCACATTTTGTTTACCTGTTCGTCCACTAATAGACACTTAAATTAATTCCACATTTTTGCCATTGTGAATAGTGCTGAGTCTGAAGCTTTTAAAGTAAAAAAAAAAAAAAAAAAACTCACTCTCCATAAATCTTTAAATGAGATTTTGGTTTTATTAGGCTCACTGCAATCAAACTTAACTTTTCTTCTAGTCAAGTATCGCAAATTTAGCCAAACTACACGTGTAGATTTTTATGTAATATTCTCCAACTAAAATTTTTAATTTTATGAACTGTTCATGAATAAGTAAGTTGAGCTCTGACTTTATTTATCATTCCCTGCTGTGGACACTAAAGAATGTAGGATTTAGAGTCACCCAGATTGAGTTTAAATATTCATTCTGCCGTTTACCAGAACTGTGAATCTCTGAAAGTTAATTTCTGCATCTTAAAATACCATAATACCTCTTTCCTCTGATTATTTTGAGAATTAAATGACAAGCCATATCCAGTTACACAAGCACCTTAGCACAGTTCTTGACACAAATGCTTTGAGTAAATATTAATTCCTTTCCTTTCATTTCTTTTGGCAAATATATGTAAGAAAGCAATTTGTTTCATTTAATCCAATTTAAGTCAAGTTTGAAATTTAGGGCAAAGCTTATTTCTCAATTATGACAACTTCTTTGTGACTGTAACCATAGAGAAAACTGAAGTAACCCCATGTCTTGCAACTAAATTGATTGCATTTATGTTTTTCTCTTAATCTTGTTGTCACTGTTGATAAACTGTTTTACCTCAATTAAAGGTCAGGCCGTTCTCTTACAATTTCAAGAATCCTAATCAGTCATTTCCTGCCCTGGAATTACACTGTATACCTGGGTGCCAGGATGCATTTTTAAAGTTTAAATACCTTCAGTGTTGATGAAGATTTGCAGTATACTCGTTAGGTATTAAATATTCCAGGTTTCTTAAGCTGAATTTTATAGAATGTGAAGCTATGTACTAAGACCAAATTAAAGAGAAATTTACAAAATAATATTCTCTTTTCAGTTCTAAGGATCAATATCTTTAATATTGATGAAACCCTACACTTTAACTTAGCAATCACTCTCATAGTAGAAATCAAGCACATATTCTTTAGGAAGTGAAATATTGTGAAATTGAAACACATTTTGTGAAACTCAAACACATGGCCTTTTATTATTTAAAACTGATGGTCCGAGGAGGTCGAAGTTATTCAAATCAAAACAATTATTAAAATGAATGGAGAAGTGAAAACAAAATCCCAATTAGTAAATTTAACAATTGTTATCCCTTGCTGCTTGGAATCTTTGGCTTTATTATATTTCTTGGACTTTATCCATGGTTATAAAAGAAGCTTGTTTAGTTAGGCACAAAATACAAATTGACCTATTAGCCTGGTGCCAGCACTGAAATGAGGTTGGCTCTAATGAGAAATTTAACATACCTAGTTTCTCATTTTCATCCCCATTTTATAGTTTTTATGGACATAGTTGGAGAAAGGAATGTTTGCATTTTATAAAGATGGGTTGAGTAGAAAAATTGCTGAACTAGTGTTCAGAAATTCTGAGATCACATTTGAGCTCGAACATTTATTTCCTGGCTATCACTTTTTGCACAAGTTATTTTATCTCTATATATTTGGTTCCTCATCTATCAAATGGAACTTTAATGTGTGCTGGCTTTTTTACCAAAAGATATATTTGAAAATGCTTTGCCAAGTTTAGAATGCTGTATATATTTGTAAGATATTAATATGACATGAAATTAAAGAAAACAAATCAGTGGTGACAACTAGCTACATAAGGGCATAGTGATACCTGCAAAGTTTTATTTGAATTTTCTTATTAGTTCATTTTGCAAAATTCCTTTATAGGTTCAGATTCACATTTACTACTCTTATTAAATAAGTTCTTAAAATAATTGGTTTAATGTAAAAATAATGCACTTTTAGAAATAAGTCACTGGAATTGTAAAAACTAAGTACTTCAATAAAAAAAAACCATAAACATCTAAATTATAGTAATTCCTAGTACACAAGTAGGAAACTGGGCTCACTCTACATTTCAAATGAAAATAAGTATTTGGGATTCTTCTGCCCAGATGATTGCCTTGGTTCTTTACAACCTTTTGCTTATTTGTATTGGAATTTTCTCTTTTATTATTTCATATTCTTAAATTTGTTTAAATGCCATCTTTGTTCAACAGCTATTCCCATGAATATGATGCAAAGTAAGAAATGTTATTAGAGATTTAGAAAATTCTGTCTTGAACAATCTAGTTTTTAATTCGGATATACCAAGTAAAATTAATTTTGGTTTTAGCTCTATCAAAATTGTGTAGAGTACATGGCCAGGCAGGATGGCTCATGCCTGTAATAGTAGCACTTTGGGAGGGCAAGGTGGGAGGATTGTTTCAAGCCAGGAGTTGGAGAACAGCCTGAGCAAGAGGGAGACCCCCTGTCTCTACAGAAAATAGAAAAATGAGCTAAGTCCCAGCTCATTTTCTACAGAAAATAGAAAAATGAGCCAAGTCCCAGGCTGAGGCAGGAGGATCACTTGAGCCCAGGAGTTGGAGGTTCCAGTGAGCTATTATGATGCCATTTCTTCTAGCCCGGGTTACAGAGCAAGACCCTATCTCAAAAAATAAATAAATAAAAATAAAAAAGTAAAGTACAGTTAGTTTTCAGATGGCACTAAGTTTTAAATCGTAGTGGTTATCGATGATAAAAGTATTAGAAATTGAACCTGTGTTGTTTTTTTCCTCACTTCAAATGAATCTTTAAAGCTGTTTTTTCTTTGGCCCAGTGGATTTTGTGATTATAGGAATCCAGCTCCAAAACCAGAGCAGTTCTCACTGAATTTGCTGTAAAATATGTTCAGTTGTTTTGCATTAAGGTGTAAGGCTTTTGAGTTACCAGTGTTTCCAATAATCTCCCTTTGTTTCTTTCCCCAGCTTCAGTCCAGCTGCCGTGGCAAAGATCCATCTCACATAATAAAGTGCCCTATTACATCAAGTAAGTTGATTTTCATTCTGTTTTATGATACCAAGAAAATAAAGTTTTATTGATAACTTAAGAGGCTTCCCCACCCCCATAACTTTTAAAAATGGAATTCAGCCCTATTATCTGAATGAAACCACATATATTTAATAGTTGAAAGAAATTAGTTTAAAAATTAGAGTGATATTTGTCATTTATTAGGTTAGGGCTGGGCTATAGGTGTGTTTAGCAGATACTTTGTAAAGCAGAGATTAGAATATTTGGAAAAAATGGCAATTTTCAAATACTCTTGACATGATCTTTCTGTAACTGTACGATTCTAAGTCATTTTTCTTTCTCTCAGTAAATTCATATAAACTTTCTTATTCCACCAAAAAGAAATAGTGATTTATCATGAAAAAGTTAAATATTGGTCAAGTGTTTTTTTGTATTATGGAAATTATCTGCACTATTAGTGTAGACCAATCATTCTTTGTTTTTGTTAACAAATTGGTTTCTCTTTCTTCTATGCTGTTTCTTTTTATTATGTGACATTTAATAAATTTAGTGTAATTTACACAGGGTGTTAGTAAGACTTAATCCTTGGCTTAGTTGATATATTGTCATGGGACAGAATGATAAATACTACTTCTACAGTCCCTTAAAATGTAAGTCATTGAAATGTAATGCTATTGATTTACAACATGATTTAGTAATAAGAGTCATAGTCGACCCTATTTTATATGTAAGGTGAACAGCATAATCATGCAAACACTTACTGATCAAGAAACAGCTCTGTCACAGGTGAGCTATGTGACCCTAGGTAAGTTAGATGAAGATCTCTGGGCCAAGTTTATTTTATATCATTCCTAAAATATGGTGTGGTATCTCTAAAATCTATGCCAATACTAATAATCTACTTTTCCAATATACCTCTTCCTAAAAAATCTGAAGTCAATGTTAGTGAAATAGTATTTTCTTTTGAAGTTTTTATTGTAGTCTGAGATGTATCTTCAGGGTAAAAAAAAAATTGTTGCCATAATATAATATATAGAAAGTATAATCAGCAATATCTGTTACATTGTCTGTGGGAATTTGATACTTTTATCAGTATACAATCTACAATGTCCTGACTTGTGATAAACTTGAGAACAAGGTATCAAACTAGTTGATGGTGTCACATTTGTACAAGCATTGGGAAAGAGGTCAGAGGCTAGGCAAGTTGGCATGTCTCTATTAAAAGAAGATGTGATAATCTAACCCATATTTAAAATCTTTTTGTAATTTTTACATTTTTATTCCACACTATAATAACAATAACAACAATAATAATAGCAATAGTATTAGAGAATTTTAATTTGCTTGGGTGAGTATTGACTTGAATTGAATATTGCGGTTTAGATATAAATCTGATGTGCTGTGGGAGGTAGAATAATAACTCCCCCTCACTCCCCAAAGATGCCCACCTCTCTATCCCTATAACCAGTGGAAATGTTAGGCTGCATAGCAAGGGAGAATTAAGGTTGCAGATGAAATCAAGGCTGGGAATCAACTGACTTTTAATTAGGGAGATTGTTATGGATTATCCTGATGGGTCCAATGTAATATCAAGGGGCTTTAAAAGTAGAAGAGGATGGCAGAGGAGTGAGGGAGAGATTTGGAGATGACAGCTGCTGGCTTTGAAAATGGAGGAAGGGGGCCATGATCCTGGGGTGCAGGCAGCCTCTATAAGCTAGAAAAGGCAAGGAAATGGGATTCTCTCTTAGAACCTCCAGAGAAGGAGCACAGCCCTACCAACCTTGATTTTAGCTCAGAAAGACTTTTTATGTAGCAGCAATAGAAAACTAATACATGGACTATACAAAAATCAAGACACTTCATGCAAATTAACTGAAATTAATTAATTTACTGAATTGACGTAGGATCCTGAATCATCTGATTTTTTTAAAAATGCAAACTGGATTCAGTAAGGCATATTTTTTGTTTTACTTAATAAAGAAAATATTAAATTTTCTGGCTTGAATATGTTTGTTTATGCTATGGTTATCTGTTTGATTTGACACTTTAAAGTCCATCCTTAATTTTAGCTCTACTATTAAAAGGAATTTCTGTATGTCCAGGTCAGTTATCAAATATATATGACTGAGAATTAAGTTGTCTAAATCAGAATTTCTCTATTTAGAGTGTTTATAATTTGGTATGATCTGGTAGCATTGCATTCTTGCTCAGCCTTTGAATTCTTATGGGGCAGATTGGTGGAATAAAAGCTAATTTTATCTGGCATCCCATTGACTGGGGCACTATAACCAGCACTGTCAAATATATATAATACAGTGATGACCAGTATTTTAAATAATGACCTTTGGGACTATAGCACCATAAAATATCTTTTTCATTACAAGTAAAAGATTTGACTTTCTTAAACATATATAAATTTAGTGTTAAATGTCTTTTAAGTCTTTCAAATATTTAGATGTTTGCTCATTTGTATAAAGCAAATTCTGCTTTTACAAAACTTGTTAAACCAGAATTTTTTATTACTTGCTCTGTTGTGTAATTTAACAGTTTATTTCCTCATAAAGAAGGAACATCAAGCTCCGAAGGTAGAGTTATAAAAGCCAGTATTTCTGGATGAAGAATTGTTATGAAAACAAAATTTAATTCCCAAATTAATGAGCAAGTAAATGATGAATGAAAAGGCTTTTAATATATACTCCCCTTTGCATGGCTGCACAAGTAAGTAGAAGAAAAATGTTAAAAACAAATTTAGCATGATTGTCATGCAACTAGAATTTCCTGGACAAATTAGAATGTATTAAGTTGCCAAGAAAAAAATAACCTTCAGGTTATATGTTTAAATATACAGTTTTATGTACTCTACTGCTAGAATATAGCAAGAAAGTCGAAAGGAGAATAGGAAGGACAAATAATTTTTATGTCATATTTTAATTTTATAGATCAGTTAAAACACACTTTTAACATGCAGATGGCTCCCCACTGCATTTCTGTCTCTCTAGGTAATTCTTTATTAATATTTCAAAGTGTGCGGCAGTGGCTCCATGCGTCATTTTTTTTTCTAGAAAATGATAGAATATAAATCTGAACAGAAAGCATGTATGTATTATAAATCTCTCTATTTGTTAATAACTTAACCTCATATTTTTAAATTGTATTTTCTGCCTCTAAGGTAGACTTTCTGAAACTGATCCAGTTATTTTTTTCCCCTAAGGTAGTCCAATGAGAGCTGGTAGTCTGGGTTTAAGACAATTTAAAATAGCTCTTGCTGCCTTCAAAATATTCAGAAATCTAGCAGCAAATCCAGATCATCTCTCTCAATTGTAAATTTTGGGTCACGTGTTTGTGCTTTGCACAGGTTGTCCATTTCCTCTGCAAAGAGATTAATCTCCAGGGAGTTTGAAGGATAAAAGAAATGATGTCACATTCATCATGTAAAACTCATTGCTTCTCATTTTGTTCCAGAAATAATAATAATACTTTATAATAATAAATAATTGCCATGGGAAATAACAATGATAATAAATTACATTTTTTGAATGCTGTTTGCCAAGTGCTGTGCAAAATCCTGTGCATGGATTTTTCTCTTTTAATTCTCATAGTAGCTCAGTGAAGTATTAATATAAATACTATGGGCCGGGCGCGGTGGCTCACGCCTGTAATCCTAGCTCTCTGGGAGGCTGAGACGGGCGGATTGTTCAAGGTCAGGAGTTCGAAACCAGCCTGAGCAAGAGCGAGACCTTGTCTCTACTATAAATAGAAAGAAATTAATTGGCCAACTAATATATATAGAAAAAAAAAAATTAGCCAGGCATGGTGGCGCATGCCTGTAGTCCCAGCTACTCGGGAGGCTGAGGCAGGAGGATCGCTTGAGCCCAGGGAGTTTGAGGTTGCTGTGAGCTAGGCTGACGCCGCGGCACTCACTCTAGCCTAGGCAACAAGTGAGACTCTGTCTCAAAAAAAAAAAAAAATACTATGATTACTTCCATTTATAGGCAAAGCTTAAAAATAATCAATAAATGCATTAATAAGTGATTAATAAATACATACATAGCTTGCTTGACATCACACAGCCAGGAAAGACAGGAGCTAGTGTTCAAACCCAGAAACTGTCTCCTGCTCTCAAACTCCTGACTGCTACGTGATACTGCATCCTGTCCCTGTATTAGTTGAGGCAGAGAACAGAATTTTTTAGTCACATGAAGCATTTGGATAGGAAGAAGGATTATATTCAAGAAGGAGAATAATAGTGGGAAAACTCTGAGGAAACACCCTTTCTTTCATAATATAGACTAGTTACCATTTATTATGCACCTAATGTGTGCCAGCAAGTGAGCACAGCTGTCCAAGGACAAAGCCCACACTTTTTCCAGTACACTACCCTGCCTTTGTGTTGGCTTTGCTGTAGCTTAATTTCTATAGGCTAATAGAGGAGTCCTCAAACTTTTTAAACAGGAGGCCAGTTCACTGTCCCTCAGACCATTAGAGAGTGCGGTGCACATTCTACACATGCGCACTGTGGGGCCGGGACGAGTTTGCTGCTAAGCAGGACAGGCAGCGGTGGCAAAAACAACCCACGGGCTGGATAAATGTCCTCGGCGGGCAGCATGTGGCCTGAGGGCCATAGTTTGAGGACCCCTGGATATGTTTTAGATGTTTAAGGCAATTTCACATTGTAGTCCAGTAATAAACAAAGGTGCTTTTCTATAGATAGGAAGATGCCATTCTCCACAGTCCTGCCGGTTGGACCTTGATAGGAATTCTGAGTTGGGAAACAAACTGGCCCTCCTCTGCCTCTCCCCACTCATGTTTCAGGAGATGTGGAGAGGAGATTTCTGTCACGGGGGAGATTTTTATCCCTGAGTAAGAAAGTCAACAAAGCTGGTTCATACATCCTGTGGGACTTAAAATGTATATGGTTTCTCTGCATATTCAGCCCCTCAGTAAGCCATAGTAGTTAATAGAATTTAAGAAGGTATAGTTAGGAAATATGGTTTTCTTTTCTTCCCCTATAATGTCTTCTCTAAACCCTGAGTGCTTGACTTTTCAGTTAACCTTAGTCTTGGTACAAATGATTATTCTGCTCTCGTGTCAGAGCTTTACCAATACAACTTAGTTCTATGGCTCTGTTTTTCCCACTGGAATATGAAGTGCAGGTGTCAATTCTTCATAGAGCCTATGTGCAGTGTGCAATCTTATATACACACAAACAGATTTAATATGGACACTTTAGTAATCTCTCATTACATAGACCTTTCATATCACATTCTCTAAAACTGACATTCCTCAATATTGCAATGTATTAACCAGAATAAACTAATCTATGCAAACACCACTCTTTCATTTCTCTCCTTTGTTCTAATTTCCCCTTCGAGTAGGTCTAAATCAAGATTTTCTTCAATTTATTACATCTCCCTTTAGGTTTTTGTTTTCTATTCCTGTGTCCGTTATTGACAATCCTGCAAAGTTCTTTTAGACCCTCCTCTCACCCCCAAGGCCACACTGTATCTTCCCTGATCCATCAGTTGCTGAAAAGAAGTGAAGTTTATAGTTGTAAATGAAATCTTGGGGAGTAGTTTCCCTTTATAGCAGTCGTACAGCTCATTTGCATAGACCACATATACTTGTCTTGGCAGAACTGCATGTACCATCTAGAGGAGAGAATTAATGCATATTTCTTTGGAGGAATTGCGGACCCAGCTTAGGTAATATAGGAGAAATAGTCCTTCTCTAACTAAGGGCAGAGAGGAATGTCAGCAAAAAGATCTCCAAGTCTGCAGCCTAGCAGGAAAGTCTAAGCTAATGAAGTATGCATAACCACAACAAAGAAATTAACATAACATACTTTATCTTTAAAGGTTATAGAAAACTTATCCCAGAACAAAATAAATCCATAACACAGGTATAATTAACAATGAAAAACAAATACAGTTCTCTCTGAAAGTCTTTGTACAGTAGTCTTCATTTCTCTCTTCCTCCTTCATCAAGATGAAGCATGCCATTCCTTTGGTTCCAGATTTTTAAGTGGAGAACTCTTGGAACACACTTTGAGTCTCTTCCAGAAGTGGAGCTTGTGTTTTTGGTTTTAAGGATAAAGAAATAAATGAGCTGGGCTTCAGTAGCTCACACCTGTAACCCCAGCACTTTGGGAGGCCAAGGTGGGAGGATCACTTGAGGCCAGGAGTTTGAGACCAGCCTAGGCAAGAGGCTCTGTCTCTACAAAATATTTTTAAAAATTAGCCAGGCACTGTACACCTATAGTCCTAGCTTCTCAGGAGGCTGAGGAGGGAGGATCGTTTGAGCCCAGGAATTAAAGGTTATAGTGAGCTATGACTCAGCCACTGCATTCTAGCCTGGGTGATAGAGCAATACCCTTTCTCTAAAAAACAAAAATAAAAATAAAAAAGAAATAAGTAAAATAGAAGCATAAGAAAATGTACTAGAGAGTTTGTTTTTCTAACAGTCTGTGACTCGTTATTGAAAATAAATACTTAAAACTCACTAGGGCAACTCTGCTATGAGGAGGTAAGAACAAAATTGCTTTGTGAAAGAATGTAAGCACCTTGGGATCACTAAACTTCTCCTGGGCTTGGAGGCAGCTTCGGATACTTGAGCATACCATGGCTAGCTAGAAAACTAAATAGCAGACAGCCTGCCCTGCAGCAGCCAGCAGTCAGCAAATCATCACTGGAAATCTTCTAGAGTATTTACTGGTGTCCTGTTTAATTGAGATAATTTAGGTGAAGTGGACATTGTCTTTGAAAGACATTAGCTATATCAGGACCTAGGAAGATAACACCTTTATTGCGATTCACCTGTGCATCGCTGGGGCCACAGAGTAGAATTTTGGCTTGGAATCGTCTAGATTACTCAGCTCCATTGCACTATACTTGCGCCACAGCCTTACTGTACAGTTTGATTTTTAGGGTCAGGGATGCAGTTAATAAAGGTTTACCACACAATACAGGAAGGACCGCTGTGGGGCCATTGCGAGATGAAAAAAGATACCTGTACCTTAATTTGTAAAGATTAATCAAATAGGAGCATATAGCTTGAATTTTTAACAGAAGTTTTTTTTCCTTGAAACATTGACATTCAAACTCTTAAGTTTTCCCTTAAATATACTCTTATGTTTCCAAAAAGCCTAACTTTGGATTTCCTGCCTTTAAACACTTGGAGGACAGTAGACAGTGTTTGTGAGGGGCTCAAGAAACTGCACAAACCTGAGGAACATGGAAGTTTACTCCCCACATGGCCTCCCATCTTCTGGAGACTTCTGTATTTTTCATAGCGCCTCTCACCACCTACCACACTCTGTAACTTACTGATGAAGTTTCTCGTCTCTTCTGTGTTTCTCCCCATCCTGAGGAGCAGCCATTCCGCTTGGCACCGTGGAGTTCCTTGATAATTTTGGTAGGACCAGGTTGGGTGCAGGAGAGAGAGAGAGAGTCAGAGGCCAAGGGAGGTGGATACAGTGCACTACTCAGTTGTGACCTTTGTCTGAATGAGAGAAAAATAGCTAGTGGGAAATGTAGATTCAAGGGGTGTGTGTGTGTGTTTAAACACAGCAGATCTGTAAACACTTATATTCTAAGGAGAACAGTCTTCCTGAGAGAGGGGTTGATAGGTCAGCACTAGAGTTTTTAAAGAAATCCTTGGGAAAAATTGGCCTTAGATAGGGGAGGGGACAGTGTCTCAGTTAAAGGAGGAGAGAGGAAGACACACGGGCAGATGGGAGGCTGACTGACTTGGTGGTGGGAAGATAAAGGAGTCCTAATTTCTTGGGTTTTAGTTTTTCAATGAAGTGTGAGACGAAGTCAGGTGGCACTGAGGCAGGGAAGGAAACTTTCTTCAGTTTGGGGAGAGAGAAGACAGGAGTAAATCATCGTCTTGGAGTTTAGGAAAGAAAGTTTATTAGGGCGCGTAGTGCAGTTGCCAGCAGTTGGACATTTGAGGTTTGAAATCAAATATTTAAAGTAAAATCAGTCCGTCTTTTGAGTGATTTTCTCCAGTTGTCTTCATCCACAGCTGCACAGGTCCAGAGAAGGCGAGTAATTGAGCTACTCCAGGCCTGGGATTTGCCAGGGGTGAGAGAAGCAAGAGAGATGAGGTTGTTTGTAATGATTATAATGATAGACCATGGACTGAAATTTGGACAGATTCATCAAGAAATATTTTAAAACCTTCATTATGCAAATATACTTCCGTATCAAGAGCTCAGGCTTAAATTCAGAACATCTGTGTTCAAATCCCATTTCTATTACTGTGTGACCTTGGGCAAGTTGTCTGAGTGCTCTCTGCCCTCGTCTGTAAAATGGGGATAATATTGTCACCCAGATCACAGATTTGTCATGTGAATCAAGAGTACACATAGAAAAAGTTTGGAAAAGTGCTTGGTACAAATTGAGCACTCAAATAAGAGGCTATTACTGTAACTGATATTATACATTCTGACTTAGTATGTTATATATCTCTTGGCAGGGCAAGAAGAGATTTTTCTCTTCCTGTGATCGTCTTATCCCAGAGCAATATACATAGTTCTTTTTCCCACATTAATATTTTTACTTAACCTCACTTACCTTTAGTTTTTTCTCTTATATGCCTTTATAATTATAATTGGAATGATAAATAGCAAACCTCACAAAATCCTGTTATGAGCATAAAATTAGGTAGCTAGTAATAAGTAGGTATATTTGACTGTCAGTTTGGGGACAAGCAGGATGCCTTCTGAACATCTTTTAAGGTTTCATGGAAAAAAATGAGACCACTCTAACGAGGACAGATAGGTTTAAAGAGTATCTTCCCCAGCAGTCATTTGCCCAGAAATCGGCATCATACCGATTTCTATCAAAAGCACATGACCTTGCTGTGGGTTCATTGTCTCCTATATTAGACAGTGTTGGGACACAACATTTTGTTTGTTGTTGTACAATGTTATACTACTTGTATTTTACTTTCTGTGGCTTATCAGAGTATGTTGTTACAAATAAAAATAGATGCAGGGATACACTGCTTACTATTGGTTTAATATTAACCTTATTGGTTTAATATTTCAATAAAGTCCATAAAATGTAGGGACTACATGTTATCTCAACTGGGACCCTTAATAATAAAGGGTACTTTTAATAATTATACCAGGACAGTAATGTATAATTCCAGTATACAGTCCAGTATTAAGCAGGTTTGTCCCAGGTGCTGAAGGATAATTTTTCCCAAATAGGTAAGATCTTGACTCTTATACAAATATAAAAAGAGCTTATGTGTCAAATATTTCATTTAACTCATTTATACGGGAACCAGAGAGAATTTGTTATAGGTTCCAAAGAGAATATAAAGTGCCGCATCTTTATAGTCAGATAAGGGAAACTAAAATGAATTTACCTGTAGATGCAAGCTGACAAACTGATCAATATACACAAGACAATAATCAATTGCATTCCCATGGGCCCAATTTGCATTTCTTTGGACAAAAATAATTTGCATTGCTATCAAGTTTCTTAAGTTTGCAGAGTTAAAAATAGCTCAAAGATAATTTAAACTTTATGGGATACCCACTAATATTTTTGCTTTTACAACAGGGACCTTCACAAGTTTTCCCTACACAGGCAAAGCTGGGATGTCTGGGCACCCTTGTTATATGTCACACGCTCTCACTATTGTTTGCTTTTTGTGATTTTGGATTGAACTGTTAATTGCTGCTTTGTTAGATTTTTGATTTTTATTTTATTCTTGGCTAGATTCCTGTGTCTGTGTTGCCTTTTAAAAAAGAAGATTTTAGTAACAAAATTACAATTTAATTTTCTAGCTTATCAAGCAACACAATATGAAGCACCACTCCCCTTTCATATTTGAGAGTATTTGGAAGCCACACTGTTGTCATTTGGGGGAGAAATGCTACTGTTATTCTGTTTTGGTTGTTAGTCTGGGAGAACTCGAAGCCTTCTGGCAGGAGGAGCTGAGCTCTCTCTGCAGCTGTTCAAATAGTTTAAGCCTTTAGGTTCATTGTGGATTTTACTTTAACCTTTTCTCCCCACTTGAAAAAAAGAAAAAAGAAAAATCCAACAGCCAACTGCATCTACTTTTTTAAAAAACTGTTGTTTGGTAAGCTGCGGTTATACTTTTGTAACCAGAGGCTGTATTTATTTTCAGCATTGGCAGTTCTGCCTAATGAATCAACTGGTATTGAAGTCACAAAGGGAGATGCAGTTTCCCTCTCTCCATCTGTTTGCCAAATGTGTGTGTTCCCTCAGCTCGCAGGAGTGGCTTCACTAAAAAGAGCCATTAGCAAGCGGTGTTCTTCTTGAATTCTTAGTCTTCTCCTGGCCGGGTAGTGGTACTTTCCCCTGGTGGTTCTGGAGGGGTTGTGTGACGTGAAGCATCACATCTGTGATTCTAGAGGAAGTGTGCTTATATTTCTTGTTTAAGTATAAAGTCCAGCTCTGCATTACTGATGGATTTAGTTTGGTTCTTTAGCCTAGGTTTCTTCCTTCACGATGGGATATTTGTTTCTGGATGGTACTGTTGCCATGGGGATTGAAATTACTCGAAAGAGAAGACAAGAGATCGACTGAATTTTGGTAGCCTGTCTAAGACTGGGGGCCCTTAAGACATTGCTGAAATTGCATCTTTTCAGCAAATCCTTTTTTAATTCTTATTGATGGTAGAGAGAATATTCTTTCTGAGATTCCACATTTCTGGCAAGCTCTGAGCCAGACTGTGAATAGTAAGAATTTAGATCAGACAATCAGTACTTGCTCCATGGTCTTTGCAGCAATTTAGACTGTGAACGGGTGGAATGGTTTTGTTGGTGTTCAGTAGCAGACCATGCAAGGGAAACACTTGCCTCTGCATTGGAGTCTAGAACCAGGGTAGAAGAGAACCTTCTAGAACCTTCTAGAACCTTCCACTGCTTCCCAAGACAGATCTTCACATCATAGGTATATTATTTTGTTTGAGATTTTGGAATTTCCAGGACATTTTACATACCCAATTTCATGTATAAACTTTGAATATTTTTCAAAGCAAATTATGAGTTATTTGGGGTTTATATAACAGTGATTATATTCTATTCCCAGTGACATGCCCCACTTTTTGATATATTGCATAGGTTTTTACAAAACAATTTCTCTTAAATTTGATTTAATGAATATTTTAATATCACACTCTCTTGTGTACTATGCTGTTTCACTTAGCTCACTAAACAGTTTTATAAAAACTGAATGTCATCTAAGAAGTCTTTGGAGAACTATTAAATGTTATTGCTGTATTCTGACCTAGATAAGGGGCAGTGAACTCTTTTTAAATATGAGTCCACTGGACCATCGAAGTTGTAAGCTGTTACCCCCCCCACACACACACACACACTCTAAGGAACCTAATTTAAGCACTCTATTTATCTGTTTTATCTTCATCTTATTCCCCAAAGACTTTTGACTAATACATGAATTCATTTTAGAATTTGCAGAAAAAGGGAATGTATAAAACTTGCTTTAAAAATGAGGAATAAGGATCATGAGGAATCCATACAAAAAACTAATGCCGGTTTTATGAGGGAAGCTGAGAAGAGGGGTGCAGAGTGAAAACAGCAAACAGGAAAAACAGCCAAAGGGGAGTGGGGAATCCAGATTGCCATGAAGACAGGGAGAGAACAAATTTGTACTGAGGAAATTTCCATGCAAGGTCAAAGAGGAGGGAGGCTCCACAGATGGTGAAGTGATGTTATTCAGAGTTAAACTCTCAGGCCAGGCGTGGTGGCTCACATCTCTAATCCCAGCACTTTGGGAGGCTGAAGGGGGAGGACCAAGGCTAGGAGTTCAAGACCAGAGTCGAACTATTCATATCCCTGGTCTTTGGAAGTTTGATTAGGACTTTTAAAGTATAGCAACTCTTCACAGCACTTCTTCTGTCAGAAGATTTGCTCTGAATGAAAATCTATTTCTGCTTAACAGAAATACAATTATTCTAGAACCTCCACTGATCTGGCCACATCAAGCCTACCACTTGAGGGTCTGTGACAGTCAGACTTTAGATCTAGGTTTTAATTTTTAGCTGCAATTCTTTTTGAAATTAGCAAAAAAAAAAATTTCATCTGTCTTTTCACAATATAGTTGTTCAAATGAACTTTATTTTCAGTGTTTCAAATATTAAGTAATAATTGGACACTGGGGTTTCTGAGTGTTCCATGATGGAGATAATTTTGCATACAAATGTGAAAAAAAACATTTCTATTTGGGTGTTTTCTGTGTTGCCTATATTATGTTTTATAGTTTTTTTATTTTTTAAATTTTATCTTTTGTTTCCAGCCATCAAACACAGACAACCTGTTGGGATCATCCTAAAATGACTGAACTCTTTCAATCCCTTGGTGAGTGTTGTTTTATTTAATAGTAATGAATTAACCTACAGAACTGAGCACTTCATATTCTTAAATGGAAACTTATAACCAGCTTTTCTTAATGGCATGTTACATTGAATCCATGTCATTAACATGTAAGAGCAGCTGAACTTCTAAGGACAATGCAATAAACAGGTATTGCCTTTCTTTTAAAGAGAATCGTGTGGTTTGAAATTGTGTGAAACAGAAAAGTAGAAGGACAGGGAGGAATGTATTTGTAGGTTTTAATTCCCTCGTAGTGAGTCATCTTAAACTCCAGCTTTAATGAGAATATATATATATATATATATATATATATACACAGTTAAAATATAGCAACCTCTAATCCACTGCTTTAAATTTGCTTTTGGCTCTCTTTTTACTTAGTAAATGTCATCAAATTAGCTTATCGAATTTCATTTCATTTTAATATAAAAATGCAAGAAAGCACATTAGATGAAAGTTCCAGTTTTGTTTTAATTTCTAGAATATGACTTTCAACTGACTATTTATCCTACTTCCTTCAGGTTTTTCCAGTAGTTTTGAAAGTTTTCTCTTTGTGTAACTAACTCAAGGGCTGCTGGAGGATTAGAGCAGCACACTAGGCCCCCCTCTCCCACTCCCATTTCAGCAAGAGGGGTGCCCCTTTTTATCTCTGTAAATATTGGGCTACCGCATGAGCTACTTGGATGGGTGAGGGATTCTGCAAAGGTTGGACAAGCAGGAGAAAAGCTACTGGTTTTTAAAATGAGTGGGCAGATTTTGATGATTTCTGAGTTTTCTTCTAACTTCACTAGTCTCTGATACTCTGTCTTTAGAAGGCAGAGAAAGAAATTGAAATATACATTGTTTCTGAAGATCTGAACATTGATTATAGAATCATTTTAATCAGATCTACAAAGGGGCAGGAGAAGCAAATAAATCAGGATGAAAGGAACTTCAAAGTAAGTTCAGAGCTTCGTGAGTAGTGAGATGGACAGCTTGGTGGAAAAAAAACCTAATTGTCCATCAAAGGTACAACACCATTCCTCACCCATCATAAGTGTCACAGTGATACTCTTATAACACAAGACAGGTTAACAGAATAAAGTATAACAAATTTATTTAATCAAAGTTTTATGTGACATAGGAGCCTTCAGAAATGAAGACCCAAAGACCCAGGGGAAAGTGTCTGGTTTTATGCTTAGGTTCAGTGAAGAATGGACAACCAGTGATGGGACAAAAGGGTGTGATCTAGTGGTGATAGACTGAGGGGAAACTCAGCGAAGCCTGTCTGTTCAGATTCTTCTGGGCCTCTCTGTGTGGCCTTTTTTCCCCCTGGGACAGGACAGCTGTCACACAGGGTCTTCAAGGGAGAGAAGATAAGGTCAGACAGTGACTTTTGTAAGTCTTATGGCTTGCTTTCAGGAAGAGAAGGTCAAGTGTCTATGTTTCACCTTGGGGAAGAAGAGTTCTGGTTTCTATGCATCACTTGGAAGGAAGAAAGTGGGACAGGGGACAGGAGACAGGAGAATGGAAGAAGATCAGGAAGACCTTGCTTCTGAGGCCTTCCAAGCTCCTTCAGTTCTACGTACTTAGTGCACCAAGGCACCATACTTTGGGATATCATGTTCTGAACCCTGACACCTATTTGAAAATGCTTTCTTGCAATTTACTGTGTAGCACTGCTTTGAGATATCTCAATATGGTGCTAATAGTCATTTAATTAACTTCTTAAATACATGTTGTAGAATTTAGGTGAAGACCTTATTTCAGACAGACATAGTGTTTTTCCATCATCTGAAGTGAGCAAATGCATTCTGGGCACTCAATGTTAGTTAAATAATAAGCATGCTTGTGAATTGTTCCTTTTTCCATTTCAGCTGACCTGAATAATGTACGTTTCTCTGCCTACCGTACAGCAATCAAAATTCGAAGATTACAAAAAGCACTATGTTGTAAGTTATTCTACCAAAGTTAATCACTCTAATCTTTGGATTGCCTTTTTTTTTTTTTAAGAGAAAGATAAATGAAGAGGTTGATGTGTTTGTAGAGTTAATCTGAACAGTGTACCTTACTTAAGGAGTTGGCTGTGTTTCTATTAAAGCTCTATCATTTGGCCCATCAGCAAGCAGTACTGAAACAACTGAACATATGCCATTCTCAGATGGAGAACAAACTTAACCAAAACACAGGAGTAATGTGCAAAGCTTTTCCAAAAATTATGCTGCAACCCAATTTAAAAAGATGAAATCAAGGAATCAAAGCAGTGGGTCATTGCCTTTTTAGTACTTTGTATCCATTTGAAAGTGTAGTGTTACAATTTGTCTCAACATAATCCCATAATAACGAAACACTTAAAAATCATATTCCTAATGGAAATTTGAACTGGCACCTTAGCAAATTAGATAAAAGGCTCTATTTTCTTTAAATATGTCTCTTGAGAATTTAGCATTATCAATGCATCTATTTTTTTCATTGATAATGTGTTCAGAATGATACTCTGTGATAGTCATTTTACTAAAAGAATACTTTCCCCCCAAATAACCTACAATTAAGTAGAAATATGAATGCTTATAATATAGATTTAAGCTATGCAGATTATAGTATTGGTTTTAGTTTTAATGATTGAGTCTATCCAAATAACATTTATATATTATCAGATAGTTGTTATGAAAAGTGACATATGTCGATGCTTTTAAGAGAAGAAATTGGAAAGTTCTAAGTATTCTTGTTTGCTACCTTTTGTTGATTGTTGATATATATCTAGGCAGTTGAGTGAACCTTTGAAAATCATCCTTAGAAAAATGATATATTAGGGTTGAAAATCTGCTCCTTGAAAGTCAATAGAAATTATCAATGAATTTTAAGCTGTGTACATGAGGAGAGTTGAGAAAAGCGAGGTATAGAATCATTTAGAGAAAATGTAGCAATGCAAAGCTTAAAATAAGAAAAGCTTTAAAATATGTGTGGAAGAGAAGTCGAAAGGGCTTTAAAACACCTCCAGATGAGCCAGAAAGAATGAGATGACCTTGACTCCTGAATAATCCGCAGAGCCCCAAAGATAATTAGCAGGTTGTAGTAGTCACAGCAAGTGTTGCAGAATTAACCAGTGCAAAGAATGAAAGTCAACACACTCCAGCTAGTGATCTGTATGTTGAGAAGAGAATAGGAAGTAAATTACAAGCACACAAAAGGGATGTTTGGTCTGCGCAGGGAGTCCATGGTGACAGCAGTTAGAAAGAGGCTCAGCTGCAAGCCAAGGACCCAGCTGACAAGTCTGGAAGGTCTTCTCAGGCCTGATGAGCTATAAAATGAGGACAAATGACTCAGCCACAAAATCTCCATTGACAGAAGCCTGCTTTGTGTCATTACAAACATGGTCCCAGTTTTCAGTGGTACTTCTGGGTGGATAAATGTATTTTTTTTTTTTTTAAGACAAGAGTCTCACTTTGTTGTCCAGGCTAGAGTGAGTGCCGTGGTGTCAGCGTAGCTCACAGCAACCTCAAACTCCTGGGCTCAAGCAATCCTTCTGCCTCAGCCTCCCAAGTAGCTGGGACTACAGGCATGTGCCACCATGCCTGGCTAATTTTTTCTGTATATTAGTTGGCCAATTAGTTTCTTTCTATTTATAGTAGAGATGGGGTCTCACTCTTGCTCAGGCTGGTTTTGAACTCCTGACCTCAAGCAATCCGCCCACCTCGGCCTCCCAGAGTGCTAGGATTACAGGTGTGAGCCACCACACCCGGCCTGGATAAACGTATTAACACATTTAGTGTTTTCTTTTGTTGGTTCTTTTGACCCCTTAAAGAAAAAACTCCCTCCTTAGTTCATTCCCTGAGATCTGAGAGAGTAACAGAAGGGACACTCCTCTGACTTCTACACTAAATGACATTTGGTAATGCCCAGTTAGAAAAGTACTGGGTTGTGTTGGATTTTGAATGTTCAAGGTGCTGTTTTTAGAGCCAGCTGGGATCTGGCCTTCCCACCCCTGCCCCTGCCTCCTCCCCCACTGCCCACACGGGGCCTGTGCGCCACTCTGGAGCTTACCTGTTCATGATTAATCTGCTGCTTCCTCTCCCATCCTTTCTGTTTACTTGAACTGTCCTGACCTTTCCTCTGCAATGGCCTGTAACCCTTTATTCCTCCTAAATACTGTTAAAAATTTACCTCTTTTGGAGACATTTACAAGCTAATCACACCTGCCTCCAGTTTTTCTGGTACTTTATGATTGCCTGTAATGACAGTTTCTCACCTGAGGACATATGCTTGCCTTTGTGTGATAGCCGTGATGTTATGCTTTAGGTCAGGGTCCCCTCTCATTTTGTGTAAATCCCTTCCCAGCATAATGCCCTAAGGCAGAAGGCACACTGCTATTGTTCATTCACTCACTGGACTCCAGGATTGTGCAGGAGATAAAACAATATAAAGAGACTTGGTTCTTACACTCAAGGAACTCAAGTTCAGAGAGAGAACATTACACGTGGGCGCGATGACCCTGCTTATAGCAGATTCCTTTTGCCCTTAGAGTGGAATGGCCTTTTCCAGATGCATCTCTCTGTCCACCTCCATCACTGTACTCCACCAGGATGTCATCATTTCATCATCAAGTTGGTGATTGACATGGCAAACTCTGTATTCTGTTCCTCCTGCCCAAAGAGTTTTTGTCTTAGCTGTTTGTGCTTGAGCAACTCGTGTTTTAAGATGGTTTCCGTGGCTCCCTGTAGACCTGATTCTTTCCTTATGTGGCACTTGTCACGGTGCTTAACTTAGGCACTAAGGCAAAGTATCACTCATGAATTTTATTACTCTATTCATTTACATATTTAGTGTCTGTGTCTACACGTGGACTAAGTTTTCATGGGAGGGGTGATTCTGTGTTCTTCCCCACTTAGGATCTCATATAGTTTCTGGCACAGAGCAGGAGTTGTTTAGGACATACGGAGTAAAGCATTTGAATTTGAAGGTTGCACAGCAGCGCAGCAGAAGACATGTACAAGGAGATTTATAGCAGCACTTTTTAATAGTAAAACCTGTTTAATTTTAGCATATTCATAAATGCGGAATGATACAGCATCAAAAATAAATGAGCTAGCAATCAGCATCATCATGGTTGAATCTTAGAATTATAAAATTGAATGAAAAAATTAAGTGGTAGGAGAAATTTGTATAGTTTGGTTCCATTTGTATATAATTCAAAGCCATGCGGAACTAAATGCTGCATTATTTAGAGATGCATACATAACTTTTAAAACCTGAAAGTGAAATACTAAGATCAGTGGTCACCCCTGTGATTATGTGGGGGTGTGATTAAGGAGGATTTCGGAAATATTGGTGACATTCTACATCTTTAGCTATGTGATGAATTAACGAACTATATATATCCTTTTGTATTTCAATTTCAAAACTTTATGTTATAGGAATAGCAGAGAAGCAAAAGGAAAATGCATTCAGAGGAGGGAGAGAGTTCCTTCATCATGAAGAAGTCAAGTTTCCCTGGGTAGCAGACATAATAGCCAGGCCATAAAAGCCACAGACAACTTAAGCACGTGGCTATTAACCAGGAATAGGAAGAAAGGGAGTGGTATGTGTGAGAATCAAATATGTGGATGGAGTTCAGGGAACATCAAGTAATGGATCCTGAATGGAGTAGCTTAGCTACTTGTCCAATATCCGGAAAGTTCCTTAAAGTCAATTTAGGTCAATTCAAAGGTCATTTCTTTCCTGAAATTCCTTTCTTTCTTCCTTTTTTTTTTTGGTTCCTCAAGCTCTCATAGTGTTGGATATTTTTCTTTATAGCGTGGAGAGCTATGAACCATTTCCTGTCTTGTGAGAGTTTGGAGATAGGGCCGGAGATGGACACATGCTTTAGATAATGTCTAAGAGAGACTGAAGGGCACAGGAAACAGAAAATGAGTAAATAGTTCAGGCGAAAGTTGGTCAAGGCTGAAATGGCTGAGTAGGAGGGTGGGAGATGAGGATCTGGATTTGTAAGACTGCCCGAGGGAAAACTGATGGCTTGGGGAATTTGTTAGTTGCTAAATTTTATGGAGGCTGAAAGCAGGAGGGTGTTAGGATAGCTCAGAATTTGCAGAGTGGATTTCAGCATGACGAGAAGGCAAAACCTTTATTTGGAACAGGTTAAGGTAGAAGTTCTAGCTGTGGTAGGGAAGTGTGATTCCCTAGGGGAGTGTGATCAAGTGTTCAGGCAGATCAGAAGGAGAAAACAGAATCTGGAGCCATCGGAGAGAGAGGTGATAATGGAAGTGGTGACCGGGAGTGAGGGCATCAGGTTAGTAGATAAAAAGCCAGACAGGAAACTTTGAGCATACTGCGTTTCTGTGGTGCTGGGAAGAAGATATAGGAAAAGTGCTAAGGACATGAAACAGCTTGAGACCTGAAGAAGAATCACACAAGCCCAAGGTTGGGTGCTAACCGGTGTCAGTTTTGTTTTTGTTTTTGTTTTGCAGAACAAGAGAATGATGATGCATTTCTATTAGATCCCCTGTGCCTCATATGTAGGATTAAAGAAAAAGTCTAAAAGTTGGATAAAAAATGATTCTGCTGTTTGTGTTTCATTTACCACATGACTGAGCTGTCATTTGTCTCCCTTTGAAAAGGGAAAATCATAATCATAATTTTCTGTGATTTAAATGTAGTCAGTGCTTTAAAGGTACCTCAATGTGACACACTTCAGAAAGATGTATGCTTGGCTTAGACACTAAGGCAAAGTGTCAGAGTAAATCACTAAAAATTGAAGACATGAAAGTCCATGGGATGTGGCAAATTACTGTCACAGCTACAGAGTGTAGAGCCAGGGAGACTTCTGAAAGAAATGCAAGGACAGCCTGATTCAGGAAATTGGCTTTTCGGAATTTGGTCTATTGTCGCTTTCTGCCATGTGGGGATCCAATAGCAGTGCTGTATTGCTGGCATAATTAATGTTGGAAATCAAAAAACATAATGCCTTTTGGCAGTATTTAAATATGGTCTTTTGTGTCTGTGGGGAATTGTAGTTCTGTGGCTCCTGTGTTTTGATTAAACACCTCGCTTTGGCAGGCACTGTGGAGGAGGAATTTGAATTCTTCTCCTACCCTCTAGAGCCGGCGTCCTCAGACTACAGCCCGTGGGCCACATGCGGGTGTTTTTGCCCGTTTGTCTTTTCACTTCAAAATGAGATATGTACAGTGTGCATAGGAATTTGTTTATAGTTTTTTTTAAACTATAGTCCAGCCCGCCAACAGTCTGAGGGACAGTGAACTGGTCTCCTGTTTAAAAAGTTTGAGGACCCCTGCTCTAGATATTTATAATTGAAAACAGCCTATATTTGACCCTTGAACAATAGAGGGTTCGGGGTGCTGCGTATAACTTTTGACTACCCCTAAATTTACTAATTAGTCTACCGTTGGCTGGAAGCCTTACGGATAACATAAACAATCAGTTAACACATATTTTATGTTATATGTATAATATATGGTATTCTTACACTATTAAGCAAGAGAATAGAAAATGTTATTAAGAAAATCATAAGGAAGAGAAAATGCATTTACGATTCATTAAGTGTAAATTGATCAACATAAAGGTCTCCATCCTTGTCTTCTGGTTGAGTAGGCTGAGGAGGAGGAGGAAAGGAAGGGTCGGTCTTGCTGTCACAGGGGTGGCAGAGGCGCGGAAGAAGAGGCAGGCACACTCGGTGTAACTTTTATTGAAAAATAGTCATGGATAAGTGAACCTGCTCAGGTCAAACCCATGTTGTTCAACGGTCAACTATATAGCACCAGGAAATGTGTTGAAAATGACAATGAAAATTCCAGATGGTTCTAGGGTTTTTTGGCTTAAAACAATAATAATTTATTCTCTCACAGGTTTAGAGGCCAAAAGTCCAAAATCAGGGTGTCAGTATGGTCATGCTCCCTCTGAAGGCTTTGGGGGACAATCCTCCCTTGCATAGTCCAGCTTCTGGTGGCTCCAGGTGTTCCTTGGCTTGAAACTCTACAACTCAAGTCTCTACCTTCAAATTCATGTGCTCCTCTCGTCTCTCTCCTCTAGTTATCGATTATAAGGACACTTGACCTTTGATTTAGTACCTACCTGGATAGTCCAGGATAATCTCAACTCAATTACATTTGCAAAGACCCTTTTTTCCAAATAAAGTTCTAGGAGTTAGAATGTGAGCATATCTACCTTTTGGGTTCTTGTTTTTTTTTTTTCCTGACACCATCTCTAACTCACGTGAAGTTTATGTTGAGTTATTTTTGTTATTAGCTTAAGTTTACCAAGGATTTATTTGACATCTGAAAGAAATGGATTGGCCTATTACCCAGACTTGGGTGTTTTATGTTTATCTCTTTCTCTTTTTTATTAAAAAGAATGCCTTCCCTGTTGAGTTGTTTTTGAAATCATTTTAATCTGCAAAATTTTAAAGCAGTTCTTTTCCATTGTAGATAATTTGAAAAAATAAATAATTCTATGGTATTTGAGCAGCTAGCATGAGCACATTTCATAAATGTCTTTAAATATCCCAATTTAGTGGTTATTCAATGGTTAAAAATAGATAAATGCAAAGGAAGCTATTTGTTCATTTTAGTTAACTGTCAAAATATGTCATTATATTTTCTGAGGGAAGAGTTTTTACATCAGGCAAAGAGAAAGTAGTTGTTTTTATATACATATATATGTATGTATGTATGTATTTAAAAGTTCCACCAAGCTTATCTTTTTAATGCTAAAATGTTAAATATTGGAAATAGAGGAAGAATTTTATAAAATAATTTCTATAAGCAGACCTTAAATTAATGTGGATTCTGTAATTTTCCTTACCCATATGTTTATATTTGGAAGAGTCATCTTCATGCTTAAGAAATGTATAAATACAGGGTAGTTTGATAATCTTCTTTGTTTCCTTGTTTTCAGTTAGCTAATGAATGACCCAATGTTGACTAAATTAAAGATATATATATGTACATATATATTTTTTTCATCTTTTTTGTCTAAACTCCCCCTTCTGGCCTTTGTGGGCCCCCAGGGGCAATGTGTGCCTGGCCCGTCTGTAACCGTGCGGCACCCATGTGTAAGCCACACACCATCCACACTGCAGTCCACACTGCAGTCCACCAGGCCTCGGGCATCCCGGACTTGGCTTAAATTCTTGTCTTTTCTCAAGCAGTTCTGTACTCCTAGAATTCTTTCCTTGCTTCGCATGGATCTCTTGCATCTTATCTATTTTTCAAGGCCCATTTCAAATCTTGTCTCCCTAGAGCCTTGCCAACTTGTCCTTCCTCTGCCCTAGCAGTAATCGTTCTCATAGAAATTGTGTATTCCTCTCTCAGGGCACGGTTATTCCTCCTTTTAGTAAAGTTGCCAGTATGTCTTTGAGAGCAGGGGCTCTGCCTTGGCCTTCTGTGCACACCGTCCCTGCTCTAGCCCCAGTCATGCCCACTGTGGATGTTCTACACGTGAAGAGTAAGGATGGGAGCAAATATATGAAGACCAAAGGATACAGGGTCTGTCCTGTGAACCTCTACTCCTCCTCCTCAGCTACAGGTTGCCTCTAAGTCAGAGCATCATGGGAAGTAAACCAGGTTAGGGCCAGATTGTGATGGCCTCATAGATCCGGCTCCATTCAGTAGGCAGTGGAGAACTATTATTTCTCTACAGAACCATTTGATTTTGTTTTTTTTTTAAACTGAGCATCTTCAGTGAACTTTGTTTGTCATGATGTACATGTTAAGAAACTTGGAACAGTTAGTTTGGCAGTGATATAAAGGATGAAGGGGAGGTTGGTGAGCAGGTTGTTTGCAGGAGTTAAGATGAGGACAGCAGTATAATATTAGAGATGTTCTACCATTTGGAGTGGATTTAAAGATTCATGCCTTTCTATATTTAAAAGCAGAAAGAGCCTAGAGAAGGGAAAGTCAGAAAAGGAAAGTAGGAAAATTGGTATTACAAAGAGCAAAAAAATGGGATAAAGCTGAAAAGCAACAGAGTTCAGGTTGAAAAGCATGGAAATGTGATGAAATGTCAGAATGGAAACGTGTTTATTTCTTTGTAAGTTGAAATTAGCTAAAAAAGGATAGATTCTTAAATTGAAGAATCGAGCTAAATACTTGAGACTACAAGTGTTTTTGTTTCAATGTTGTTGTCATGTAATGACTGTGCATAATCCTTTTTCTCACCTAATTAGTGGATCTCTTAGAGTTGAATACAACAAATGAAGTTTTCAAACAGCACAAGCTGAACCAAAATGATCAGCTCCTTAGTGTTCCAGATGTCATCAACTGTCTGACAACAACTTACGATGGACTCGAACAAATGCATAAGGACCTGGTCAACGTCCCGCTCTGTGTGGACATGTGTCTCAACTGGTTACTCAATGTGTATGACACGTAAGTTTGTATTTTTTTCCATGACAATACTGTCATTCAATGAAATACATTGATAACAGAAAATGTCTAATGTTTGAAAGTGAATTTTTTTAAAAGTACTTTCAAAGGACATTTCCCAGTGGGAATATTTATGGTTAATTATTGAAAGTAAATGACTTTCCAAATCATTAAGCTCTTAACAAACAACAGAACAAAATAGAATGTAGAAATATTATTTTGAGATTTCGCTTCAATTTACAAAGGCTGTCAGATTTGTAGTATTTTTTGTCAAAAAGGTAGGGAACAAAAATGTAGGTAAGTCCTAGTTTCTTTCTTGTTTCATAATGTCTTATAGTATTTCTTTTTTGAAAGGAAAAAAATCTTGTTTTTTTATTGTTATGAATTAAAATGATTTATTAATATTCACTCATAATGTGCTCTATAATCTCTGTATGACAACTGAAGGGCGATTTGAATGGCAAAGAATGGAATGTAATTTGTCTTTTGCTATTAACTCTATTTACTGCTGTAAATAAATGGTGGTTATGTATATATATGGTATTTTAGATAATTTATGTTACAGAACACTCTAACATCTATAATTTAATTAGGTGTTCATTGTTACATAAAGAGCACTCTCAACTTCCTGCATAACTCATTTGCTGTTAATTTGGCCCTTTTGAATGCGACAATGTATTTGTGAAATAATCAATTCTAGAAAGACCTGCTGTGGGCTGACATTTCTGAAACATGAGGAATTATTCATTCTTCTGGTAGGGGGCTAAGGTATGCAAAGATGAAATAGGAAAATTTTAGCTATTATTTTTCTCTCATACCCTAAAAGTTATTTTGCATTAATTAACTATATGAAAATTGGTGTTTATCAGCCTTTTATTTGATTTAGAGAGACAAGAGATGATGGTTCATAAATGTACATGTTTAGCAGCTGATTGATTTTGGATAAGAAGTAAATGTCATCAAGATAAGAGCTTTGGAGATGACTCAACTAAATTTTCCTTTTATTTTTAGTTCACATATAATAATTGTACATATTTATGGGGTACAGAATGATATTTTGATACACGTATATAATATGTAAAGATCAAATCAGGATAATTAAGATGCCCATCACCTCAAACATTTATCATTTCTTTGTGTTGGAAACATTTAAAATTCTCTCCTCTAGCTTTTTGGAAATATGCAATAAATTGTTGTTAAGTGTATTCACCCTACAGTGGTATGGAACACTGGAATTCTTCCCATCTAGCTATAATTTTGTATCCATTAACCAACCTCTCCCTATCCTCCCCTCCCTATTTTATTAATTAGAAAGAACTTTTATCTTTCAATGTTCACAATTATCATAACAAAATCTTTTTTTTTTTTTAATAACCAAATAACCATTATGTGCTTGAGGGCTCTTAAGAAACTCACTGAAACATGAGTCTCAGTTACCATCTGATATTTTTTAATATATTTCTTTTTGATGCAAATTTTCTATTCTCTTTGGGTAAAATATTACCATTAGCATTGATCCACTATTAGGTTGCTTTTCAATATTTTTAAATCCTCAAAAGAGACATTTTCTATAATAAATTCATCGAAATAGTTGGCCAATTAGGTGTTTTAACTGCAAAACCTATTCCTTAATTTTAAGTCCCAGGAAGGTGGCTATTAATGAATTCATAGAATACTTAGGAACTCCATTCAGCTCTGTAGGGTGTGGTAGAGGGCTTTAACACCGTGCACCACATTTTAAAGAAGGACTGGAAAGGAAGTTATATTGCCTTCCCTCATGTATGAATGAATGGCCATGTTCTCCCTGTGTTTTCACAATGGCTTTTCCTCTGTGCTGTGTGTGTATCTCCTCTTCCTATAAGGACACTGATCATATCGGATTAGAGCCCATTCTAATGACCACATTTTAAATTAATTACGTCTTTAAAGTTTCTGTCTTTAAATATGATCACATTCTGAGGTTCTGGGAGTTACGACTTGAACATGTGAATTTTAAGAAGACACAGTTCGGTGCATAATGCACACGTATGCTGCTTTCACTGGACAGGGCAAAGGGAATAGTGCCACTTCGCTGGGAAGGAAGCAGCGTGTGAAATGTTGTGATTCCTATTCTAGGGAGTTACATGTTGACATAGTTTCACTTCCCACAATCAAATGTGAACACATGGGAAATGCTACACGACGGTACTGTTTCTTATCCAGAAAGACAGTATCTTGAAATTTGTCATTTTTCTTTTTAAAGGGAAAAAAGCCTTTCAGGGTTTATCTCCCTTCTATGCCAAAGAAATATAGCAAAGACTTTGCTGGGTCAGAATGGTGCCCATTCAGTCTAGCTTTCTGTCTTGAAGAAATGTACCATAGATGAACTTAAACAAAAACAAAAAACAGTTACTCTTGTGATGGTAGTCTTTCAGATGGCCAGAGTTGATTACCCAAGTTTCTCTAATAACTGTGACTTAATTATTTATCTATCCAATACTCATTAACTCTTTTGAAGCCATAATTTTCTTTGAGAATCTGATCAAAACTATGCTCTACTCCTTCCAATATGCCAGGACATTGTGGATCTCTGAGATGTCTGTGCACCTTAGAAATGGTACCTTGTTCTAACACTTCCATTTCCTTCGGCTCTTTTGACATTCATTCATTAATCATATATTCTTGACTGCCTTGTTTTTCATAGTATGATGCAGCCAGAACTGTTGTTTTCAGCTTCAACCAGCTCTTGAAATAATGAGTAATGAATGTACACAGTAGATCATAGAATTCTCAAAGTAGAAGGACTTTGGGGCTCTTCCATTCTGCCCACTTCATTTGTACTGATTGAAAAACTGACCTAGTGAGACAAGACAATTTGTCCACTTACTGCCTATTGGTGGTAGTTATAGAACTAATATTCAGATTTTGGGGATAGTCCTTTGATTATTCTTACCATATTGCCATATCAAGAAAAAATAGTACTTTACAAGTTATTTTAACTACACTGTTTCTTTCAAGTTTTAACATGTACTCAACTCCTCCTAATATTCTGGACTTTGTAAAAAATCCATTTTCATCTGTCACGGATGACAAGAATTTAGATTTTTCGTTCTGGTTGTTGTGAGTTGGCAGCCACTTAACTTTAGCGTCTCAATTTCTCATCTGAAAAAAATCGAGATAAAAATATCTGCTCTGCTTACCACACAGAAGGTGATTGTGAAGGGCAAATGAACTAATGTATGTAAAAAGAACTTCACAAAGATGAAATTGATTCCATTTGTGAATTCACAGCCTCACTCAGTCTTCATTTTCCCAGGTTAAAAAGTCTTAATTTCACAATCTTCCTTCTGGATTTAATGGAAATCAAAAACGTTTAAATCATGATTTAAAGCTAGTCTGGGCCCTTGCTTTAAATATTTTTTTCCCTACAGAAAATGTTAACCTCATTTGCCACAGTGTTTAGTCATTTTTCCCCACTATTCCCAGATGGATATAATTTTATAAGGTAAATACCTTTTCAGTTAAACTAATTTCAGGATTTACTTATGAAAACTACCAGGGAACCAAATGCTTAAATATTGGGCAATGTCACTCACTAATAAATTTTGTTGGCTCCCTATTGTCTTTTGCATCCAGATGTCTCCATGCACATCAAAACCCTTTATCGTCTGGCCCCACATAACCTGTACGACTTGGTCAACCATTTAGCTTTGATGCAAATCCTTACCCCACCTTAATGAGTCTGATCTCTGCTGCTCATATCCCTCCCTCTAGCCCCTTGTCCAAGTTCTTCCTATGATACTCTACTTTCTCTTAGTTAGTACAGTCCAGCCATGCCTTCAATGTCTCATTTTGGATTTATCTTCTCTATTAAACGTTGTGAGACTAATGACTACTCAGACTAATCAGTAATGACTACTTAGCCACAGTGATCTTGTAGTTGATTCTTTATTTCCATACATAAAAGTTGGTCTCATGTGTTCCCTAGCTGTTTTCTCGTTTTACCTCCCCAGCTGGTGTGTGAGTTCATCATGTATAGGAATTGTGCCTTCTACTTTTCTCTTGGTCCCCATAGTACAAAACAAACTGGAATCACAGTAAGTCTTAATAATATTGATGGTGCAATGAACGGATGATTGACAGTTTCAGTTGTCTTCTTGATGATGTTCATCTCTGCTATTGTGACAGTAGAGTGGAGGTCATGCTCTAATGAATATCATTTTGATCATTTTTCCCTTAAAGATTGCTTTATCCTTAGCCACATTCACAAACTAATGTCAGTCCATTCACACAGCCTTTTGTTATCCTCTTCAAGTCTATTGTCTGAATGTGTCCAGGGAGTAAACATTTCCTGATTTTTTTTAAAGGAAGAAAACAAACATTGTCTATTTCATCTGATAATTAGGAAACTCCTAAAAAATATAAAATAGAAACACAGTTTGTAGCATGGCTCACTGTAGGGTTAATTTGCAACTAGTATTTCTGTAATTGTGAGAAATTTGAATGGGTATATTAATTTAGAAATTCTGCTTCTAAGGGCTATATTTATTTTACTATTAAGTATTAATTCTCTCATGGGTCAATTCTGAATGTTGTACACATACCTAGTAAGGGCTCAATAAGTTTATTGGGGATGATACAATATAAATTATAAACTCTAGGCTATTAAAGGATTATTTTGAAAATACATTTCACCAGGCCAGGCATGGTGGCTCACACCTATAATCCTAGCACTCTAGGAGGCCAAGACAGGAGGATCACTTGAGGTCAGGAATCTCTACCAAAAATAGAAAAAATTGGCGGAGCATGGTGGCCACACCTGTAGTCCCACCTACTGGGGAGACTGAGGCAGGAGGATCCCTTGAGCCTAGGAGTTTAAGGTTTGCTACCTGGGGCAACAAAGTAAGACTGTCTCCAAAAAAAAAAAAAGAAAAAAATACATCATACCAATCCCTAAGTATGTTTTCCTTCTTAATCTATTTTATACTTTATATGTCCAGATATGTATATAGAAACTTACTTGAGTATTTATAATTTGAAAATGGATGTATATCAGTTAGTATTAATAGTAAAAATATCAATAAAATCAAGATTTAAATATAATTTGGCAATAATTAAGTTAAAGTTACATAATACAAATAGTTATGTTTTTTAAATACCATGAATTACTTAATTTTATGTATTCATTTAATTATGTAAACATTTGGTTATAGGTTTTAAGTGTACTGTGCTTGTGTATTAAAAACATATGATAAGAAAATTGACAATAAAAACCTAAATTGAAAACCAATCCTGAATCCAAAGTAATAAAGATAGCAATAAAGACTTTTCTCTGTAATGTGTGTTATTCCATAGCAAGAATCATATCTTATTAATTTTTGTAGTTATTTTTCCATCCCCAGGATCTAGGACTGTGACTAACATTTGGTAGATAACTCAGTAATTCTTTGATAAGTGATGGAATAAAGTCAATTCTCCACCTTCAAAGACAAAATTTTTTGTCTAGTCAAGTTTTAAGTGAAGTTGAAATAGTCTTTCATTAGCATAGTATGAAACTATTTTCTAGTGTTGATTAATTAATGCATTCTGTTTTAATTATAATTTGATACTTTCCCAAATAGAGATTTCACACCTGTCTAAAATCATAGACTATTAAAATTACAATAGTAATTTATAGAAACTGCATTGACAGAGACCAAAGTAAAAGAAGACAATAAGTATTTAAGTATTCAGCAGGTTATACTTCCTCAGTATATAACTAATTTTCTAATCAGTTTTCTTACATTTGTTTTTAGATATATCACTAGTATTTCCTTACTGTATTAAGCCATATGTATTATGTAGCTCATTTGAAGCTTGTATTTACAATTATGAACAGATAGATTTTAATTTATAGTGTTTATAAAAGTAAAACCTTTTCAGTTTTATAATTATCATTTTCATTTTGCTTTAATTTATTCTTCTTAGTTCATGTGTTATATGTAAAGTGACTTGAGGCTGAGTATTCTTTTAGTCTTGGCCAAACACACTGTTAAAATCCATGGTGAAATTTTGGCAAAGGTTTAATATTGATTGTTAAAAGTGCATAGAAAAATTGCATCTTCAATATCTAATTATTTTTTAATGATTTACCCTCAAAAAAGTAGATATTCAGAAATAATTATTAATAACATACTGTATACAGTTTTCAATGCATTTAACACAGTAAGATTCTTATAATTTCAGGGGTCGAACTGGAAAAATTAGAGTGCAGAGTCTGAAGATTGGATTGATGTCTCTCTCCAAAGGTCTCCTGGAAGAAAAATACAGATGTATGTAAGACCTTTCATATACCAACAGTGTTTTTAGTAATAATAATTATCATAATAATTTATTAGGAACTTAACTTTATATGATTTGCTAGTAATAATAGTTTCCATTTTTTTTAACCCTTACTGTGTATGTACCAGGTTAGATAAAGAGTTACAGTGCAAAGAGGTTTGGATTTGTGTGAAATGAAAAGCTTATTATGGGACTAAGAGGTGAGGTGCCTTGATGGACTACAAATTATATCTCATTTAATTCTTAGAATAATATAGCATTGGGATTTCATTTTCTAGCTGAGAAAATTAATGCTGAGGTAAGTTAAGAATCCAGTAAGTCATGGGGCTATAATTATGATCTTAGATTTATTTTTATTCCAAAGCCCAAACTTTTTCTATTTCTGTGTATTCCCAGGGCTTAAAAGAAAAAAAAAAAAAAAGTTAAGATGGTCTAGAACCTTTATGGACATAGATGATAGGCCTAAATCAATATATTTTATAGTTGTGACAAAATAAAAAGTGATAAAAATTTTTTCAATTTGTATTATTATTAATATTCAACCAATAAATCAGTGGTGTCCCTTTAGCTGTCAGTTCATGAAAGCCATCTTGGCATTGGAAGGGGCTTGTGCACAGGGACTGGGAGACCTGCCTTCAAATCTCTACCTCTTAGTAGCTGAGTGTCTTTGACAGATTATATGATTCTATTGAATGCTGCCAACTAAGAGGTAATATTACTCCCATTTCACAGTTCAGGAAATTTAGTGAACTTTCTTCAACTGAAAAATGAAGCTCATAATTCCTGCTTGGAAAGGAATTAGAGATAGCATGTGTAAAGTGCTTAGAAATAGCAGGTGTTGAACAAATGATAGCAATTGCTGCTAAGTCTCCAAACTCTTAGCTACTATAACATCTCTTTTGATTTAATTTTGTCCATAAAATGTGAGCAATTCAGTCCTGCCATGCATATTGCCAGATGATTCCTTACAAATAAATCCATATATTTGTAGGAGAAGGTTAAAGGTATCTCATGAATGGAAAGATAACAAAAAACAAAAGAGTATTTGAGCACAGGTCCTGTAGACTTTAAAGTTTTGTGCCTTAGGTGAACATGCATACATTTTAAAAACTGTTATTTTCTGGGATCGCTGTGAGGCTATTTGATTTTGAATTTCAGGTCTAGAACATGATAGCATGTTTTTCCTATATAGTTTGACAAGCATGTCAGTAAAAAGATATGTGGATTTGTGTGAAATGAAAAGCTGATTGTAGGATCAGGAGGTGAGGTGCCCTGATGGAATGAGAGCCTAGTAAACCAGGCAGAATGAAAGCTTTGCACGAGGCTTTTGTTTTGTGGCACTTTATCCAGAACTTTAGTTGTCTTCAGCATCATAATTATGAAAAAGAATATAATTTCCAAAGCTTGAAAATTTAGCATTTCTACAATGATAGGGAAATGAAAATGTTAACAAAGCATCAGTACTCCAAAATTAGAAAAGCACTTATCATCTGCAATTTAGAGTTTTCTTATGCACCTGAAAGAATTGGGGTTCTGTGAAAGTAACAGTTACATTATAGTGCTGCATTTACTCTGAAACAAATGCAAATTCAACCTCAAAGCTTATATTTTCTATAAGTCAACATTAAACTTTCAGATTTTGGCAAGGAAAGCAGAAGCCCCTGCAATGAAAATTTCCGATATTTCATTTAATCCATGAAGTATGCAATTTTAGGGACTTAATTAAATAGGAAATCTCCTGGGTGGCAAGCTTTAATCTAAATCTTTACTGAGATATCCAAACTCTGGGATGTTCTGGGGTTTTGTTTTGCTTTTTATTTTGAGGTCATTTAGCAACTCTGATTCCAGTTTTGATTTCCCCAGTGATATCAGAACACCTCCTCATTATTATTTCCTTTGTTAGAGTTAACATTTAAGACAATTTGCTCTTCAGACTCAGTGGCACTATTCAGGGTCGCTTGGTATCCATCTGAACGTTGATTTTGCAATGGCCAGTGTAAGTGTATTCACCCTCCTGACACCTCTCTCCTAGTGGCTTGCTGAAAATATCCTTTGATCAGGTTCTAACAATACTCTGGCCTTCCTGTTTATAGCTGGATGGTTTTCTTGCCTCATCGAAAACACATTTACAAAGCCTCCTTTTGAATGGCCATTTAGATCTCTCCTGTGCTGATTTATTGGGATTTGGGTTTTAGATTATGGCTTTCTCTTCTTGTGACCCACCTCCACGTCTGAACACTGAGTTCTATGTCTGACTATAAACATTGAAAATGTGAACTTTTTAAAGATTTTAAAAATATGTCAATTGTTTAAAGAACACTTTTCTCCTTATGTTTTATGAGTAGTTTTGCCTTAGCAGTGGCATAATAGAATAGCTATTTGCCTCAAAAGAGGAAAGTTGGGCACAATTGATCTTGCTGAAAATGTGCACTCCTCTGTAAAGATTATTATACATATATATCAACTTTGTATTTACTTAATAAGCCTCTTTCCAGAAACAGGTTTAAAATGAGCATCATAATAAGACTCCTAGATAAATAATTTTGGCTATGATAGTCTTATTTTTAAAAAATGAAAAAAAACAAGTAGAGCTCTAACCAAATCTAAGTGAAAAAATAATAATAAAAATTAAATTTATCTTAATTGCATTTGCTTTCCTTATGCGTGCTTATGATTAAAGCCATATTTCATTGTAATTACTGTGTCAATATCACTGAGCTTTGTTCAGTAGTTTCAAAATTCCCTGTTGACAGTGTTAGATTTAACATTATTCCCCTTAAAAAAAAGAGAGAGAATGATACATATTGATCTGACATTCATTTATCAGGTATTGTTTTAAAATGTGTTTCAGAATCAAATAAATATTTACTCTCCTTTCTTCTATTCTTGGAAAACTTCATATGAAGAACATTTACATTTTGTGTGCTCTTAAATTTTTAGACCTTGAAAATTCCTAAGAGTGTTAATTTCTGTAATGAAGTGGGTTGTTTTTCTTTGAAACTTCCCTATTCCAAAAGTAGCACCTTAGTACATTAACCTTATTGTTGGAAATACTGTAATAATTTTAATCTTCAAAATATTGCATATGGGGAACAGAAGATAAACCAATACTGCAAAGTAGAGAGGAGTTTTAATTTTACTGAATTAAGAAATTTCTAAAATAGATCATTGTTTTTTATGAATGGAAAAGCCTAAAAAACTATATGAAAATATGCACAAAGTTTTGTTAATAAGTCCTTAAAATTTGAGTAAATGTATTTGATTACATGAAGTAAAACAAAAATAATTTTTATATCTAATAGGGAATGAGAGACTGGCCCTAAAAAGAAAAAGTACAATTTCTTGGCCTTTTTAAATGTTTATTACATAAACTAGATTTGAGCATAGAAGTCTTTAAAAGAAGTCAAAAACATATATATTTAATAGAATATTGAATAAGAGTGAGCACAAAAAATTGGTAAATCTGTTGAAATTTAAAGGTTTGCTATTTAAGGCACATTTATTCCTTTGACAAGTCATGAAGGAAGATTTGTTTTGGCTCATAATCTTCCTCGATAAGAAGGGAAAATCCCTATGAAGACTATAAAATTAACCCACGTGCATTTATTGTAACTATTTAAAAAGCAAATTTGTCTTTATTGATCTATTGATATGTATGCATACAAGATTATCTTCAGGAGCATGTGGTTAACTAGTTCTCAAGTGCAGACACACAGAATATTAAGATCATTAGAATTTAGGAGACAAATAATCTGATTCATGTCCTCCTGAATTTTTTTTTTAATCCTCATAATTCAGTCCACATTACCAAAGATATATTTTAAGTAAAAGAACACTGTGGGCAGATGGAAGCTACCCTCTTGCTTCTCCTTGCAGTTCTCTTTAAGGAAGTGTCGGGGCCCACAGAAATGTGTGACCAGAGGCAGCTGGGCCTGTTGCTTCATGATGCCATCCAGATCCCCCGGCAGCTGGGAGAAGTGGCGGCTTTCGGAGGCAGTAATATCGAGCCTAGTGTTCGCAGCTGCTTCCAACAGGTAAGCACAAAGATCAGCGTCATACAGCTATAGCATGTGTTGGAGAAGGGTGTTAGGAGGTTCCAAGAGATGGAGTAGGGAGTTCGTGCTGAAGCCAAATGGTGGAAGACTTTGCATACCATTCCGTACATTTGTATTTTATTTCTTAAGGCATATTTGATTCAAGGAATAGTGACCCCTGCAAGGAGACTTAGTGTTTTTCTTTGGATTGATCTAAAATCTTTAACCTGTGCTATGAGATTGCTGTTTTCCTTTTCCCCCGGCCTCCCCATTTGCCACCCCTCCCCTGGCTCTCTGCTTTCCAGCTGGCAGTTTTAGTTCCTTGACTCCCGCTTGAGTGCATTGGACCTGTGCCCCATGTTTGGAATTCTCCTCCTTCTTCTCTGCCCTCTCTCCCTTCTCATCCCTGATCCTCATTCAGTGTTTAAGTTTTAGCTTCACTCTCGCATCCTCCTGAAATCTTTCTCTTATCCCTTCAGATGAGGTATGTTTCTCTACTGTGTTCACATTAATATCCTTCACCTCTTCCTTCTCATGCTCATTACAATTATAATTGCATACTTAATTGTAGAATTCATTGTTTAGTATTTGTTTCTTCTATCCGAACCTAAGCTCCATGAAGACAAAGATTGTGTCTATCTTTTTACTGTTATATCCTGTCTTAGTCCATTCAGGCTGCTATGACGGAATGCCATAAACTGGGTGGCTTATAAACAACATAAATTTATTTTTCATGATCTGGAGGCTGAGCAGTCCAAGATCAAGGTGCCAACAGATTGGGTATTTGATCAGGGCCTGTTTTCTGATTTATTCGAGCCCTCCTGCTGTGCCCTTACATGGTGGAAGGAGTGAATGAGCTCCCTTGGGCCTCTTTTATAAGGGCACTAATCCTATTCATGGGGGCTCCACCCTTATCACCTAAACACCTGCCAAAGGGTCCACCACCTAATACCATCCCCTTGGGAGTTAGGTTTTAATATATGAATTTTGGGAGAACACAAACATTCAGACCATAGCATATCCCTGTGCATGGTACCTTAAACCACATAGCTACTTTAATAAATATTTGTTAAATAAACAAATAAAAATGGCCTGAGTTATTTCTAGGTAACATTTTTTTTAAATATAAATTAAAGATATTATTAAAATAGCAGTATTTTCTTTGAGAATATACATACAAAAGAAGAATGATGTACAAAGTTTTATACTATCTTAAGTTACTAATTTTAAACTGGGAAAGCATTTTAGTTCCTTTTTAATGTTTACTGTGTATAAAGGCATTTTAGAAATGTTACTACTGGTGTTATGCATATGCATGAAGTACGAGCCTACGGACATTTTGCCAAAGCACAGCCAGTGATTTATCATTGCTGAGGAAAAAAAAATGCTCACACTATATCTTTGAGGAGAATTGATGTCATGGGTTATTACATTTTATAATGGCCTTTTTTTCTTATTTTAGAAATACAAAAAATATCACATGAAAATTCTAACTGTGATTTATAGTCACACGTGTTGTTTCATAGAATGACCTCAACAACAGCAGGAGAATGATGTTGGTAGAAATTTAACTTTGTACATAAGAAAGTCACTTAGTATGATATTAAGATTTGAAGAGAGATCGAGAAGTTTCCTATAATTTACCATGATAAATTTGAAAATTCTGCAATGTGCATTCTTCATAGCAGAATGGTTCCAGAGTGATGATGTAACAGGACTGGAGCAAACGACACAAAAATCACAGCTTTTGTTTAGCATTTATAATGGCCTTCAAGCTTGTAAAGTTATCAGTGAATCTTTACTTTCACAAATTTTTAGTGTCTTAGATGAAGAGGTTTTATCGAATTAAAGTATTTATGTGAAAAGATTACCTAGAATTGTGTGGTTTGGGTTTTTGCTTTTGTTTTGTGGTTTTTTTTTTTTTTTTTTTTACATCTGACTATATTAAGGTGTTGGGATCTTTTCTTCTTCCTGTATAACTATTTCTGCTTTTTCAACTTTTAAGCTATGGAGTCTGGAATTTTCTTGCCTGGAAGAACCTTAAAGCCTTTATGATTTCACTGACCTGGAAAGAGCTGTATAAGTTGCCCCTTCTGCATAGAGTCTCAGAGAGATTATGAAGAGACAACACTTGCTGCAGCTTAAGCGAAGACATTTTCTCCACTTTTAATATATTTGTTTCTTCACCAGAATAACAACAAGCCTGAGATAAGTGTGAAAGAGTTTATAGACTGGATGCGTTTGGAACCACAGTCCATGGTTTGGCTGCCGGTCTTACATCGAGTGGCAGCAGCTGAGACTGCAAAACATCAGGCCAAATGCAACATCTGTAAAGAATGTCCTATTGTTGGATTCAGGTGAGATGTACTAGTGCTGGCAGTGGACTATTTTCTTTTCCATTTGTGTAATCTCAGTGGTTTGCCCAGCATCCATTTCTATTTCCCATTCAAAGGTTTGTACCTAAATAGAGAAGGTGTTCATTATATTTTCTCTGTCTAAAAATGGCATTCTTTCTTATAACCACTACATGAAGCTTATTGTATTATTATTATTAGTGGTAGTATTAAATAGTATTGTTATTTATACTACTTTGGTCAAGAACCAGAGATTTTTATGAATTTTTATGTACTTAGGACACACAAATGTTCATGCACAATAATTGCATGACTGATGATAAATATTTAGGCCTTATGGAATTTCGATGGATATTCTGAGATCTATGAGGTCAAACTTAGTAAAGCAGGAAGCAACATTTAAATAATAATTGAGAAGTAATCAAGTTACTTTGTGTTACTTCTGCCAAGTTTGTTGTGGAATACAGTAACCCTACTGTTCACCTTCTCATGAGGAGCATCACTAAATGCCACACTTTGATGTAATCATTGTGTCAGACTCATCGATTTGTGACCCCAAAGCAGACTGGGCAAAGTCTGTGTTTGTCCTAAGATGAAGTTCCATGACCATCCTGGTCCTTTGATCTTAAAGGATGCATTTGACCTCTTAGAATATACTGTATTTCTCTTCCAGGGAAATCTAGAAAATAGCCCCCATTTGATTTGGAAATCTGGTATGAAACAACGTAAGCCTACTCAGCAGAGGAATTCGAGGTTTTAAAATATGTAGGTTTCATTCATACCTGAAGAGGAATTAGCTAAGATGGTGATCCTCCAGTCAGGAGGGCTAGGATTGGTGGTTGTTGTATTAATACATAGTGTCAGTGTCGGTATCTTGAATTAAACAAAATTGCTTTCATTTGACTGGCTTTGTCAGCATAATAGTTTGTATGAAGCATATCATTGCATTCTCTGTGAGTGGCTAACATAAGAAATGGAATTTAAATTTCCTCTTGTCTCATACATTATGATGTAATTGGGGACACTATCTAAAGTGATATCATTTCAGAGGGCCTTGCCACTATGTGTCCTAGGAGGATGGAAAGGCAGGCAGTTAGTGTGAAGAAGAGTCATCATAAGCCTGGTGGAGAGCCAAGATAGTGGGTGGCCCTGTGGAAGTGACAGGCAGGCGTCACAAGGAGGAAGATGGGAAAGAGACAGTTCACGTACAGCAGGTTTCTTGGAATAGCTAAGTTAGAAGTGCCTGGTGGACATAGAGACACAGGAGAGGAAATAGCTGGAATGTGGCAACCTCAGGATACTGCTGGGAAGATAATCCACATGAGAGAGACAGAATTATCAGAGCTAATAATTACTGCCATTTTTTGTTTACTATATGCCAGACATTGTGCTAAAATGTGTTGCATTTGTTATTTTTTTTTCTCTTCATAAAAACTCTGTAAGATTGGGAGTATTATCTCTGTTTTCACATTAAGGAACTAGGACTCAAAGATTAGGCAACTTGTCCAAGGCCAAATGTCCAATGAGCAGAGTCAGAGTCGAGATTCAAATCTGGATCTCTTTGATTCTGGAATCCGAATCTTTTGTGCTCCTAATCAAAGTGGTTTTATTTTTATATATTTATTTATTTTTTTGAGATAGAGTCTTGCTTTGTCACCCCAGGTGGAGTGCAATGGCATCATCATAGCTCACTGCAACGTCAAACTCCTAGGCTCAAGTGATCCTCCCGCCTCAGCCTCCTGAGTAGCTGGGTCTACACACACGTGCCACCATGCCCAGCTAATTTTTTTATTTTTAGCAGAGACAGAGTCTCGCTCTTGCTCAGGCTGGTCTTGAACTCCTGACCTCAAGCAATCCTTCCTCCTTGGCCTCCCAGGGTGCTAGGATTACAGGCGTGAGCCACTGCGCCCAGCCTCAAGGTGGTTTTAAAAAGCAGGTTAGATTTTTTTAGGAGAGGAAGGATTTAATATTAAGAAGAAATTAAGTTATACTGAAAATAACAATTCATTTAGGACATTAATTATTAGATCAAAAATATCATACTGGATATGAACTGTTATGTGAAACCACAAGAAATATCCAGGTTAGTGGAATTGGGAAGAGACTGGCTTATATAAAATCTGTCATATGTAGCCATTGGTGTAGCCTAGAGATGTCATGAGGGACCAGATTTCTCAGAGACTGTGAACATGGAGAGTGAAGGACAGAACAAAAAACTCTAAAGAATAGTAATATTTGAATGACCTTAAAAGATTTATTTCTTGAATAAAAAATGACCTTAAGTAACTGTAGCAAAATATTAATATTTAACAGCTGAGTTGTAGGTACATGGATGTTTATTATATTATTCTTTTTACTTTTGAATGAACTTCAAATATTTCATAAGAAAACTATGAAAGAACAATTATAAAGGGTGAACAATGTTAATTGTCAAATTTCAGTATTTACATTTTTCATATTATTATAAAATTCAGCTGCATGATGAAGATGTGAAGCTGAACGGTGGTCAGAGACCAAGGTTGAACAGGATATGCAGGCGACAGTGTGTTGAGATCTAGCTCTGGAGTCGGGCCGCTTTGCATCATGGATCTACTGTTTAGCTCTGAGTCTTTGAATAAGTTACTTGACCTTCCTGAACCTGAGTTTCTTCAACTTCAAATTTAAAGAGTGTTTCCTCATAGGAGAAGTTACTACATGAAAAGTATCTAGGGCAGTACCTATCTAGGCATCCAGTAAATATTAGCTCTTTACCAGTAACATCATTAGTAGGATAGTAGCTAAGCCTATGAGTACATCATTGAACTTTTCCATTAAGCAAAAATACCAGAAAAACCTGGACAATGATGTCGCTCAGTAGAAGGAAGGATTGAAAAGAGGTACATAAAAGGGAGAGAAAGATGAGCAGTATTTGTAAGAGAAGTAAAGAAGCATAGTGTGGAAATCAAAGAGAAGGCTTTAGAAAGATGGTAGAAGTGCGTGTTAAGTGCAGCAGAGAAATGCTAAAGATCTTATGTGAGAACAGACCTTTGAATCAGAAGTCTTTGGGAATTTTAGAACGCTTTCTGTACCATGATAAGGATGGGAGGCAGGTTCAGGATCAGGAAAATGAGTAGGTCATTTTGTGCCAACAACTTGCTCAAGAAATCTAGCTCTAACTTGAAAATATGTCAAGACATTGAAAATGGCAAAATGGTAGATAATATATTATCTTCCTTTTATTTGCATATAGTTTCCTCAGTCTTCTATATTGAGAATATAGTACATCTAAAATTTTTAGTTTCTGAATGAAAGTGAAATATGTCTATAGTTGATACCTGGTTTAGAGATAAGGCCAAGCAAACATTTCTTCAAACTAATGGTGACTTAATTGTTGCGTAAAGATTAATGCACCAAGGGAATGAATGTAAGAACAATCCTAATATTAAAATGGGGCCAAAGTAAAATAGGTCTGAATTGCTCTTAGTTATAAAGGGATACCTCTTTCTCTGAGGTTACAGGAAGAATGATAAGCCAAGCAAGTACAGAAATAAAGATAGAGGAGTATTTGCATTGTATAATAGAATAAACTTAACTTTAGACTATCAAGCTCCTGCTTAATATATGTATGTGTGTGTGTATATATGTGTATACATATATATTCATTTTCTTTGAACTTCTATAAATACGCTACAGAATTTCACTAATTACTTTCAAATTAAATTTTAATGAAATCTTAGATTTACAGAATGTTTTGTAAGCTGGGAATTATTTTCAGTTAGGATCACATATAACTGCTTTATAGTAGCATAAATAAATTAGAGGTTTGTGTGTGTTTTTTGTTTTTGTTTTTTTTCATGTAAACAAAGTGTGGAAGTAGGCAATCCAAGATTGATATGGTTGCCCTGTGTTCACTTGGGCCCCTAGTCCTGTCTTTATACTCTGTCACCCCTAACATGTGGCTTCCATCTTCAAGGCCATCTCATGGTAACAACATTACTCTCCTGGATGTCAGGTTCCTTTTCCAGGAAGGAGGAAGTGGGAGCTTGCCTCTTTACAACTGAATCAGTCCCTTGAAATCCCAACTAGATACCCTACCCAGTGACTTGGACTTGTACTGGTCACTACCATCTGCAAGACAGACTGAGAAACAGTATTTTTCACAAGGCACCTTGCTAACATGTACTAACAATACCAGGGTCTCTACCAATGAAAAGGGGAAATTGGCCATCTGCCAAGGAAGTACTCAGCAATAAACAGACTCCCTGTAGAAGAAAAGATGTCAGTCATATTTGTCAAGCCGTGCTGATGGGTCAACAGATACTGTTAGTGTACGTGGTTGTTTCAAACCAGTAGCTGCCTTGCAAAAGTAAGCTGGCTGTAGTATACACAGATTGATTTCCTTCAGATCGATTTGCAAATAATTTTGCAGGTCATTTTAGAAGCTACTCAGCACTTAATAGTTTACAATATTAACCTCACATAACCTTTTAATTTTGTTTCCATTTTCATTCTGTTAGTCCTGTCCTATAATTTTTTTTTCCCCTTTTCTGGATAGGCATTTCAAAGCTGATCAAAAAAAATTTTTTTTTCTGTACATATGGATATAATTTATGTTCATAGTTCCACCAGCAATGTTGATGGAATGGAAAATTCTGGAAATGTTTTCTACTTAGACCCATAGAAAGTGCTTACTATCTAGTTTCGCTCCTCTAAGATTGTGCAAATGGAAGTCAATGTGTAGTGTCATTCTTAAGCAAGAGATTTAAAAACAGTTTCCATTCAAGAATGCATTGTGATCAAGGTTTTATTTAGTTCTTCATTACAGGGTATTTCTTCATTTTTAATTTTTTTGTTCCTAATGACTAGTTTAAGCCAAGTATAAAAATGCTTATTGTAAAAAAAAAAATACCTTTGTGAGGGAATTTTAAGATTCATTTCTTATTGATGATATAATTGGTATTTAAAATTTTGACCTGATAAATATAACTGGTAAACATAACTCTTAAATATAACTCTTATAAGCTGATAAATATAACTCTTTCCTTCTCTACCATTTTCCATTCATATTCAAACACTAAAGAAAATCTTCAGACATGCATATTTGTCTCCTCATCATTCATAAACAGATAGAAACATGTTCTAGAGACTGGAAATCCAAAAATTTACTTTATTTCCTTGGTGATTTGGATGAGTGACATTCCTTACCACAAATGATTGATTTAGACTAAATAATGAGAATGGAAGCCAATGAGTTTTCTTTTCTTCTCTTTAGGTATAGAAGTCTGAAGCACTTTAATTATGATGTCTGCCAGAGTTGCTTTTTTTCTGGTCGAACAGCAAAAGGTCACAAATTGCATTATCCAATGGTGGAATATTGTATCCCTGTAAGTACCAAACCATTGTTTGTTTCTTTGTTTGTTTGTTTTTAAATACATTGCTTTTGAATTAACTTGTATCTAAAATTTTATTCAGTTTATTTAGACTTAACTTTTTTTTTGGAAAAAAGATCACTTTCAAGATTAACTATTTTTTGTTGTTTTGTTTTCTTTTAAGTAACTACATCTATGTAGAGTTAATGCAGAAAAATTATACTTTTTTCTGAAAATGAATTTAACTGCTTTTACATTTTTGTTTTGATTTTAAACTTAACTTTTTTTGATAGCAAACTCTTTTAAGAGCTCACAGTGGCCTATATTGAAAATGATCCTATGTAATGGAAAAACATGTTTCTTTTAGATGTATTTAAGATATATCTTACTAGTTAAATATTATATTCCCATTAGCAAAAATGCTGGAAATGGAGAAATTAAAAATATCATTCATAAATCTAGCTCTTAAGTAAACTATGTTTTAGTATTTATCTATGTGTCTAATTTTGTTAAGATTTTATTTATTTTTATATTCGTGTATTTTTGTTCCTAAATTTTCCACTCAGCATTTTCACAGTTAAATGTTCCCCAAGTTGTCACACACTATAATTTTTGCTAGTGACAAAATTTTTAATTGAATGAATTACTCTAATTTAGTAAACCATTCCCTTAAATTTGGACATTTAGTTTATTTTCTATTTTCTAATATTATCAACCACACTCATAAACATTTTTGTGAAGTTAGCTCTTTCCATATATTACCTAAATTACATTTCCATAGATTAAAGCACTAGAATAGATGATCTGAGTCAATGAATATGAGTATTTTTATGGCCAAAATAATTGATATCAAGTTGTTATTCAAAAGAGGTTTATCCCACTTTGTGTTCCGATTACGCTTTGTTAATGTCCCAGTGTTACGATAGCCCCCACTAGCATTGGATACTGGTTCTTTTTGTTCTTTGAGCTTAAGATATTTTTTCTGAAGTTATCCTCATGTTCTCTTAATAGCTATTCTTTAGCTTCCTTCCAAAGTGTGCCAAAATTTATTCACAAAGCTGCACATTTTCTTTGGTTTAGAGAATTGAGTTACTCTTTGGATCATAAATTGACATAAAGGCAGCAATACTTATAATGTATACACATATAAATCCCACATTCTTAGGTATCTTACCTCAAATAAATAAGGGCCCTGTGTGTGGAGAGGAAATCTCTAGAAAATGCTACTGAATTATAATGGATGAAATACCCGGTAGTACTCAATAAATAGCTTTAACCAGGAAAATAAAATCTCCCCGAGAAAATTTGTGAAGCATCATTTATTACTATTAGTAACTTATTTATTCATGCAACAAATTAATATTGAACACTTACCACATGTTAGGTGCTATTGTCAAAGACAGACAAAGCCAGACACTAAAGTGGTAAGGACAGATTTTAATCAGTAATATAGTGATTTTATATATAAATATGTGTGTGTGTGTTTGTACATATCTACATGAATGTTTTATTCAAGTCTTTTAATGGGGGGTGGTGTTGGGAGGGAATGAACAAAATGATTTGCGCTGAAAATGTACAGTTTTGATAGGACAAGGCTTCAGTTGAGAACAGGGCTCAGGGGGTGACTAGAGTTGGGGCAAGGAGACACTATGTTGGTAGTCTCAGCGCTGATCATTCGTCTGAGTACTACCAGAAGGACTGGATTGCTGACTCTCCTGCTACTTCCCCTTTAGGAGGAGGGGATTGGTGGCAGTGAACAAGGAAACAAGTCAATGAGATGATTATAGATTGTGGTAAAATGCCTTGAAGAAAATAAATGGATAATGAGGTAGAATGATTAGAGGAGGTGCTTAGACAAAGAAGTCAGGTAAGGTCTGTTTGAGAAGTTGACCTTGGAGTTAAGAACAAAGGTTGAGAAAGAATTAGCCACAGGAAGAACTAGTGACAAAGGAACTGAAAGAAATGAGACAAATTTGACAAAGAAGGAATTTCTCCCTTCACAAAAGGGAGAACGGTAAGAGATGGGAATAAAGAGAAAGACAAGTGTCAGATCATATGGAACCCCCAAATAATTGTAAAGAATTTGGATATATTTGGATAGAATTTGGATATATTTGAAATATAATATTAGTGTTTATATGATAACAGCCAGAAATTTAGGAAGATGATAATAAAGGGCTAATGTCAAACACGAAATATCATAAAGTAAGTATATGTTAAAGTGTTATAGTAAAGATGTATGAAATTACTATTTTGCTTGGTCTTAAACATAATAATTCCTAATGGTTTTATAAAATACTCATACAATATGAAATCAGCGTATCTCTGACAATGGTTGGCCAGTAGAGCTTGCTTGAGAATCGCTGATGCGCAGATCTCCAACTACCAATTTTAAATAAAATCTGTAAGTTGCCTAAAACCCTTCTTGTTACATAGTTTTCGAAAAGTCACTATTATCATTTCTAAGATTGCAGCTTATCAGGCATTGTACAGGGATGGCCTCCTTTTTCAGGACATGCTTTGGGAGGTCCTTTGCCCTTTCCTGAGGTTGTGTAGTGATCGTCTCAACAGCCTCCTTATAAATCATCACTATGACAGGTTATTTTCTACCTTCGACCCTACAACTTTTTATAAAATAACTAGAAATAGGTGTAAATTGGAATTTTTGAAAGGATGCTTGCATTTCATAGTAATGAATGACTTGATTTAACTGCTTTCCAAAATTTCTTTATTCTCACCCAAATTCTTTAAAGTTTTTTTACTCTCGTCTTTTAAGTGAGCTTTATTTATGGTTCATTCATCTTTGACCCAACGTTCCCTAAACTCATTTAATCAGCCTTAGAAAATGAACTCAAATGTGAATTTGTTCAGTACAATGACAACACCGTTGGAGTGTTAAATGGCTCAGACCTTTGCATGTGGAACTTGGTGTTTGCATTTCTCATGGCGCATCTCGGTTTTGTGTTAATAAGATGCTCCAGTCACATCACTTTCATGATCTCCTTCTCCTTCAGGTCCTTTTCAGCTGACTCTGAATGCTCCTATTACTAAAAACTTTTCTGAAGTTTATAAATTTTATTTTAAGTCCTCAAAGCTCCTGAAATATTTTACCAACATATCAGCTTATTATCTATGACAATGTTTGTCTTTAGACGTAGGGAGACTAATGGTGTATGCATTAGTACTACCATGGAAGGTATCTTATGATATTGATAATGAAACATTTATATGAGGAGATGAAGCAGAATTTTTCTTTCTCTAGGAAATGATTTTTTAAACTCTTATTTCTCCCCACCCTTCTATAATCCAGATTTGTACATTTAAGAATTCTTTCATTAGGCTCAATAAGAAAGTTCATCTTCAAGAGACAACATGATATAGGTGATATTTAATGATATTTAATACCATTTTCTCTCTATTCGTCCAAATCCCCTCTTCTCACAAAAACAGCTCATCTCTCACTTTGTGTGTCAAACCTTCCCAAGCTCCTGTGGCTACCCTTGCCAAGACCCTTAGTTCAGTGGCCTCTCCCGACAGCTTCTACTTAGCCAGTTAGCATTTGACACTGTATTATCTTGTATCATTTTCTATGTGGTGTTTTTGTCTTCACAATTATCTTTTAACTCTTTAAGGGCAGTTTTGAATCTTATACTTTTCTTCCTATGCTTAGTTAAATTTGCCTCATAAAAGCTAAATGAGCACATATCTGACATTATATTAATAAATACTAATTATAGAATATTATAGCTGGAAAAAAATCTAAGAGATCACCTAACTCATCTTCATTTTAAAGGAAAAACTAAATTGTAAAGAAGGTAAGTGGTTTTTGCAAAGTTTTTTGCATGGATTTGATGATTTAACTCCCTTAGGGAAATATATGCATAATTGAGTACATTAGCAGTGTTTTATGTGTGATTGCTGAAATATGATGTTTGTCAAATACTCTGTTATATACCACACTGGGGACTGGATATAGAGAAAATATAATGAAAGAGGAAAAAAGGCCACTATGTGGAGAAATTTAATAAGACTATGTAACACTTTTTAGAATGATTTTTAAACATATGGATCAAGATAGTCAAATATTTTTCTTGTTACTTATGCACTACACATTTGAATTTGGGCATTCTTATTTATTTTAAAAATAGTTACAGTTTATGTTAAAGTTCAGATTTTAAAATTTTTTATTAGAATAAGAATTTATGATCATTTAATTTCATAGTGAAAATCACTCTAATTGGATCTTTTTAAAAATGATCTTTGTTGTAAATAAAGAAAATTTAATTCAAATTGGAAACATTTTTATTTGTTGTTAATACTTATAAAAGATAGTCCCCTTTTTTTTTGAGATCAGATCTACTATCTTAGTGAATGTCAAGTATACAGTACCTTATTAACTATAGCCACCATTCTGCGCATTAGGTCTCCAGAACTTACTCATTGTATAATTGAGAATTTATATACCAGTCTCTTCCCTTTTCCTCTACCTGGTACCACCACTGTACTCTTAGCTACTATCAGTTAGACTTTTTTTGAAATTTCACATCTAAATGAGACATGCACTATTTGTCTTTCTGTAATTGGGTTCTTTTGTTTAGTATAATGTCCTCCAGGTTCATATATGTTGCGGCAAATGGCAGAATTTCCTTTTCTAAGGCTGAATAATATTCCATTGTACACATATACCACCTTTTCTTTGTCCCTTTATCTATTATAGGATACTTAGGTTGGTTCCGTATCTTGGGTACTGTGAGTAATGCTGCAATAAACATGGGAGGATAAATATCTTTTCAAGATAGTGATTTTGTTTATTTTTTCTGATACATACCCAGAAGTGGAATTGCTGGGTCATATGCTAGTTCTGTTTTTAAAGTTTTAAGTAACCTCCAGACTGTTTCTCATAATGGCTGAACCAAAAATAGTCCTTGTTTAAATTAGAGAGGGTGACGAGGTTCACATAGGATTTGTAAGAGTTCATGCAGTTGCTGACAGTGAGAGGGAACTGCATAGGGTTAAATACTAAGGAGAATGGGAAATGTCTGAAATTGCTGCTAGGGTCAATCATGAGTCACAAAGAGATGAGTAAATTGCTTGCTACATTGCCACAAGAGTGCAGCTGAGGTTAATTGGCAAGGATTTGTAGTTTGTCACTCCATCATTGCTCAGCAGCTTTGGAATTAAAAGACAATAGATATGGTTGAGGCCAAGGGAGTGAAAAACTCAAAGGTGTAATGATACCCTAGTTGATTTGGACTATCCCCATGCCGGAAAAATCCCAAAGGGGATTGAGGGGCTAGAAATCAAGATGATAGGGGAACGAAGAGACTTATTCATGTTAACGAAGTGGGAAGAAGGGTCAGAGGATTCCAGTCAATGAAAGATTTTTCCAGGTTAGGGATTTGGGACTGAAACATGTTTTTAGTGATGACGAAGCCTGGGGCGTGGCCATACCCCAAAGTGTGACTGAAGTGAAACAGAGAAGGTTTTAAAGATGAGGTGGTCCTTGGAAGGTCATCCTTGTGTCTCTAGAAGTGGCAGATGATAGCTGTGCCTAAGGGAAAGGAAAAAAGAAAACCGTTTCTTCCCATCTTAGGTTCATGGCAGTGGCCCCTATAACAAAAGTCAAATTAACAAGAGAAAAGTTATAGAAATGGATTGAATATAGGTTGTACATGGCACAGGAGCCTTCATAAGGGAATCAAGATCCCAAACCACAGGGAAGCCTGTGTATTTTTATGCTCATGTTTGATGATGCGGGGACAATTGTGCAGACATGCCATGGGACAAAGGGGGATGATCTAATGGTAATGAACTTAGCAAGGCCTATTTGTTCAGATTCTTCTCTTTGTCCTTGTGTCTTCAGAGGTAAGGATGTTCCTTCAATCTGGCTACACGGAAGGTACCTCTTTAATAAGGGTCTTATGACCTGCCTCAGGGGGAAAGAATGGAAGAAGGTCAGAGAGCAACCCTTCCTGCTTCTGCTGTTTTCTCAAATGCCAAGGAGCCGTATTTTGGGGTAGCGTGTCTGAACCCCGAGTAGAAAGCTTCTTTTTTCTTGGTCTTTGTGAGGGAGATTTATACTGCCAATAACAGAGAGCATTGGAAGGGAGATGGTTTTATCGTGGGAGCACCAGGATTGATTTCAGGAGGTAGGTTGAAATAGATATTATGCACAAGGTGTAGGGGAATGTGTGAAAGAACACAGAGCTCACCGTAATGGGGAAGGAAAGGTAGGGAGCGTGGCCCCGTTGCTGGAGGAAAAATGAGAAATGGGAAAAGCAAGAGAATACTTCACCTGTTGACAAATACAGATATCAGAATCTGAAGGGTGAGGCAAGATAGGAAAATGGTTTGGAGGCATGTTAGCTCAGGGAGAAAGGATGGGCTCTTTGCAAAATTTTGTTGCCTGAAAGGTCAGCAACATTCGCTGCTTCCAACATTCAAATTGTTGGGGTAGATTTATTGTCAGTTTCCCAGCTCACTTGCTGGACTTTAGACAGGTATAGTTTGTACTGCTAGTTTTGCTGAGATTTTGTTGAGAAAGGGGGAGGACAGGAAACAAATACCTCGATGGGAAGCAACTTATTATATTAATACCACTTAAAACAAATTTGTGTTGCAGTTTTTAAGCAAGTACATGTTTTTGAAGCAGCAGGTTCAAATATACTCTTGTCAATATTGATTATTCTCGGGAGAAATGAACCAAAATTTCGTATTTCCAGTGTTTTTAGACACTATAGCCCAATCATAATTTTCTAGTGAAAAAAATAGAGGTTTTCTTTTTTTTTAATTAAAAGTTAAATTATGCATTTTTTTTATGAACATACCATTGGCAAAAACAAACAAACAAACAAACAAACCAAGAAAACAAAGAAAAAAAAATCTAGAAATAGTTGTTTTGTCTACTCCTCTCCACCCCTGCCAGCATCAATGTATTTGTAAAACTATAAAAATCAGATATAAGAAAATGCTGATTCATTCTTTGGAAAGCTCTATGTTGAGTTGGAGTAGTTTGGTTTTGGCAGTCTTGCTTCTTGAGATGTGACTGGGAGCATTTGCCAATATGTTAAAAATGCAGCATCATTGCTGTTTCTCTGACCTCAGCATCGTGAAGTGGTTTTTCAGCTGTTGCCCACTTTACATTGTTTTCCCAGGGAGTCTAGTGCATTTAGATTGTGACATTAGCTTTTTTTTTTTTTTTTGTGACAGAGTCTTGCTTTGTTGCCCAGGCTAGAGTGAGTGCCGTGGCGTCAGCCTAGCTCACAGCAACCTCAAACTCCTGGGCTCGAGTGATCCTTCTGCCTCAGCCTCCCGGGTAGCTGGGACTACAGGCATGCGCCACCATGCCTGGCTAATTTTTTTTTTATATATATATATATCAGTTGGCCAATTAATTTCTTTCTATTTATAGTAGAGACGGGGTCTCGCTCTTGCTCAGGCTGGTTTCGAACTCCTGACCTTGAGCAATCCGCCCGCCTCGGCCTCCCAAGAGCTAGGATTACAGGCATGAGCCACAGCGCCCGGCCATGACATTAGCTTTTAAGGTGAGGTTTGGACAAAATCCATTTTACTTTGGATGACTTATTACCCTCCTTGTTCTTGACCCCTTGGTGATTCTGTTAATGCTAATTTTTTTTTTTAGTTTCATATTTTTCCATTAGGACTTGAAAGGCTCTGAGCTTTTCTTACTGATTGCATCCTATCCATGGAATTCAAATGTGGCTGAATTTTTTACTTGTTGAAATCAATGAAACTTAACAACTTGGAGGTTGTTTTGTAAAAAATATAAAGTACACAAAACCTGTTGAGAATGTCTTTCAAATAAATCCTACAACAGTAAGATGTACTGCTTGGCGGTACATGTATGCCGTTTGGGACTGTTGACTCTATATTTAAGAAGTAAATCCTGCTAATGAGGGTCCTGTTCAACAATGATTTTAGCACTGGTACATGATCCAGATGGTAATCTTCAATTATTCTTCTCATGTGCCAGATGACTATGTTGTTTTTTATATAACCTTGATTTACTTATTTGTATTTCCTTGTTTTCCTCTGTATATAGCGTATTATACTTGTAGTTAACAGTCAAAAATCTCTTAGGAGTATTTGTTAAGGAATTAGTTAATACCGATATCTCAAGTTATGAATTGCCTCAAAAAACTGGGAGAATTAAAACAAATATAGTTTTGTTTATTTGCAGTTCATTTTGGTGTTTTGTTTAAATTGTTCAATAAGTATGATAGAAGTTGTGTGTTATGGCCTTTAGGTAATTTGGCATCATTGTAAATAGTCCCTTTTTGTGTGCTGCTTTGCGTCCCTTTGGTATTAATAGCAAGAGTCCTTTGAGCTGAGGTAGTAAAGCAAATTATTCAAGGATCTACTTGATTTGATTATAAATACCATGGGGGTTGGCATTTCTGAATTCTAGATTCTTCTGCACCTTATCCTTGCTGTTCTTTGTGATTCACAGTAATGAGAAGGGAAAGCTTTCAGCCACATATCTTTGTTTTTGAAGTTCAGTAGCCCATAGCTATCAGCATTTAAGATAAAAATACAGTCTGTAATAGGAACAGGGCATATAGAGTAACGCACATGCATTTATATGTATGTAGACAAACTCAAGCAAAAGATAGAGTAACTCTAAATTATGCTTCATGTGAAATGTCTATATTTGTTCTCAATCAAGGATAAAATGAAGGAAAATTTAAAATCTCCTAACGTTTTTGAGCCTGATAAAGTAGAATCTCAAGAGTGATATAATCCGATTCTACCTTACAAAACATTTTCTTTAGAGTTCTCATAGAAACTTACACAGACAAATTTACCCCAGGGTAGATTTTATAATTCAGTGACACTTCTTCATATTTTATTCATTCATTTGTATTAGTTAGTGGGGAGGAAGTCACGAACTGATTAATTCTTATTATCCAGATATGTTTCCATTATCTTACTGCTACTTAATAGCAGTACTGTGGAGTGAAATGTATTTTCAGTATTCACATGCCCACTTGTCTGTGTAGGTTCACTTCTAAAATGTTTGTCATAGTGAGTCACCACCATTAGCTTTCCAAAAATGACAAGTTGAAGAACAGCCCTAATTTGCACATGTGAGTTGTTAGGTGCTTGTTAAAAATCAGTCCAGAGGGATTTGGGAAAGATGACAGTACCATGGCTTCAAAGTTTTTTAATCTCCTTTGCTCTTGCCATTTTCCCCCCATTACAAAATAGTTATATAAAAAGGGACAGGGCAAAAAGACAGCAAAACCAAAAATTCAAAGACAATGTTTACAACAAAAATAAGTGATGAGATATCTGCAAAATAAATCTGGGCAACAACAAGCCACCACTGGCCACAAAACCTACAACGTGTCGTTTTCTGTGCAAGAGGAAAGCAAAGGAAGCAAAGGTGCCTGAGAACTGGAAAACCCCAGAATAGGCAACAGATACTCAGTGGAAAGCTGCTTTGAGACCAGAGCTAAACCTGGAAGGGGTTTGCCATGCCCAGAGCCTGGGGTAAGAAGGTGTGAAATCTCTGGAATGCTCTGGCCCTTTGTGAGCTCTCTGATTAGATCCACCAAAGCCTCCTTCTAGAAGAGGGCCCCACGCTGAGGTTAAACTACTGGGAATGGAGCAAGCATTGAGTAGATCAGGGCAACATAGATGAAAGAAAGAGAAGTCTAGTCCAAAGAGTGTGTTGTGTGGGGGAGGATGGAGAAAGATGACAAGGAAATCCGAGAGCTCAAGTGCTGCTATGGACTGAATATTTGAGTTCCTCCAAAATTCATATGTTGAAACCTAATCCCCAATGTGGTGGTATTAGGAGATGGGGCTTTTGGAAGGTCATGAGGGTAGAGCCCTGATGAATGAGATAGTACACTTATAAAAGGGACACCAGGAGCTCTCTCATCCCTTCCACTATGTGAGGACACAGTAAGAAGACAGCTGTCTGTGAACCAGGAAATGGACTCTCACCACACACCAAATCTGCCAGTGCCTTGATCTTGGACTTCCCAGCCACTAGAGCTGTGAGAAATACATTTCTGTTGTTTACAAGCCACTCAGTCTATAGTATTCTATGTATAGCAGGCCAAGTAGACTAAGACATATGGCATATTTTTAAATACTACACAAAAACAAAAGAAGAAAAATCTCTGTGAAGTTAGAAAACCTTTCCTGACTGTCACTTCATTCTAAAAGTTTAGGAAAATTAATTTTATAGCAAAAATGTTGAGCAACAAAATGTCAAGATTAAATCTCATTTAAAGCAATTATAAGAAAAAGAGATAAGGAATAAAATATTATCACTACAAATAAAACGTGCCAGAAATGTGCTCATTGAACAGGTCAAAACTTTAACCTACTATTTAAAAGTTAGCTATAAAACCTTAAGAAAATGATATAAAAAATGAAAAAAAAAACCCATATATCAGAATTGGGAAATCTCAGAAAAGAGGTGACAGAACTCAAGAAAGAATTATAAGTAAAGGAAAAATATTATTTCAGAAATTAAAACTAACCATAAGACAAGAGTGAATAAACACAACAGATAAATATCTTAAAAGAAATAGAATATGAAATAAGAGGAAAACTTTAAGACTCAAAAAGAAACAAAGAAAGTATTAAAGTTTCAAGAGAAAATGACAAATACTGAAGATAGGGGGAAAAAATTAAATATATGTATAATAGGAGTCCCTACAGAAGAAACCTGAAGCAAGAAAACAGAACAAATACTAAAAATGAAAATTTAGGAAACATTTTTCCAAAAAAAAGAAAAATGTGAAACTGCATACTGAAAGAGTGGGTCATATACCTGAGAGTGCTGACTCAGAATGAATACTAAAGCATTCTGGCAAACTTACTGGAGTTTAAAGAAAAAGAAAAAATCCTTTGATTATTTAAGCAAAAGGAAAAAACTTGACTTATAAGGAAATAAAATAAAATAATCATCAGACTTTTCAACATCAATGCTTTATACCAGAAGAAAACAGAGGAACATATTAAGGAAACACCAGGAAAAAAAAAAACATGTGAGAGAAGGATTTTATTTCTAGAAAAACCAACCTTCTGGTACCTAGGAAAGGACAAAAGACAATTGTCCCCAACATGGCAAAACCTCAGGTCCCATGAGTACTTCTTGAGGGATTTATCATAGACCAGACTTCAGACAAGCCAAATAACTAGAGAGACAACATCATTAAGAACTCGTGGAGAGCATTAAATAGTTACTTGTAGAGTTTAAACTAAATGGAGTGGAGTATAGTACATAACGGCCGTAGGATCTTAGAGTATAGACCACATAGCTACTTCACAAATAGAAGGGGAATGGAAAAGAAAATCTATATTTTAATGTTTTCATTAGTCATATTACTGGTAGTGTTAGTGTTCTGAGACTGTTGTGTATGTCATATGGAAAAAGCAAATGAATAATTACAAGATAGTCTAGTTCTGTCATCCCCTCTGTCCTTGAAAACCGTATTCTTGGTTTTGAAGACAGGAGATAAAGATGTAACAGAGAAGCTGTTAAGTTAGATCAGGAATTTGAATCAAAAGCATCAATGTAAACTCAAGAGGAATTTTATCTTTAAATGCATTTTTCCCAGCTCTGTCCCCTGAAAAAGCCTAGAAACATGGAGATGTACTAAAGAGTGGGCTTGGAACATCTTGTGATAGAAGTTGGCAAGGAAGCTCTCAAAGACTGTTAGAGCCAGGGTCTATTAGACATTAAAAGCTGCCAACTGAAAGACACTCCTACCAGCCGAAGATGGGAGAATTTGGGTTTCAGTGATGATAGTGATTGCAATAGATTGAAATCCATCAAGGATGTTAAAGTCTTTGAATTCATAATGATATTTAAAAATAAAGAATTGGTCATCTTTGGAAGATGACAAGAAACCAATTCATTGCATTGAAAATTGGCCAATAAAGGAAAAAAAAATCATTTATCCTGACTTTCCTAAATGAGCTATACCAGTGAGTACCTAAATAGAGGATGTGGAGATGTTTCTTTTTAAAAGTAGTCCAGCTAACAAGTGAAAAATGAACGATAGAATTAGAATGTCACCATTTTGTGATCTCCAATGAATGGGTATAGGCATTTAGCATGAACAGCTGATAAGATCATTTAAGAGATATTATGTGTCTCCTATAATGCTGCTAAACACCACCAGTTGTCTTGCCAAAAGATCGAACCTAAGTGTGATACATTTTCTGGACTCAGAGAATTTGCCAATTTGTAGGATATCCAACAAACAGAGGAACATGTAGAAATGCACCAGAAATATGCATTCTGCAAAATTCAGACTCCAGAAAAACTCTCTAGGTCAAATTGTGGGTTTTCCAACAGATAAATTGTAGGGAAGTGGCAAGTGTGAAAGAAGAGCCTGTAGATTAAAAATGACTTAGAATCATCAAATTTTTTTAAATGAGCAAGGGAAACTAGAGTAATTATGGATAGACATTAGAGGGATAAAGCTATTTAATAATAAATAACAATTAAGTTATTTACTACTTAGCAAAATGAGGATAATGGTGATTATGGAGAGAGGAATGGAGCTGTGAGTGGAAGGGCTTCTGGAATATGTGGCAGTGTTCTACTTCCTGACCAAGGTGTTACCACCTGGTAATAATTCATTAAGCCATATACTTGCTGGGTATGTGTCTTTGTTTTATTTTATAATAAAAAGAATTAAAACTAAATTCGTCCATTTGCCAAAATTTTAAGAGTGATTATCTCTGAGTGGTCAAGTAGCTGGCAATTTTCCTTTTTTTCTTTTTATTCGTTCCTCTGTATTTTCTTTCTAATAGTACTTACACTAAACATATCTTATATGTGCAATTTAAACATATAAAATGACATTTCAATATAATTTTTTAAAAAATTCAGCCACATGGCATCTTACCAGTATTTTATTTAAAATGGAGGAAAAGTTTAGAATGTAATAATAGGTATTTTTATCAATGCTGTTGGTTGGAGTTCATGACTTAGTGTCAACTTACTTATATGTCAAAAGCCTGATGATAATGTCCTTACCAGCTATCATGATTAAATGAGGTTGAAGGGTTACAATCGATCAGGTGCAGGGTTCTATGCTAATGTGTGCCCTCATTTCATCTACTGGGATCTACAAAGTCTTTTGTTCTCCTTCTTTTCTTGCAACAATAAACAGGAACCTAATTTTTCAAGAAATGTCTGAGTCATTTAAAATGTTGGATAATTTGTGCTGTAATGAGTATTCCTCTCAATTTCATTGTCCTATCATAATATCAATAGTTATTTGCTTAAAAGAGCAAAATATTATACCTAGTGTGAAGATAGAATTGAATTTGATTATATTCATTATGCTAGGTGGGTGGTTCTCTTTTTCTTTCTTTTTCTTTAACCAAACCATTACTTTAGTATTTTAAAATAGAGATAGAAAGTACTGTCATTATATAGCAAATTAGAACATGTATGTATAAATATTTTAACATTTTTGGTGCAAAAATAGGCTTAATTCATTTCATTGGCTCTATCCCAACTAAAAAATTACATTCTGCTAGCATAAATATAATCCCTAGTTCCTATGGGATGAATTATTTTTCACTTTTTCTTTTAATATTACGTAAAATTTATGGCACTAGTGAGTTAATACGCTTAGATTACAACTTTTGGTGGTAGTTTTTTTTTTCTCAATATAAAAATTGTTGATGAAATAAAAATGTACTATTTCTGTGTGAGTATGCACTAATTTTTTAAAAAAATATAAATATGAGCATTATTAGAAACTCAATTTCAGTCTCTGCTAGAGCTTTTGGGTAAGGAAGATAGGTGTTTGTTGGGTTTTTTATGCATGGGGTAGAGGAATTGTTTTTGTTAGTTGGCTGGTTTGCTTTGGTCTTTCACCTTACATATATTTAGCTAAAGAATATATGATGTGGAATTAGACTTACGGTTTTGAATGATTTTTCATTTTTTTTCTCTAGGAAGAGTTCATGTTGGAACTCATAAGTTAGAAGAATATTCTGCTAAGTGGAAGAAACTAGTCATAAAAGACCACATGTGATATGAATCCATTTATATGAAATGTCCAGAATAGGCAAATTCATAGAGACAGAAAGTAAATAAATGCTTGCCAAAGGTTGTGGAAGAAGGAGGTAATAGGTACAGAGCTTCTCTTTGAGGTGATGAAATGTTTTATAATTAGACAGTGGTGATGGCTGTTCGACTCTGAGAATATACTAAAAACTGCTGGATTGTACAGTGTGCACTGCCCTGAGGCAGACTAGGGAAGGGATTGGTGCCTCCTCACCTGGCCTTTCCTCCCACTCACCTGCACCACTAGGGGCTGTGAGTTGAAAACCTGGATAGGGCTCGAAAACCACTGGCCTAAGGGATCAAAAACTGCATTGCCAGGCCTGGAGATGGCCCAAGTAAAAGCTGGAATCTATTTCTTCCTTAAGTATCTCTGTGTGTATCAACAGTGCACTAAGAGCAGACGTAGGAATAAATTGGGTCATAAATGCTTATCCTCGTACAGAGGTCTTTTTACATTTCCGTTATGGAAAGCGTCTTCCCTTCTCCCTCTTTACCAAGACGTCTCTAAATGTTTCCTTCCGTACTCCCAGCTATCTTCTGCTTATTTCTCCTATTCTGCCCATTAAGATCTTAAACTATCACCTCTCATAGCAACCTTTTTTCTCCACAGAGTTGCCTTGAATTCTTCTTTTTTTCTTTAATACTATTTTTTTTTCTCCCTCTGCACTTCTGCTTTACATTTGGGAGGGTCTGTATCCATGTAACTACAGGTTGTCATATAGTTTGTTTTCAGTTGTTCGGGGAAAGATTTGTCATTGTGAATCTGATGGCAAGACCTAGTGATAACATGGGGCTGTCCTTTTTGGAAGTTTTTTGTTTATGTTTTGCAATAATATAAAAGTTGGTGAATTTTAGATTATAAATAGCTTGGCCTTATTCATGCCTCCTCACTGCTCTGCAAGCCTAGACAATTAAAAGTTCCTTTAATAGTTGGTTTTGTTTGTTTGTTTGTTTGTTTGTTTGTTTGTTTGTTTGTTGAGACGGGGTCTTGCTCTGTCACCCTGGCTAGAGTCCAGTGGCATCATAATATCTCACTGCAACCTTAAACTCCTGGGCTCAAATGATCCTCCAGCCTCAGCACCCCGAGAAGCTGGACTAGAGGAGCATGCCACCATGGCCAGCTAATATTTTTTTATTTTTTGTAGAAATGGGGTCTCACTCTTGCTCACACTGGTCTCGAACTCCTGGCCTCAAGCAATCCTCCCATCTCAGTCTCTCAAAGTGCAAGGATTACAGAAGTGATTGTTTGCTAGAAACAAGACATATTTAGGTGGAATGGGAACAAATAGAAAGTGGCAAAACTATATAAGAGTTGACTCAGAACATAGTTTTTAAAAATAATTACATATTTTTTTAAGTTTTTGTTTGGAAAACAAGTTTGTACGAGTCCTGGGTATATTTGTCATGAAGGAAGAGATGGAGGGCAGGAACAGGGATTAGGTAAACAAATGTGTTCATCCGTTGAGTTTCTGTTTTAGAAAAGTTCTCTACCACCCCATCCCATTTCTCCCAAGAAAGGGGAGTGAGGTCTACCTAGTGGTAGGTTGAGCAGCTAACTGGGACTCAGAGGATCAAAGTCTTAATTCAGTTCTGTGCAGGTCAATATGTAAATATTTTAAATACATCTCCAGAAGGACTAAAGTTGATGTTTGTATTTCAAATAAAAACTAGAATTGTGATAAAGAGTGAAATGAGGCTTAGAGAACAAGAGTTCACGAAGAAGGATGAGGGGATGAGGTCGAAGCAGTGCCAGCCCATCTCACCCTAAATGATTATTAAACTCATCATCTTGAAATGCTTAAGGAAACAGTGAGATTTTATATGCCATTAAAAATTTATTTCAGGTAAAATAATTGTATGCCTGCACGATTGAGAAAGGACAAAAGAAGTTGACGGTAGTCCTTCTCAAATAGAACACTCCACTCTTTCTCTCTAGTTCATTGCTTTCTCTTTCTCCAGACTGGAATATAGCTGACTCGTGTGGATCCAGAATGGACTATATGGCTAACCTCCATTTATGCAGCTTAGTTAAAACCATAGAATATACTCTGTCTTCATTACATTTGTAGTAGCAGATTGCAAATTTGTTAGTGATGGAACCAAACAATAATATTTTCAAAACTTGTTTTACTTTTTGGTACAGGTTTTCAAATATTGCAAAATGAGCTATTTATGGTTTATTTTCAACAGAAAATGAAAAATTCTAAACTTATCACTGGATATATTTAATGACAAGTTCTGACGGCCAAGTGTTTTCATTATTCCAAAGAAACACATGAAACCACCAAACTGTCAGCATTTACCTGCTCTGATTTTATTATAGATAATTATTACCTTCAGTTTTAATAAGGGAAGTGTAATTTTTCCAACCTTATAGACAACATCAGGGGAAGATGTACGAGACTTCACAAAGGTGCTGAAGAACAAATTCAGGTCAAAGAAATACTTTGCCAAACATCCTCGGCTTGGCTATCTGCCTGTCCAGACAGTTCTTGAAGGTGACAACTTAGAGACGTAAGTTTGATTTTCATATTAAATCTTCTGTGAACATTTATATTTGATGTTATCTTTCTTTATGGTCCTGACACAAGAGAAATTGTTTAATACCAAAAATATTTGTGTTTTGGTAAAATGTCTTATTTTAAAAGAGGTAAATTAACTTGGAATTAGTCTTCACAACATGAATTGTTACTGTTTCCTTTTGACAGTGTCACAGCCAACATTCCAGGTTTAAACTTGCATGTGTTCCTGGACTTTAAAAATATATATTAATGTGTCAACCTCAATATACACTGGTCTTTTTTGTTTAGTCATCTCTTTTCCTTTTATAAATACTTAAGTTGTGGTATTATATGATCTTTTATTCTTTTATTTATTTTCCATTTTTCCCCATTTGGAGGGGTGTTTTGCTGTTTCTAATAATATGTTTTGTACTTATTTTGTACCTTTTTAATATAAATTTATTAATAATTAATCTCTTGCTTCAGACACATAGCTATGCTAAAATCTCACGAAAGTCTCACCTTATGTTTCTAATCTATTTTTTCTTGAAGATGAATATAGCAAAATGAGATAGCTTTGTATATTACATGAAATACACAAAATTTCTTAATCGTATATAATTTGAGTTGACAAGTGTAAGTGAAAGTTACAAGATAGTAAAATTACCATGGGATTATAAAGCAAGGGAAATAAGAATTTCTAGTCTGAGAAGAGATGCAAGGATGTAATTTTAAGTTACTAAACAGTTATATATCAAGATCAAAATAACTATGATTTTAAATCTTTGAATCACTTTTAGAAATATCAGCACAAGTATTTCAGCTAAGGCCAATTTTCTTATGGTTAAATCTTGGAGAAAATGAACTTTTATTGCCAATCATCACCATAGTGCCTAGTTACATAGCATAACTATATTCTAGTCAGGGAAAGACACCCTCTCAAAAGAATATAAAAGAAGAATTCACAAGGGTATGAAGTTTTCTACTTTATACAGTACAGAAAATTATAGTATAAAAAATGTGTTTAGTATAATTTTTGTGTTGTAAAACTTTCTTTAACCTTCAAAACTTATAGTTCATTTTATTTTATAGATGAGAGATAATCAAAGAACAGTAATATTCCAGTGTATTATGACAGTCAATGAATGTCTCAGATGTCAAAATAGGAAAATAGACAATTTTGTCAGATTCTTTTTTTTTTCCATATAAAGCTCTGTAGTCTTGAAACTTTGCTAAATTTATGTGCCAGTGTGTCTCTTATTTATGGAACTGCTAAGAAGGAGAAGAAAGACCACAGTCAAAGCACAGTAGATACTGTTATTCCTCTGTAGGTAATGTCATGTGTGTGCATATAGAAAGAAATATAAGACAGATGCATATGTAGGATAGGTCTCTATATAACACATATAGAGCATAAGAAAGCATTTAAACTTTTTGATAACTCTGCTTGATATCAAACTATGTACAATTAAGATATATGTCTTCTTAACCAGTTTCAGGCATAGTACAATTTAGAACAAATTTTATTAAAGCAATTTCATTTTAAACAGAGCTATTCTCATATATTTAGGAAGGTAGATTTTTGGTCCTCTCTTCATTTTGTGGGCATACTTTTGTCCTTTTCTGAAAGGTTGTATGATAACATATTCTTAACTTGTTTTTAGTGCTAAGCATCTATGATAAAGGCAAAATTTTACTTCTCTTTGTATCTCTTTGTATCCAATTAAACTTTGGAATGGATAAATTCTGAGGCATAGAATAATTTCATGGTGCTTTAATTTACCAGATAATTTGATGGGTTTGAACTAAATGATGTGCCTTTCACTCTTTTGTTATTGGCGTTCTGTGTCCCAAATATCTACATCCTTTACTGGAATCATGTGGTTAGATGCAACTTTTATTCTCCTTTTAAACATTGTTAATAATTTTCCTTGTAGTGTCAAAATAATCATTAGCGTCAATCATTCTATTCTGAGTGACTCTTTTAAATTAAAAATTAACAGAAAACCATGTCAAATAATTTTGTGCTATGGTTTTGGGTTATAATTCTGAAAATGCCTCACCTCATTGAACATGAATTTACTAGCATTTTCAGTGAGAGGAAAGCAAAAGAAAGAAAGGAAGTAGTATAAAATTAAATCAGATGCCACAGGATCCTTATTGAAAAAGATTTATGAGCAACTGGATACAGTGGGCAGGTTTTCGTCTTTCTCTAATTCTAGACCAGGCTGTCTAGATTAGTATAGTTCATTTTTCTACTGAGCCCTTTCTGGTGTAGGGCCACTTAATCTTCTTGTGTAACAATCTATGTGAGGGGGTGGTAAAAAAGTTTGATTTTGTTTATCTTCCTATTTGTGGGAGGAGAACATTGGAGAAAAACCAGTGAAGTGGTAAATGTGTTGAAGTTATTTATGAAACTGATTAGAATTTTCCGTTGCTTCTTTTTCTTTCTCTTTCATCCTTGTAAAATGTAGTGTCTTATCCTCTGCCCAGTAATTATACATGTCTACATGAAGGGGATTTATGGGGAAAATGAGTTGTTACTGAGAAGGGTAAACAAACCCGTGCTAAGGGTTATTCATTTAATTTTATAACTATGCAAAATTTTTCAAAAAAATATAAATGAGTAGAGCTTGATTAAAGAATGGACCATTGAAAATAAACCTGAGAAACAAACTAAAATAGTAGCAAAAGGAATTTGAGAGTTGTGAGAGATTATTATTGACTAAAAAAATAGGTTGGTTTCCCTAAAGGTTAAAAAAGTAAAACGGACACCTTTCCCTGTATTGGATAAAGTGGAATAAATGAGTTTCATGATTTTTTTAAGCCTTGCTATAGCAATAACCAACTCAGAGTAAGTGCAACTGTGGTCCCAGTAGCACTGGACTGGGGGGCAGTGACAGCTAAGCTGAGACCCGAAAGATTAACAGGGCCAAGTGTTGAGTGTTTGGTGTAGGAGGAGGAGACATAGAGTTTCTGGGCAAAGGAAGCATTTTCAGAAGCCTGGAGGCAAGACAGTTTTGGAGACTGAGCTGGGGAGCTGGGGATAGTGGCAAGAAATGAAAGTGGAGAGAGAAGCTGGAGCCAGATACCTAACCACGCCAAGGTGTTTGGAGTTTACCCTGAGAGCCCTGGCAGCCAGTGAGGGTCTTTGTGTCAGAGCAGCTGGGATCTCGCTTACCCAGCTCTGGGGCAAATGGATTGATGAAGGCAAAAGACAGTCTGCTGAGAATTGAAGGCACTAAAAGGTCACTAAAATCTTCAAAGTCTGGGTTACATTTCATGTATTATTAAGTATATGTAGTAGAATCTGATTCCTTGAATATTAATGTGTGACTGACCAAAACACTCTGTTCAGCGAACACACTGGAAAGCGTGAACAAGCTGCGTTATAAAGTCTGAGCTAACACACACGGGTCTTATTTTTAACCCCTTTTAATCATAGATTCTAACTACGTAGTTGTTTATTTTTATCTTTTCAGAATTAAATGAGAAAGCTTTTCACTTAACCTTAATTTTTTTCTACAAATCAAAATTGATTTTTTATCTTTACTTCTTTTCTAAAAATTTCCAAATATATTTCCAAATATATTTATAAAATTTCTTTTGAGAAACTCTTCAGTTCAGCTTTCTGCCCTTGCCATTTTTATCTTAGTTCATGAATCACTTTTGTGCTAACTGGATTAACTTCACACAAACCAGTCAAGCAGTTTCACAAGGCTTTTCCAAGGTCAATTAAGATCAAAAATACACATTTTTCTTCTATTTAAAGCTTATGGCAAATGTTTTTGTACACTTGAATTTTAGAAATAATCTCTTAAGCAGTTCTGTTTTTAGAAAGCATATAGCAAATCATGCATCTGACATTTAACATTTCTATTTCAAGGTTAATGATATGTAGTGATGTAAAAAGAGTATTGAATAATACTATGTTGTTTTGTTGTTGTATCTATTTTACACATGTATAATTAAGTCCACTGATAATATATTCTGACAAACACAGAATGGATAAATGCATAGTTCTGAAAGTAGGTCCAAAGAATCTTAGTTTTTCATCCCAATAAGATGACATTCTGTCTCTTTTTACTCTTGCCTAGGTAAACATCAACTTGCACTTCACAGTAGGTGATAATGAGAAAAGTATGTATTATACATACATACATTTTTGAGTATGTATGTATAATTGAAATAAGAGAATCTAGCAGGTCTGGAATGATTTTGTTTCAATCAGCATTAGCTTTTGCAGGAGACATTACTTATTTTTTAAATAGAGAGCTGATTTTCTTTGTACTTTTAAATTTCCCCTTTTTAAGTTACCCATCTAACCCAAAAAAGTTAGGGTTTGAACTAGCTGTTAATTCGTATCAGTTGTTTTCGAAGATATTTTCATGGAGATTTGGGGATTCCTACCCAGGGTATGAGGCTGAGGGGTAGCCCCAGGGCCAGGAGTGATACTGAATGATCTGGCTGCAGACCCAAGCCCCTGATGCAAGCAGAATAAGTTTTCCTGTATCATTTCATAGATTGAGCTTTTCGATAAAATTTTGTTTGATGAAAGTATATCATGATCTAGAGAAGTTGCTTTCGGTTTCATTGATAATGTGACCTTTTTGGCAAGGTACGTAGGGGGTATCTAGGTTGCCTGTTTTCTCAATGTGTCTGCGAAGCTGAGATATTTTGTGAATACCTGGTTTGAATTTTTATACTTAAAATTGGATGAAGAATCAGAAAAATCCAATTTTATTACATTTCTGTCATCAACATATAATGTAGTCTTTAATTTTTAACTTCACCTTTCTAACCAAGTTCTTTTTCCAGAAAAAAAAAAAACCAAAACTATGGTTGCATCTCCCCTTCGTATATTATAGAACATTATCTCAAAATTATTTTATAATTTTGAGCTATTTTTGAACATTCTGGTTTTATTCCCCCAGTAAGACTGTTTAAAGATGTGTTTGCTGTCCTGTTGCAAATATCCTGTAATATGTGTGAAAAGGCCCCTGCAGATACTTGAATACACAGCGTCTTCTCTAGAATAAACTGTGACTTCTGTTACTTTTGATTTCCCCATGGTGGCTTTCAGGCCAACTAAATATTTGAGTGGAAGACAATTGAGAATCTTCCACACACACCCCTGCCCCCACTGTTTTCGTCTTAAGTTGCTGGCTAGTGTTTGTTCTGTGACTTTTGTCTCCCTCTCGCTCTCTGCAGTCCTATCACACTCATCAGTATGTGGCCAGAGCACTATGAGTGAGTATTCACAGCCCGCGTGCAGGAGATGGGTGTTCTGATCAGCTGCGTTAGCATGGGGTGATTACTAAACTCTTGGTCTAAAATAATATTCCTGCATCCCGGGTAACCATCCTAGTGGTTTCTTTGCATGGCAAATCCGTTATTTAACTAAGCTAACATGTCTAATAGTAACAACCCTCAATATTTGGGCATAAAATTGATGCTTTGTTATTTCCCTTAAAGCCCCTCCCAGTCTCCTCAGCTGTTTCACGATGACACCCATTCAAGGATAGAACAATATGCCACACGGTAAGACCCTTTGACCAGAGCCTGCTGCAGCACTGATGCCCAGAATGTATCTTTTTCTAATTAATCTGACACCAATAACATACCTTGATTTAAAGAGTGTCGTTTTGCAGGAGTCGTGATTCCGTTGTATTTGGAATCTGGGCTCTCACTTTTTCATGTTGCAATTTGCACTTTACCAAACACCTGCTATATATTCTGTGAAAAGTAAAGCTCAATAGGATGTGATTATCGCGCTCATGAGAATCCAAACCCTGCGCAAGCAGGATTTAGATAATGTAACCCAGTTTCAGTGAATGAAAGTGAGATTGAAAATATTCTCAGGAGATGGTGCACATACGAATTCTACTATGTAATTAAATTTATGCTAATGCCTTAGGATAGGGCTTTATTTTTAGAGTCCCTAAATAATATAAAATATAGACTGGTCTTGATGATATACACACAGTTTCAGAAAAGTAGTACATACTAAGCATCTGTGGTCTTACTAACTCACTATGCCTAAAAAGGTTAGTTCCAGCATCATAAAAATCAGTAACATTTGAACTGGGTCTAGGCCAGGTAGAATTTTTGGGGAAAGGCAGGCTTGGGTTGGAGGAAAAACATAGTCAAAAGTGTTGAGCTGGGAAGAAACGTCTTGTTTACTGAACTACAGGTAGGGAAGAGAAAAGAAGGAGTACAGGGGCCTAGGTGAAGTCAGATAATGAAGTTCCCAGCTGCTCAGGAGTTGGATCATGTCCTTCAGTAATGGGACGTCAGAGAGAGTCTTTAAGCATGAGAAGGACGTCATTAGATTCATGTGAAATGTAACCCCCACTTTAATGTACAAGACCAACTCTTGGACGAAGGAGAGCCTACATCTGAAAGGTCATTTAGGAGACTCAACAACGCAGCATAAGATGAAGGCCTACAGGCTTTAAGGCAGTGATGATAGAAATGTAACTCAACATTAGATGTTTTAATTTTACAATCTTGTTAAGAGATCTGGACCTCTCTATGTTTTGTTGGAATTTTGACAATGTAGGGACGACTGAGGATTTGCCTCCAATTGGCCATGTCCTGTGGGGCCACATTACCTAACCTCCTTATTTTCATTTTGCAGACTGGCCCAGATGGAAAGGACTAATGGGTCTTTTCTCACTGACAGCAGCTCCACCACAGGAAGTGTGTAAGTAAATCATGAAATTAGCACTGCCTGGGAAAGCTAGTTCTTTCATTATGGTTGTTAGAAATAATCCTTATGGACTGTGGCTCTGCATTTTGATCCCAATCAAAATTGATTAAGTGTGGTTCCACAAGTGTCCACATAGATTTTATGCTTTCAAGCCATGATAGTATAAACTGGATATGTTTATTTACTTTGTTTCATATAAATGAATGAAAAAAAATCCTACATTAGTCAACTAATCCACTTTAGGAAAATCAGATTATTTTATTTAGAATAACAGATATATCTGTTCATTCCATTTGTCTCATATTTCTTGTTAATTTAACAGATGTAATTCCATAGAATTATATGCCCTTTCTGTAAAATTCTCTCCCTTCTGCCAGCTAACATTTTCTCTGTAATATCTGCAATTTACCAACTCTGACCCACACATGCTAGGACATGTACTCCCTACCAGCCTTCACTGAAAAGTGTTAACTCTCCTGCCAATATTTTATTTTTATTAGCAACTAAGAAAAGGCTCATTGACTTCAGAATACCTTTTTAAAAGCTTTCTAGCCAAATATTTTATCTTTGATAAAATCTTTGATTTTATCTTTGATTTTTATCTTTGTATATTCAACTTGGTTGTAGAACTTTCTCAGCAAATATTTTATCTCTGATTATCCCACTCTTATGGGATAATCTTACTTTTGGAACTTTTCCTTCTTTCTCTTTTTTTTTTTTTTGCCTTGGAATTCACATTTTAAATTCTGAATGCTATCTAAAATACTTCACTAGTGTCAAGTTTATGTGACTTACACAGGTCATTGTGGTTTGGATCCCATGGGAAGCTTCAAGGTAGACAAAAAAGTTGTAGAATGTAGTAGTTAGATGTTTTTCACTAAAAAAGACTCAAGAAAATCAAGTGCTTGAAATACCTCAAGCACTCTAATATAGAATGTTTTCTTTTAATATTTTTTAAAAGTTGTTTTATTTATCAGTAAGCTTATCAGTAAAAGTTCTCAGGAGGTGTTTCAATTTCAAATTTCAAAGATTAGCATCTTAATACTTGACAATAGAGTTGGGATTTATACATTATCATTTACCTACTATGAGTGTGGAATGATTCCTAAATCAAGATAATAGTGTGTTCATAATGTTTCTTTCATATTTAACCTACTAGTACGCATTTCATGTAAAGTAGTTAAATATCCTGAATCTCTTCTAAATCAACATAATTTCCACCAAGGTTGACAATAGCCAAAGAATTAAAGAAAATTAAAAATAACAACTCAGACCAAAATCTTACTTCTTTAAATGTATTTCTTATGCCCTGTGAACAGAGTAAAGGTAATGCTCAAATTTAGTATAGCTTATCTTCAAATTAGAATAAACAGTGTTTATTTTTAAATTTCACACTAATGTTTCAGACAAGAAACAATAAGCAGATGATTAACAGCTGAATACATTTTAATATACTATTATTAGATACATTAAGTCATTCACCCATCCAACAAATATTCATTTTATATCTGGCATGTAGTGGTGTGGAGCCAGTTGTGAGAGCTCATTGTTAAATATTCAGGAAGTTTTTAAGTTATTAAGCAGATTCCTTATTAAAAATAATGTTCAATATATAGTTATAATTAAATAAATTAAAATAAAAACAAAAGTAATACTCAAAACTCATTACACCATAAGTATTTTACTTCATTGTACTATTATCTATGTCCTTGGGGTCATAGACAGATGTAATATATATTACATTATATAGAGAAATATTTATTGTATCTGTCAAGTGGTGTACAGCTCTGTATCTTTTCCCAGCTTCACATTCAGTGAAGTCATTAGCTTGAAACTGAACATGATGAAAGAATGTAAAGCACAAATTGCAGATGCTATAAATCAAGGTCATTTTCTTTATCTTTTGGAGAACCTGTTGTTAAGCATTTAAGAGCACACCACTGCCATGCACCAAATACCCACAGTAGACCTATAGTGAAGATACTGTCTTCATGAATCTTACAGGCTGGAAGGGACAGAGATAAGTGGGCCTACACTGGGAACATGGTGAGGGCATTTGTGGTGGACATAATAACGCCCCCCGCCCCCAACAAGATGTCCACATCTTAACCCCTGAAACCTATAAATGTGTTACTTTGCATGGTGAAAGGGACTCTGCCAATGTGATTATGATAAGGATCTTGAAATGGGGAGGGATTATCTTGGATTATCTAGGTGGCCCCAACATACTCACAAAGGTCATTATAAGAGAGGAGAAGGAGATGTAACGATGGACTGAGAGGTCAGAGAGAGAGATTTGCAGATGCTGCCGCACTAGCTTTGAAAATAGAGGAACACAGGTTTCCTTAAGGTGCCAGAAAAGGCAAGGTAACAAATTCTCTTTTATATGTAAAATGAAATTAAATTAATAGCAAACGATGTATAGACCACTAAAGACAAATTATTTAACAGTTACTGGTGCATTAACATTTTCTTAATGAATATGTGAATAAATCTCAGTGGCTAACAGTAGAGGTCCTTTGCTCGTTCATATTCTGAATTACTGAGTAGACTGGGGTTCCTTCCCTGTGGACATGTGGTGATTCTGCCATTCTAGTGAGAATGTTAACAGGCAGTCTGAATCATTGAAGCCTTACTCCGGGCCTTGAATTCAGTGGTTTGTCTTAAGTTTATAATATTTACTTATTTAAACATTTCTGTTTTAAACAGTATCAATGACTTGACAAGGTGAGTAAGTATTACTATGGTAAATACTTTAGTATCACGTTAGGCTCTCTATAGTTTCTCATTGCTGTCTATTTCTGACTTGGCAATCACCTTATAAACATGCCAATCTATTTTCCCTTCTTTTTCTTTTTAGCCAAGTGAAACAACTATTTTTTAACTTACTGGAGGAGGAATCTATTGTTTAGCTGGTTTGGGATAGAAAAGTCTCATTCATATAGCCAAGGGTAATCTCCCCTTTCCCTTAAGGTTACCTCCCTTTAAGATATTTAGGAAGAGGGAGTGTGGTTGCATATGGCTCATTCCCAAGCTCTCTCTGTGACCATGGAGGTGTTCCCCTCCTTTGCAGTGGACCCCTGTGTCCTTTGCCACTGTGCCATTGGTGGCAGCCAGCACACGTGGGCTCCTTCCCCCTCATGAACGCTGTCGCCTCTAAAAGCACCTTCCTTAAGTGGTGGAGAAAGTGTGGGGCTGGTCCCATGCCCTCTCCCCGAGACAGCTCGTCCCTCCCGTACCTCCAGATACTGTTACAGTTAGATATATGGCTGTATTTGACTCACTTAAAAAGTGTAGAAAGTCAAAGGGAGAGAATATTTCAAACTATTGGCAAAAGTATATTTTTTTTATTACATAAGGCAGATTTTGTTCCAAAGTAGTGGTAAATGGGATAATAGATAATTTTTTAGTTTTTAATAATTATGTATTTAGTTTAATGTATATTCAAAAAGTATATAAGAAGCAGGTCAAAACAATGGTTTTACAGATTTTTTAACCTTTTTATATAACTATTATTTTTTAATTTTAAAATATTCAGGGAGTACAAATGTTTTTGGTTACATGGATCATTTGTAATGCTTGAGTCATGGCTATAAGTGTGCCCACCACCCAAATAGTGTTCATTGTACCCATTAGGTGGGTTTTTGCCACTCTCCTTCTCCCTCCTCCCCCTGCTTGATTTCCACTGAGTTTTACTTCCCTCTGTGCAAATGTGTGCTCATCAGTTAGTTCCAATTTAATAGTGAGTACATGTGGTGTTTGTTTTTCCATTCTTTAGATACTTAACTTAGGCTGATGGTCTCTAGTTCCACCCAAATTGTTGAAAAAGGCATTAATTTATCCTTTTTTTTTTTTTTTTTTTTTTTTTTGAGACAAAGTCTCACTCTTGCTGGGGCTAGAGTGCCATCGTGTCAGCCTAGCTCACAGCAACCTCAAACTTCTGAGCTCAAGCAATTCTCCTGCCTCAGCCTCCCAAGTAGCTGGGACTACAGGCATGCGCCACCATGCCCAGCTTATTTTTTCTATGTATTTTTAGTTGGCCAATTAATTTCTTTCTATTTATAGTAGAGACGGGGTCTCGCTCTTGCTCACGCTGGTTTCAAACTCCTGACCTTGAGCCATCCTCCTGCTTTGGCCTCCCAGAGTGCTAGGATTACAGGCATGAGCCACTACGCCCACCCTAATTTATCCTTTTTATGACTGAGTAGTACTCCATGGTGTAATATACCACATTTTGTTAATCTACTCATGAATTGACCAGCACTTGGGTTGATTCCTCATCTTTGCAATTGTGAATTGTGCTGCAATAAACATTCGAGTGCAGATATCTTTTTGATAAAATGACTTCTTTTCCTTTGGGTAGACACCCAGTAATAGGATTGCTGGATCAAATGATAGGTCTACTTTTAGTTCTTTAAAGAAATCTCTATACTGTTTGCCATAGAGGTTGTACGAATTTTCAGTCCCACCAACAGTGTATAAGCATTCCTTTCTCTCTATATCCACACAAGCATCTGTTATTTTGGACTTTTTAATAAAAGCACTTCTAACAGGGATAAAGTGATATATCATTGTTATTTTAGTTTGCATTTCTCTGACGATTAGTGATATTGAGCATTTTTTCATTGGCAGTTTATCTTCTTTGGAAAATCCGTCTAGGTCTTTTGCACACTCTTGATAGGGTTGTTTGACTTTTTCTTACTGATTTGCTTGAGTTCTTTGTGGATTCTGATTATTAGCCTTTTTATCAGATGTATAGCTTGTGAATATTTTCTCCCATTCTGTAGGTTGTCTATTTGCTCTGTCAATTATTTCCTTAGCTGTGCAGAAGCCTTTTGATTTAATTAATGAGACAAATAAAATTAGGGTATCTCAATTTAAAGTCAATTAAGAACATTTCATAATTAATGGTATGTGGATGTGGCAGCATTTAGGAAAGTGGCAAGAAGATTATTGAAGTTTGTGAAATATAGATTTAAGCTACAGCATGCAGGACACTGAACTCATCCCAGTGGAGTCTGCCCTTTTGGGTGACTATGTTTATCCCTGAGTTCCTGACTGTTTGAAAAAGTTTCTTCTTTCTACTCTGAGAATCTGTATCACTTAGGTGGGGGAAAAAAACATTTTCTACCCATAGTTCTCGCCCAGAATTCATACCTTCCTTCAACAAGTTCTAGGCTGGCTTATTTAATGCCCCTGGGTCTATGGCAGGATGGTTAGTGATGGCCTTTGGCACTCCAGGTCCTACAAAGAAGCACAGGTGTTTGTGAGACTGCCAAGTCTCAGTGCCTTCAAAGTCCACACATGAGAGCTTATCTACTTCCTAATCCTTGGGTTTGCCAAACAAATTACTATGTGAAATTGCACTCTCCCTCTTCTCTGTCCCAAGGACAAACATCTGTTTCTTACAAGACCTTATGGTACAGTAGTAGTAGCAGCAGGAAGTGTGCAACATAATCCAACACCTGGCCTTTTCCTGGAAGTTTCCTGAAGCTCCAGCATTGGTGGGATCATAATACAATCCCAAGAGACAGTAGATAACAGTTTTCCAGACCACCTAACAGTATATTGGTATTGTCAGCTTCTGAATGAGGGGTGAGGGCTTCTCAAGCCAGCCTTCTGCTTCATTCTTAGGTCTATATCTGGAGGTAGCCAATGTCAAGGTATTAGAATTTTTTTGTTGTTGTTGGGAAAGATTAAAAACTAATTTAAAGCACCTTAAGCAAAAAATGGCATGTTAGCCAATTTCCACAATACTTTTGGAAATTTTTTTTCTTTCTTAAATTCTCTAGTTTACCCCTAGGCACTTCTTGAAGTTTTGTTATTCTTGAATAATAATAGTGATGATACAAAAAAAAAACGACCACCACTTCCTTGCTGTAGAGAATACTAAGAGCCAGGCACTGTTGTAAGCACTTCGTATATCTTTGTTTATTTAATCCTCATAGAAACCCTTTGAGAGGATGCTTCTGTTCACTTTGTTAGCACCATTTCACAGATGAGTAAATGGAGGCCCTGGGAGGTTAGGAGTTTGCCCAGGGTCTCACAGGCAGTAAGTGGTGGAGCTGGGGTTCAGACCCAAGTGTGCTGGCACCAGGCATTGGTGCCTCTCGCCATTCCACTGTGCTGCTTTTGCCAAGTAAAAGGAGGGCTCTCTAGGCGGTGGGGAGGGAGAAAAAGTCAGGGGATGTTCAGGTCCATCCAGTCCTCCTGGGGACCATCACTGTCCTTGTCCCAGTCCTGCCTGTTCTCTATCCAGGCCGCAGCTTCACATTCAAGACCTAACTAGGTTTTCAGTTCAGAAGGTTTTACAATTCAACAAACTGCTGGATCAGAATCAGACTCTTAAGTTTGGTTTTGGATGATCTTGGTCATGCAACATTCAGCAATAAAGGAAAGCCCTGTGCTCTGAGTTGAAAATGTTGAGATTTGAATTGTAATTCTCTCTAAGTCATCTAAGTCCCTTTTACTCATTTGGGTCTGCAGAAACAGGCATTCTGCCTGCAGTTTGTGCCTTTGTCTTTCCCTGAAATTGATCTGTGGAAGAAATTCCCTGATCCCCACAGCTTGTGTCTTTCAGGAAGTGAGTTTAGTATTTGTTGTACCTCCATGTATCTTGGGCTAGAATGTGAACCGATCTTATGGCTTCTTACCATCTGTAGAATCACCTGCCCATTACTCCCTATTTCTGTGTAAGATTGATTCTGGAAAATTTAAAAGGAAATTGATTGTAAGGATACAAAGTATCTTTGAAGGAAGAATTGAGCAACCACGTTTCAGAAAGGGACAGGCCCCATGATGGTTCTGGTGAATCTTAGGAGGAACTCAAGGACAACAGTTCCTTCGGCCACTGCTATCAGGTGGTCTCACTCCATCTGCAGTCTTCCCTAGATGACAATGTTTTATGTGACAGGATTGAATGGGGAGGCTGGCCGTGGTTTGCACTGGCATTTGCAATTTGCAAATCTGAAGGCTGGAACAGAATAATCTTTAAAAGGAAAGGAATTCTTGTTATTTTTATTTATGTCCTATCTACATTCAAAAGCTCACTGAATAAATCACAGTTCTTTTGTCATCTGATATGTACTAATTTTGTAATCTAGATAGTATTTACTATGTGTCACTTAATTATAGTACAACCATATTCCATCTAATGGTTTTGTTCACACAGACCTATATTTTTGCAACATTTTCTATTTTAGCACAAGACACACGATTGATGTTTAATGACCCTAATCTGGTAACTCACGCTCTCTCTGCATTTAAAGAGTGTGCTCTTGGTTTTTATTACATATAATTAAGAACTAGAATGTATCTATTTTTATATTTAATTTTTAGACCTAATGATGTGTGAAAAACACAACTAAAATTATACATTATATGTAAATGATTTTCAAATTTTTATTTTTATGAATGTTGCCTTAATTATTTTCCAGATATCTTAATGAAAGAATATAATGATAGTGGTGATGATAATTATAATAATACATTAAATCCCATCAACTTCTCCAGAGAAATGAATCTATGTAAATTTTGACAACAAAGTGCATCTCAAATATAATTTCAGCTCTTTAGAACAGAAACTTAGTTGGTTTATTGAGGACTACATTTAATTCTTAACTCAGGCACTGGCATTTCATGTTCTGAGTGCATAAGTAGCATAATGGTGCCTTGTGATATTGGAGGAGCTTTGTGCCAGGATCTTTGGTCAAATTATGGCCATGAGATCACCAGGCAGATTAGAGGACCTAAGTTTTCTTCAAATTCTTGTTGTCCTTATATTACTTATTTTTTTTAACTTTTACTTTCAGTCTTTATTACTCTTGTTTATGTATATTATTCATAGATGTCATATAATTAATAGTTTTTTAACCAGTATGAGAATCAGTTTACCACTTATTTATTGTAATACCTGAGATTACCATCTATTTTTATTCTGTTTTGCATTATATTCTTGCTCATTCATTCTTGCTCATTCTTTCTTTCTTTTGGCATGTGGATAAAGTGTTCTGCCTGTGTAAATGAATGACCAGTCTGGTCATATGAATGGCTAGGTTAGGACTCTAGATATTGCTCCATGTGTTTGGACATTTAATATTATGGAAAATAGGGCTTAAACCTTGTTCTTCTTCTAAAAATGATTTACTATTTTATTTTGATTTCTGGCCGATTGCTCATGATTCTTTAACGTTGAAGTATAGACATTTCCCTGGGATGTGTATGAATGTTCTTTTGTTATTATTTTTCAGATTCTCTGTCTTTTTAGTTTCTATACACAGATCTTTTTCATCCTGAGAAATATTCACAAAATCTTCTATTGTACTCTTATTTTGCTGTTGTCTATTTATCCTGACCATATGTTAGCTCTGTCGTTTTTATCCTCTTTTATTGCCTCTCTCCCCACATGAGCTGGGTGAGGTACCTCCAAGCATCACTGACTTAGTGTCTCACGATCCTTCGCTAATTGGTGTCCCAGTGGTGTGAGCCATTACTCTTGCAGCCTGCTTCTGCCCCTGCATAATACAGCTAGGTTAGGGTGTTGGGCATTTAGGAAAATGCACACACACATACTCCACATCTCCCTATCAGATTTCTATTTGATTTTGCTACATGGGCATCTGAGGGGCTTTTGGGTCTGCTTTCAAATGCTCCTCTCTGCAGTGGTGCAATACCCACCTTTTCCTCTTCCTCCCACTCTTCTAAACGTAGGAGCAGCATGGATTCTGCTAGAGGTTCCCTCATTTATTTCCCAGCGATACTGCGTTTTTTTCAGGAGAGGGAATCAAAGGATGATGCCGTAGGTTACTTCAGTCTTTATCCAAGTTATGTTCCTTATTTCCAGTTTCTAACCATATTGTAAGAGTCCGACCCCAAACCCCTTTTAAAATTTATTTGATTTTAAAAGCAGGAAGGTAAAGTTAGGTATCTGTGTTTATATTGTGATCTTAACCAAAGTGAATGACCTCCATTTAAATATATATGTGTATAAACATACACACATATACATTTCTATATCTATGTCTATCTAGAGAGAAGGAAAGAGAGAGGAGCGAGTTTTATTGGTAAAGGAAGCAAAATAAATCAACAGGTGGCTCCTCTGGCCCTCCGCTCTGTCTGTTTGGCGAGCAGATCACTGTAACATACTCATTTTTCTCATTTTGCTTCATCATCTCTCTATCTCTCTCTGATCTCAATGCTCAGGACAAACCTTTACTAAGAATTCACTCACTTTCAGATACAGTTTCAAGTCCCCACTTTGTCAGAGTACACTGCAGTGACAACAAGATGGGTTTTCAGAATCCACGTGATGGAAGTCAGGCTGACGAGACCCAGAGCTCTTGCCTGGGATCAAGCGTGCTAGTGAGCTCAAGGGCGCAAGTAACCTGGAGGCCCAAGGAAAGTCGAGAGAGGTCCAGTACGTGCCAGCACCATATGGCAGGTCCTTTCAGGCTGCGTTAGCACACGCTATGACCCCTGAGTGACAGAAGAGGTCACTAAGAGATATTTATAGCCACGTCACTTACATAGGTGGTGACTGCTTCAGTCATGGGATAGCTCCATTTCATACTCTGATAGTTACATAACTCACATGAGGTTTTCCTTATGTCTCATCTTATAAATCTGTAGATTCCGGGACTTGTTTACCAAAATCCATATAAACAGACCAATCTTCTAAAGGACTCCCCTGCTGGCATTAGCCAGCAGATCTGGCATTTGCACATTTACAAGGATATCTGAATAGATCTCCCCTAAAGGAAGAAAAGCCATTCTGGGCCTGCTAGAAACTAGCATTTCTTTGCCATAAATTTATCAACTTTGTCTACTTTATTACACTTGCATGTATGTCAATCATTAATTCAACCACATTATTGCGATATGGGACTAGTTCATTAGACTAAGTAGTTAAATAAGTAGAAGAACCCAAGTGTATGAAATATAGTTTCTTGTTCAAATGCAGAATGATTGACCCTAAAAATGGCCTGCTGATAAGATCAAGTAAAATATCTGTAGCTATTTTATAAAATCTACAATTATAATTTGTGTTTATTAATTTAAATAAAGGCCCATAAGGATTATAAACCCCATCCTATGGGTTACAGTACATTTTGAAATTGCTTTCAACCAGATGCTAAAGACAGTGAAGTCAGCTTATTCTTACTCTATGGTCTTTTAATCTACTCTTTGTGCATTTGGTGATGGATTTTTGCCTATAATATCTTTCATATTAACTGTTCAAGTGTTGTGCTTTATTTTCATTTCCTCTGCTGAGTAAAATATCTCTCCTGAGGTTTGTGAGATAGAGCTGTTAGACTAAGGCAAAGCTTGAAATGTTGGCTTATGTACAATATACATACATGCACTGGTAGATGAATTTCTTCCTATAGGTTTAAAAGGGAAGTCATGGAGACACTGAGCTCTAAGGCAAACTTGGCCCAGCCACTAGCCTGGTCATCATCATGTTTCTACTTCTTTTATGTCCACAAACATCGTTGTGCAGATGTGAGGGTCTGTTTCCTTTTTCTCACTAGGGAAGACGAGCACGCCCTCATCCAGCAGTACTGCCAGACGCTCGGAGGGGAGTCCCCAGTGAGCCAGCCGCAGAGCCCATCTCAGATCCTGAAGTCGGTGGAGAGGGAAGAACGTGGAGAACTGGAGCGGATCATTGCTGACCTGGAGGAAGAACAAAGGTGTGCTAGGCCTGGGAGAAGAAAACTTGTCATGTTCTCTTTCATAGGAAATTCAACGTGGCCCCTTCCCATTCTCTTTTCACGACTATTGTACAAGAAATCACAGTGGAGTGGAAGTTTTAGAGGACATTAACAAACTGGGATACTGGCTGCAGATACAGCAGCATTTGGGGGTTCAGTGATGATGTCCACTTGCTTAAAGCTACAGCTTCATTCACGCATGCCCGTCGCACTGTTAATACACGTGTAAGAGGACATAGCATGAGCTAAATTCAAAGCTCACAGGCAATTCTGGGGAGACGACAGTGTACGTGGTAGTAATTCCGTTTTCCTTTCCTGCATTAGAAATCTGCAGGTGGAATATGAGCAGCTGAAGGAGCAGCACCTGAGAAGGGGGCTCCCTGTGGGTTCCCCTCCAGACTCGATTGCATCTCCTCACCACACGTCCGAGGACTCAGAACTGATAGCAGAAGCAAAACTCCTCCGGCAGCACAAAGGCCGGCTGGAGGCGAGGATGCAGATTTTAGAAGATCACAACAAACAGCTGGAGTCTCAGCTCCACCGCCTTCGACAGCTGCTGGAGCAGGTAGGGTGTGCAGAACTCAGTGTCGCACTTCCCCACGCCACCTGCCCACTGCCCTGGGGCTTGGTCCAGGTGTCAGCAGAGATAAAGAGGTCCACTTTCAATTTCTCACTGCCATCGTTAATTTAGACCGGCTTAGAAATTTCCTTTTCACATGTGAGCGTTAAATCCTCACTGGCACAAAAAATGTGTTCACCCAGCTTACGGTGAAATTTCCGATGCTGCTTTAACACTGAAATCTATCTCAGCTCCGAATAGTTTGAGGGAAAAGACATATATCTGCCTAAATTACACATTTAGGCATTTTGGGAGATTAAGGGACAGCAAGTGACCTGAAATCTGCATCCTAAAGCTTTCTTCCAGTGAGCCAAGAACACTGACTCCAGTAATAATTATTTTCCATTTTCAAGAAATTGAGTTGACAGATGGTTATTAATTTGCTACTGTTACTCCCTAACACTGTACCATGTTTTATGGCAGTTGCTTGCAAACTTTCTTGACAATAAGAAATATAATTTACATTATGATGAATACATACATATATGATGAATACAAAATAATACTTGCCTTTATAGAGAACTGTCAACTCTTATTTTCTGTTCTTTTTCCTTTCTTCCCCCCTCCTTTACTTTCTTCCTCCCTTTTATTTTTCTTCTCTCTGTTTTTCTTTTTTAATGCCGGTCAGGACCTACTAAATTGATTCTATAACTCATCAATGGGTAATAGCTTGCAATTTTGGAAAACACCATTCTTTGGGATGTAACAGAAGCATCAATACAGTTTCTCCCTTTCTGGTGCCTGTAGTCTTGTTGGGAACTATAACAAGATAGTATCGTATATAACAAGTATATATAACAAAATACTATCATGTGTAAAATACACAACACACTGTAGAGAATTAAGTAATTGATCATGCATAGCAGTTAGGAATAGAGCTTGTGTCATGGAACTAGTGACAGAGAAGCCTTTGCAGCAGGTTCACAGTGTAGAATCCCAGCGCAGGGGGCCAGGGACCCCTCTGTCTTGAAAAGTCCCTACATCAACATTCGTGTCATCTTTTGCCTTTTTCTCTAGCCTGTGCAGTGTGGGGGCCCCTAGGCAGTGTGATAAGAATGCCTTTCTCCAGAAATGATTTATTGACTTAAACACAGAAACAACTTTCTCTCCAATGATTTTCTCAGACTTTGGAAAACCATCACTTCCCAGTTGCTATGAGTCCTTTTACCTTGTCAGAATAATTGAAAACAGTGTAATTTTTGTGTTACCTACGCAGTGGGCCATAGGTTTGATCATATATTTTGACCATATCTTTCAAACCATATGGCTTGACCATATATTTTTCTTTATGTCTCTGACTGTTTCAGAATTGAAGCAAGACTGTTTTATGGAAGGCTTCCTTCAGAGCTTCCATGTTCTGTATCGTTAGAAAATAAGAGTGACCCAGGTCCTGGCCTTCTGGAGGCCCTCTAGAATGTTTGAGTCTTCTTAGCTCAATGCCAGTCACATACACTGGAAAGTTACGTTGTTCCTACTGTGAATTTAAAGTGTCCAAATGGTGCCTGTGTAAGAGACAGATTTTCTCTTATTTAGATTATGAAGCATTAGTGTTAACAACTTAGTGCATATATGGAATCACTGCAAGAAGAAGCTGTGCTTGAAACCTGTATTTGCCATGGCTTGCTGATGCTCTTACGAGAGCGAAAGGCTCTTCTACTCATCTTACCGTCCCCTGTTCCCTCCATCCCATTAGACAGCACTGCCTAATGGCTCATGTGCCTTCAGAACGGCACAGTAATGCTCTTAGAGATAGCAGGTATCTAAATGGCTCTGTATATCCCAGATTGTAGGGCTTGTATCTCTTCTTAATGACTGAGCATGATGAATGCCAGAAGTAGATGGAGAATTTAACTCTGATAGTGAAAACTGGCAAAACTACCGGCTTCAACCAATATAGACTTAATGGAAAAATCTGCATGAAAAAAATTATAACTTCCATATTCTCTATATAGTGGATTACACTTTCTAATTTGATCATATACTTGTCAACATATCAAAGATTTGTGTGAGATGCACTTACAAAGTATTTACTACGTGACAGACTGTTCTAATGATTTTAGAAATAGTAATTCATCACTCCCCTCGCAAAACTCTATGACACAGGCACTACTATTACCATCCGCATTTTACAAATAAAGAATCTGTGCCCAGAATTACACAGCTTCTGAGTGGCAGAGTTGGAATTGGAATCCAAGCAATCTGAATCCAAAATTGTGCTCTTAACCGCTCTCCAATATTGCCTTTAAACATGAGTTGATTTTGAAATTGGATAAATTTTCTGTATTAGAAGATCAGTGCCAATTTTTAAAAAATGAATGAAAGATGTTTCCAAATTCACTTGGTTGACATAAAAATAATAGAAAAATTGAGGAGTGAAAATGACACCAATAAATCAATCTTGTAGTATAACCAAGTGAGTTAGTTCTTCAAGGTCCCCAAGCAGAAAGCGAAGGATCACTTGCTGCTCAGGTGAAGAACCAGGCCCCCTCCCACCCTACTGGGACTAAAATGTATTTGACAATGTCTGAAGGCAAAGAACTCTGTAAGATTTCATTATCCAGGGTGCAGGAGGGGAAAATGGAAAGGAAATGCTGTACTTTACGGTTATTTGAATCCTTTCTCTGCTTTTACCTCTGAATGTGATTCCAGCCTGAATCCGATTCCCGAATCAATGGCGTCTCCCCCTGGGCCCTGCCGCAGCATTCTGCTCTGACCTACCCACTGGATCCGGATCCCAGCCTGCAGTTCCACCAGGCAGGTGGGTGTCCCCAAGGCACAGCTACTGCACCCAGTCAGCTGTGTGCTCGGCCATTGTTTGGTTTTCTTGTTAAGTAGCATTCTTACACACTGGCTCCTTAGGGCATAAAAGAGTGTTGTGTTATCTTTGGTCTCCAATAAGTGCAAATCCATTTAAGTCATATCAAAAATGCAAACATTTTTAGAATAATAAGCTACAATGTGCTTGTTTATATAATGTGTAGTGGTGGATTAAATTTGGCTGAAAGATGCAAAAATCTTTTTCCTTTAGGGATGAGTGAGAAATTAATTGTTTAGTTGCTTTGAGAATGGTTGTTCTTCTTTTTTTTTTTTTTTAGTGCATTTTCTGTCTCTAAAATTTCCCATTTGTTCCAGCATGAGCTCCGTTGCCAAGAAAGATAATAAAAAAGAGAAAAAAGAAAATTTTTTAAAAATTAAAATATAAAAAAAGGAAGAAAAATAATTTAAAAAAAATAAAATTTCACATTTGTGCATATTCAGAACATAGTGCTAAAGAATATTATACCAAACATTATGGTTTTCCCTGCCCAAATCTGGGAACTCATTTGTCTACTTTTCTCCATTTTAGTCTGTGTAGATACTGCCCCACCCGCTCCATCTGAGGCGGAGGTCCCACCTAGCCTGTCACCGCTTACAGTGGGGACCTGTCACTGATGCTAGAAAAAGCTCAGTAAACTAGGTGTTGAGGAATGGCATTCATTTTATTGTCAATGAATTGAAATTCTAAAATTCTACTGAGGACCACACACTTTAACTAAATTAACTTATTTGTGGGATCTTTAGCTACATTAATCAGAAGAAACATTTAAATATTAATGTTTTTTAAATAAAAGAGTCATTTTATCTATTGATTAAAGAATACAGAAAGCACATCAAGGTAAGAAGTATCTTATTAGATACCTTTCCTTTTGTGGTAAGATAGGCTAGCCTATCCTGAAGCCTCCAAAAAGAAAGAAGGAAGAAAAAAAAGAAAATTAGTAGAATATTTTTCTTGTATGAAAAAATACTCTCCATGTAAAATAATAGATTTCTTGCTAATTAAAATGACTGTATGACTTATTTTTCAATCTTGTATTTTTCCCTGGTGCATGAGTTCTTTATACACAGACATCTAGTACATTTTAATCATATAAAATTATATTATCAACAAATTAATACAAAATTGGTTTTGGTATTTTTCCCTGAAATTGTCCTTCTCAATGGGAACTCTTTTCCCATTGCTATTTGGAGGCTGCTAGTAGTATTTTCTCCCGAGTTTGGGTTTTGCTGGAAGGTGAGACATTAATTTTAGAAAGTTTACCGTTCTTTTCATGTGCTGTCACAGCGGGAGAGGACCTGCTGGCCCCGCCACACGACACCAGCACGGACCTCACGGAGGTCATGGAGCAGATCAACAGCACGTTTCCATCCTGCTGCCGTGAGTATGAGTGATCCTAACAGCACCGCTGTGCTCTTGCCTTCCCTTTCCCTTTTTCTGCATGCAACCCTTTATCTTACTTGCTGAGATAACAAAATCCGGTATTAGAAGCCAGACTGAATATTATTTGAAAATAAGGCAAATGTTACATATGTTGAGAAAGAAAATGAGGCTCAGCCTAGATACCAATCACATCGCCGGCGTGCGGTGACAATGAGATCCTGCTCTTTGAGATTTTTCAATATGCCTTATGAGTGATACAATGAAGATAAATAAAAATAAATCTTATTTTAAGAAGAAATTATCTTCTTCGATGCAAGCTCTCATAAGAAATGTGTCTTACTTCAAAGAAGAGCTTTGAGCGGCATGCCAAACAAGGCATGGAAATAGCCTTTCTGATGCAATTCCCTCTCTTTTCTTTAGACATTGTTCTCTCATGGCATCAGATTCTGGTGCAGAAAGAGATTATTTTCAGATTTTCCGGTTTTTTTCCTGCTGGTATCTTTTCTCATGCAATAAAATACTCATTGTATAAAGGCCAAACAATTTAAGGCATCACAGATTATGACCCTGTAAATCTTCCATATGAAGAACCAGAAAATAACCAAATAAAAATAGTCCAAATCCCAGAGGAAATTATATAATGATTCTTATTTATTCATTTTTCCAAATGTTTTCTTTTTAGCATCTTACCACCTTGCAGTTTCTACTGAGCCCTTACCTAAAACACTTCTGCTGTTTCTAACAAAAACCACTTACCTGCATATATATGCATATTACTTAATGCTACAGTTATATTTAAAATAATCTTTTAAAGGATATGAAGATATTATTTATAATTGTAGGGTGATTTCCTCTCACACTGATTTTAAACCTAGGCAGTCACTAAGCTAAGATTTTATATAAAGCACAGCCTCTCATTTTAACCTTTTCTATCATCTCCTTAGAAAATATCATCCTAAATGAGGAAAAAGATACTATCAATTATCTAGAGTATACATAAGTAAGATATATTGACTTCATTAACAATTACCCTTCATTTTATACTACACTGTAGCTTAAAAATATCATTCTGAGCAGAATGTGAAGACAACTGTTTCAAACATATTTCTCTCTAAATTTTCAGGAGTATTTGCCTAAAGGGTATATTAGTTTCCACAAGCACATAAATATATCTATTTACATTTTTGAGTGTATCATTTCCCAGGTTTTCATGTGTAATTCTAATATTCAGCTCTTTACGATTTGCAGAATCACATTTACAGTCTGTCAGCGCGCACACATGTATACACTTTTGCCGTTGTAGAGTCCTGCAAAAGCTTAAGAGGGTCAGTGGATGCCCCCATGCTATTAGATTGTTGTGTATTTTTTCTGCCCTGTAACCACCATGCACATCATAGACGAACAGATTACATCTTTTATGTTAATTATAATTCAAGGTTGAAATTTTTTTTAGAGGTTTTGGTTCTCAGTTGTTTGTCACTTAATGCCTAGATGAAACTTCTTCCTAGTCTTTATAAACCAGCATTTGAAAATTTAATTTCTAAGTGAAATGACCTTTTAGTTCAGCTTATACCTAAATACATTAATAATTAGTCAAGAACAAATTCGGTACATTAAAGCCTGTTTGGAAGTTTTTATTTAAATGCCAGGGTGGACATTTTCAGTTTAAAAGTGAGTTGGCAGTGACAGCTAGGATGGGGAATATGTTCAAATATAATCTGTGTAATAATGACTATAAAATGTATAATTTCCATATTTAAAACTTATTCTAAACATTTGTGATTTTTTTACAAGTTCCATTTTTTAAAGCACTTACTCTTAAATCTTTTTCAAAGTGTATTATCATATCTAGATTTTGTAAAAGAGTGATCCATGTCATGTTTTAAAACAGACTATAATTAAAAATAAATAACGATAGTGCAAAGATGAATCTTAAGAGGTAAACATGTTCATTTCATGTCATAGCTCTCCTTTAAAGGCAAGTATAAAATTCCTGTTGACTGGGAACCTTATTAGCAATTCATGCATATTGGTTCCTGAGAAGAGTATATATCTTCATTGTGACCCACAGCACAGAGCTTAAACCTCTCCCTTGCGTTGGTATCCTCTATACCTGTGTCATTCACCGTGTTTAGAGGGTGGTATCCTCCATACCTGTGTCATTCGCCATGTTTAGACGGTAGAAGGTAGTTGATGGAGTCCTGAGATTCCTTAATGGGAAGCTGGCTGCATGTTCTCATAGTCTTAACTTTGTACATTCACAAATATTTATAATATTTATAGTCTTCTGTGAATGAACATCACTAGTCATGTGTTATTGTGAAGAATTCAAATACATACCATGTAAGAAATGATGAATAGTGTATTGTAGAATCTTTTGCCAATTAGATGATTATTTTTGGCTTCTGACAGTTCTGCTATTAGTTTGGGTTTAGTTTGCTCTTCTCGGTATCTATATTCATATTTTGCTTTGCTAATATACAAATATCCAAGATGGGGACAAGCATTCTAGAAAGACTTATTTGTAAAATTGACACATATTTTAAAAGTCTGCCTAAACCTTTTAAAAATTGATGCAGAATAGAAACCAGAATGTGAGTTAGACTTGGCCCTCAATACAGGTTTTTTGACTGAATGAATGAGTGAAGAATGATTGATTACATTTTCTAATTGGGAAGGTTTAGTTGTTGAAGCTTTCCCAGATAGTGCTCAGAAGGTTCTATAGGATTCATTTGTTTTGTTGCCTCTTTTAAGTTGCCCAGCTAGCAAATATTTTAATAAGCCTTTGCAATTCCCAAAGCTTACTGACCACCTTTGGAGGATTTACCCAAACAAATCGGATTGGCACCTTCCCAAAGCCAAGCCAATCCCTTGAGCCCCTGTAACTAATGAGAACTTTAAAATTGCTTGTCACCAGCATACAATGAATTGATCTGCATGTTAATCTTGACTTTTGATCCTTTGTGGATTAAAAATTAGCATGGCCCCAAATGAATTTCCATTCCTGGCAATCTTGGAATTAAAATGAAACTGTACTCATAAATTCTAATTGCATGAATTGCCTACTTTCTTTAACATGACATTTTTAAACTGTGTCTACATATTGTTGCACATAACACTTTAGAATTCCTTCATCTGAATTAATATCCCAGTTGGTCCTGATACTATCCTTGAATTATGGCCTTTTAAAGTCTTTTAAAATTATTTATGTTGAGTTTCAGAGCAGAGAGGCAGAGAGGCAGGCATTTCCATCTCTTCCCGGCAAGAGTTGATGATGGGAATTTAATTGTGCTGCCTATTAAACAGTGTACATACTAAAATTCCCATCGACTACTGTAACCATTTCTTTTTTAATGTAAAATTTTTTGTCACTTTTTTCATTTATGTCCTTCAAATATATGGGATACTGTTAATAAGCTAAGTAATTTTTGCTGATAAACCAAGAAATGCTTTTAAAATTATTTTTGACCCACAGGCATATTTTCACTGTGAATTGCCTATGTTTATTAAGCTTGAATGACATTCATCAAAAACTGAAAACCCACTGACTTGCAGTGATTTCCTTTTAAAATATGTTTGTATGATTTGTCCAGGGGAATACCCATAGCCTTTTATTTGAAAAAAGCTGTAGGCTTAAAAGTATTGGTTTGGAGCAAAATGGATTAGACTTTTACCTGGGGATTGCTATTTGTTATTAAATATATTTGTTTCTTACAAGAGAATCATATCTCTGTCTCTTTTAGAAAGAGTGTATAAACCTATGGTGTACTTAATAATAATTCAACTCAGCTATTCTTCAGGTAGCTCACATACATATGGAGGTCCAGTCTTTTTCTCTGGATGTAACTTACATATCTGGTAGGACAAGGCTAATTTTAGCCTGATTGCTTCCCCAAATACTGGGGCTCACACTTTCCCTCCAGGTATCAGAGGAAGGGCACCCTTCACACCTGCTTTTATTTTTTCACAAAGCTACTGGTACCCAGAATGTGGTCACTGATATCTTTTTTTCTCCCCCCTGCTGCCTCAGCATAGAAAGATGAGAGATTGAAGGAGTGCAACATGCTTTATGATTAGGGACAATTCTTATTTGACCAAGAATAGATGTCGCCATTATTGGGGGGTGGGGGAATCTCCCCCCCCACCCCCGTTGAGAATGAGATAATTATGCAGTGAAAGGGAGGGATGAACAGCAGAGGCCTTGGAGAAGAGATTTTAGAGAGACCCTCACAGAGCCTGCCAGATCTTCTTCACTGTCATGGGCTCTGGAACAAGGAAGGAATTGAGCTACCCGGGTACAAAGTCGAATTAGACATCATAGTCTATCTTCTCAATGCTCCTTGACTGGGCCCCTCCACGGCACTGTTATTAGCCCAAGTGTCCAGAAGGCTGCCAGGGAGTAAGCCAGCTCTTGATGCAAGCATTTGGCCACCATCTTCCCAGGCCAACGTGGGCAGAAGGGTGGGCCAAGGGTGGCAGAAACCAAAGATTCATGCCTCTATTGGCCTTAGTTAGAATTGGTACTATTTAGTAAAATAAACAGAACTTGCTCTGTTCTGATACATACAAACTAAACTAAATACACAGCATGACTTAAATAGGAAACATTGAGGGGTTTTTGGCAAGACTTGAGTGCTCATTGAATGCTTTAGTGTATATATTAAATCTTAAATCACGTGGGATATGAGAAACTAACTAGGAAAAGCTAGCCCTTGTTAAAGTATTTAGCCAAGGGGAAAAAACCCCACCAAAAACCTGTTTCTTATTTTCCTGTTAGCATCCATTTAGCAGCTGGGCTATTATCCTACTCAGAGCGGTACATTCCACACATTTGCATGCCTGAAAGTTGGAACCAGCAAAGCAAGAGTATGACAACCTCCAATTTATTTCTTTTGTTTTCTCTTTCAGCAAATGTCCCCAGCAGGCCACAGGTAAGAGCTAATGGGTTGATTGGATTAATGGTTACTGATCACAACCTAGAGTAAGCAGATTAGCTACCACTGATTTTACTGCTACTGTATTCTTTATGTAAGTAAACTAGTTTGACATTTAAATGTTAGTTGATTCTGTACCACTGTCAGTCTAAGGAAGTGGGAGGGGGTGGCTCCCAAGCCAGGTTCTTCCAAATACCAAACGTATTATGGGTTTGAGCCTCTGTTCTAGCAGCTTTTTATTGGAATCTTATACAAAGCCTGCAAGGTTCCTCTAGATAGGTCTGGCCACTGCTGTGGCCCAAATGTCTACTTAAGGTGGCTATCACGGAACATTCACTTGAAAAAAAAGTGACTAGTACCACAAGGATGGTTTTGTTACTCTGAGTGGGGAAAAGTTCAATTTTGTATTTAAAAATTTGCTGAAAACTGTTGGCAGCTACAGCCTCATGCCTTTCAGCATTTTTCTTATCGGAAACTTTTAGTAATAATGTGCCACAAGGCCACAGTAGCTCTTTGGAGACCATGGTCTTTCATGAACTTGCTTATTAAATCTTTTGAAACAGTGAACCTTCTGATTCATTGTCTTATTGGCAGGAGGAGCTGGGACCTTAACTGCACGGCAGGGGTGTGTGAATGAGACCAGCGAAGTGGTGAGAGCTGTGGGTGTCCTCTTCTGCTTGCTTCTGTTGTCGGAGTGAATTGGAAGCTTTCAGCGGGAGGTGTCAGAGGTGTGAGGAGAGACTGGAGGATGTGTGAGAGCTGCTAGGAGAACAGGAGAGCAGATGGACTGGGAAATAGAGTGCGACTACAGGCAGCATTAAAGGCCACCACTTAAGGGGCCATGCATGCATGTAGCTTGAGGCCAGTCTGCAGGGCTGTGTGTCGCCCTGCAGCCACGTTCCATTTCATGAGCACAGGCACCAGAGCCTTCTCTGAGTGTTGCATTTATCCAAAGTTGAAGTTGTGGTTTGGCGAAGTGAGTACAGTGATTCAAGGAAAGAGGCAAAGCATGGTTATAATGATTGAACCAGATGTGCAAACTCAGTAGCGAGAGAAGTGAGGACACGTCTAGTGTGGGAGACAGAAATAAAGAGGGGAGGAGGGTCAATGGACGGCAGTATCAGTGGATGGATGGATTTGCGGTCGTAAGCCCGAAAGGTAGAGATGATTGTCAGAAGGTGGGATGATTGGAATTGAAATTAAGAGAGTTGCAAGTATTGGTCATGGTCCATGTTTGGAGGTTTGAGTGAATGACCGAGACGGGTGTAGGACAGGATCACTGGAGGAAGAAAGCTCGAAGAACCAAAGCCAGAGTGTTGGAAGAATCATCTACGTGGGTGTTGAAATCACCACGATTTAAACATAGCTTTAGAGCAGGTGACATTGAGCCATTTCTTCCTAAAGAAGTTAGAGAACATGACCCAAAGGTCAGTAGAGGACTGCATAATGGGTTGGTATAGTCTGATGACATGAGATTCAGAGCTTGGGTGTTTTTAGGAAGAAGAGGAAAAAAGATACCCTGAAAGGCTCCATGAGGGTGGAGGAGGGAGCTCGTGCAGCGTGTGAAGAGTGTGGGAGGAGGAAGTCCTGTGTGAGAGGGCCGAGGGGGAAGCTGTGTGTGCGGAGATCCAGATATTGATTAGACTGAGCAGCAAGTGAAGGCAACGTTCAAAGAAGAGTTCGGGAACATGGGTTTTGCGACTTGTGAACCACGTGACCTGGGGGCACAGAGGAAGGGTTTCAAGCACTACACAGGGTGATATGTGGGGACACAGTGTGCAGATTCTATGAGGAACAAAGTATAGGTGACAAAAAGTGATGAAAGGTGACAAGGGGTCTGGAGCATTTTATGGTGGCCCATTGAAAACAAGCAGAAGGTGTGTGATGAGATTAGACTTGGCGGCCCCCAAGTGGTGGAGAGGAGAGAGAATCTCCCTTTAAATCCTCAAGTAGTTTGCAATATGAGTGCTCAAAATTTAATGCAGAAAGTGATCTTGCAGACCTTCTCCTCCTACTTAGTTTTTAGATTTTAGAAATCGAGTTTAAAAGAGCTAAATTTGTCCTGGTTATACAGTAACTTAGTGGATGCAGCAATCATCTGACTCAATGCAAGGAGGCCCCTTTCCTCTTTGCTTTCTTTCCTCTCCATTCTTTCTCTTTCTTTGCTTTTCCCTTCAGCATTTCCCTCCTCTTCTCATTTTCCACACCTCGGGTCAAATGGAAATTCATGAAAAACATGTGTTTTCATCTGGAGAGTTGAGCTAATATTTACATGGCGTGTCTTAAATTTTTAGAATTCTGACACCTAAAACGAGAATTATCGTGCTCCTAATTAATAGACTCATCCAATTCTCAAGGATAATAGAGTGCATAGAAATAACTCAAAAATCTTCTTAGCCTTCTTTTTCAACTTGAATCGCACCAAAGCTTTAGTTACCAATGTTAATATGTAACAACAAGTTCCTTTCCCAAGTAGACTGGATCTCTCCCTTCTCTGTTCCCAAAGTACTTTGCATTACTATGGTCAGTGCTTACCTCATCCTAGAATGGAAGGAGGCTGTGTTGCTGAGGTATCTCTCGCACCTGCTTCTGGGAGGGCCTCACCTCAGTACAATGCCTAAACTCCAGTGGGCCCCATCAGTGTTCGTTGAGGTTTCGCTCCCTCTAACATGGCCATGACACGTTCAAAATGCAGAAGCAAGTGCCTGGAGACTCCAAATTCGAATAGTGATGGAGAAAAGGCTCTAGGCCGGTGTTGAGTTTGCTGCTCATTGCATACCTGGGAAATGGAGCAGCCTCTTGGGCGCTTTTCCAGCAGCTTTGTTAGGAACACAGTTCCAGGAAAGGGGGACTTTGTGCCAAAGTCTTTTATAAAACAAAGGGTAAGGACAGATATTGTCTTTTCTGGGAGTCCTGAAAGGGCTCCTATGATGTATGAGGCATGGCCCAATTTGGATGATTTCATTTTATTGTGATATTTTTTCTAATTTCAAAATAATTTTAAAAGACCAACTGTTTGACCTTCCCTTTGAAAGGCTGCTACTATCTTCCTGAGTGTGGCCTGGATTTACATCCTCTCTTGCCGGGGACATTTAACTTTAAGTGGCACCGCAGCAACACCGTTGGATGGCAATGCCTGTCTTCACTTCCTCTTCTCTGGCCTGCAGCTTGGGACTGAGATGGGTTGGGATTGTGAAGGTACCTGCTCTCTAGGAGACCTCCCACCGTCTGTCAGGGAGAGACAGCGTGGTTGCAACAGCCTAATTCAGTCACCATTGGTACCTTCAGCAGAAAGAAGCCAAGTCCTCTCAATTTCAATTGGCTTCCAGCCTAGGCAAGAGAAGAAACTTCCAGACTTTCCTCTAAATGAGCTGTCGTGGTAAAAAGCAGACTAGATAACTTCTGGATGAGAGGGAATGACCTCATCACAGGGAGTTAAGGGTCCCATTTGGACAGAGCAAAATAAGGCTCGACTCCTTCTGAAAGAAGCACTTCTATTTTCTCATAGAGTTGACAGATCGCTGCTACCTGTAATGATTTATGAAAATGTTGTTCTGACAGTGCTGTTTTCCCTTCCCGCAGGCAATGTGAAGTATTCATCCAGCCAACCAACATTTCCTGACATGCAGTATTGCCCTTTTCAGCAAATGCCAATTCCAAGTTCATTTAATCAGAAGCTCCGTGGCGACCTGACCCATGCTTTGAGCACTGACTGTGTGTTCTACTGAAGGAGCACTGACTATCCAAAGAGAAAAGGATATTTTGTTTTTATAATAACCATATATTATTGTTTTCTTCTTCCCTTTCTATGCAACTGTAAATTAATGAACAGAGAGGTATTTGGAAATGGAAATACATTTGTCACTGATTTGTATAATGTACACAGCACTGGGAAAGTGGGTGGGGCTTTCTAATATGATATCGTCTTTTTAATAACCGTGACAAAAAATTGCATAAGAATTAGAAGACCACTTTTCATTTTTACATTCCTTCCGCTGTTCATATTAACTTTGTACAATAACTTCATTTATTTCTTTGATTCTTTTACCATATTGTTTTGGTTATTTATAATTCACAAATCACATGACCAAATAGATTTAATGTATTTGTTTCCATGGTTTGGCCAAATAACAAATTCATATATTTCAATCAAATACAAACACACATACACACACACACACACACACACACACACACACACACACACACATAGAGACTAGGCTATAGCCCTGTGTATATTGTTTAACTTTATTTGACATCATATACTTACTTCCTTGGTGACCACTTGGATAACCACAATAAAAATCCTGTGGGCCTAAAAGGCATTTCTATTGGGATTTTTTTTTCCTGCATTTTATTCACTTCTTTATATAAGTAGGTCTTAATTTCTTTATTTATTTTATGTCCCAGTCTATATGATAGAGGAGACTGCATTATAATAATCTCAAAGATCATTTTACCAAAGGTTGCCCATTTAAGCATATTTTCATTTTGACATAGAAACAAAACTGGTACAACCTTTCCTTGTTCCCACGTCTTGATTTTCATCATTAAATGCACAGCAGACCTTTACCTATTTTAATACCAGAACACATTATTGTCTTTAGTTCCCTTTGAAGAGAGTTTTATTGTTGTTTTGTATTTTCAAGTGCTTTATAATTCTCGAAACTCCTAGTTGTTTTCTTTCTGAAAGCAGACACAAATTTAGTGCTTTTCTCATTTACCCTTTTTACTGAATGAATAGATGTTTTATTACCCTTCATTTGATCAGTATACTTGGGAAAGGATGTTTATGGAAAGCCTATGTCACTGCCTCTACAGAAGAATGAAGTTAACGCTTAGATCGTGGTACCTCTGCCTATACCTTTGAGCACACTCAGTTAGGCATTTGGTTCAACTTCTGACTTAACATTTAATTGATTAAGTTTAAACATGTTACTTAATTATCAAACGTAGAGAAACCAAAAAAAAAAAAAAGTGAAAATAATATGTTTTTAGTCAAGCATATGTACTTTTAAAACATCAAGACATTTTAACTTTGGGTTCTCTTTAACTGGGATCTTGCCAGAAGGAGGCTTAAAGTTTGAAATTGCTATTCTTTTAGAATAGTTTGGGTGGGTTGGGGGGCAAGGGTGTCTATTTGCAGCATAGATATTTTGAGAAGAAGAAAATTGTTTTATATAAGAGGAAAGCCATGACCACCTTTCTACCTCAGATCCATCTTCATCCCTTGTGTTGGAAATAGCTTTATGCCGCTGCAATCTGCAAAGTCTAGAGCTTTTTATCGGGCCATGTCATGCCCAAGAAAGCACCTATTTAAAGAAAAAAAAATTCCCTGAACTACAAGTTGTAGATTTGGTGTATTCCTTGTTCTTACTTTGAAAAGTCACGTGTTAATTTTTTTCCTGCCTGTATTTGTATGCAAAATGTCCTCTATCTGCTATTAAGAAAAAGCTCCATAAAACACTACATTGTATTCTTCTAAGTATTAATAAATAAAAAGAAATATATTGCAGTAACAGTGGGAAGTAAATATGTAATTCTTTTGAAATATGTGGTAAAGAACTAACCACAGAGTATCATCTAATCTGGTTACATATTGTATTTTTCATCCTGAATAAATATAATTTTAACACAAGATGACTTTGATATTCTTCAGCCGGGTTCACTGATAGAATCTGAGCTTTGAATGTACATTCATGAAAATAAAACAGACAGCCTGTGGCCTCACAAATCTACATATTTTCCTATAGTTTGGCTTATACACACAAATATAGTCTCTTCTTGCTTTCATTCTCTCTCTCTTTCTCTCTTCTCTTACCATTTGTATAATTTTATTATTCTCAATTTCCTTTAAGGTAGAAGGCTTATTGGTAGGAAAAAATAATAATATTGGATGTTAAAAATGTGTACATAAAGCCTCTTGTGCCTTTGTTTTAATGACTAGATGTTACTGGCGTTTAGTTCACCCTTTCAAATCCACTTTTAGCCTCATGCTCTTAAATACTGTGCTTTTTATCTATGCACTGGATTTTAACTACTCTGGTAGTAGCTTTAATCGATTTCTGAAGCCATCCAATGGGAAACAGTGTTAAGAATCATGTTACTTGACTCTAAAATTAAAGCTCTCAATGAAATACAGAAATCATCCAAAATACAATTTGTTAAAGAAAACTGATGCATTCTGATGAGCAAACATTTTCAACATCCTATCTACCATTAAGTACTACTCACATTAAAGCATTCCTAAGGAAACAGTCCCCAACAATTTGTTGAGTAGGTAGTTGAAAATACAAGTGAGAGCAAATGTACAAGTTTTGTTTTTATACTGCTGTGGTTTGAATGTGTCCCCCCAAAGTTCATGTCTTGGAAATTTAATCCCTGGTGGAACAGTGTCTAGAAAGGGGACCTTTAAGAGGTGATCGGGTCATGAGGGTAGAGGTTATGAATGGATCCTCATCATCGCCGGAGTGGGTTTGTTATCTCCAGAGCCAGTTTGTTAGAAAAATGAGTTTGGTCCTCTCTTGCTCTGTCTCAGGCACTCTCCTACCCTTTCGCCGCCCACTGTGGGAGGACCAGCAAGAAGTCCCTCACCAGATACTGGATCCTTCATATTAGACTTCCCAGCTCCAGAAATGAGAGAAATAAACTTCTTTGTAAATTATCCAGTCTGTGGTATTCCGTTATAGCAACACAAAATGGACTATACATATACTATATATATATATATACACACACACACATATATACATATATATATATATATATACACATAAATATATACTAAGCCTTCAGCTTGTTATATACCATTGAGATTATATATATTTTAAATAGTTTACTCTTGGATAGCTTTCCATCTACCCACATTCACTATTTCAGTAGACCAACTTTTTCAGAGGCCTTTCTAAGTTCATTAATTGATACTTCAATGAAAATATAGTAAACCACCATTAACACTACTACTTAAACCTGTAAGTAAGGTCCAAACACTTCACTGACATATGACATCAGCTTGTACTTTTGTGAGACAAATTAAGTGACCAGAATGAGCCTGCTACAGAGGGCAGGAGACAATCACAATCATATTATTAATATATCCAATACCTGTGGTATCAGTATCTCTTTATTGTCACAAGAACGCTGCATGGCAGCCACAAAATGTCAATAGCAAACATTTAGCTCCTGGGATGTGGGGTTCGGCTTTGCTGGACGGGACTCTTCTTACCCTAGCTGGTTTTGCTCGCACATTTGTGACCAGCCTTGGATTGCCTGAGGGCTCTGCCGATCTTGGCTGGATTGCTCCTGTGTCTGGAGTTTCACTGGCTGTTGACTGATGTGAGATGGCTAGCCTAGGATGCCGTCCTCGGCTGGAATCCTCTTGGCTGGATTCTTTCATTCACAAGCAGGCCAACCTGGGGCTGCTCTCATGCAATGGCAGAAGTGTGCACAAATGGAGCCTTTGCCGAAAACTGGCGCACCATCCCTTCAGCCAGATTCTCTTGGTTAAAGCAAATTATAAGGCCGGGTATGGGGAATACATTCCATCTCTTTAGTGAGAGAAACTGCAAAGTCATATGACAAAGGCTATAGTAACAGACAGGGTAATGAATCGAGGCCATTATGTTTCAAAATATAAACTTTAAGGCAGTGGCCCCCAACCTTTTTGGCACCAGGGACTGTTTTCATGGAAGCCATTTTTCCCACAGGTTGGGGTCGGGGGATAGTTTCAGGATGATTCAAGTGCATTACATTTATTGTGTATTTTATTTCTATTATGACATTGTAATATATAATGAAATAATTATACACCTCACCATAGGTTGGGGATCCCTGCTTTAAGGTAAGCAAAGCAGAGGACTTAGGGCCAGAATATAAAATACCCATTTCCTTAGGCATCATGTCCCCTGCCTCAGTGGAACAGAAAGGAGATATCCTCTTTGCAAGGCCCTCTTTTAAAACAGGTCAAGAAGATAATCCCTTCCACCCCAAGCTAACAATTCAGAAAACAAAACGAATAGGAAAATAATGGCATGCCTGAGCCCAAAATCCTAAGACTTCAGGACTGATAGTAACAGTAGAAAATAAATAAATAAAATGGAAAGAAAAAAATCTAGATGAGAGATGGAATAAAGAGGCTATTATGGCTGGGTGTGGTGGCTCATACCTGTAATCATAGCACTCTGAGAGGCTGAGGCAGGAGGATCACAAGGTCAGGAGTTCAAGACCAGCCTGAGCAAGAGTGAGACCCCCATCTCTACAAAAAACAGAAAAATTAGCCCAGCATGATAGGGGTGTATGACTGTAGTCCCAGCTACTGGGGAGGCTGAGGCAGGAAGCTCACCACTGCCCTCTAGCTGAAGTGACAGAATGAGACTCCGTTTCCAAAAATTAAAAAAAAAAAAAAAAAGATAGCTATTGTAACTGCTCAGAGGAACATTTATTCAAACTGACTTGTTATAGCAGGAAGAGCACACAACATATAGAAGGTTCTTCACTTTGATCAAATGAGTAGGGCACATGTGATATTGTACCCTCCTAAGCATTTGTTTAGAAATGTGCAGTTTATTTGCACTTTGCATAAACTTACAAACTTAACACTAATTTCTCATTCTGGTGGCCTTCAAATTTCGACATAGTTTAGAATATTAACAGTTGACACATATGATTGAGTTCCGATAGTCTTTTGTAAATAACCTCTGTTGGTACTGTTTTGAATTTTGTATATGGGTAATTAGGAGAAATAAACTGGCAATTTGCCTCCAGCTTAGTTCTGTTCTCAGACCAGAAAACACAAATGCTGCCTGGGATATTTGTAAGCCCACCCTTGTCCCCCACAGTCCTCATGTATCCCATTCTCATCTCCCCACTTCCACCCCCATCAAGCAGGTTGATACTTTCACTGATGTCTAGAAAAGATGCTGCTAAACATAAAACAAAACGTCTGCTGGGCACACATAGTCCCAAAATGTTAATGATGAATTAATAAAATTAAAAATGTAAGGAATCTTATGATTAGTTGAAGGATATTAACCATGTATCTAAATTCTGCCTTGGTTTGAAATTTAGTGGCTATTACTCCACTGAAAACAAAATATCCGAGTGCCAGGGATGTGCAAGACACTGTTCAAGTTGCTGAAAACAAAGTGAGGGCACAAGTCCCTGCCCCTAGGAGTTCCTAATCGAACGGATAAGCCCAATGACATGCAGATGGTTGCATAATAGCGATGGGAGCTGGGAGAGAGATTAATAGGTCCTGATAAGAACATAGAGTATACCCTAAACCCCCATAGGATGTGCTTACAAAAATAGGGATGCAGCTCAAGAAAAAAAGTATGGCCTTAACCACCACTTACAGAAACATATCCTAATAACCTCACTGGGATGTTTCAATGTGCTTATTGGTGATGTTAGAGTACTAAGAAAACATCACGATGATCACTAAAAATGCAAAATACGTAGCAGTGTTTCCCCAATAAAAGGATTCCCTGATTGCATCGTTTTGAGAAACACTGTATGCTCTGATGCCCTTTGGAGAGTCACATGCACATGAACATATTAAAAGCTTTGAGAAATTCTGAAGTAATGAAATCTGCCTTACTGCATATCACTGTCTATTTCTAAAGCATTTAACCACAGAACCCTATTGCGTCTTACCTACTAACACCCTACAGTGTACATTTTCGATGCTGCATCAATGTCGAATGTTTTAATTTTGCAAACATATATAGGTAGCAATTCATGACGTCTACAAAAATGACAAGTGAATAGTACAACAATTAGTATTAACTGAGGAATTTAAAAAAGAGAGTAACCTTGTATAACAACCAATATATCCTATCATTAAAAAGGCATACTAAAGCTTGAGTAAGAATTAAGGGGAAAAAAACCCAAAATCACAATTTGCTCTCAGTTTATTTGTCATCAGTTCATAAAATATTTATATTTCTAAAGAAATGATGCATTATTTCTAAAAGCTATGATTTCCTAAATGAGTCCTCATAGCAGGCACTATTAAACTAGGCATTAATTATAAGAACAGCAGGCATTAGGAATGGCTAGAGCATCCAAAAATTATTCCTTGAGATCCCATTTTTTGTTTGTTTCTTTACCTAATTAAAAATAGGAATTTCCAGTTTCTGCCAAAACAGATTAAAACATTATCCAATTGGAATGTGACTGCCATGTAAGAAATATAGCTATAAATATCATTTATTTTCTCTCTTTTAAAAGCCCCTTTCTTTTGAAGGTCTGGCTCTTTTGTATGCAGGTAAAAACTCACTTTTCAGATCTATTTCTAAGAGTTTTTTAAAGAAGCCAAACAATGCTCTAGATTGTCACAACCTGCTTGAAATACTTTATAAATCTATTCCTTTAGTGTATTGAGCAAGCGTGTACTAATTATTAAATTCATTTCTTCCACTACGTTGATAACAAAGGAGGAATCCTAGATAATAATTATTGGAAATGTGCATTGTGAATACAAACTGATTCTCTCGAGGTTAGTTATCAAGTATCAACTGTCTTTGGTTTTACTGCCCATAGATAAATTCAATGGAGTTCCTGAATCAGAACAGCTTAGGCCCAAAGCCATGAATAAGGGCACCATAGTATAAGTCTCTGTATTTGGCCTAGCTCCATAGAATAATTATTTAGTTAATTTCATCTTAACTGGTTTTTGTGAGATTAAGTACAGCTAGATATTAGAGCAGTGGTCCTTAGCACTCTTCTCAGCATCATCCTGGAGTCAGGGTAGGCTCGCCCCAGAAATACCCACAGGCCATGCTCAGGAATCCCTGTTATAAATCCCTGCTAGCTCCACAAAAACACCACCAAAATCATCTATTGATAGGTCAAAGCTGATCTTATTTTTAAAAGCAGTAAGAGAACACTGCTTGACGGAGTTTCTGTGGCATCACAGAAGGGAAAGGGTTTGGTTGGGATCACATAAGGAGGATGCTGTAATAGTTTAGGATTGCTGAGCATAGCAAGACAAAAATGTTTTGGGGCAACAGTTTTCAAGATTCTTTGGAAATACAGCTGTTTGATGCTATCTGTTGAAGAAGTTAACAGTTTGATGTTCAAATAAATCGGGTTCTCAGAAAACTTCTGGAACAACTGAAAAAGTTATAACAAAGTCTTGATGATGAAGACAGAGGAATGCCAAAGCCATGTTAGTGAAGATAATGGATGTGTAAAGTCATGACGCTATAGACAAAGTTGCACAGCTGCAGATGCTTTTGGTTCTCAGCTTCTTCAGCCTTAGCTGAAGGATAAACCATGAATATCAGCAGGCAGGATCAAGCCACATCTTCACTACAATTTGAGGTGTCATGATCAAGTATTATGTTCCTGGGGCAGTTATTTCAAATATTGTATGTGTCAGGTTTTCCTGTTCTTTTTGTTGGGTGACAGTTTGTTGGATCATAACACAGGACAGCAGCTACAAACAGTAGGCCTAAGTCTGGGGATCACAAACCTGAGTGCTCCAACCCAGAAAAATCCTAAGGTAAGGATTTTAATCAGAATTTGCAATCCACTTCCCAGCCAGGAACCGCAAGTGTCCAAACTAAACCAGGAGAATAGATCCTATCACCAATCTAAACAGCCTGCAGAATTAGATAATGAGGTTATTAGTAAAAGACTCAAAATTCATAATTTCTTTGTTTGAATACTGGATCTCAGTAATATTATAGGTACCAAAAAGTCTGGAGGGCTGTAATCACAACAATCCCCTAAACTAGCACATGTTCCTCTTGAAAGGGCCATGTTCTCTGTCCTAAACCACCACTTGCCCAATTTCATGAACCTCTTAGGCCAGAGGTTCTATAGCCTCTGTGGTATTGTCTAACTCTTCTGCTAGTGTGTGGCAATGTAATTTGTATTATTCTTTCAACTTTTCACACTTCTTGTAAAGCATGAAATAAAAAATCCTGAGGGGAGAAGAAAGCAATCCAAAACTACCCTTGAATAGTTAGGGCTCCAAATCAAGTCCTAACTTTTATCATTCTTGAAATATTATCTAGAAATCTCTTTGTTCAAGAAAGACAACTTTATTGGCCAAAATATATTCTGGGTTATATCAGAGATTATCCTAAAAGTGGGCATCAATTTAGCAACATAAGGAGTCTTGGCAGAAGCCGTTCCCTTCAAAAGTCTATCACTTATGAAGGTGCTCAACTTGAGGTCTCCACAAGGGACCTCATCTTCCATTTCCAGGATGATTTACACTTCTCTGAGAGCCATGACTCCAAGAATAAGCCCCTTAGATTTTCACTGTCCTGCTGGTTGTTAACAGTATCTGATAGGATCCTTTGCACGAGGGTTTGAGGGCTGTCTTTCTCTGATGTCTTGTAGAAGGTGTCTCTTCTCTAGAAGACCAAGTCTGTAGGTTTTAAGTCATGTAAAGGTGATTCAGGAAGATGTTGGAGAAAGAAGGCTCCCATCCGTTGATGCTAGGACTAAGTATTACACAAATCCCCGGCAATATTTGGCATGTCTGCTTGCAATAGCCTGGATTTATTCCTAAATCCATGGACTAGTCTGTTACTAAACAGACTTTTACTCTCATAAAAGGAGAGTCTATGAACTCCAGAAGTTGTTAATCCCATTGTCAGTGAATCCAATAACTAATATTGGCTCATAGCTTAAGCCATGGAAGTCTCTGAGAGTTTACTAAGTTGAGTTTCAGAAATATTCTTTCCATTTTTCCTGAAGATTGAAAGTGATATAGACACATATACTTCTGAGTAAGTGGCAGAGCTTTGCAAAGGCCCAAGTAAAATAGGTTTCCTGTCACTCAAGAGAAAGAAAAGTCATTTCCAAGTCTGGAAACACAAAATCAAGTAAATTTTTTTGGCTATCGTTATTGCTGTAAATATCTGATGAAAGGCTTCGGTCCAACCAGAAATTAACAAATACTGACCAGGACACATTCAAAATTCATCAGAGGGCAGGTGTATGTAATCCATTTGGAAGTGTTCACAAAGGTCCTGAGGGTTGTTTCTTGTCCATTTCCCATCCAACATGGTTTTTACTGGATTGTGATGTTGACAAATGAGACATGCATCAGAGACACCCTTGGCCATTTTGGTAAAGTTTCCTCACTGATGTTGATTGATCACAGAGGCAAATATGCCCTTGCTAGGATGAGTAATTCTAAGTAAAATTTTTGCAAAGTTCTGCTGCTACTAGGAACCAATCTCAGAGTACCTAAGATCATCCTCAGGCAGTTTGCATCTAGTTATCTCCCAGGACCTTTCTTGATGCTGGAGTCAAATCCTAGCATTCTGTAATAGCTTCCTTGAACACAACCAGAGATTTGGTCTCTAGGTGCATCAAAAGGGCTAGGATCCTAGTGAAGCTGCCTGAACTCCACATTATCTCCTTTTGTACAAGCTTATACCTTACTATAATCACATTGTGAAGAAGCACATACTAGCATACTGGTTTGATTTCTTTAAATAAATAAAAAAAAGCACTAGCATACTCAAAATTCCTTTAATTTGTTCAGCATTCTTGATTGAGAATTCTGCTGAAGTCAAGAACCCTCTTTGTTCGCAAAGCATTCCAAAATCCTGACCTACTCCAAAAACATGTCTACTATGTATATTAGCCCTCTTTGGTTAACTGACAAACATCTGAAGAGAGCAGTGAGTTCTATGACCCAGTAGATTTTGCTTCTGCTAGGATTTTTGCTTCTGTAAGGATTCATATTATAGGAATGAAGTGAGATCTGTTATAGTTATGGTATATTCTACCTGGTATTTTCTGTTTTAGTCTTAAGATATGTCTCATCAACAAATAAAACTAAGTCTTGATTTTCTAAAGTACTTTTTAGCATATCTATTCAGGGCCTAGATAGTTTATAACTTATCTAGACAGTCATAAATGTCCCCTTTTTAAAGAAAATGAAAGAAGAGTTGCAGGATTCAATATTGAATAGAAATATGTAAAAAAGAGAGGAAGGAATAGAATTTCCCAGAAGGCAAGCCTCCTTTATGATAGATATTGTTTATTTTCAATAAGCGACAAAGAACGTACACCACAAGGGACCATAGTTTAAAGGAGATTCTAAAATTCAAGTGAACAGAGCTGCTATGGCTATTGTTCTTAGACAAGTTGATTAGATTTTTGCCACTGGCTTAAGAGAGAGATCATAGTAAGGTATTGGTCTCTGATGATTCACAAGAAGTTGAGTACGAACACCCAGGGCTTATGCAAATCTCTCATGTTATATATAAATAGACAAGATCATGATAATTAGGTAGGCATAGAGTGGGAGGTTTTTGAAGAGTTAATTTTAGCTTACGAAAAGAGTGTTTGTATTTTGGTTCTCAGAGAAGAGGTTTAGTTACCAGAGATTTGGTTAAGTCATACAGTGATGTGGAGACTTCAGAAAAGCTGGTGACTCCAGTAGTCAGTGAGATCCAGGAATCCTCTTAGTTGTCTCTTAGTTACTGAAAATGTAACTTCTCTTTGAAAACCTTATGCCCTTTTTGAAAACAGTAAGCAGGTGCGTGGAATAAATCTTAGAGCTCACCTCTCCCTTAGAACACAACAAAAGGTCATCCACATATTGGGTAAGAATAGAATTTCAAGGAAATTTAAAGGTCTTGAGGTTGAGGTTGAAGACTTGTGAAGAGTAGGAGAGTGCCTCAATAACCCTGGGCATAACATAGAAATAATATTTTTTATCTTACTAGGAGAAAGCACACAGGTACTGACTATTTTGACCTAAGAGATACTAAAACAAGCAGAACAAAGATTTAATACTGTAAAATTGTAGCCTTAGGAGCCACCTAAAAGAATATAATATTTGAGTCTGATACTACAGGAAGCAGGGAATAACTATCCTGATGTCTTGAGCAAATATATACACACACACACACACACACACACACATATATATATGCTGTCCCCTAGTTTTTTAACAGATGATATAAGTATTATAAGGAATGCTACAAGGTATGATGCATTCTTTCTCTGTTAGGCTTTTGACTATTGGTTGTAGTCCTTCTTCAAACTCTTGTTAAATGATACTGTGCAAGTTTGAGTTATGATTTAGATGGAGCAATCTTAACCTTGATGGGCTTAGCCTCAATGCTACCTAAATCAGTAGAATATTTGTCTATGAAAGTCTGATACCATCTTGATATCTGCAGTGTGAGCGTGATTGAGATACACAGACATTGGTAAATTGATATTGAAAGAGCTCAGGAAATTTCACTCCAAAATATGACTCTTTGGTATAAAGAATATTTTGAATTAAAGGCTCTTAGAGATCAACAGGCTCTTGGAAGGGGCTTTCCCTCTATCTGCATAACCAAACAGACCCATCAAAAGAACAACCAGCCGGGCGTGGTTGCTCACGCCTGTAATCCTAGCACTTTGGGAGGCCGAGGCAGGCGGATTGCTCAAGGTCAGGAGTTTGAAACCAGCCTGAGCGAGACCCCGTCTCTACCAAAAATAGAAATAAATTAATTGACCAACTAAAAATATATATACAAAAAATTAGCCGGGCATGGTGGCGCATGCCTGTAATCCCAACTACTCGGGAGGCTGAGGCAGTAGGATCGCTGAGCCCCGGAGATTGAGGTTGCTGTGAGCTAGGCTGACGCCATGGCACTCACTCTAGCCTGGGCAACAAAGTGAGACTCTGTCTCAAAAAAAAAAAAAAAAAACAACCAACTTCCCTTCCCTGGTCTGTTACCACACTATATTGCAGGAAAGAAAATAAAGAGTACAACCAGACCTGGCCCAAATCATTTTAAATATAATATTTGACTCTCAAGGTTAATTTAATTTATAAAGAGAATAATTTACAAGTCAGTCTGTTTCTCCCGCCCTTTCATTCTCCTTAGCAACCATTTATTGCCCTTAAACAGAATTACCTATACTCCTCATCTCTCCTTCCCCTCTGAAAGGAGTGTATAAAAATATTTGTATCCCACTGGGATATTGGGTAATCACTCTGTGATTCTCCTGGTGCTCATGATAAATAAACTTCTTCCTTTTACTAATCTGCCTTAATTGTGAGTTGATCTTTCAATGAACTTTCAGGGTAAAGGGGAAGTTTCCCCCTCACTCCCACAATATTCAAATCAGGTATGCCATTATTATGAATAGGAGGACCCTGAGGGATTTTAAGAAAGGAGCTATTAGGAGATTTTTTTTAAGCTGTAGAATTAACAGTTGTGAAGGAGAATATTTAATCTGGCAATTCAGATTGCACAGTTAACAACTAGCTATGAAGTTGGTAGGTGCATGTGTTCATTAAGAAAGAAAACACGTCTTGGTTAAAGAGGGTGATAGCTACGGACTGGAGCACAAGGAATGTTGGAAGATTGGTAACGACTCCCACCACCTGAGTAGTTTGTTCACTCAAAAATTGAGCTTGTATAACAGAGGCAAGAGTTCAGATTGATAGAGTGTAATAGAGGTAAAGGTTGGAAAAAGGGCAAGGAAATGTTTTATGACTTGTCTCTCTAAAACCCCACTCTTTTTGGGAATTAAAACCTGCATTCCTTTCTGAAGGCCAGCACTCAAAAGGGCAGGAAAATGTTCTTTACTGTTTTTTTCTAGTATCTTAAAACACAGAAGATGGCTCAACAGAATTGTCTGGACAAGGGTCATCAGACCACCATCACCCCTCACCAGAGATCAGTTATAATGAAACAACAATAGCCTGAAGCCATGACATAAGACATTGGTCACAGAAACCCAAGCCCAATTGCTGAAAACCTTCCTTTTAAAAAGCCCTGTATTTCTGCTTAAAGCCAAGATGGAAGATGGTAGTCTTTGAGACGCTAGTCCACTGCCGTCCTCATTTGCATGCAAATTGATAAACTTCTCTTTCCTTTTCCTCAAACCAGTTGTCCTCCTTCTTCGTTCTCACTGATTTGGCCTGGGGGACAAGTAACAAACTTTCCATAACAGCAGCACCTGTATGAATAACAATTTGCAAGTTTTCCCTTTACTATTTAGAGAAATTTCTCCTTGTGAATTTAAAGGCAAAACAGGAAATCGAGTGCTTGATTCTCCCCTGGAGCACTATTGATCACCCATTTCATTTTTTTCCCTATAATTTCTTGGCTAATATGGGACAATTCTTTTCCCAATGTCTTTCTGTTTATAGTAACTACTCTTATCTTCATCAAAAGACTCACTTCTCCATATAAAACTACTGGATGGGAGCATCTAAGTATCTTTTTTCTCTGTAAAGCCATGAATTTATCCTGAGTATTATTCTGTTTTAATTCTAAGCCTTTTTCAAAATGTTCAGTGAGGTTCTGGAGGCCTGGTAAAAGGACTATTTCCCATTCTCATTTTTGCTTTCATATTAAATTCCTATTTCTAGCTTAAAACTATTGATGAAAATCTTCCTTCTACACTTCTCAGCTGGGGCCTCTGTTACAAAAGACAGATTAACAAAAGAAAAATGGACCAAAGTTTATTCACATGTGTATCTCATACACACATGGGAGAAATTCATGGAAAAGTAACTCTAAAAGATGGCTAGAAATTGGGCTGTAATATAATCTTCAGCTAACACAAAAGAAGCAAGATGTGAGGGAAGCAAATATGGGGAAGGTGACCAGGAAAAGTATGGTATATAAGAGTGAGGTTTCTTATGTAGATTTGAGCTCCTTCCTTTTCCATCATGAGAGTCTCTTGTGATAGAGGGTCATACTTATCTTCCTGGTGCAAAGAGGAAGATGTCTGTACAAATGGAGATTTATTTATAAACATAAATTTCCCTTATAATACAGTAACTGATATTGTTTTCAGAGCCTTTCCTGTGTCTGCTGTTTCTCAAAATAATCAGCTCAAAATAACCCTTATGCTAAAGAGGTATATAGAGGCACCATGACTTACAATGAGATTGCATCCTGATAAACTCATTGAAGATTAAAAATATACATAAAAAATGAATTTAGTATATTTTACCTATTGAACTCAGTAGCTTAGCCTACCCTACCTTAAACATGTTCAGAACATTTAGATTAGCCTACAAATGGGTAGAATCAGCTAACAAAAAAACCTATTTTATAATAAAGTGTGAATATCTCATGTAATTTATCAAATACTGTGCTGAATGTGAAAAAAAGAATGGTTGTATGGGTACTCAAAGTATAGGTTCTACTGACTATCACTTTCACACCAGAATAAAGTAAAAAAATCATAAGTAAAACCATTGTAAGTCAAGAACTGTCTATATTTTGAATGTCATAGTCTAGTCTCCTAAAGTCATATTTTGGGGTGGCATATTTGGCCTCCTATAGTCATATAAGCTGGGGATATAGTTCTGCATTTTGTTTAAACATGGTAATGCCCTTGATGCCCTTGAAGCATCAAGTGGACTCATCCTTTCTTTGTCTATAAGACTATGGGAACCCAATCTATTTTCATAAGAAAATTTGGGAATAGCCTCCAAAAGGCCATGTTCAACATCTCTAGATTTTCTAAAACTCTCTAGATTCCTATGCAATATGGCTCTTTTGGAGCCATATTGTTCTACCATATTGTTCTACCTACCTATCTACTGTTCTACCTATCCTCCTAATTTTCTGTATCCAAGTTTCCACTGATGAGGTCATTAATTGGTACAAATTTGGATACCTTGGCTTATTTGTATCCAAAATTGTTCCATAGGCCACTGCAAATTTCTGGGGTTTAGAAAGTATCTGACATTGTCTCTGAACTCAAAGTGAGACCAGGACTCAAAATCAACCATAAGAGGTGAAGGAAACCAAAATAGTTCACCCCAAAATATGGTTCCCTGGTATAATGAGCATTTTGAATTAAAGGCCCTTAAAAATCAACAGACACTGGAAGATACTTTCTCCCTGTCTACATAAAGCCCAGAGGGACTAACCAAGGGGAACAATTGTTTTTCCTTTCCCTCCCTGTTATTTCATTGTCTATTACAGAAAACTGAAGAATGTAACCACACCTGAATAGACTCTTTCACAAGATAATGTCAGCCTCTCAGGCTTATTCAATTTCCAAAGAGAACCATTTACAAGTTAATTTCTGTTTCCTGATCTGGTAATCACTTATTACCCAAACAGAATTACCTATATTTGCCATCTCTCCCTTCCCCTCTGACAAGAAAGACTATATAAGTAGCTAGGCTACATTGGGACATTTGGAGTAATCATTCTGTGGTTCTCCCCCATGCACGTTAACAAATTTGTATGTCTTTTCTTCCTTTAATCTGCCTTTTGACAATTATTAATAATTTTCAGCAAACCTACAGAGGGAAAGGGAGGAGTTTTCCTTTGACCCCTACAGAGGTTTTCCCTGTTCTGTGGGAAATTGTAAGAGTTACTTTTAAGAGTTAATTGAGCTTTGGGAGCTTTTGGCCAATCCAGGAGGGGAGAAGAGTATGCCAGGGGGAGAGACAGGAGCAGATGGAAATGGGGGTGTATAGTGTGGTGGAAAAGGAATAGCAGGATAAAGGTATTAGGTTCATCTTGTGAGTTGAAGTATCAACTGAAGGATGATGAGGCTCACACATTTGGAAAGGAGAGCTTTATTGCTCATTCAGCGTTGCAGCCTGCAGGCTGGCTACCCTACAGGCTAGGAAACATAGCCTCAGGCAGGAGCCAAGAACAAGCACTTCGAGGGAAAAGCAATGGCAACAGGAATTTATGCTACGCGGGGGTGCTGACTCTACATGTTTTAACAAGTTACAGGAGAAGTCATGAATATTTATGAAAGGAGAAACAAGCACATGCACAACTGTGCTTCATGATATTTCATAGGACCCATGTTCAAAAAAATGGTGGTGTTAGCATAATCTGAGGGTGGAGTTTTTGGCCCTGTGACGTCAAAAGGTGAAACATAAAACCTGAAAACAAACTCTCTCTTCACAGTCTCTATAGACTGATCAGAACCACTCCATGGTCAGTGGCCTCTTATCAGGAAGAAATGCTGGTCAGTTGTGTAGCAGGAAGAATGGCCTGAAAAATGGTAAAAATGTTTTCTGTCTCTCTAAAACCTCCCCCACTCCTTTTAGGAATTAAAACCTGCATCCCTGCCCAAGGCCAGTGGTCAGGAGGGGGAGGGAAGTGTCCTTTGTTCTTTGTACCACAAGAGATGGCTCAGGGGAGTTATCTGGGTGAAAGTCATGAGATTGTCTTAGCTGAAAATGGGATGAATCAGAACCATCAACTATAGTTGAACAGCAATAGCCTGAAGCTGAAAACCTTCCCTTTAAAAACTCTCTATTCCTGCTCAGAGGCAGGACATTGGTACTTTGAGATGGGAGGCTGCCAACCTCCTCCTTTGCTGGCAATTTAATAAACTTCTCTTTCCTCCTCCTCAAACCACTTGTCTTCATTCTTCTGATGTGGCCGGGAACAAGTGCCAAATTTTGGTAACAGTTTTACTGCCAAAACCACAAAAAGGAGGAGCAGCATTAGGTGGTTGGTTGAAATCAGTGGTGGAGCAAGTCTTTCCAAAGGGCTGGTTCTGTTTAATCCTTAGGGAAGAAAGCCTGATGGCAGTCACTGAGGGAGGAGGGACAATGAGGTGTGTCTGATCTCCCATCCCATCATGGCTGAGAATTCACATTAAAGGTGTTCTATAGGGTCTCCTTGATCAAGAGGATTTATTTTTATTTCTCAGAGGGTATCAGAAAGAGAGTTTTATGTTTTTCACTTTTTTTGCTTTGACCAAGAATTTTCTTAAGGAAGCAATTTTGGAACCTGAACTTCTTTTAGATGCTTCCTTATACATACCAAAAATTGCAGACAATTGGATATTTTAAATCTTGTTTCCTTTTGGTTCTAAGGTGCCTCTAAAATGAACAATTGTGATTATATTAAAAATTCTCCCAAAGGGAACACTGTATAGTTGGACCTCCATATTCACAGATTTTGGGGATTCAATTAACCTCAGGTAGAAAATATTCAAGAAAAGATGACAATAAAAAATAATGTGAATTAAAAAATACAGTGTAACACTATTTACATAGCATTTCTATTTTATTAGGTATTATATGTGATTTTAAAATGATTTAAAGTATAAGGGAGAGGCTGGGTATAGTGGCTCATGCTTATAATCCTAGCATTTTGGGAGGCTGAGGTGTGAGGATCACTTGAGGCCAGACATTTGAGACCAGCCTGAGCAACACAGCAACATCTTGTCTCTACACAAAATATTGATAAAAATTAGCTGGGTGTGCACCTGTAGTCCTAGCTACTCAGGAAGCTGAGGCAGGAGAATCACTGCAGCTCAGAAATTTGAGGTTGTGCTGAGATATAATGATGCCACTGCACTCTAGCCAGGGCAACGGAGCAAGACTGCCTCAAAAAACAAAACAAAACAAAACAAAAATGAAAAAAAAGTATATGGGAGGATATGCATGAGTTATATGCAAATACTATGCCATTTTATATCAGGCACTTGAGCATCTGTGGATTTTGGTATCCACAGGGGTCCTGGAACCAATCCCCTGCTGGTATTGAGGGACAACTGTAATTATAAATTATCCTTGATAAATTTATGACACTTAGAAAGCTAAACTCATGATTTGAAGTTGTAGTGTAAAAAATTTGAGATGTTGACATCTGGCCCAGAGGGAATGCAGACAGACATACGTGACGGAGACAAACAAACCCATGAGAATCCTCAGAACAGTTGGTCAGAAGCATGGTTTGTGCACCTTGTTAAAATATACCACCAGTTGATAAACACAGTGATAAACACAACCACTCTCCTCATGGCTGAGATGCTCAAAGTTAAAAGAGAATGATGCAGCCATGGCTGAGTGAGGGAGTGGTCACATACTCTATGTTCTCAGAAAGATGTGGTAAAAGTGTCACAGGACCTGCCTTTCTACACAATCAAGTCAAACCAGTTTCTGTTGTTGGTGCCAAGAGATAGACCATAGCTAGACATTCCCCTGCTGACCGCCAACTAGCCACCTAGAACCAGCCAATAAGACAGAATGGTGATTTGGGCTCAAAGACCATCCAATCAAGCCTCTAGTCCTCACTCCCCTGACTGCCCTTCCCTGCCCTTTGGTTTTTGCCTTTACAATCTCTAACTCTCTAATTCCCAACTCTGGGCACAATTTCATTTTACACCAAAGGCTACATCTCCCCAATCTGCAGATTGCTTTTAGAAAATAAAATTCTCCTTTTGCCTCCACAGTTCTCATTGATCTTTTGTTAACAACCTCATGGCTTAAGCCCTGTAGCCTAAAAGGCCAGAACATCTCTAACTGCAAACCTAATTATGGAAGATAGAAAAGCCTGGAGAGATCTTTCCCAGAACTAGACTCCATGGACAAAACAAGACAAGGCTGAGTAAAGTTCTCATAAGGTTTGGGAAGTGATCTGGGAGGGCAAAGTTCATTCAAACAACAAGATCTGAGAAAAAAATCTTCTGAACTCCTCAGTTCTAGAGCCAGCTTAATGAAGGAACTTGGGACCTCTGCTCAGCCTCTTTTCTATGAAATCTCCTCTTATAAATGCACGACAAAAAATGACAAGGACAGACAGAAACAAGTAGTTGTGCTGTTAATACTAAGGCAGTTTGCACCAAGAATAAAAGTTTTTCAAAATCTGATCAGATAATAAAGAACTCCTAAAATGGTTTCTTTATTCCTAAGAGTTAAACTTAGCATATAGGAAGCTCACCACCAGTTTCTGATACAGTGGTGGAGAAAAGTTAAGAACTTCCACATCTAACACATTCTCCCAGGACTCAAGAGACCTCCAAGTACCTATTTAAAAGTCAAGGATTTTGAACAGTGATCACGGTAGGAAGCTTTAAGATTGCCAAATACTGATTTTTTGAAAACAAAAAATAAAACAGCATAAAAACTTATTGATAAGACAAAGCAGGTAATAGAACACTACTTGACAGTCTTGAATGGGAAGAGAAAAGACAAGATATATATAAGGGTTTGTAGTCTGGTTTGAGGTGGGCCTTTCAATGCTGGGGCTTTATTAGGATTAGATAAGGATCATGATACAATGGTTTAGGGTTTGTGGATATGGTGTAACTGTAACAGGTTCATTGTCCGACGTGCGGCAAGTCAATACACCAAAACACCATGTTGCAGCAAGAAAAAGGTTTAATCATAAGGCTGCTGAATGAGATGGTAGGAAACCTCAAATCTCCTCCCTGAGGAGTATGGGGCTAAGATTTTTAAGGGGTTGGATGAGTAATGGGCCAAGGTGTGGGGATCGTTAATTAGTGGAAGAGTACAGAATGAATTCATGGGGAGGAGAAATGAAGAAACTGTATTCTCATATCAATTCAGTTGTTCTGTGGGGGTCTTTGAACTGGTTGGTAACAGCTATCCTGCTGGAATTCAGGGCCTGAAAAACATCCCAAACAATTTTTAAACAAAAGCCTTATGATCTTAACTTCAGAGATCCTCTCTATAGGAACAATGGGGATGCAAATTATCAGTCTAGTGCGATGTGACTTTTGGTTACAAAGAAGTAGGCCAAAGTGAAGCCTGATTAATGCTTAATTATAACTATATTTCTGTCCAGAACCCATGAGGATGGTTTCAATAGCAAGGTAAGGATTTTAAGGCAAAGTCTTAAAACTATGAAGAGTGAACAGATGTTTGGTGCTATTGACTCAAGAGTTGAACAATTTGATGTTCATTTAAATGGGGATTGGGGAAGTTCCTGGAATAAACAGTGAAGCTATTTGCAACTTTTATCTTCCTGGGCAAGAGATTCCTGGGTAATAAAATCATGTTGACAAAGATTGAAATGCTAAAGTAATGTTAATAAAATCATGTTAACATAGACAGTAGGCTGTGTGTACATGGATTTTGGATATATATTTATATACTTTATCTCTGTTGGAACATTGCATATACACAAAATGTAACTACTCCAAGTTGACTGCATACACAATGGTTATATTTTTGATAAAAATGGACTGCAAACTTAAGGATGTCAATATTATAATTGATCAGTGAACATGCAATTACTAGGGTTTAAATAACACTTATTGGCCGGGCATGGTGGCTTATGCCTATAATCCTAGCACTCTGGAAGGCCGAGGTGAGTGGATCGCTCAAGGTCAGGAGTTCGAAACCAGCCTGGTCAAGAGTGAGAGCCCGCCTCTACTATAAATAGAAAGAAATTAATTGGCCAACTAAAAAAAAAAAAAATATATATATATATATAAAATTAGCTGGGCATGGTGGCACATACCTGTAGTCCCAGCTACTCCGGAGGCTGAGACAGAAGGATTACTTGAGCCCAGGAGTTTGAGGTTGCTGTGAGCTAGGCTGATGCCACGGCACTCTAGCCTGGGCAACAGAGTGAGACTTTGTCTCAAAAAAATAAATAAATAAATAAATAACACGTCTTCACTATAACTTCATCTTGCACATCATAAAAGCTATAGTCAATCAATGGGCTTATTTTAATGTAAATTCTTGGCAAACAACTTAGGAACTTTCCCTTCTTTTCCTTTAAAAACTTACTTGTAACTTTTGCCAGTGGGAATGTGTATTTAGGGCAATTTGTATCTATACTGCTGGGTTGTAATCCTCTGGCTTGGCCCAAATAAACTCTCTACTTATATTAATTTTGGCTCAGCTTTTTACTTTTAGGTTGACAATATAAAGAATTTTGGTGAAGGGGGTGGGAGCAGTGGCCAAATGTATTTATAAAAAATTCCAGTAACCATTAATCAAATGAGAAAATGGTTGTCAAATTTCATGAGACAAAAGAGCTATTGTCATTGAAGTCTTCAGACCAAGATCAGATAATCCTTCTCAGCAATATAGTCAATAAATTCAGGCTTACCGTCAAATACTGGTTCTCAAAGTGTTGTTCCCGGACCGTCAGCATCACCTGAAAACTTGCTAGAACTACAAATTCTTGGCCTCCACCTCAGACCTACTGACTCAAAAAATTCTGGAACTGGACCCAGTAATCTTGCCTTTTTTTTTTTTTTGAGACAGAGTCTCACTCTGTTGCTCTAGCTAGAGTGCTGTGGCGTCAGCCTAGCTCACAGCAACCTCAAACTCCTGGGAGCAATCCTCCTGCCTCGGCCTCCCGAGTAGCTGGCACTACAGGCATGCACCACCATGCCTGGCTAATATTTTCTATCTCTAGTAGAGACAGGGTCTCGCTCTTGCTCTCAAACTCCTAAGCTCAAATGATCTGCCCGCCTCGCCTCCCAGACTGCTAGAATTACAGGCGTGAGCCACCGCATCCGGCCAGCAATCTTGCTTTAACAAGCTCTACAGGTGATTCTGATACAGGCTCAAGTTTGAGAAACTCCTACAGTTAGATTAGATAGAATCAAATTGCTGTTGTTAACAAAGGACCATGAGATCTGTGGAGGAAAAAGGGAGAGTTTTATTTTCCATTAAAAAAAAACCAAAACACTATAGATTGGAAAGACACAGACTCTGGTGTAAAACAGAAGTGCCCTCAGTGGAGAAGGGAGAGAAAACTGTCATTTAGGTCTTTCATGCATATTTACCAGGTTTGGGAAAAGCCTATAAATATTTATGAGGGAAGTCAAGCATGTGTGCAGTAGGCAAACACATACGTACCATATTATTCTATGTTCATTTTAGGGTGGAGTTTTAACATTAAAATCAGGTGGAATTTGGCTGTTTAGATCAAGAGGTGCAGCCTCTGTGAGCCAGCTAAAACTGGCTTGAGGTCTGTGCCTGTTTATAAGGAAAGAATGTTTATGAAGGGGTGGGGAGGAATCCAGTGGGCTGATCTTGGGCAGTCCACCAGAATCAGCGGGACACTCTCAGTTATAACTATTTGGATAATGTTGTTTTTTGTTTTTTTTTTTTGTTTTTTTTTTTGAGACAGAGTCTCACTTTGTTGCCCAGGCTAGAGTGAGTGCCATGGCGTCAGCCTAGCTCACAGCAACCTCAAACTCCTGGCTCAAGCAATCCTCCTGCCTCAGCCTCCCAAGTAGCTGGGACTACAGGCATTCGCCACCATGCCCGGCTAATTTTTTGTATATATATTAGTTGGCCAATTAATTTCTTTCTATTTATAGTAGAGACGGGGTCTCACTCTTGCTCAGGCTGGTTTCGAACTCCTGACCTCGAGCAATCCGCCCGCCTCGGCCTCCCAGAGAGCTAGGATTACAGGCATGAGCCACTGCGCCCGGCCTGGATAATGTTGTTTTAAAGGCTAGTTTCTGTTCAATTACAGAAAAGAAGACCTTATGGCAGCTAAATATAGGGATATATGACCAACCGCTCTCCCTGCCGTGGGCACTTGATTCCATTTCTAGTGAATCATTTTGGCCATAGGGATTCATTTCATTTGTCAGTTGGAGGTATGTTTCAGCACCCTGAAACACAGTAATCTACCAAGCTTGTTCTGAATATTTTGTGCCCCAAAGATTATAGGAACTGAAGAAACTAATCAGAAAATCAACTGAGGCTAGGAGAATTTTTACAAATTATAGTTACAAATTAAACAAATTATAGTTACAAATAGTTCTAGAGATCTTTGAGAGCCTACACACTTAGAAAACTACTGTTATGACATTTTCTTTACTTGCTCAGGCCTCAATGGACATGTGGGTTATTTCTGCCTTTTAGTTATTGCAAAGAGTACATTTTTTAGTAGAGTCTTGGGGATTGATGCAGATCATAAGAGACTGAATAAAAAGCTTATGGGAAATTATCTGTATAAACTCATTTGAGAAGTGTAACTGTGAAAAAGAAATGTAGTATGAACCAGCAAATAGCAACAGAGACATACAATGTTCTTTTAAGATGGAGTGGTCCATAGCACAGAAGGTTCTGGTCTGCAAGATGAAAGTGCCATGGAAACTCACTATACTCTTTCCATCAATCTACATAATAGTCAAGAAGAGCACAGAATTTAAGAAAGCTCAATATCTGCTTACTTCGCAGTTAACAAAGGGGAAAGCATCTCTGAAACTTTAATTTGGGGACTCAAAGTTTCTCTGCAAGAGAGTTGACCTATGTCCATTCCCCTAGTAACAGTCTTTCTCTGTGTCTGTCTGTCTCTGTCTCTGCCTCTTTCTCTGCCTCTTTCTCGCTCTCTTTCACTGTCCCCTCTCCCCACATACTTAAAGCTCAAAGGCAAATGGGAGTTGGTCAGTTCTCTAATTGACACACACACAAAAAGCCCCATAAAAATTACAACAGTCATCTGCCTGCAATCTTGCCAACTTGGCCACCATTTACCACTAAGCTTCACGGAAAACAGGAGGAAAAAATGATGATTTCTAATGCTGAGAAAGTAATTTTGCTTTAAGTAGAGGAAGGAGTTTTTCTATTTCTAACAAGGAACACTCTGTGATTCTTTGAACAGAAAACTTTCCTATTTATCTCTTTTAGAAAGAGCTAAACATTGCTGAGCATTACAGTACTACAATACCTGACCAGTCTTTGGTCTAGGGTCATTCTTCTCTCTGTGATTAGCAAGAACTAGGTGTTTTCTTCAGGGAATCAGGGCAATTCCTTTGACAACATAATTTCTGAAAAAGTTAAAAAAAGTTCATGTGCTATTACTCTTGAATTCTTATGAATATGTTTAATTATAGCTGATGTTTATAACCACAGAACTTTCACATGTGAATTACCAAAGGTAAAACCCATCCCTCCCTAAATCTGACTACTTATTAATTGCCCTGTGGCTCTCTAAACTTTGGAAAGATGCATTCACTCCCTGCTAGATTCCTCAATTAATTTCTCCTTGGATCTTTACTAGACATTAAAATAAGAAACCCTGCCTTTATTAAACGCTTGCTATGTTAAACACTTGTGCTAGACCCACTACATACGTTGTACCAGTCCTCATGAATCCCCACAGGTAGCTATTATGGCCCCATTTTGCAGATGAGAGAGAGAGTCAGCTCAGCAAGGCTACTTCCTCAGCAGGTAACATGAAGGTCTGGGCTTTCAACCCAGGTATACCTCACTACAAAGTTGTGTTCTTACCTCAAAAAATGGCCTCTCCAGGAGAATTGCCTGAGCCCAGGAATTTGAGGTGCAATGGGCTATGATGATGCCACTAAACTGTAGCCTGAGCGACAGAAGGAGACTCTGTCTCAAAAACAAAACAAAACAACAATCCTCCCCTCCCCAAAAAACAGTCTCTCAAAAGAGCAAGCATGCCATGGACAATTTAACCAACAGCAATCAGGTTAAAACTCCAATGAGGCAAGGACATTATGAAGGGAGTTTTGGAAGTGACAGCTGTTTTTAGCAGAACTCCAAACTTTCCTCCATGCTTATTACAAGATAGCAGGTTAGGTTGGGGGTTTTGAGCACTGTCCCCAACTCTCTAACATGAGAGACATTCTGGGCATTGTTTCCTCTTTTCAACAGGTGTGGAGGGTAGAGTTGGCCATAGCTTCTGGTTCATGTTGCACCATAGCCCTGCTTAGAGCAAGACCCCTCTCCTGTTTTTATCTATCTAATTATACCCTTTTATTGTCATTATCCATTCTTCTTCTCCTCCCCCAAGGCAAACTTTTTAATGTGTCTGATCCCATCCTTTTATTTTGCACATTGTTGGAAATGCTGACTGTGGTTTCTGTGCAAGTGTGCGGATGTGGAGGTCTCGCCATGTGGCTTCAGCCTGCACGGGAACCCCTCAGGCCAAGATCGGGGACTCCAGCCTGTGGCAGCCCTGCCTCACCCCAGACAAAGACGTTTCCAAAGCGAGATACTACCTGGGAGAACCTGCTCCTTCATCTCAAAATGAGGGTAATGCTACCTGCCCTGCCTCTCTCACAGCTGTGATAAGAATGAATGAGATAAAGATTCTAAAGACATTGGTAAGCTATAAAGTGTTTAAAGTGTCAAGCTCACAGGTATGGTTTTATCTCAGGAATATCTGTGATATGAAAAGTAGGGGCTGTTTTGACACGGCTACTTTTTGAAGTTGCCCCATGTAGGAGAAGTTTGATTCCAGGCTGCTATGGATGGAATGGGGTCCCCTGAAAATTCCTATGCTGAAGCTCTAACCCCCACTCTGAAGGCATTTGGAAATGGCACCAATAAGGAAATAACAAAGGTTAAGTGAGGCCAGGCGTGGTGGCTCATGACTGTAATCCTAGCACTCTGGGAGGCTGAGGCGGGTAGATCACTCAAGGTCAGGAGTTAGAAACCAACCTGAGCAAGAGCGAGACCCCATCCCTACTAAAAATAGAAAGAAAGTAATTGACCAACTAAAAATATATATAGAAAAAATTAGCTGGGCATGGTGGCCCATGCCTGTAGTCCCAGCTACTTGGGAGGCTCAGGCAGTAGGATCGCCTGAGCCCAGGCATTTGAGGTTGCTGTGAGCTAGGCTGACGCCATGGCACTCTAGTCTGGGCAACAGAGTGAGACTCTGACTCAAAAAAAAAAAAAAAGGTTAAGTGAGATCACAGGGATGGGATCCTTGCATCCTTACAAGAAGAGGAGGAGACACAGGTGCTTCCTCCCTCCAGATGCTCAAAAGAGGCCATAGGAGGACACAGCAAGAAGGCAGCTGTCTACAAGCCAGGAAGAGGGCCCTTGTCAGATACCAACCCTGACAATCTTGGACTTTTAGCCTTCAGAACTATGAGAAAATAAATGTCTGTAACCTAAGCCACCCAGGTTGTGGTGTGTGGTTACGGCAGACTGAGTAGATGAATATATAGGCACTCCTTGGCAATGTATGAATTGTACCCAAAGAGAGCCAAGGTATGATTCCAAATGTTCTAGAATGTTCTGGAATGATAAAATAGTCTCAATATGAAGTTCATTTGGATTTTACTTTCTTAATGTGCCCTAAAAGGCACTGTTGGGGGGGAATCACAGCTCAGGCCACCAGTTCTGCTCCTCATGGGAGCAGGAGAGGAAAGCACCGTGAGGGGGAATCTCTCCTACAGCCCAGTGACAGTTGTTCTTCCTGGGATGTGCCCCAAACAACACCACAAAATTCTGGACAATGTGTTTCTTGCTCTCTCTGACACCTAGAACAGGAAAACATAAGAACTGATAAAACTCTGGCTGGATGGCAGGTAGTGAATTAACTAAGTTCCTTTCCTCCTTTTACACCTCACTGTCCCATGCCTCCTTTAGGGTTAGTGGACACAAACATCATTTCTGGGATTGCCAACGTAACTGATAAAAAGTAGCCAGTGTTACTAGATAAACATTTGGCACCAGAATTCCCGTTAAGAAGAGAACTGATTTTGTATTTGGAAAAATACCCCAGCAGAGCTTGGGGACAACCAGTGACACGTTGTGGTCTCCTGGGTACACTGCCGTTCTACAGGAGACAAAAGGAGAAATGTGTCCATTACTCTGGAAAGGGGGTGGGGAGAAAAGAGACAAACAGAAGAAGAAAAAGAAGAAAAAGAAGAAGAAAGAAGATGGATGAGAAAGAGATTTGCCAATGGCTGGGTGTGCTGTGATACGACCCTTCCCTCAGACTCCTCCTGTCTCCAGTAAAGTTAGCAAATGCATCTATTATGAACTCGGTGAAAGGTAAGGCTTGTGCCTGGGCAGTGACTGAGACAGTTCATCTGGACACAGTGGTGGAGACAAAAGGCCCCCGGAGCAAGCTGACCATCAAGAGTCGGGAGATCATGGTGAGGGCTCTAGGTTGCTAGAGATCTTAACAAAGGTGTTGTAATACTCAAGTCACATTAGCCTGCCTACAAAAACCCTGGCAAACATTCAAACGACATGAATAGAAAGAGATCTAGGCTACTCCAAATTTCTTAAATCTGCATGGAATCTGGAGGAACATCTCTGATAAAATACCTCCACTGCAACCTGCAACCTTCTTTCACCATCAGCTTCATGCTTCCCCCTGGCTGGGTTTCCCAGCAAGTTTGAGTCCAAGAGAGGCAGAGTGAGGAAGGACAGCCATGTCAGACTGCAGAGAGAGAAACTGAGAGAGCCACAGAGATGCAGGCAATGAATACACAGGAGCCTAAGTTGGCAGCTATAAGCTGGCAGGAGTGACCATCAGTTGCCAGGTCAAATACCCTCTCACAGCTCCCATTGGCTTCTAGGTACAGAGCCTAGGAAGCTTTCACCTGCCCCATGGCTGTGGCAGGCACAAAATCATGCAACGTTTTCAGATGCTTTGGGAGCCGACTGGCTGTAGATGTAGGTCTGAGATAATGTGTCATTTTCCTAGATCTTCCCACCCTCCCTTAATTCTCTGCTGGCAGCAACTTTCTGAGGCTTAAGGATGGCTTCTTTCTTTATATAATGAGGCATAATTCTAAAATAGTTGCATAATTTTAAACTTCAGAAAAATAGAAAGGATTGAGAGGGAGTGTAGGAATGGCAGTTTTGCCCTGAGTTAACAAGATAGAGTCCATCTTTCTGACTCCTGACAAGCATTTTTTGTGCCTCTCCTGGTGGATGGTACTGACTGGCTTTTAATTCATAAGAGGAGGATGGAGAGGCAACAAGTATCTCTGTTTAGATGCCTCTCCTTCACTTCTAATCTCTGCAGCCCTCTCTGTACGCCAAAAAATGGTTCTGACCTATTTCTTTCTAACCGTAATTATAGCTCCTATCAATTTTCCATAAAAAGATAGATGTGGAAAAAAAAAAAGTGAAAACTTGATGGAGCAAGACATGGGTTGAATAAGAATGTCACTTCCCTTCCCCTGTTTCACATTTCTTTTAACTGTAATGAGCACATCCCTTTGGAGACAGAAACCCAAGGCTAGTTGTGATAGAAATGGATATCGAGCAATTCGGGTTCATTGCCACGGAAGTGTTATGATTCCGTTTCAGTAGACAAGAGATACCCAGGGAGTCTTCTCCTGTTGTTACATTCTCATCTCCACCCTTCACTAAATTTACTTAATTGGAAATTAGAATTTAAATTATGGGGATAAGGATGTTCTTTTTCTCCTCTAGGGCCATCACCTGGTACATCCTTATTGCAGTGTCTACTCACAGAACACGGATGGGGCAAGGCAGATGGAATGTTCCCCTGGAGGCGAACTGATACATTCATTGTCTTTCCTGCAGGCACATGCGCTGGGACTATATGAGGCAGAAACCTCTGGGGACGTTAACACGGAACTAGTCAGAAAGAAAAATTCTGGCAACTGGCTTCTTTCTATTGCAGTTGTGGGCCATGTGGAAAGACCATAGTGAAATTGGCCGCCAGGCTCTCAAGTGTCTCCCCAAGGCAAAGAAGGCAGGAGTGACCGCATACCTGGGGGCTGTGTGTGGCTCACAGGCACAATTCCCTGGGGGAGGCGGAATCCAGAGAAGAGCCAGGCAGAGGCTGGAGGAAGCCCATCAATGGCTTCCACTGATGGAAGGCTTGCCCTCCGTCCCTGACGCTCTCTAGATCTCCTCCTCACTACCACCCTACATAGAGCCAGAGATTTCTGGTGTTACAGGAAGTGTTACAGCGGGTGGTCCTGAGGACAAAAGAAGCATCATATGGAGAGTTGGAGAATCAAAGTTTATTCGCCAGTGGGCTCAGAGGGGCCTCGCCACCAAATT